>NC_083284.1:58848734-59448734 GCF_963506605.1 Zootoca vivipara | reverse complement strand
TCATCTAATCCACCCCCTGCAAGGCAGGAATGTGCAGCTTTACTCACACAATGACACACTTTGGTCAGGTGGCACTTTCTGAATGCAGATATGCTCCAAATTGATATCAGTTGGGAATGTGCATTTTATTCCAACAAGTCCAACGTGTTTTAGACCAGTACTTTTTACCAAACGAAAATTCCTGCAATAATTGACACTTTTTTTAAAGGGTAACTCACCCATTCACGTGATTTCCAGTTCCATAAGCAGAGAACACCACAATGAAAACCACGTAACGCAGGAGTCCATTGTGCTTCTTAGCGGAAGCATTGTTTTGAACACTTCGCTCAGCTGTGGCTAAGTTTCCGGAACGCTCTTCCCAGTTAGAGGCGGCTCAGAGTCGAGCGGATAGGAGAAATATGGTCCCAACACCAAAAACCCAGAGGGCTGAGAGAGGCTGACCGAGTGGCCCATTTGCAAGCAGCCTGGTGTGTAAGGTGGGGGTGAAGATGCCGCTGTACAGCCAGACTCTGGCCTGGCAAATGAAAACCTGCCGAGAGAGCCGGCCGTGCAACTTGAGCTGGCGGCAGTGCTGGACTGTCTCGACGGAGTCCTTAAGCTAGTCGAGGTCAGGATCATTGGCAAAGTCTCCATCTGGTAGCTTCGGAGAGAAAACCGGATCGGCTGCGGCGACGTTTGCTTCGGCCTTAAACACGTGCAGCAATAAACGGCGACAAAGGAGCCCACGAAAACGAAGGCGAGGAATATCGATCCGACAATCAGGAACGGCACATAGACTGGTTCTGAGCGAGACAGGAAAAATAAATTATGAACAAAACCTAGCCAGGCTTTATGCATTTAGAAAATCATTGCTTATAGTCTTCCGTTTTCTTCAAAAGAACAAAGGGCTTCGCAAAGATTATGGGACAATAATCAGTCTTAACAGCATACCTGACACTAATTCTCTGGGTCACTCACTAATGGGCTGGAGCCAGACTAAATTAGTTCCACTTCGTTTCCAATTAAATCAATGGGACATAATTTAAGCTAAGATGAGCATGTCCGATTGATTTTGATGATGCCTACATTCAACAAACTTAGTCTGGATCCAACCCCAGCTAAAATTCTAACTGCAAGCATCTAAATTGTTCTTACTCAGATCTTAATCAATTCCTGCACTAATCCATTTTTTCTAGTCAGCCTCTACTTTCTACACATGGAACAAAAATCTCACTGGACAAGTTTTTTGTTTTTTGTTTTTTTAAAGTTTGCTATCAATGATTCTACCCTCAACTAGAATTCCTGAGTTAGTTCAAGCCACTCTGACCCTGTATTTCCATCCAGGAAACTTTCACTACTTGAAAGTTGCTTGTTGTTAGAAGAGTAACTATTTCCAACAATATTTTTTTCCACTTGGCATGTCTTAACCTACTTTGTCTAGAAAATGCTTCCTTTTTCTTTGCTCCCCATTTCCTCTCCTTTCTGTTTAACACTGACCCTGAGAAAAACTTCTGTGAAATTCGCACGTCTATCTCACCGCTTGTGGTTATTATTTTTAGATGGTCCTAAGGAAAGTACAGTACTGCACTAGACAACCTGGGATAGTTCTTTTATTTTCAAGGGTGAAGGAAGTGCATTTGGTTTCCAGCAATTTCCCCCTCCTTTATATGAAATGAACACGTAAATTCCAAAACTGGAAATGTCTTAAACCCATAACACTACAGTTCCAGAGCTCTAGAATGCCTTTTTATGAAGACAGTGAAATAAAGATTTTGTTGCAGAGTGAAGTCTGCAGTCCTGACCACTACTGAACTCAGTGGGACTGGTGAACAGAGCTGCAAACCTAGGCACACTTAAACTTGGGAATAAGTCCCAACGAATTCATAGGAAGTCGGAGGAAAGATGCCTCGAATTTGGCTGCAAATAATTTGCTGGATGTATTTGCAAACTTCTTGAATTTGTTTTTTTCCAAGATGAAGAAAACGGGGCAGCCAGGTGCACTGACACGACAGGGATCCTGACTCCAAAAGGGATAGTAGAGCCTTGTGCACAATTACTTGTTATGGAAGCTTAAGATCTGATGTCAATATTTGTGATTTCTGTAGGGACTGTTCTATATATATTTTAGTGTTTTGGCCTTGGGAGTCTCTTTTCAAATTAGGTGGGGCAATTGTTTTTTTTCCACAAAACATCAACAACGAGCTTTGGGGGACATTGACAATAGTAAAAACCTAAGAACAGCCTGCAGGATCAGGCCAATGGCCCACCTAGTCCAGCATCCTGTTCTCCTGTGGTTTCCAGCACCTGGTATTCACAATACCTGTCACCTGAATACTTTCCTATTTACCCAGTGATCAATTCTGAAGATCTAGGAAAACAAAAAGGAAAGATAAAAGTTGCAGTAATGTTGTATTGCATCTTTTACTGCAGTATATTTTGGGTGGGGTTTAAAGGGATTCTATTTTATTTTATTGAAGTTGCTTTCCTGGACTGAACAGCAGCAAAGTTTATGATGGTTTTCTAATCCAAGTACTTACTGCCCAAGGCAGCAGCTTTGAAAGTAGCAAGTCCTTACTATGTACCTGAACAAGAAAGGTAGTGATCTCTCTGTAATATGTTTGTGTCCCAGAAAAGGCCTGTTTCGTACCCATTTTTTTAAAGTCTAGGGAGTTAGTAAAGTTCTCCTAAGCATCGCCCATGAGCTCTGTTATTTATCTGCGACTCTGATCCTTTCTCAGCTGATTAAAAGCATGAAATAGAAGGGAAAGAATGCTTGTCGGACTTTATATTTTTGAGGATTTACCAAGTCCACCTGCTTGGCTGGTGAATAACATTGTGAGCACAATTGTGTGCAAGTTTACTCAGAAGTCCCACTGTGTCCAATGGGGCATACTCTTCTGTAAGTGCACACAGAATTGCAGCCTTTGTCCCTTAATAACTGGTGAAAATAGCAGTGCCACACATGACCCCACATCGGATCATAGCTGTCAAGTTTTCCCTTTTCTCGCAAGGAATCCTATTCGGCATAAGGGAATTTCCCTTTAAAAAAAGGGAGAACTTGACAGCTATGCATCTGATTGGGGCAGATCCTGACCTCCTAGGATAGGTGGCAAATGCCCTCCACTTCTGGACAGAGTTTAAAAGCATAAAAACTTTTACAATGAATTCATATAATTAAACAGTCCTAAAATTTAATTAAAGAAAGAATAGCTCAGCACCAAGAACTATGCAATGTAGCGGCTTTCTAAAACACCATAGTGAGCTTTTTGCTAGAAAAAAAGCATCAGGGTTTTATTAAGATTATGCAGCAACAATTGCTAGAATGCTCTCCAGGAAGACAGGCAGATTTCAACGCTACCCAAACTCTCTTGGGAATAAAGTCCAAGACTTCTCAGCAGCCACTCTCAGGGCTTGGCGTGAAAAACAAATTTAGCCCAGCAATTTTCCTTTCATCAAGGCATGCGGTGGGGACCCATACAGGAGAAACATTTAAGGCTGTCAACCTGCGCCCACTTTCTTCGCACTAAGTTCCGCAGAAATTTACGCCCAAGTAAAATACACGCATCAGCTGCCTGCTCTCCCTGAAGGTGCTTGTGGTTCCACACAGCCTGGAGGGCAAAATCGAAAGGGCCATTTGCAGAGGAGTCCATAGGCAACAGGGCAGGAGGGTTGGACTGCGAGGAGATACGACAGCCATCTTCCAATATCTAAATGGCTGCCCCATGGAGGTCAGAACAAGCCTGTTTTCTCCTGCTTTGGATGCTAGCAACCAAGGACTTCAATTTACAAGAAAGGAGATTCAGACAAAACATTAGAAGTAACTCTCGGACAGTATGAGCCCTTTGACAGTAGAAGGCCTCTCTTGGGAGGTGGTGGGCTCTCCTTCCTTGAAGGTTTTTAAGCTGAGGTTGGATGGCCATCTGTCATGGATGATCTTGTTGAAATCCTTGCATTGCAGAGGGCAGGACGAGACATCCCTTGGGGGTCCCATCCAACCCCACGATCCTAACACATCACATTGATTCCTGCAATCACAGAGGGTTCCGACTAGATGACTCTTGGGATCCCTTCCAACTCTGCATTGGGATCCCTTCCAACTCTGCACAGGGGTGGACTAGATGCCACCCAGGGCGCTCCCTCCAACTCCACACGTCGAGTCCGCGTTTCCACGCCACCGGGACCCGCTTCTTTTCCCCGCAACTCAACCCCACTCCTCCCTTCCCGCCCGGGGGGGGTTCCCCGCCGACACTCACGAGCGCTCCCGGTCGGCTGCTCCGCTTGCGACGGGTCGTTGGTGCAGCCGCCCTGCTCGAGTCGCGCGCCGGCGTCGGCGCAGCAGTAGCGCAGCGCGCACGAGCCGCAGCAGATGGCGGCGTCGGGCGCGTCGAAGCGCTCGGGGCACGCGAAGCCCGCCGAGTAGGCGCCGCGCGCGTCCACCCAGCCGTGGCAGTACTCGCCGCCGCCCAGTGCGGCCCCCGCCGACGCCAGCCTCTGCGCCACGCCGACGCCGCCCCAGCGCCCGGCCAGGCAGCAGCAGCCCAGCACCAGGCAGCGCAGCCACGCGTCCGGGCCCATGGCCGACCCTCGGGCGACTCCGATGGCGGCGCCGCCTTCGCTGCCCACCCGAAGGCGCCCCCTGAGGAGGGAGAAGGCAGGGACGGCACTCCAGGGCCCCTCCTGCTCCTCCTCTCCCCGCTGGAGACTCTGGGCCACCGGCGTCAAGGCTCCCCCTTCCGAGAGCGCTTCGGGGAAGGCTTCGTTCGCGCCCTTCTCGGGGATGGTTGTTTTTGCCTTGCCTTCTGGGGTACGTTAGAAGGGACCCGAGGGTCCTCTAGCCCAGTGGTTCCCAAACTTTTTTTTGGCCATACCCCACCTAAGGTAAAGGTAAAGGGACCCCTGGCCATTAGGTCCAGTCGTGACCGACTCTGGGGTTGCGGCGCTCATCTCGCATTATTGGCCAAGGGAGCCGGCGTATAGCTTCCAGGTCATGTGGCCAGCATGACCATGCCGCTTCTGGTGAACCAGAGCAGCACACGGAAACGCCATTTACCTTCCCGCAGGAGCAGTACCTATTTATCTACTTGCACTTGGACGTGCTTTCGAACTGCTAAGTTGGCAGGAGCAGGGACCAAGCAACGAGAGCTCACCCCGTCGCAGGGATTCGAACCGCCAACCTTCTTATCGGCAAGCCCTAGGCTCTGTGGTTTAACCCACAGTGCCACCTGCGACACCTAAGCATCTTAAAATCCTGATTGCCCCCCTCCATGACATATAATTCTTATTATTCAAAAAGTGAACTCCTAAAAGGCCATGAACTGCTTAATAACTCATTCTCGAATTGCCCCCCTTAAAAATAAAATTGTCCCATGTTGGGAACCATGGCTCTAGCCCAACCCATTCTATGCTAACTGTTATTATGATGGTGGTTACATATATTTTTCCTTGACGGGCTCAAGGCGGCTTACTAATTATTAAAAGAAAAGAGAACCGCTAACGACATAGATAATGATAACTTGAGGGTGTAATTGCAATAAGTAAATGTCATTCTTTCCAGCCAGCCTTTTAAGCAGACTCAAGCGTGTGAGTGTGGCAAGAAGGTCCATGGAGCCACCTGCTTCCTTTTCCCAAACAGTCCTTGAGGGCAGTGCAAGGTGGCGCAAAATAATAATAATTAACAACAAACAAGGAGTTGTCCCTATTGCCCAGGGGCAGTCCCGGACTTACATATCCTCCAATGTGAAAATAGGGATGTCCTATTCCATCATGATCATCATAATTTTATTATTTATATCCCCACTCATCTGGCTGGGTTGCCCCAGCCACCCTGGGTAGCTCGCAACATATATAAAAGCATAATAAAACATGGAACATTTAAAGAACTTCCCTATACAGGGCTGCCTTCCTATGTCATCTAAAGGTTGTATAGGTTACTTAACTCCTTGGCTTGGGGGGGTCGCATAACTCCATACCCTCCAACATTTCACCAATGAAAATAGGGGCGTCCGATGGAAAAGCAGGGCATTCTGGGATCAAATCACTTGGAGCCGAATCCACGGTTGCATTTGGCTTCTGAAATCTATGCAGACAGCCAACACTTAAAAAAAAAGTGGTCTGAAGGACTAGAAACATGCTTTAATAAAATTAATCTGCTAAACATGACAGTTCATGAGCCTGATATTGCACAACAAACCCAACAAGTTATGGAATGCATACAGCTTCAAGCATGACAGGCCATAAAGGTAAGTATTTAGGAAAGCCTTTTTCTGTATGTTCCAGATAAATAGTCTGTGAATCAAGTCAAGAAGTGTATAGGCTGCTCATCACACAGTGGGAGCCCTTGGATGAAAGCTCTCAGTGGTATCTGACAAGCCAAGCTGCCTTCCTCCTGACAAAGTTGATGTTCTATTTACCTCAGTAAAAAGATAGAGTTAATTCTGAATGCCTCCTCCCTGGTCTCTCTTCAGCTTTCTGCTGAGAATAGGGGAGTAAAAAAAGAAAATATGCATATATTAGGAACTGAAGCAATGCAGACACTGTGGGGCCAACAATTAATTGCAATGGACGATCTCCCATTCTGCCCTTTCTCTACTTGCTCTCCAGTGCCTAAAACAAATCTATAGGAAAGTTAGAAAGGGCAAGACAAGTAACTGAAACCTAATGATAATGCTAGTGTTTATAGGTACAGTATACAACAACCCACTGTCAAGACTGGTCTGTGGAAACAGACTCTTGCATAAAGGTTCTTTGCAAATCTGAGAAAGTAAATGAGGTAATGATTAAAAGAAATTATTGGGGGGGCAGGGCAGATAAGGGGAAAAGCAAAAAGGAGATGCAAGCAGGAATGTATTGATGCAAATTAACCTATTATATTTTGTAAGTCTAAGAGAGAACATCTTGTCCATTTTCTGTTTTGTTTTTCTTCCCTGATTTGGTCAATGATAGGTTTGCAATTATGACAGGGAATGACCCAGTTGATTACTATGGCTTCTTCTATATTTTCACTTTTAGAAATTCAATAGATTGGCATTATAATGTCATTCAGGTATTACTAATGATATTCATACTAATACCAGTAATTAGTATGCCACTCATATTAATACAGACAAAAGGCAGCTTTTGTGATAAAAGTCCAGTTGCCTGGATTCTCTTTTTAGCTTTGTATCTTCCAATAATTTCATAAGCATATTTCATCTCTCCCATCCCCCCCAAAAGAGAATTTTCTTGGAGTTTGAACTTGGTGATTTGATTTGACAAATAATGGAATGGGGAAATAGCCTTTGATGAGTTACAACATACATACTGTACATAAAAATACGTGCATACAGTCAAATCCAGCCTGAAAATTGCTCAGAAACCAAGAGTTAGAGCTGTTTTGTGTTTCCAATATGTTTTCTGTCTCCTGTTTGGCTGTCCCGAGTAATTGTCACATACAGCTGTCATGCAAAGAGCAGTGTTGTTAACTGGGCAGGTTCCCAGTCACTTCCTATTTGCAATGCTCTGGTGCTTACATTGCTATGCACTCTTGTCACAGTATTTCTTCTGTCATTGCGTCTCCATAGATAAGCCTTTTGTAATAATGACTTAAGGGCTATTTGTCTCTTTCCAAGGCTCAGGCCTAGTGATCCTGTTAAACCATTGAGAAGAGTATTGCAATATTAACAAAGCAAAGTATGACATATTTGAATTGGCCGATTTCCCCGTTCCATGCATTATTATTTTTTAAAAAAGACATCTTTCCCAGTTTTGCCAGCATCTCTGTCAGTCCATTTTAAGGCACGTTGAGTCAGCGGTGAATTGTTTTGTTGTTTTATATGGCTGTCTACCCCACGCCAAAGACTCAGATAGGGAACAAAGGAAAACAATGAAGTTCCATCACATTCACTGAAAATTCACCAGCCCGCACAAGTAGGTCTTGTAAGACTTCCCAACGGTGCTTAAGCCTGGATTTCGGTAGGTCTGTAGGGGGACGCCCTTGTTGTCTGAACCTGATGCACACCAATTTATTGATACAGAATGCTCCGAACATAAACACCCCTCAATTTGCAAGTTAATAGAGCGGGAACTGAGCATTTTGCAAAAGGCAATGTAAGATTGGGAAATCCTCTAAGAAGAGGGGTTGGTTTAATAAACTATATCACCCTCAGCATAGCCAAGCCCTGTGTCCAGTGGTGCACTGTTATGCAGCCTAGATGCTGCTGCATCTAAGTTGTTATCTCCTGCAAGCAGGACCACTAATGCATTGCCATCCTCTAGTGCTTCCACACTTTTTAGAAGGAAATTGTCTGCCTTGAACATGTATGTGTGAAGCAGAATAGGAATACTCTTGAGCATCAGCTAGAGTTGGG
This sequence comes from Zootoca vivipara, assembly GCF_963506605.1. NCBI lineage: Eukaryota > Metazoa > Chordata > Lepidosauria > Squamata > Lacertidae > Zootoca > Zootoca vivipara. The sequence continues at coordinate 59,440,410 of NC_083284.1, read as the reverse complement.
GTGAATACAGAGATGTGAGGACCTGGGGAAAGCTAGTACTCCCCCCCCCCTGGTTCCCTGCCCTAACAGCATTCTAGAATGAATAAAGAACTAAGGGACATACCATTAGTTCTGGATCACCTGTGTCTCCACTAAACATTCTTGAGAAAAAGAGTAATAAGAGGACACTAGAGAAAAGAAAAATAAAGACAGCTATTATTGCCTGTTGAGTAGTTTTAGACTTTGTATTTAAGGGGTCACCCTCTCTAGATGGTGTGCGTGTGACTCCACTTCCTTCAAAATGTGCTACGCCACCCTTGCAGCATTTAGGAACTCCTCATTCTGCTGAGCTGGGATCTGGACTTCTGCCCCCCAAACTCTACTCAAACTCTACCAAGGGATTCCTCTGTTGCCTGCTGTCCCATGCTCCTTCCCCAGAATAAGGCTTTCGTGGCTGGGGAAGGACACTAGCAGGAAATGGGAAGCACTGGCCAAGGAGTGTGTTGAAAATGTCCATACTGAACAATTTTACTGCCTTGTGGTTGCTTTGAAGAAGGCATGGTGAACCGAGCTCCTGCTACCCCCCCCCCCAATGGGCTATTGGCAGATTCCAAGACCACAGCTACTGTTTTCTTCATGTAACCCCTCTTGCTACTGGGATGGCAACTGTGGGGCAGAGCTGTCTCTCTCAAGGGCCACTGGTGGCTGATCATTGTTTGGAGTGTGGAATAATTCCTTCTGGAAAAGCTTCAGAATCTGTTCTGAAGGCTGGTTTGGGAAACCTGTGAACTTAACCTGGTTCGCACTTTCTGAAACAATACATGAGCTACAGCCATCCTTAGAAACCTACGCTCTGAATTTAGCAATGCAGTACTCCAGCCAAGTAATGTATGCAAAACATTTCTGCTCAGCAGAAATTCCTATGATGCTCTTCACACATATTCAGCACCCACATCCAGTTAGAAGCACGGGAATTCCTTGTGAGTTAATAGCCTTGTATTTGCAATATCTTTGTGAGCAGCAAATTGTTTGGCAAGCTAATCCCCAGGAGGCAGGGGTCCACACAGAGCAAAGCATTGAGGTCCTTCTCACTGGTAGATGCCCTGGCCTGCTATTTTAAGCAGTAAGCTTGATATGGGCATTGCCATTCTTGGGGAAAGTGAGTTTCTCTTTAAGGAGGTCACTTCCCAGCAAAATAGTCGTTTACCTTTTCTGGCATTCCTTGGCCAGATTTGGCTCTCTTGAGACACACTTATCTGTTTCTTGGTGAACTGACTAGGTTTTCATAAAGATGTAGTCAGAAGACACTTTCCAGCCTCCATATCGCCTTCTGGAGATGGCTGGTCCCTGAGAATATTCTCTTTGCTGTTATATCTGTTAGTAAAATAGTTTCAGTAAACCACTTAGAAGTTTTACTCTTTAAGCGGCATACAAATTATGCCAAATAACAACGTATTCCATTAGTAAAAATAATATAAATATTCAGATCATGCTTTGAAATATACCCACAAATGTTCTTATTAGCAGGACTCGCGTATTCGTACCTTATTTCCTGGTGATAATATATGTTCTATATGAAACGTTTCCCATAATCTCTTTAAGATTACAGCAGATGTGTCATCTTTACTTTCTAACCAAGGTGCACAGAGAATGAAGGTAAGGAGGACTGACAAGTCTGTTTTAGTGGCCCCTTTGATCCTTTTTTTTTCTCCTAGAAAAAATATTAGGAAAACCCAAGCACTAAGAAGAATCTCAGCGAAAATGTCACATTCCTCTCTCTAATTGTAAAATGCATGTATATATTAATTAGAGCAAGGAGAATGGAACTTGCCAAAGGCTGGTGCAGTTTTCAGCACCTTTGGTGATTTATCACTGAACTCCACTGGATGGTTTTAGTCCCTGTGCGCCATGTTTTTTAAAACCCTGTCTGGGGGAACAGGGGCAAATGCATTTTATTTTCACTTCCTCTTAAATCTCCTTCCGTCATTTCACGGTGGGAATATGGGTGTGGATCTCTCCATCTGACCACTTGTCAAACATTTCAAACGCCTGCGTCGCTAATTTGAACCACCAGCAGGTTAAGGGAAACAAAAAAGAACAAAGTGTGCTGTGTACCAGCAATAAAACTCTCTAGACCAGCAGCATGTTTGTCAAAAAAAAAAAATTGTTCAGCTGCTTGCAATGCGAGGGCTACTTTCTCTCTCCATCCTACATCGTCATAGAAATCAGGGAAAGTGTGCTTTTCGCCTCAAATGTTGGTTTTTGTTTTGTATTTTTTCCAGCTGATAAAGAGCTGTTATAATTCTTCTTGCCATCGCTTTCCCTTTACAAAGATAAGCATACGATGGGTTTCTAACCCACAAATAGCCTGGACAAAAAGGCAGTCTTGTGATAATGAAAGTCTAATTCATTCCTGACCCTTTTAGCATGAGTTGAGGTGCTTGTATAGAAGCCCCACCGTGAGATTTTTTTATTTATTTTTTAAACATACTTTTTATTAATTTTACAAAATACAAAAAAAAACACGGTACATACATAAACACCTTTTCCACCTCCTTCCTACCCACCCACATGGGTCCTCCCCTGCCACAGAAGTATCCCATGTATGTGAACAGTCAGAGATGGTCCATTTTATGCTTGGATTTCTGTCCTCCTCCCCCTCCCCTGACCCCAAAGCCCCCCCCTGCCACCAGGGAGCTCCAGCAAACCAGGGCAGTACGCAGGAGGCCATCCATCCAACCATCTATTGTCATACCAAAAAAAGAGAAAAATAGAAATAGGAAAAAAGAGAAAAAAGAAAGGGCAAAAAAAGAGAAAAAAACAATACAAAACAGAAAATTTTTTCTTACATTCATAATTGTAAAACCATATTTTGTGGGCTTCCCCTCCCCCCCCTTCCCCGGTTTTCATCCCTTTTTTATCATCTGCAACAGTTTCTTACTTTATAAAAATACACCTTTGTATCTTATACAACTTATAAATCAATTGTTAACATTTTCATCTAATATTCAAATCACTGAAAAATCAAACTCCCATTTTATCTTCCCGTGCCTAATTTTTACTCCCTCTATAAGCCTCCATATTTTCACATTTTTCCAAAATCCATTCACTTTTAAAACTATAACTATTCTCAATTTAACCTTACATCCCCGATTACCGGCTCCACCCCCCCAATCCAGCAAATTCCATAATCAGCAGACCAGTTATAAACCTGTTAATCCATCCTTATAATCACAACATCACTTTCCCTTCACCCCACCCCCTGTTTACAGTCTTTTGCCATCCAGGCCACCATACGGGACCCCTGAATTTCTTCTCTTCTCTGCATATTTTTTCCTTCTTCCCTGTGGGCGTTCTGGAGTTCCAGTAATACCAATCGTGCCCCCCTCAAAGGCAGGGCACTCCATCCAACTTTTTGTAGAGTAAAGTCATCATTTTTTTCGTGGTGTGCTTCATTTTGTGTTGAATCATCACAGTCCTCATCTTCCTCTTTTCCTTCCAAATCACAGTCACCATCATTGTCATTCTCACATTCATCTTTTTCAATGTCAAAAGCTTCATCTTCTAAAAAATCATATTCTGCCATCACCATCTGAAATTGTTGCTGTAACTCTTGCCGTCGTGTCTCCTCTTGACATAATTCTATTCTTGTTTCCCACATTAAGGTCAAAACAGACCGCTGGAACTCAGGGGAACACTTTTTTGTTGACATAGTTTAATCCTGCCAAGGTCAAAACTTGTCACGTGGGGTGGAATATGATCACAGTTTATTTTCTCGACTCCATTTTAACAAACTGGCTGCATTCTTCAAGTCTTATTAACAATAAAGTTCGAACTCACATTTCACAAACATTTAGACCAAAAAAGAAATTCCACAAAGTCCAGAAATACAAAGTGAAATAAAAATTGACTTATAAATCCTGATCAACTCACTGGGTTGTCTGGGCTGCCGGCTCCCGAGGAAAAGAAAGGTTTTTCTTAGTCTTTACCTCTTGCTGCAGGGCACTCACAACCACAGTCTCTCTCCCCTTTCACCCTGCATCAAAGGGGAGATTCTCTTTGATGCCTTTGAGGGATCCTTTTGAATTGCAAATCTTCTGTTTACGGCTTCGGGTTTCTATTTACTGTCTCTTTTGTTGCCGTGGGGGGGGGGGGGTGGCTTCCTCTTTTCTCCCCTCTCTCCCAGATCCAAATTGTTTTATAATCCAAATCGTGAGGTTACTTACAGTCTGTTTCCAATCGTTTTATTTTCGGAAGAATCCAGCGCTCTCCGCCTTCGGCTTGAAGCTTCTCCCTGCTAGAATAACGTTGCCGCTCAAAATGGCCCCCGCGACTTCTACCCTCCTCGCTCCGGAGCTCTTATTAGAGCTAGCCGAAGGGTTGGGGAGTCCGGATTGGGGCTGTGCCGAGCAAATTTGCCCCCGGGACGCCCTTCCCGAGGTTCTAAGGGGCGCAGCGTCGCTCTCGCTGCCCTCCCCACTCCTAGCAGGGACGGGCCGTCTCGGAGACGAGACGAAACCCCGCCGATCGGCGCTGGCGCTGAACCCGGAAGCCGCCCCACCGTGAGAATTTTTGCTAGGGCGAATGAATCTTTTTTTTTTGCATCTGAAATTCTGCCCATGCTTTTTCAAATGCCGGTGGAGGAATATCACGTTGCCCTGAAATTTCACTTTAAGTGAAATTGGAAGGAAAATGGTATTGTCAAAACTGAATGCAAATTTGTATTTAAGGTGCTGCTGTAGTAAAAACAAAGACACATCAATCCCTGGCAGAAACGGATGAGTAATTGTCTTCTGATTTGGGCAGCTGGGTCAAGAATTATAGAGCAAGCAAGACATTGTTGTTTCTTGGGCCAACTGGTCTTTCATGTTAGTGCAGGCAAACTTTGGGGTTATGCAGAGCTCTTCCTCTTCATTGCTTTCTCCAGCTGTTCTTGGGAATCCAGGTAGTACAATGGCTAAGAATGATAACTGTTACTGAGCCTAAAAGCCTTCCATTCAAATCTTACTGCAGCCACAAACATCTTTCTGCATCAGTCCCACGGCTGCAATACTTGTACACTGGCCTACCTTATCAGGTTATTCTAAGACAGGGCTCCTCAACCTTTTTGGGCCTGGAAACATATTTGCAAATTTCTTTTAATTAACAGAAGTTGTGTAAGCCTCTAAGCAGTTAACAAAAGAATTTAAAAATACATTAAAATAGTCAGAAACCAACAGTAAAAATAGGTTTATAAAAAAAGCAAAAGAATAAGATTAAAAGTATACATGATAAGCTAAAATTACAGATTAAAGTATACATCAACTTTCCATGCCTGGTTAAACTTTTGTGGGCACTGCAAAATACCCATTTCACATAAGAAAAATTGCTGGTGCTCAAGATTCCACCCCCTACAAACAGGCAAAACACCCACACACCCCAAAAACTAATAAAACAGACCAAAGAAAGGCAACCCAGCTACCAAACAATCCCTGCAAAGCTGTTATTCATTCATTTAAAAGATAAAATATGGTAGAGGAAGGGTGCCACATTGGTGACTGCAGGAGTAAGGGAATAATGATACAAATCAAGTTAAACACATTTCAATTTCATTCATTTCAGCTAAAAAAGGTAAGTGCATGCTGTATCACATTGAAATCAAGGGAGCTTAAAAATACATAGTTTTGGCCTGATCATATCCACATATTATACATAGCATTAAAGAATTATGTAAATGCTAAGTATTATTCCGTGTTTGGCTTAAATAGCAAAAATAAAGGGTCTGCCAACTGATGAACCTAAGAGTCAGCCCCATTGAATACAGCAGGATTTAATTCTGAAATAAATGTAGATAGGATTTGCGGACTAAATTGGTGGAGTTTTCAGAGTTGGTAAGGATGACTGGAAGGATAAGGGAGCAAAAAGACCAGAAGTTCCAAAAGGACTGGAATAAATTTGTGGAATACATAAAGGAGTTTTGTAAAAATGTGAAAACACTGACAGGCTTGACATAAAACCTACAACATTAAACAATAGAGATTTCTGATCATAAACAAGATAGGACTTAATTAAAATGATGGACAGAGATAAAATTGGGAAGGTATATAAAATAGAGAAAAGAATTGAAAACCAAGTATGGGGAGGGAGGGAAGTCACAAGTTCAGCAGAACAATAGCATTGATTGATTGATTGATTGATTGATTGATTGATTGTATTGTATTGTTATTGAAACAGATTTATTGTAACAGATGTATTTTTTTATTTTGGGAAAATAATAAGCATATGTTTAAAAATGTAGATAGGATTCTGCTGCGTATGTTGCTTGGCCGCATTTGCTGCGTTTTAGGAGGTTGTTTGAAACTTTGAAACTCCTGCATTAAAATTTGTGCATGCCTCCACAACAGCCTTCATTATTACACTGCTAAAATGGCTTGGACTGATCTTTTGATGATTATCAGTGATGACAGAAAGGCATAGCTGCCAAGTTATCCCTTTTTTACAGGGATTTTCCCTTATGCTGAATAGGCTTCCTCGCGAGAAAAGTGAAAACTTGGCAGCTATGCAGAAAGGTCTGTTGCAAAGTTGCTAAGAACTGCAGTTTTGCTGTGACACTCTCAGTGAGATTAAGGCACCCGTATGTCCAATGTGAGGAATGGGGCTGATCTCACTGCTGACAATGGCATCCCATGCACAGACCATAAGAAACCAAGCTCCTGTTGTGAGCAGTGTTTTTAAAGTTGCCTGATAAGTGGGCAGGTATTTGTGGATCCAATGTTAGGCTAGCCATGGGAATGCCTTCATGGGCTAGACTAAAAGCCTTTAAGCCACAAAGCAGCCACAGTGATTCTAATGACTGCCCTCATGAATGGGGCAAGAATAGGCTTTAGGCTCCCAGCTCAGGACACAGGCTTATTTGACTGGCAAAAAAAAAAAAAACAGCTGGGGAAGCTTAGGCACTCCTAGCAAAAGAAGCTGGCCGAGTGCAAGCTAACCAATGAGCCTGTTCTTCTCTGCAGCTCTGAAAGCATGGGGCAGCCAATTCGAATCCCAGTCACTTTCCCAATAATAAAATGCTTGTTACAAAAGTTGGGTGCCTCCCCCACACTCTGCAAGATTTCTGGGGGTTCCAGGCACTCACCCAGGGCCTGCGTTGCTTTGGAGAATTGAGGCACAGCAGAGACTGTTGTAGCTTTAAGAAATATGGCTTATTCCCCTATTTACACCTTCTGGGAGGAGTCCAGATCTTACAGCATGGCCCTTTCAAGAGAGCCTTGTACCCCCCACAGCAGTGCAGCCAGCCTTCAGCTAGCCTGCCCAAGATGATGGCAATAGTGATGATATTTATATCCCGCCCATCTGGCTGCATTTCCCCAGCCACTCTGGGCGGATTCCAGCAGAACAGTAAAAACGCGATAAAACATCAAACATTTAAAAACTTCCCTAAACAGATATATTCTAAAAGTCAGATAGTTGTTTATTTTCTTGACATCTGAAGGGAGGGTGTTCCACCCGGGGGGGGGCACTACCAAGAAGGCCCTCTGCCTGGTTCCCTATAACTTCGCTTCTCGCAGTGAGGGAACCGCCAGAAGGCCCTCAGAGGAGGACCTCAATGTCCCGGCTGAGCAATGAGGGTGGAGCTGCTCCTTCAGGTATACTGGACCATGGCTGTTTAGGGCTTTAAAGATCAGCACCAACACTTCGAATTGTGCTCGGAAATGTACTGGGAGCCAATGAATATCCTTTAAGTGTTTTGTTGGGAGGGGCAGAACCTTAGTTAGCAATGTATTTTATTTATTTTTATTGATTGGGGGGAGCAGCTGCTTCCCGCCCCCCCCCCCCCGCTACACACATGATCACCAGTTCTTGTTATAGTTTAAAATCTATTGCAGCCAATCGGAAGCCGTGGAAGCCCCGCTGGACATTCGGCTTCCAAAAATAGTTCGCAAATCAGAACTGTCACTTCCAGGTTTGTGATGTTCGGGAGCCAAAACGTTCAAGAACTAAGTGGTTCAAAAACCAAGGTACGGCTGTAGTTCGAACTAGCCAGGATCAGATTTTGCTTTAATAAAGTTGGCTTGGTTATGACTAAGAGTTTCAGCAAACCGCTGGTCCCTAAGTTGTTTATCTTCCATTGTTGTTGTTTAGTCGTGTCCGACTCTTCGTGACCCCATGGACCATAGCACGCCAGGCACTCCTGTCTTCCACTGCCTCCCGCAGTTTGGTCAGACTCATGTTTGTAGCTTCAAGAACACTGTCTTATCTTCCATTAGGGAGCTCTTTAAATGCAACAGGATTCTAGTTTAGAAGTAAGGAAGCTAGGAAAAGTAGCTGGATATTGCCATCTAGTGCTCAGTTTGTGGCATTGCAACTAATGCTTAATAAAAGATAGGTAAGGTGATTTCCAGAATTCATCATGAGAAAGGCTGGACTGGATGAATCCCAAGCTGGAATTAAGATTGCCAGAAGAAATATCAACAACCTCAGACACTCTGATGACAAAACCTTGATGGCAGAAAGTGAGGAGGAATTAAAGAACCTTTAAATGAGGGTGAAAGAGGAGAGTGCAAAATATGGTCTGAAGCTCAACATCAAAAAAACCAAGATCATGGCCACTGGTCCCATCACCTCCTGGCAAATAGGGAAGAAATTGAGGCCGTGAGAGATTTTACTTTCTTGGGTTCCATGATCACTGCAGATGGTGACAGCAGTCACGAAATTAATAGACGCCTGCTTCTTGGGAGAAAAGCAATGACAAACCTAGACAGCATCTTAAAAAGCAGAGACATCACCTTGCCAACAAAGGTCCGTATAGTTAAAGCTATGGTTTTCCCAGTAGTTATGTATGGAAGTGAGAGCTGGACCATAAAGAAGGCTGATTGCTGAAGAATTGATGCTTTTGAATTACTGTATGGTGCTGGAGGAGACTCTCGAGAGTCCCATGGACTGCAAGAAGATCAAACCTATCCATTCTGAGGGAAATCAGCCCCGAGTGCTAACTGGAAGGACAGATCCTGAAGCTGAGGCTCCAATACTTTGGCCACCTCATGAGAAAAGAAGACTCCCTGGAAAAGACCCTGATGTTGGGAAAGATGGAGGGCACAAGGAGAAAGGGGCGACAGAGGACGAGATGGTTGGACAGTGTTCTCAAAGCCACCAACATGAGTCTGACCAAACTGCGGGAGGCAGTGGAAGACAGGAGTGCCTGGCGTGCTCTGGTCCATGGGGTCACAAAGAGTCGGACACGACTGAATGACTAAACAACAAAAGGTGATTTCCATACTACAATGGTGCCTCTGAGGTTCTCAGCCACACTCTTTCTTTCCCACTGCCTAGAAAGCACAGTTCCAAGTGGTTTTCGGTTTGTCTAGTGCTTTCTAGGCACAGATGTGAGCAGTTTGCCCCTCCGCTTTCCCCCGAAAACCCACCCTTTAGCTCTAAACTGGAGCAAACATCAGTGTGGAGAAAATACTATTGATGTTTGCTCTGATTCAGCAGTAAACAGCAGGTTTTCTAGGGGGAAGGTATAAGCCAAGCAGAAGCATGGATGAACCTAGTGAATGCCAAATTTGGGTTCTGTGCAGCACATCATTATTTCTCTAAAGCATTTTTCCAGCCAATTGCATTACACAAGACTGATAAAAGCAAGAGAGTCTTTACCTATAGGCTTGTAACCTAAAAGGTGTGGCACAAAAGGAAGAAGGTGTGAGGAAGGAGGAGGAAAAGGAGCAATCACAGGCAGTGTATTAAAAAGTGATATAGTATTTCTTATAATGGCCAGTGGGAATGGAAAGTGTTTAGGGAGAGGAGGAGCCAAATATAGGTGATCTCGGGTTTCTATTTACTGTCTCTTTTGTTGCCGTGGGGGGGGGGTGGCTTCCTCTTTTTTCCCCTCTCTCCCAGATCCAAATTGTTTTATAATCCAAATCGTGAGGTTACTTACAATCTTTTCCAATCGTTTTATTTTCGGAAGAATCCAGCGCTCTCCGCCTTCGGCTTGAAGCTTCTCCCTGCTAGAATAACGTTGCCGCTCAAAATGGCCCCCGCGACTTCTACCCTCCTCGCTCCGGAGCTCTTATTAGAGCTAACCGAAGAGTTGGGGAGTCCGGATTTGGGCTGTGCCGAGCAAATTGCCCCCGGGACGCCCTTCCCGAGGTTCTAAGGGGCGCAGCGTCGCTCTCGCTGCCCTCCCCACTCCTAGCAGGGACGGGCCGTCTCGGAGACGAGACGAGACCCCGCCGATCGGCGCTGGCGCTGAACCCGGAAGCCCTAAACAGAAGATTTACAATTCAAAGGATCCCTCAAAGGCATCAAAGAGAATCTCCCCTTTGATGCAGGGTGAGAAGGGGAGAGAGACTGTGGTTTATGACTGCCCTGCAGCAAGAGGTAAAGACTGAGAAAAATCTTTCTTTTCCTCGGGAGCCGGCAGCCCAGGCAACCCAGTGAGTTGATCAGGATTTATGAGTCAATTTTTATTTCATTTTGTATTTCTGGACTTTGTGGAATTTCTTTTCTGGTTTAAATGTTTGTGAAATGTGAGTTCGAACTTTATTGTTAATAAGACTTGAAGAATGCAGCCAGCTTGTTAAAATGGAGTCGAGAAAATAAACTGTGATCATATTCCACCCCACGTGACAAGTTTTGACCTTGGCAGGATTGAATTATGTCAACAAAAAAGTGTTCCCCTGAGTTCCAGCGGTCTGTTTTGACCTTAATGTGGGAAACAAGAATAGAGTTATGTCAAGAGGAGACACGACGGCAAGAGTTACAGAAAAAATTTCAGATGGTGATGACAGAATATGATTTTTTAGGAGATGAAGCTTTTGACATTGAAAAAGATGAATGTGAGAATGACAATGATGATGACTGTGATTTGGAAGGAAAAGAGGAAGATGAGGACTGTGATGATTCAACACAAAATGAAGCACACCACGGAAAAAATGATGACTTTACTCTACAAAAAGTTGGATGGAGTGCCCCGCTTTTGAGGGGGGCACGATTGGTATTATTGGAACTCCAGAACGCCCACAGGGAAGAAGGAAAAAATATGCAGAGAAGAGAAGAAATTCAGGGGCCCTGTATGGTGGCCTGGATGGCAAAAGACTGTAAACAGGGGGTGGGGTGAAGGGAAAGTGATGTTGTGATTACATGGATGGATTAACAGGTTTATAACTGGTCTGCTGATTATGGAATTTGCTGGATTGGGGGGGTGGAGCCGGTAATCGGGGATGTAAGGTTAAATTGAGAATAGTTATAGTTTTAAAAGTGAATGGATTTTGGAAAATGTGAAAATATGGAGGCTTATAGAGGGAGAAAAAATTAGGCACGGGAAGATAAAATGGGAGTTTGATTTTTCAGTGATTTGAAGTTGTATAAGATACAAAGGTGTATTTCTATAAAGTAAGAAACTGTTGCAGATGATAAAAAAGGGATGAAAACCGGGGAAGGGGGGGGGAGGGGAAGCCCACAAAATATGGTTTTAAAATCATGAATGTAAGAAAAAATTTTCTGTTTTGTATTGTTTTTTTCTCTTTTTTTGCCCTTTCTTTTTTTTCTTTTTTCCTATTTCTATTTTTCTCTCTTTTTTTGGTATGACAATAGATGGTTGGATGGATGGCCTCCTGCGTACTGCCCTGGTTTGCTGGAGCTCCCTGGTGGCAGGGGGGGGCTTTGGGGTCAGGGGAGGGGGAGGAGGACAGAAATCCAAGCATAAAATGGAACATCTCTGACTGTTCACATACATGGGATACTTCTGTGGCAGGGGAGGACCCATGTGGGTGGGTAGGAAGGAGGTGGAAAAGGTGTTTATGTATGTACCGTTTTTTTTTGTTTTTTTTGTATTCTGTAAAATTAATAAAAAGTATGTTTTAAAAAAAAACAAATATAGGTGATCTCTGAGCTGAGCAGATGGAAGTAAATGTGCCCCCAAAGGACCAGGTGCGCAGCCTGGGAGTCATTTTGGACTCATGGCTGTCCATGGAGGCACAGGCCCATTCTGTGTCCAGGGCAGCTATCTACCAGCTCCATCTGGGATGCAGGCTGAGACCCTACCTGCCCGCGGACTGTCTCACCAGAGTGGTGCATGTTCCAGTTATCTCCCGCTTGGACTACTGCAATGCGCTCTACGTGGGGCTACCTTTGAAGGTGACCTGGAAGCTACAATTAATCCAGAATGCAGCAGCTATACTGGGAACTGGGAGTGGCCGCTGAGACCATATAACACCGGCCCTGAAAGACCTTCATTGGCTCCCAGTATGTTTCCGAGCACAATTCAAAGTGTTGGTGCTGACCTTTAAAGCCCTAAACGGCCTCGGCCCAGTAAAGCTGAAGGAGCATCTCCATCCCCATCATTCAGCCTGGACACTGAGGTCCAGCTTTGAGGGTCTTCTGGCGGTTCCCTCACTGAGAGAAGTGAGGTTACAAGGAACCAGGCAGAGGGCCTTCTTGGTAGTGGCGCCCACCCTGTGGAACGCCCTCCTGTCAGATGTCAAGGAAATAAACAACCCCCTGACTTTTAGAATCTGGTAGGTAGCTGTGTTGGTCTGACGCAGTCGAAATAATTTTTTTAATAAAAAAAAAGTCTAGTAGCACCTTAGAGACCAACTAAGTTTGTGCATGCACACAAAAGCTTATACCGAGAACAAACTTAGTTGGTCTCTAAGGTGCTACTGGACTATTTTTTATTTTGACTTATAGAAGACAACTGAAGGCAGTCCTATACAATGAGGTTTTTAATGGTGAGTTTTTTTGTGTGTTTTTTATAACATTTTATTAAATTTTCCATTTAATATGCATTTAAACATCCAATCAAATTTACAAATAACAAATAACATATACTCTATTGTGACTTCCCTCCTTCCCCTCATAAGGTTTTCTAACCAAAACTTATCTCGCAGTTTCTTTATTTCTTCCCCTTAAGTTCAATTCGCAGGATTTACTTCAACCCTGCAAGAGTTTTTAAACTTCTACAGTTCTTTTCCATGTAGTCCACATATTTACTCCAGTCTTTTAGGAACCTTGCTTCCCCCTGGTTCCGGATCCCACTTGTAAGTCTTGCTAATTCAGCATAGTCCATCATTTTTGTCTGCCATTCTCCTATTGTCGGTAAGTCCTGTGTCTTCCATTTTGGGGCTAATAAAGTCCTGGCCGCTGTTGTTGCATATAAAAATAATACATTATCCTCTCTTTTGATTTCTTGTCCTAACATTCCTAACAAAAATGATTCAGGCTTTTTGGGAAAAGTATATTTAAAGATTTTCTTCAGTTCATTATATATCATTTCCCAAAATTCTTTAACCTTATCACACTTCCACCACATGTGATAAAAGTCTCCTTCCCTCTCTTTACATTTCCAGCATATTTTATTATTCATTCTATACATTCTAGATAATTTCACTGGAGTTCGATACCATCTATATATCATCTTCCAAAAATTCTCTTTCAATGCAGTACATGCAGTGAATTTTAACGTATGATTCCACAGCTTCAACCAACAATCATAATCTATATTATGCCCAAAATCTTTTGCCCATTTAATCATCACCTCTTTTGTCAGTTCATCTTTTGTATTCCATTCTAACAACAAATCATACATTCTAGACAGTAATTTTGTTTTGCCTTCTAGCAGTTCTATATGGAATTTGGACTTTTTGTCCTCAAAACCTATCTTTTTGTCTTTAGAAAATATATCATTTATTTGATGATATTGCAACCAACTGGTCAAAGAGTCCTTAATTTCTTCATATGTTTTCAATTTCCATCCTTGTTCTGATTTCCTTAAAAAATTTTCATATGTTAATCTCTCTCCTTCCATATTCACCTTTTTCACAGTAAATACGTCCACTGGTGAGATCCACCATGGAGTCTTAGTCTCTAACAGCATTTTATTCCTTTCCCATACTTCAAATAATGATCTTCTTATCACATGATTCGTAAATCCTTTATGTGCTTTTTTCTTGTCGTACCATAAATATGCGTGCCAACCAGCTCTGTTGTTGAATCCTTCTAAATCTAACAAGTCCGTGTTTCCCAATGTTATCCATTCTTTTATCCAGCATAGGCAGGATGCTTCAAAATATGTTTTTAAGTCCGGCATGGAGAATCCACCTCTTTCTTTCTTATCGATCAAAATTTTATATTTTATTCTTGGCTTCTTCCCCTGCCAGACAAATCTTTGCAGTTCCTTTTGCCATTCTTTGAATTGTCCTGTCCCCTTTATAATCGGTATTGTTTGAAATAAGAATAACATCTTGGGTAACACATTCATCTTTTTTCATTTTTTTGTGTGTTTTAATATTTTGTTGGAAGCCTCCCTGAGTGGCTGGGGCAACCCAGTCAGGTGGGTAACATATAAATAATAAAATCGGTGCTATTTTTCTAGAAAAAGAGGTGGTGGAACACACCACGACCGCCTCCCTCATTCTCTTAGAATTGCAATGGTGTCCACCTGAGAGGTACCAGAACTAAGTTCCACTGAGATCCAGCTGAAAAAAGCCCTGAAAAATGATGATGATGATGATGATGATGTCCCTGATCTAGTTGGTACATCTGTCTTTAATGTGAAGCTATCATCCCTCAGAAGAATAGGCTACCTCTTAGCACTAAACACAGCTTCTCAACTTGCCGGTGCAGACACAATGCCACTTTTGCTCAGCTTCCTGCGAAACACTTCAGTCATTCTTCTGCTAATCAGCATTTAGTTCAGCAAAGAGTAATCCTTCATTTTCGCAGATATGTTTTCTTTTAGCTTGTAATCAAAGCTCCGGTTGCGTCGTCTTCAAAAGCCAATTACCAACTAATGAGGGAGCACTTGCAAATTATTTCATTGTCAAAAACAATTTGGTTTCGGCTTGACACCAAACCTTGCTTGGCAAGGTGCAGCAACGGCCACTAACTCGGATGCCTTTCAAAACGGGGTTAGACAAATCCAGGTAGGATAAGGCTGCTCCAGTGCCAGAAACTGAGCACCACTGGATTCCAGTTTGGGGAGGGGGGGCAAGTGGGGAGATCTCTGTGATGCTCAGCTCCTGCTTGTGGGTTTCCCATAGGCACCTAGTTGTGCAGCTTCCTATGGCAAACTGAATCACAAAACTGAGAGATGTGCATGTTCCCACAAATAGCTGTGCTTTGTTCATCTATCAGTTCGGGAGAGCAGTATCACACCAGTCGCTTCCAGGCCTGTGATCTTGTATCAAGGAGGTTTAGAATCTAGTGCAGGGGTCAGCTAACTTTTTCAGCAGGGGGCCAGTCCACTGTCCCTCAGACCTTGTGTGGGGCTGGACTATATTGGGGGGGGGGGGTGAACAAATTCCTATGCCCCACAAATAACCCAGAGATGCATTTTAAATAAAAGGGCACATTCTACTCATGTAAAAACACACTGATTCCCGGACCATCTATGGGCCGGATTTAGAAGGCGATTGGGCTGGATCCGGCCCCCGGGGCCTTAGTTTGCCTTCCCATGATCTAGTGCAGTGTTTTTCAACCTTTTTGGGGCAAAGGCACACTTCTTTCATGAAACAAATCACGAGGCACACCACCATTAGAAAACGTTAAAAAAATTAACTCTGTGCCTATATTGACTATATATAAAGTAATTCTCCCACGGCACACCAGGCAACATCTCGCGGCACACTAGTGTGCCACGGAACAGTGGTTGAAAAACACTGATCTAGTGGAAGAGAGAGGCCGCTTGAACCAGTCAGACCCAGTTTCTTTGAAAGAAGCAGTATGGAGAGGATTCTGTAACAAGGACATTCCTGAGCCTTCTCCATCAGGCCAGCATGGTTTCACCCAGGATATCTTGCCATTGACTAAAGTAACTTGAATAAAACAGGAAACTGGCATGCACGATGGTAAATATATCAAATGCGAGGGGGGGGGAGAGAACTGGACTCCAAAAGATAATATGCTTAGGGTAATTATTAATAGCCAGTATCAACACTTAAAATACTCAGTAGATGTCATTACTGTGTGATAAGGAAGCACTTCCTTAATAACAGCCTTCAGTAAAATAAATTATGTGTATAATCAAACCATAGTTAAGCAGTTTGAAAATTGCCTTAATTTCAGTGGGATGACTTGGCACATGCAAAGTATCTCCTCCGTCAAAATTAATGGCATTCTGGGCAGCTATGCTGACCTTGGTCTGGGTGGCACTGTTCATACTGCCTCCAGTCCTGGCTTGGGAGGTAATGTTGGAGATTCATTCCCTGTGTCTGCAGTCATGGGATTGTTGTCTATCACATGACGGTGTATGTTTACATTACACAGAGTGGGAAGTGACGGAGACAAGATGTTTGTGTTACTGTGTTCCGTGAAATGGGATTATTGTCCTTTGTTCTTTCTGTTTGCTGTCTGATGCTAGAGAGAGAGGGAACCATGTTGCAGTGCTCCGTGTGTGTTTATATGTAAATAAATGTAGTTTAGCCAAATGCTGAGTTGCTGAGGTCTGTTACGTGAACTGCAAACACTCTGCGGATCCCTGAGTGTGCTGATGTCTGTTGGCATCAGTCCCTGTGATGTTCGGGCAGAAGAAAGCTTTTGAAGCTCCTGAACGATCGACCAGGAGGGAGAGAACATGCCAGTCGGGCATGTGTCTCTGCCAGGCTCTTACACGAGAGTAGGACGATCATAACAGGTAAATGGGGCTTACTTCCAGGAAACTGGGTTGCAGCCTGCTGTGTGCACACTGCTGTTTACTCTGCACCCAGTGCCCTCCCGCTGCTGGGTTTGGGAAGCGTTGTCTACACAACATTAGCCACAAACCCTATTTATCCTGCACCTATCTGGTTGCTTCTTATGAAACTCTGTGTTTTACTTCATTTCCCTTGAAAACTAGCTTTGATCTGAATTGAGAAGAATAATGACCTAGACTAGGTACACATCAGTGCTTAAAATGCCACGAGGCCATTTCCTCCCCTCTGTGTTTTTACATCGCTACGAACTCCAGAGAGGCATTACCTGACCTATTTCGCTGCACCAAAGTCCTCTTCAATGAAATTGTTGTTTGCACAAGTGCAATAGCTGTCTCAGATGCACATGCCTTGGCTTAACTGTGGCTTCTGTTTTTGAATCAGATGTAAGCTGGTTGGAGGGGAAACACGTCAATTAGCAGTATTTCTCTAGGAACTACAGGGCACATATGGGTGTGGCTAACACCGTGTGTACTTGGCTTCAAACACCAGTAGTGGGGCCAGGAGCCAGAGTAAATTGCATACCCTCCATCATATCTCCAAAGAAAATAGGGACATCCTATTCCATTATTCTTATTCTTATTCCCTGCCCATCTGACTAGGTTGCCCAACATCTATAAAAACAGAATTAAACACTGAACATTTAAAAAACTTCCCTACACAGGGCTGCCTTCAGATGTCTTCTAATGGTTGTATAGTTACTTAACTCCTGGGCTTGGAAGTCGCATAGCTTCATTACCCTTCAACATTTCTCCAATGAAAATAGGGACATATCAAGTAAAAGCGGGACATTCTGGGATCGAATCAGAAACCAGGACAGCTTCTGTAAAACCAGGACTGTTCCTGGAAAATCAGGGCACTTGGAGAGTCTGAAATGGTAATATAACACAGCCGTAACTACATTTTAAGTTGGCCATGTAAATGCCTTTTTTTTTTCCAGCTGGAGCTCGCCAGAACTGAGTTTTGGCACCTCTCAGGTGGGTGCCATTGCCATTCTAAGAGAATGGTGAGTTCCAGCACCTCTTGTTGTAGAAAAATAACACTGGTCATGTGTTGCACCCCACCATTGCCCAGTTGCTTCATTTTAATCCCCACCTGGATTTCTTAAAGAGCTTTCACTGTAGAAATACCTGGGTGCTGTAGATACCTTACAATCCAGGAGGGTATTTTTTTACTGCCCACATCCTCCTGACTTTCCATTCAAAGCCTTATAGCCTTTTCCATTCAAAGAGAAGTTTAATCACTGCTAGGCAGGGACTCATTGATTAAAAATGTCACAAGTGATGAGAATGTAAAAGATTGCTTCCACGCTTGATGAATTACACATGCAAGTTCGCATACGCTGCAAAATGAATAAAAAATGAAATGAATTAGAATCTTCTGATGAAATGAACAAGCCCATATTTGCATGCAGAATTTATTAGGTGGAGGAGATGTGCTTCTTTTTGGGAGAAACAGCATGTGCAAATCTTAGAATTTACTCAAACGACCTGCACTTATAGCTCATTAGAGCATACCGTCTGTACTGTTGATGTGTGCAAACAATTCCAACGTGTTTTGAGAAAATGAAACTGCTCTGGCAGCTTCAATGAGATATTAGTACATCTTTTAAATGCGTTGATCTCACCTTTGAGGCATAGCTGGTAAAAGGATTCTTTGGGGTAATTGAGTTATTAGCTCCTGATCACGGCTCAAGTATACATATGGGGTTCTGCAAGGATGCACACCAGGTCTCAAAAGTTTCAGGGAAGCATTAGGGTAATTTCAGATTCTTATGGGGTGGGGAGGGCAATAGCTCAGTCAGCATTAGAGCATATCTTTTGCATGGAACACGTGCATACTATGAAATCCCAGAAAGCTGCTGCCCACCAGTGTAGTGGTGTGCTAAATAGTCCAATGGTCTGGCTTGGTTTGGCAGTGTTCTAAATTGGCTACGGCGCACTCTGCACATGCTTTAGAAAAAATACCCGCTCTCAATCAATCCCGTGTCCTGCCGTATGCAACGCTCATAGGGCACCACTTGGGTAGGTCACCAAACTATTACCCCTTTGTTCCAGCCTATTGGCGGGCAGTGCCAAGGATTCTTGCCTTGCCCCGGGCTGTGGCAACCCATGCTATGCCACTGTTCTGTTGTGTATGTGTGTTTGAGAGTGTATAATATATGACGAATCCACATGGCTGCCTGCATTTTTGGCCTCCCCCTGGGAGTGTGGCTATGGACTGTTTTGGGGGGCATGGCCAGAGGTGGTGTTCATGATGGGCTCCTGTCCTTCAAAATCTACTCCTACACCACTGCCAGGAAGGGCAAGTGGAAGAGAGGAAGATGCTAAGCCCTCCCTCATTCATGCTTCTCTCCCTGTAAGCTGCTGCTTCCTCATCTGTTTTTCTTTTGGTTAAGGTCCAAGACTAGAAACGGCACACAGTAGGAAAAATAAATATAGCTGGAGAAGGTGCTCTGTGCTGCATAATAAGTTCCCCTACCCCTGATATTAAGAGTCCCATGCTCTACCGACTGAGCTATGTTGTGTAGGAAACCTGCACAGTTCACTTTCTGTCACTTGCATCATGCCACAAAAATGTCTACGTTGCCCAAGAATAAAACTGCTCGAACTTGGCTTCAGTGAAACGTAAAAGCTATTTCCCTGTTTTTATGTATTATGGCAGATTTCACCCATTCCGCGAATGGGCCAGCACAGCCACCTGCTTTTTTGACAGGTTTCAAGTGGAATCTAATGGTGCCCTCTAGAGGAACAGAATTCGTATTGATTTCTTATTGACAATGAGAATAATGGCTATCACTTAATTTCTAATCTGAATTAGGGACATAAATCCTGTTTTGGCCATTTGCTTTGCAGTGAGGAATCCTCTGCTTCATTCCTCGAAGTGCCTGTTCAAGAACCAGAACCTTTTTGTCTTCAGCGACATACCTGCTGTTTTGAAAACACCTTAGTTTTGAAAATTATCCTGCCCCAATGATTGCTCTGTCTGCATGTTGAACAAGTTGTGCTGGTGAGGACAATGTTTTTAGTGTTTTTCACAAACTAAGGCATGAAGTAGAGTCGCCTGCTGGTTCTTGTTGCTTTTACTGCCAAATGTGCAAAATCACTTTTAACCTTTTAAATAACAATTAATGTCACTGTCTTTCAAACACAACCGCGGTGAGAAAATGCCCAAACCAAACACTCCCAAAGGAAAACACTGTAAGCACTTCCCAGTACTTCAACAGGGCTTTAGAGTAAAAAGGTTGGATGCTTTTACCCCAGTGTTGTGCAGTGATTCATATGCACCTATAATAGCAAGAGATAGCTGTCTCCTAATGCAAGCATAAAAACATCACATTGCCATCTTTAGTGGGGCTGGAGGCAGAATGCCCCATAATTAGATAAAGGATGTAGCTGACCAGGGGTGCCAATATTGGGGGGGGGGGGCAGGTAAGCCATTTGAACTTACCCGTCAACTCTGGAAGCCCCCTCAAATATTTTACTTTATTTAGGGGTGGGCGAGGTCCCTAAGAGTTGGCTGCTATGTAACTGACTCTCCGTACAGTGGTACCTCTGGTTAAGAACTTGATTCTTTCCGGAGGTCCGTTCTTTACCTGAAACTGTTCTTAACCTGAACCACCACATCAGCTAATGGGGCCTTCTGCTGCCACCACACCGCCAGAGCACAATTTCTGTTCTCATCCTGAAGCAAAGATCTTAACCTGAGGTACTATTTCTGGGTTAGCGGAGTTTGTAACCTGAAGCGTTTGTAACCCGAGGTACCACTGTACTGTATTTCATTTCCACAATCCCAACAGATGTTGCTGGCATCCATCTGTCTCAGGAGACGATGGAAGAGTATGCCTTTTGGGGGTGAAGTCAAACTATTGGAAGGTTGCAGCTAGGGTTGCCAGACTCAATAGAGAACTGGACTTCTGTGCCTTTAATTGCCCTGCTCTCTTCTGAGTCTGGAAACCTTAAAGAGAAACCAGCAGACCCTTTGTTTAATTGCCAAGCAAAGGGTCTGCTGGTTTCTCTTTGAAGTTTCCAGACTCAAAAGAGAGCAGGGCAATTAAAGTCCTCTATTGAGTCTGGCAACCCTAGTTGCAGTGCCTGCTGTGGCTGTAGATACCGATATGGGAGAGACATGTTTTTCTGCAGCTGGGGCAAATGAAGGCATCTGGTTGTTGCTGGTGCAGGTGTCCCAGCAGTCATTCCTCCTCCGGTCACTGCTATGGATGCACAGCCCGACTGTCTCCAGGCACTGCAGTCATCTACAAGGGATTCTCACAGGGCAGGGTCAACATTGCCAGCCTTCATGTCCCTTTGCATATATCTTTGTAGCAGAGTTGGTCTGCCAACAGGCCTGGTGCTTGAAGACAGCTCCCCATAAGAGCATATCCCTGGGGATCCTGCCATCTTCCATTCTACTAGCATGACCAAGCCAGGGCATAGACGTCGCTGAGACAGGAGTGCAAACATGCTAGGAATGTGGGCTTTGTTTGAAACTCTATCCTGCTATGTGGTACCCAAAATCTTCCCTGCAGATAGCTACCAAAGAAATAAGAGGAAAGCTATCCTAGGGAAAGTGGCCCTCTCTGTCCGACCATTTTGAATCCAAATATAATAGGCATTTGTTTTTTTTTTGTTTAAATCATGATATTTGTTCAAAATTCTCCCATGCTTTTGCTAATATCTGCTTATATATCTTGATTTTCCTTTCCCGAAAACCATTCACAACTTAATTCTCCTTGGTTATCTTCCTTTTGTCTGTATTTACTTCTGTGCTCATTGCAATATTTAATTCACAATCTTCTCTTCTGTGTTTACTTTTCTTTAATACATTTATACAGTTTTTAAAATACAGGCCTATGAATAGATGGCAGAAAGGTGATGCAGGGAAGGGGAGACAAATCTGCAACTATAATGCAATCTAAATAAATGCTGTATCCTGCAATAAGGAAGTATATTATTAATAAGCATGCAAAGGAGACCCAGCCCTTCAAGCAATAAGCATTTGTATTGCATCCAGGGAGGCTTGCCATTTTTTTTTTAAAAAAAGATAGTTGCTCTTCTGGTTTTAATTCTGTCATATATTCAGATCCAGACGTTGTTAAATACTTGGTTTAAACTGCCAATCAAAAGGTTAAAATGATTGTTGGTTCGTGGGCAGCATAGCTGCCAAGTTTTCCCTTTTCTCGCGAGGAAGCCTATTCAGCATAAGGGAAAATCCCTTTAAAAAAAGGGATAACTTGGCAGCTATGGTGGGCAGGCAGGCAGGCAAGTGAAAACCAGTCACTCACACAGATCATCACTTGGAATAGAAGGATTTAGTAAAAAGAATTTGGGCCCCCTGGTTTAGTTAGATGGAATCCAGTTCTCTTTTCCCTCACGTAAAAAAGAGCTTTGTCACTACAAATGAAGAAAATGCAGAGGACAGGGGGAATACCAGTAAAAAAAAGGTTGTCTTTATCCATCCATCCCTTCTCCAGTGCTTTCCTGAAAAATCTCTTCAGAATTTCATGAGCTTTAATAAGATGCGGAACATGATGGACACAGCAGCATATAAAACAAATTGCATAGGATCCCCGGCTAACATTTTCATCTATTGCAATCACCTATCCTTAAAATACTTCCCAACTTTCTACTTTCCATTCTGAGTGAAACCCTGCTCTTCTAAACACGTTATTTAACAGAGTGGGCCTTTGTGAGCACTGACAAAAGGTGCATCCAATAAAGAACACATGGTTTTTAATTCGACTGTAAGCTGCCACGTGCAATGCCCTTGTTCAGTGTTGCTGCCGATCAGCCATGCCTTCCTCCTCCTGAATACTCCATTCCACAACCACCTCAACTGTCAACCAGCATTCCGTGACCATGGAAACATACTCATTCATCATTGGACTATTTGGGAGGAGAATTTCTCTTCAATCCGCTCACCCAATATTTTTGGTACTTCTGCAAATTTAAGATTCCCCCTGAGTGTGTTGATACCTCCCTCTTGTCCATAGACAGTCCCGTTTTGGCTACATAAGAATAGGTGCTCAGGGAATGCATCCACTATTTATACATAGCATGATTTTGTCTCCGGGGTGGGGGGTGGGGAGTGTGCTGTATCAACATTCATGTGTCATTCTTTGCAGGAGTGTGGCAAGGTAGTCTGAAGGTTAAATAGAAAAAAAATCTGCAAAGACCTGATTTTCTAACGAATCCAGAATCTTGGGTGCAGAGTGAGTACAGAGTCCCTTTGAAAATCAATCTTTAAGAGACCAAAAGCGAAAAATGTTTCCTAGCCAAACATTTGTGCAGTTAGTAATGTCTCCTTTTTTTGCAGAAAGCCAGAGTCAGATATGTAGCTCGATGGCAAGGAGAGGGGAGATATTAGGTGATCTTCTTTCATGTATTTGTATAGGCTGCTTTTCAGAAAGCCTGTTTTGATTAAAGCAAATACAGATGAGTTGTGATAGAATATACTTTTAATAGAACAAATAAGGAGGTGAGAAGCCCTGCCCTCCAGACTGAATCAACAGCATTTACCCACATAAAAATACTCTGCAAACGTTTCCTGTTCCTCGCAAGCATCGCCTATGCATAGAAATTTGATTTATAATAGAATTGCTTAAATTAAGCCTTGATTTCAAGCAGATAGCATAAGAGGAAAGAGGCTAGTCCGAGCTGCTCAAAAAAAGAGGTGTCTGTTTAAATTTCAGCGATCTCACACTGTCTTGGGAGAAATCAAACGGTATTGACTTTTTCTCTCTTACATGTTGCACAGAGACTCACTATGCACAGGCATATATTAGCCTCTTCAGGGTTTATTCATGTATGATATGCAGACAGTGTGCCCTGAATAACTGAGACTGTTAGCAGCATGGCTACACTATTGCCTTTTAGCATTTTAACAGTTGTGCCCTCTCCCCATGAAATCTTCCTATTGTGGTTCTTCTTTGAGGGAGGACAGACAGTTCCAAGCACCGCCTACAAGATTATTTGGGGGAAGCAAAGACACAAAACTGATATGGGTTCATAGCTAAAGATATGATCTAGCGATGCTTTCACAAAAACAGGTTTGTGGATAATCAGAGTGCCAATTACTGCCCCCCCCCAATAAGGACCCAACCATATGATATTGTTACAGACCACCCCAGTCTCCACAGGGGTTCCTGGCATGCTTTGCCCTGGGTTTGTATATTCCTTTTAGAAAATGAGGCACAGCGGAGACTGTAGTGTCTTTATGATCATAGAATTGTAGAGTTGGAAGGGACCCCAAGGGTCAACTAGTCCAACGCCCTGCAATGCAGGAATCTCAACTAAAGCATCCATGACAGATGGCCATCCAACCTCTGCAAAAAAATTTGTGACAGTAGCTCTAAATTCCTGCAACAAGAAATACAGTACATCTTTAATGGGAATGGGGGTCCTTAGTATGTCCCTAAGCTGCCACTTGATGCTCTCTGGGTTCCTATCTACTGATGAATTTTTACTGTTTCCACATTTGGCATCATGCATTTTATATCAGAGAGTGTCTGTCAGGTGGTTGTTGTTTTTAAAGAGAAAGTACATTCTCTAAGGCTGTTAAAAACCAGTGAAAGAAAATATTACTTTGCACATCCCTGATAGCAAAATCGCCATTGCCTAGTCTTCGTACTAAGAATTCAGTGAGACACAGTAAGAAATCAATAAAAACACAAATTGCTCCATCAATACGTGCATTCATTTATACTCTTCAAGGTTATCTTTGCAATGTTGGTGGAGAGACACATTTTCTCTGTCATGCATATTAAACCAGGCAAAGAGTTATGGAAAGGGAACCCAATCTATCAGAACAAATCTAGTCTAGCATACACAATAGATACCGTAGGTGCGGTGGGTTTCGTTTCTCACCCCCCCTCCTCCCTACCCTTTTTAGCTGGATGTAGCTAATATTTTGAAATGTGCATGGACTGTTTTATCAGTACTTCTAAGCCACTTTCATCTACATTCATAATCAATATGTCCCAAGGTTGACGTGCTATTAGCAGGCAATGGGTCCATATTCATTTCAACCACTTACCACGCCAATCGCCACAGGATTTACTCTCCTGATGTGAATGAATTTCCCCCCCAGCAGCTCACTCTTGCACAAGAGTTTTCCCTATGCACAAAATACAAGGGGAATCGAGCAACCCTTATCTCTGAGCATTCACCTTGGCCGAAAGAGAGTGACTGGAAATCAACACTCTCACCAAAGAAAACACCGCATTACGGGAGGAGAAAAGGCAGCCGCATCCATTTTTGGGAGGAGTGATGCAAAAATAACCTCTTCTCATCTCTAGCTGTCAAATTTTGAAGGGAGGGAAATGACAAGCATTCGCACATTCATACTAATTTCAGCCTAGATAGAGCCTACTAGACATTGGATTTGGGGCTGGTTCGTGTACCTAGTAATTTCCACACTCCTGTCCCCAATATTATTCCAGGTCACCAGGGTCACAGCTGGTAGGAACCAATGCCCCCATAGTGGCGACTGAGATTTGCATCAATATGGTGGCTTAGAAAAAGGAGCGTTATGGCAGATACATGGGTGCTCCCAACTTGGAGGCTCATTCAATGGGAGGCCCTGTTTGTTATGTATTAAGTTAACTGCAGTACTCCTTTCTGGCCACCATGGCTGCAGTTCTTACCCTGCTCACTGTGGCTGCAGTTCTCACTCAGGTCCGCAACATGCAAATGAAGGATTGAGAGTGCTGTTCACAGATTGGGTAGCTAGGGGAAGTTTGTTACTGTTGCAAGTTACTGAGTACTATATAAGCCAGTTGGCTAAGCTACTGTTCAGTCTGGACTCAGAGCTAGAATAAAGAGCTGGTTGTTTTGAGAGCTGTGTCTTCATCCTTCTTACCCTCTATTTTACACTGTTCATTCAAAGATGTGTGCAGTGGTTCAGTTAGATGTTGGCCATAGTTTTCCAGGATTTCGGACAGGAAGCCTCTGCCAACCCCCCCCCCCCCCCCAGCCCTAACTGGTAGTGACTCTGAGACCTTCTGCATGCAAAGCGCAGAGCTGTGGCCCTTCCTATAAACAGTGTTTCTCAGCCTTGGGTTGCCATCTGTTGTTGGACGACAACTCCCATCATCCCTGACCGCTGTCCCTGGCAGCTAGGGATAATGGAACTTGTCGTCCAACAGCAGCTGGAGACCCAAGATTGAGAAACATTACCATAAGACTTAATGGTCTTACAGGGGGACGCCTCTTTAGATAGCATTGCTTTGCACAGCTTGAAATGTAACGTCGGGCTGCTGGTTAAAACTGCACTGCTCACCCCCCTGTGTGGGACCCTAGCCTTTCCCCCCAAAGTCCTGCCCTGCTAGCATCTCTGGCTGTGTGCCCAACCACAAGCCAAGTAGTAGCCCCATAGATTCCAGCAAGTGATAGCTTGATAGCTGCGTAGGCAGCAGATAACTGACATAAACAGCGAAGAATGTCCCAATAGTCTCGTTTTCTGGGGTTAGACGTTCTCAGTATTTAGTTCATATGCGGGCAACTCCCCATTTACACAGGGGTTATGTTCCAAGGCGCCGTGCGCGTCAGTGAAATTGCGTATATCTGAAACACAATTGAAAAGGCCTGCCTCTGCCCTGCCCTGTTCCACCCGTTTTTGTAACTTTTTGTGATGTTTTTGGGTCACTTTCAAGTCAACATCACACGCATGACATCATAAGCACACACCGCCACGCACGCCCCCCATGTTAGGCAGATCATGGCGCATCTGGTCTGAATGATACGCTTAGATCTCTGCCTGGCCTGTGATCTTGTATCCAGTGAGGGTTAGAATCTAGTAGAAGAGGTTACTGAATGGTCAGACGAGTTTCTTTGTAAGACAATGGCCTTAGCTGGCCACTTACTGTAAGCGCCCTCTTCAACAGCTCAACGGATGAGCTAGGTTGCAATAGCTACAAGAACAACAAGTCAATAGGAGGCTGGAAGCTGGAGACGCAATGACATGTTTGCTCTGTGCTAGACTTTTCGGGCTCCCCTGGAAACCTAAAGGGGAAGCAAGATCTATGAGAGGGTCGATGCCATGAGCTCCTCCATCCAATGCTCAGGTTGCATATATGTGTAAATAAAGCAATATATCCTAAAAGCACTACGGTCTCTGCTGACCTTCATTCCAAGGAAACCAAACCCGAGGTAAGCACTTGAAACGCATAGAGTCTCTCACCACGCAGAGATGGGGGTGGCATGTAACAGTATCTACAGTTCTGCCTGAAAAACAACTGGAGCCAATGATGCAATATGTTTCCAGAAGCCCAACCTTCTGAATAATGAACTTGTGGTCCATGCTGAAAACAATATTATATTATAGCTAGAGTCACGCAGATACTTTGGCCACAAGAAATGTTTCACTATCCGGCTGGGAGAGTTTATTTGCTTGTTTGTTTCTGTGTACCGACTGCAGGATTTGGAGGTGTTTCATCCCATTTGAGGGTACCTTCATCATGTAACTGGTTTTGTTATTTTGGGGCATTCAGTATGGAAATGGCCTTGTTGCAATTACTATAATGATCTAGCAACCTCTCCCTTGTATTTCGAGTTTTGAGCAAGCAGAGGAACCATAAAGCAATGTGATTAACTCTGATTGTAAAACGCCCTCCACATAACAAAGATATAAATTATTGGGTCTCTTAACAACTGCAAATCACTCTTATCTAGCAGCATTACAATGTATTTGCCCGTAGTTTGACTTTTGTGGGCTATTATCCACCTGACCTTGTGTGTCCAACACCAGTGCTATGTTCCTTCTTCTAGTGCTCAAAAAACATGCATTCTCCCATTGCTAGTCGGATCATGAATGCTTTTACTTGCTAACTGCCTACTCCTGAGAATCTTGATCAGTTAACAGGTGTTAAAATAAGTTAAATGCGCCTAATGGAACAGAGGGGACTACTTTGAGTAACAAGCACGTTTTTTGTGTTTTTTTGCTGAAACAGTCCCCAGTGCTATAAGGTGGGCCAGTATTTTTATACCCATATTACAGATGGGAAACTGAGGTTGTCAAAGGGCACCTAGGCTGCAATCCTATACCCACTTATCCACTTACCTTCAGCAGAACTTACATTTGAATAGACTTGCATAGGGGTGCACTGCTACCCTATTGCACTGCTAGATTGCATTCCTGTATACACTCACTTGGGAGAAAGTAATTTTAAAGGCAATGGGGCTTACCTCTGAGCTAGCATGTAGAGCGGTGGTGGCCAAACTTGGATATTTTGGGACTACAATTCCCACCATCCCTGACCACTGGTTCTGTTAGCTAGGGATGATGGGGGTTGTAGTCTCAAAACATCTGGAGGGCTGCGTTTCGCCACCACTGATAGAGGATTGCCCTGACAGCTAGGGTTGCCAGACTCAATAGAGGACAGGACTTCTGTGCCTTTAATTGCCCTGCTCTCTTTTGAGTCTGGAAACCTTAAAGAGAAACCAGCAGACCCTTTGTTTAATTTCCAAGCAAAGGGTCTGCTGGTTTCTCTTTAAGGTTTCCAGACTCAAAAGAGAGCAGGGCAATTAAAGGCACAGAAGTCCTGTCCTCTATTGAGTCTGGCAACCCTACTGGCAGCTGAAATTTTAAACCTTGTTAAGTGTCATGAACACAGTAAGACTTGTTCCCAAGTAAAAATGAACAGGATCAGGATCGAGGTGTTAGTTAACCTGTGACAGTAGCAAGGTTCAAAGACAAGGGACTTTCTCGGTGTCTTAAAGGGCAATTCTTTGCCTGTCTATTCAGAAGTAAATGCTGCTGTGTTCTTTGGGACTTACTCCCATGTAAACATGCATAGGATTGCAGCCTTCGCCAATATGCTGCACCAGGCCTCAATATAATACACAAGAAAGTCAAAGCAACGTTGAGGCTGGCATGAGGTGTAATATCAAGCATGTTGTTGTTTAGTCGTTTAGTCGTGTCCGACTCTTCGTGACCCCATGGACCATAGCACGCCAGGCACTCCTGTCTTGCACTGCCTCCCGCAGTTTGGTCAAACTCATGTTCGTAGCTTCGAGAACACTGTCCAACCATCTTGTCCTCTGTCGTCCCCTTCTCCTAGTGCCCTCAATCTTTCCCAACATCAGGGTCTTTTCCAAGGATTCTTCTCTTCTCATGAGGTGGCCAAAGTATTGGAGCCTCAGCTTCACGATCTGTCCTTCCAGGGAGCACTCAGGGCTGATTTCCTTAAGAATGGATAGGTTTGATCTTCTAGCAGTCCATGGGACTCTCAAGAGTCTTCTCCAGCACCATAATTCAAAAGCATCAATTCTTCGACGATCAGCCTTCTTTATGGTCCAGCTCTCACTTCCATACATCACTACTGGGGAAACCATAGCTTTAACTATACGGACCTTTGTCGGCAAAGTGATGTCTCTGCTTTTTAAGATGCTGTCTAGGTTTGTCATTGCTTTTCTCCCAAGAAGCAGGCGTCTTTTAATTTCGTGACTGCTGTCACCATCTGCAGTGATCAAGGAGCCCAAGAAAGTAAAATCTCTCACTGCCTCCATTTCTTCCCCTTCTATTTGCCAGGAGGTGATGGGACCAGTGGCCATGATCTTGGTTTTTTGATGTTGAGCTTCAGACCATATTTTGCGCTCTCCTCTTTCACCCTCATTAAAAGGTTCTTTAATTCCTCCTCGCTTTCTGCCATCAAGGTTGTGTCATCTGCATATCTGAGGTTGTTGATATTTCTTCCGGCAATCTTAATTCCGGCTTGGGATTCATCTAGTCCAGCCTTTCGCATGATGAATTCTGCATATAAGTTAAATAAGCAGGGAGACAATATACAACCTTGTCGTACTCCTTTCCCAATTTTGAACCAATCAGTTGTTACATATCCAGTTCTAACTGTAGCTTCTTGTCCCACATAGAGATTTCTCAGGAGACAGATGAGGTGATCAGGCACTCCCATTTCTTTAAGAACTTGCCATAGTTTGCTGTGGTCGACACAGTCAAAGGCTTTTGCATAGTCAATGAAGCAGAAGTAGACGTTTTTCTGGAACTCTCTAGCTTTCTCCATAATCCAGCGCATGTTTGCTATTTGGTCTCTGGTTCCTCTGCCCTTTCGAAATCCAGCTTGCACTTCTGGGAGTTCTCGGTCCACATACTGCCTAAGCCTGCCTTGTAGAATTTTAAGCATAACCTTGCTAGCGTGTGAAATGAGCGCAATTGTGCGGTAGTTGGAGCATTCTTTGGCACTGCCCTTCTTTGGAATTGGGATGTAGACTGATCTTCTCCAATCCTCTGGCCATTGCTGAGTTTTCCAAACTTGCTGGCATATTGGGTGTAGCACCTTAACAGCATCATCTTTTAAAATTTTAAATAGTTCAGCTGGAATATCATCACTTCCACTGGCCTTGTTATTAGCAATGCTTTCTAAGGCCCATTTGACTTCACTCTCCAAGATGTCTGGCTCAAGGTCACCAACCACACTACCTGGGGTGTATGAGACCTCCATATCTTTCTGGTATAATTCCTCTGTGTATTCTTGCCACCTCTTCTTGATGTCTTCTGCTTCTGTTAGGTCCTTACCACTTTTGTCCTTGATTATGGTAATCTTTGTACGAAATGTTCCTTTCATATCTCCAATTTTCTTGAACAGATCTCTGGTTTTCCCCATTCTATTGTTTTCCTCTATTTCTTTGCATTGCTCATTTAAGAAGACCCTCTTGTCTCTCCTTGCTGTTTTTTTGGAAATCTGCATTCAGTTTCCTGTATCTTTCCCTATCTCCCTTGCATTTTGCTTGCCTCCTCTCCTCCGCTATTTGTAAGGCCTCGTTGGATAGCCATTTTGCTTTCTTGCATTTCCTTTTCCTTGGGATGGTTTTCGTTGCTGCCTCCTGTATAATGTTACGAGCCTCCATCCATAGTTCTTCAGGCACTCTGTTCACCAAATCTAAATCCTTAAACTTGTTCCTCACTTCCACTGTGTATTCATAAGGGATTTGATTCAGATTGTATCTTACTGGCCCAGTGGTTTTTCCTACTTTCTTCAGTTTAAGCTGGAATTTTGCTATAAGAAGCTGATGATCTGAGTTACAGTCAGCTCCAGGTCTTGTTTTTGCTGACTGTATAGAGCTTCTCCATCTTTGGCTGCAGAGAATATAATCAATCTGATTTCGATGCTGCCCATTTGGTGATATCCATGTGTAGTGTCGTCTCTTGTGTTGTTGGAAGAGAGTGTTTGTGATGACCAGCTTGTTCTCTTGACAGAACTCTATTAGCCTTTGCCCTGCTTCATTTTGAACTCCAAGGCCAAACTTGCCAGTTGTTCCTTTTATCTCTTGATTCCCTACTTTAGCATTCCAATCCCCTGTAATGAGAAGAACATCCTTCTTTGGTGTCATTTCTAGAAGTTGTTGTAGGTCTTCATAGAATTGGTCAATTTCACTTTCTTCAGCACCGGTAGTTGGTGCATAAACTTGGATTACTGTGATGTTAAAAGGTCTGCCTTGGATTCGTATCGAGATCATTCTGTCATTTTTGAGATTGCATCCCATTACAGCTTTTGCCACTCTTTTGTTGACTATGAGGGCCACTCCATTTCTTTTACGGGATTCTTGCCCACAGTAGTAGATATGATAGTCACCCGAACTGAATTCGCCCATTCCCTTCCATTTTAGTTCACTGATGCATAATATCAAGCATAAAGACCATATTACAGTGGTAAGTAGTGAATCTTGAAACTCTTATTGGCTTTTTATTGCTACCACTTATGTGGTCCGCAGCTTAGAATTATTTTTCTGCTGCACTTTAACGAAGTGATTTGTATGATGAAGGGCTTTTACATCAGTGGAGGAGGAGAAATGACAGAACTCTTAACTGGGATAGGGGTATATTGAGCTGGATGCTCACCGGGTGTACTGAGAGCACAGTAGAAAGAAATTAAGACCATCTCAGAGCTAAGATTATATAGCTTATGTTCATGCAAACCTATT
Source organism: Zootoca vivipara (assembly GCF_963506605.1). Taxonomy (NCBI): domain Eukaryota; kingdom Metazoa; phylum Chordata; class Lepidosauria; order Squamata; family Lacertidae; genus Zootoca; species Zootoca vivipara. The sequence goes on along the minus strand of NC_083284.1, from coordinate 59,408,825 downwards.
GTTGCACGCCACCCCAATGTCAGGGTTGAGCTGGACGAGGAGGAGTGATGGCAAGCCCCCCCTCCCCCGGGGAGGATGCCCCCATGGGAGAATCTGGGGATAGGGAGGAATTCTTACCTGGAGAAGACTTGTGGCGGCACTCCTCAGAAGAGGAAGAATCAGATAGGGAAGAGGGAAGACCAGAACAGGAGGAGGAAGGAGTCAAGTCAGAATCAGGCCCTTGTGAGGAGAGGAGCCAGCAGGCCCCTCCCCTCCTCCCTTCTCAGCTGTAGAGCATAGAGCTGAGAAACAGAGGGAACAATTGGAGGCAGCTGCAGCTCGTAAGAGGCGTGGTGATGAGCCGGCTACTTAAGGAAGGCCGGCTGCTCCCTTCGCCAGCACTTGCAACTGCTGTGCTGTAGCGTGTGGTTGCCCTTGCTCGTCCTAGACCTGATTCGGCTTCTCCTGACCCCGGTACTGATACCTGACCTCGGCTGGTTACTGACGTGGACTGCTCCTGACTTTGGTTTTGCCTGACCCTGGTGCTGATACCTGATCTTGGCTGGTTCCTGACCTGGACCATTGGACCTAGGCTCTAACTGCTTCCGACTGCTGCCTCCAGCATGCCAACCTGTTGGTGCCCTAACACCCAATCTCCAAGTGGTGCAAGATTCCAGAAGTTCTGGACATGCTTACCCAGGGTTCATGGTTCCTTTTGGAAATGAGGCACAGCAGGGAGTGTGGCGTCTTTATGATATATGGTTTATTTACACATATAGACAACCTGAGCCTACAATGGAGAGGTTCACAGCATTAACACCCCCAAGAGGGTCTTGCTTCTCCCACAGCCGCAGTCCTGGATCTCAACAAAGATCAGGCATGGCTCTGACTCTCTGGCTTCCCAGCTTGCCACTTTTGCATCCAGCTTGAGGAGGGAAGGCCCACCTATTCACCCTCTGGCACACAGCCACTCCCTTTGTTCCCTTAACGACCCATATTTAGCAGGCCATTACCAGGATGACTTGGCTGTTCCAGAAATTGAATCTGTGCTGGAACCAGGAATTAGAAGTAGGGCTCAGGCATACAGCCTACCTCCCCCCAAAAACTCCTAACACTATTAACAGCGCACTCTGAAGCACATCTGCTCAGAACTAAATCCCAGTGGCTTTAACAGCCAAGTAAGTCTGCCTAGGATTGCAGCCTCATTTAACGCCCTGTATTCTTCCTAGCACCATGACCATGTCCCTTAATTCCTTGATTCCCTGGGCTGCGTTCTACAGGCATTTGTGCAAAGTACAGGGCTTTTGCAAGCATGAGAGAGGAAGCTTACACTAGCTACCCTCATCAATATGAGTTAAACTTGAAAAGGAAAATTCAGGTAGGTCTGACGCAGTCAAAATATATCAAAAAATAAAAAAAAATGTCCAGTAGCACCTTAGAGACCATCTAAGTTTGTTCTTGATATAAGCTTTCATGTGCATGCACACTTCTTCTGAATAAGTTAGTTGGTCTCTAAGGTGCTACTGGACAATTTATTTTTTGAAAAGGAAGAGATCACCATTGGTTTTGAATAACAGCTACACTAAGTCCTTGTCCCCAGGGGATGGTTGTGCTTCAGATTTGCTCCAACCAGAGAGCTGGCCACTCTCCATGGGATGAGTGGCTTCTCTTGCCTCCTCTACCAGCAGTCTGTGTTTGTTATTTTCCTTTGGCATCTTTGGGAACCTACTACAGAAGACACAAAGTCGTGTGTCCATTGCTTTATTCACCTCAGTGGAGGCAAGAGGATCAGTACCCTAATCTGATTGTGAATATCAGAGGATGAACCTCACGGACGTCACTGGCAGACTCTCATCAATTTTCATAGAATCATAGAATCATACAGTTGGAAGAGACCACAAGGGCCATCCAGTCCAACCCCCTGCCAAGCAGGAAACACCATCAAAGCATTCTTGACATATGCCTGTCAAGCCTCTGCTTAAAGACCTCCAAAGAAGGAGACTCCACCACACTCCTTGGTAGCAAATTCCACTGCCGAACAGCTCTTACTGTCAGGAAGTTCTTCCTAATGTTTAGGTGGAATCTTCTTTCTTGAAGTTTGAATCCATTGCTCCGTGTCCGCTTCTCTGGAAATTGCATCCAGAGGGAATATTTACGGTATGTTATTTAACTATACTTATAACCTGCCTTTTAGATAATTTTTGATACACCCAAAGAAGTCTAGGAATTGAAGTCTGTTGAGGGAGCCATGTTCCCTGGTCTCCCACCCATGCTACAGTTCCAGGGTGCCTTGTGGAGAGAGAATGGCTGCTAAAACCATGCTTAGTCCAGTGCTGTCACAAACATGGTGCCCATGTTTGTGCATGAGCCCATAGAAACATTCCCTGTCACTGATTGGGTCCGTACCAGAAAGAAGCAACCTAATATAATAGGTTGTGGTGTGTGCTTGGTTGCGGACAGTGGAGGCTGGTTCCTTTGACTACTCCACCAACCTTAGTTTGCTCTCCGATTAACCCCCACCTGCTGCTTTCCTACTTACAAGCAGTCAGGGGGTGGTTCTGCCTGTCATTGGTTCTGGCTTAATCTACTGCCTAAACGGCCTCGGTCCTATATACCTGAAGGAGCATCTCCACCCCCATTGTTCAGCCCGGACACTGATATCCAGTGCCGAGGACCTTCTGGCGGTTCCCTCACTGCGAGAAGCAAAGCTACAGAGAACCAGGCAGAGGGCCTTTTCGGTAGTGGCGCCCGCCCTGTGGAACGCCCTCCCATCGGAGGTCAAGGAGATAAACAACTACCTGACATTTAGAAAACACCTAAAGGCAGCCCTGTTTAGGGAAGTTTTTAATCTGTGGTATTTTAATGTATTTTGGTATTTGTTGGAAGCTGCCCAGAGTGGCGGGGGAAACCCAGTCAGATGGGCGGGGTATAAATAATAATAATAATCTACTGTTCACCTGCCTGGCTTCTGACCTACCAGCAGGCAGCCACCATTTGTGTGTCCGTGTAGCACCGAAAACAATTTCTCCACTTTGCACACATACCCAGTGGCCCCAAAAAGGTTGGCAACCCCTGCGCTGGATCTACAGGAAAGGAAACATGCGTGACAAACAAATGCAGCTTGGGCTCTTAACAGGCATAGCTAAAATGTGGCTCCATGAGAACAACGGGTGGTATGCCAACAAATTTTCACGCAGAGTAGACAAAATTGAAATGAATGGAGCTAAGAAAGTAATGTTCATTCATTTCAGTGGGTCTTTTCTGAGCAGGACTACCCTTGGATACAACCCTGTGCTAGGCTTTCTTCTAACGCATACCATGCCAAACTTCATCCTAGCCAGCATTTTTTAAAAAACCAACATTTCAGAGGCAATGAATGACCCAGCAGATCCATTTTCAAGGACGTTTCCCAAGTATCAATTTTTTCTTCCCCACCTTGGTATCGCGTCAGAAATGTCAAAGAAGTAGAATTGCTGATGATCAAGCCAGACAGCAGCAATCAATCTCCATACACTGGTTTGCAAAGCATTTTCAGATATTTTCAAAACTGAGCCATCTGGTTTAAATTCTTGGCAAAGTCGCAATAATAAGAGTACCTAGTGTTTGTATAGCACATTTCAAACGCTGCAAGTGCTTTACTCACATTATCTGAGTAACCCTGACAGCAGCCCTGTAAGGTAGGCCACTGTTGTTGCTATCTCTGTTAGGTAAATGGGGGGTGGGGAAGGACAGGAGTCTATAGCATCGTCAGTTGTGCAGGATGGTCATTTAACAACAACACTATGGATCTCCAAACCTTTCTTCCTCCGTGGGATTCCTTAAGGTGCAAGGCAGACTGCAGGATGCAGTGGAGGGGAAAGGGCTTTGGTGTGCAATTGGAGCTCCTTCCTCTGCAAGAAGATCAAAGAAGAGGGGGATATGTCTCAGCAGCAAGTTCCTTGCAAAAATATAAAAAGTTCCTGTGCATTGCGCAATTGCGTGCCATGTTATTTGGGGGGATGCAATGGCATTTCGCATCTTGAGACTTTGAACAAGTGTGAGGCAGAGCTTGCAGGACAGCTGTGCATCAACACTATTTGTGTTCCCAGAGATTGCAGTTTTCATTCTGTTTGTTGGCCTTTTGCATAGCCACGGCAGAAAAAAGGGGTGTTGGATAACTTGTCAAAGAAACTCTGAATAAAATATCCCATTTATTGCCACTGAGACACATCAGCTGAACATCACATCATGAGTTATTCATCATCTTTTGCCAGGCCTTAATACATCAACACTGAGATGTGTTTGAGTTTACCCAGTTGTGTGCACTGGCCCTTTGAGGACCACTGTTTCATATCTGCTTTTTTTAAAAATGATTTTTATTGATTTTACAAACAAAACTACACAAACTACACAAACATACAATATAATACTGTCCCTTCGTTCTCCCTCCACACACTGGTTCACCTCTGCCACCAGTGAAACCAGTGTGCTTTGAGCATCAAAGGGGGCCATTGTAAGTTGGGTTTAGCCTCCCCCCTCCCTCCTCCCCCCTCTTCCCCCCCCCTGCCACTGAGAGGACAGGAGTGGAGGAGTTCTGAGGATTGGCTTCCCCCAGCTCTTTCATAGATATACCTTAACACAATACAGACATAAACATAATAGGGGAGAGTTTCTTATTCTTATTACCTTAACCTTATACTTGTGACTTCCTCGGTGGTCTTCCTCCTGGTTTTCCTTAGAACAAAATCTAAAATTGATGGCGGGTTTTCTATTTCAGTTTAAAATCCTTTTCTTATAATAATAACTCAACCCTCCTCCTTTTCCATGCTGCCCTCCCACAGACCCCCTCCTGCCACAAGAGAAATCCGTGGGGCACAGCATTTCCAAGGTTCCATTATATCCCCTCCTCCCCCCTCCGAGCACCCCCTGCCACTGAGTATCTCAGAGTAAGGAAAGGAGAGTAGGCAGCCTTCTGCCTAAACCTAACTTATCTTACAAAAATTTACATTCACTTAAATTCTTTCCTAAGCTGCTCTTATAATTCCCTCCAGAAAGCACAACTTTTTCCATTCATTTTTAGACTCCATCTCCTCTCCCAAAATCCTTTCCCCCAATTGGATCAGCATTTCCGTTAAGCAAGCCAAAATTTCGAAAAACCGTCTCTCAGAAACTAAAGACAAAGTCTTTTAACTAAAATATTCACCCCACACCCATTCTTTCCCATGTCCATCTCCAGGCCCTTGTCCCCCCCTGCCCCTGTCTTTTCCACTCCTCCCTAACATCATCCCACATTTCACCCCCTCCAGGATCTTCAAGTCCATCAATCCTCAAATTCCTTTGCTTCTCATTGTCTTGCTCTGTTTGATTTTCTTCCTTTTGAGGTCCATGCTTTGCTTCATCCCAAACATATTTTTTAAAGTCCAAGTCCTCTTTAAAATTTTCATCCAATTGTTCCTCCTGACATCCAGATTCAATCTCCACAGTCTCTAAAGTCTAATTTTCCTCTATATCCTGGGCTTGGACTTCATCCTCATCTGCTGGTAAATTGGGATGCTGCCGTTCCTTGTAGATATCCTCCCATGTTTGTAGATAGTTTAGCACAGCCTCCTGGAAGGCTCGAGAGTACTTTGTTTTCATATTTCTCCTGACCGCAGGCAAACAGGAGGTGGAGAACAAAGAGGTACTGGAAAATTCCTTTCTCAGACGGTCGACTCCATTTTGGCTGGTCTTTTCCTTTGTCTTTTAACTCAATCACAAGTCCATTCTTAAATCCAAAATTAAACAATTCTAGCACATTTTCATCCAATTTTTCCGATTTTAACAATAAAAACAGTCCACCCGGTCTTTTGACAGCTTTTTGACAGCTGTCAAAGCGCTCTCCCCCTTAATGATGCTGTACCTCAAGGGGGGCCGGACTCGGGAGTTGAGAGGGTTCAAAAAGGTCTTCTTTCTCTCGGGTCCACAATCTCAAAAGTCCTTTATCGTTCAGCTTAAGGTTATTTATAGCGCCTCTCAGTTTTCCATTAGGAAGAGACCGACTTCCGTTTCTTTAGAGTCTCTCCTATTTTTCCAATTAACGAATTTAAAGTCCGTAATCACAATTCCACTTACTTTTTTGGAAGTTCGAATTTATTTCGGAAGAATCTGCCGCTTGCCGGGTCGGGACTCGGAGCTTCACTTCTCGGAGGTAAGATCAAGCCCAAAATGGCTCCCGCGGTTCCACCCCACCGGCTCTCGATCGCTCTACTGAGCTCTCGGGCAGCGGGGGATCCGCAAAAAAAATGGAGCAGCCGCTGGGCGCATGAGTCACCGGGACTCTCTACCCGGTGTTTTTACGGGGAATCCGCTCGCTCTGCGGACCTCCCCCCCCCTCCGCGAAGCCAGGGACATCGGCGCGCGAGGTCCCTGCGTCCTTCTCTCCGCCGCGACAGACCGGAAGTGCACTATCTGAACCAGTACCATATGTCTGGTTTCTTTAGAACTGGCCACCTTCCTTAACAATGCTATTCTTTTTGCTGATAATCCAGAATACATGCACAAATCCCTTAATTAAATCAAGTGAGCCACAGAGAAGATACTGTAATGAAATAATGAGTGAACACAATCATAGCCATGAGCCACTCTGTAAGTAAAAATTACTAAAAGCAATTAAAACTGTGTCACCTGCATTTTACTTTGTTTTATTTGGGAATGACATTCTGGAGGCTATCATTTCAAAATCCATAGGCATGCATTGTGATACCTGTTTTTATTTTTTTGTTTTTCCTGTGCTTTACTAAGGCAAATATGAAATACATTTCAAAATAGAGCTATCAACTCATTTACTACTAATTATAACTGCCAAGTGGTTCAGTAAATGCAACTCCCTATTTTTCTTCATACACACACACACACACACAGACAGACAGACACACACACACACACACACACACACACACATTTGGGTTGAAGCTCTCTGATGTTCGCCAGCATAGCTGCCAAGTTTTCCCTTTTCTCGCGAGGAAGCCTATTCAGCATAAGGGAAAATCCCTTTAAAAAAGGGATAACTTGGCAGCTATGTTCGCCAGGTGAATTCCATGCATAATGTAAGACAGGCAATGCTGTTTGCATAATAAGCTATTTTCTACCACAGAAGCAGAAACATTTTATCACTATAGAGAAAACTCAGATTATGAATACATTTTCCATATATATAAGTTGATTTATGTGAAAATTACCAATAAAAGCAGAGTGTAGCCATCAACAAAATGTTTACTCCCAGCTTAATGTTCTCTGAAAGTTACAAATAAATATTTACCGCCCCCCACTAAATGCAATATTTTTAATAGGATACAGTCTGCGGAGTGCAATTGCATTTGGTGCCAAGTGCCTCCCAGCTCAGGGTGCCTCGCACCTGACATGCCTTTCCTACACAGAAAACCTGCATTTATTTCAATACCAGCACATAATATGTTTCACAATATGGAGAGAAGTTGCAGTTGGCCATTGCACCAGATGTACAAACCAATGTGCTCATCACTCAAGGTGATCCATATTTGGGCTCCATACATTACAAAATCATAATAATAATAATAGTGGGATGGAAGCATCCCATGCACCAGAATCCTCCTGGATTTCAGAATCAGGTGACAGCCAGGAGCCAATCATCTGCCACGGCTTGCTATTAAAGCTCCTGGCCTGCTGCACTTCCTCAGTCCCTCACTTGTCACTGCAGGATGCCACCAGTTTCTCACTCTGCATCTCTAGACTTTGTGGCTTGCCATGCCCCAAACCTGGCCGAGTGCCCCAAAATGGGATTCAGAAGTGATTATGGGTGATTCCCAACTAAGTCATACTCACTCAGTTAACAGACTTTTAAGTCCATTGACTAAAGGCTGCAAAATATGCTGAGTAGACCTGCTGAAATTAATGGACAGTGGGTCTGCTCTGAGCACAGCTAAGGCTGGAGGTCACTTGCCATCTTTATACACTGCTGGGCAAACTTGGTGGCCACCAGATCATAGAAGGTTGGCAGAATGCCTATTCTCCACCACAGCTGCTATAGCACTGCACTTCCTCCATTTTAAACTTCCAAAGTGGACCCGCTGCTTAAATGCAATGCAGCATTTATGCAGAAAAGGCCAACTCGATGTTATGTGACGGCCATTAATCAATGGCCTTCCCCTACTCCTAATTAACTTGACTGGCTTTACTGAATGAAGAGCGAATTACAGATCATCTATATATTTATTCGACGTCTTGGCTCTCACTGGTTCTCTTGGAGATTAAGGGAGATCATCACAGGGCAGCTGTTCAGTTGTGACTTATCCTTGCAACAGGAGTGGAGGAAAGTTAAGCTAGCCCTCCCCGGAACTGGAAAAAGGCTGCTTCGTTCTGAACTAGTTTATTTGGACAATATTTCCACGAGACACTGGGACATTGCATCTGTTTGGTTTTAGCACTTCGCTCTTGGTTTTCACCTTTGATCTCCAGCTGCTGTCCAAATGCTGAAGATGTACCCTTGCGGTTTATGCTGGGAATGGTTACCTCTTCGTAATCTAAGGTTCATGGTTTTCATTATAACTTTGGTTTTAACAATGAAGCATGGTTATGATGATGAAGTGCTTGCTTAATTGGTGATCGGCTGAAGGATCCAAGAACTTGGAATGCAGGCCAGGATGTGGTCTAGGAGATGTGTTTGCATGTCTCTCAGGGACTGGCTGGATGGGGGGGGGGGGGGGCTCAAGCCAGCAAACCCCCTTAGGAAGCCTCATCATCATCATCATCATCATCATCAGTGTATACATGATGATTAGGGCTGTGGAATTTCTAAAAATGCCCCAAACCCACTTTTGCTCCCATACCAGCTAACATCTATGCAATGTGATGGTGATGACGATGACGATGATTAGTGCATTTTTCTGGGGTTACTCAAGGGTACGCAGCGCTGGCACCTTTTCTCTCTAGAAGAAAATCACTTATTTATTAAATTTATATATTGTGCTATACCCGCAGGTCTCGGTATATATCTGCTGACAATGTTCAAAATTCTCCTGTTTGGTAGTTTAGATAGAGTGTGTTTAGCAGCTCCAAGAAAAAAACCATTCTGATATTCCAGTCTATTATATTTTAAAACAAGGGTAGAATAACCTGTTGCCCTCCAGATGTTTCTAGACTCCAGCACCTATTGTCACAGACCACTGGCCAGGCCTGATGAGGCAGAGGGGGGGCGTGAGAGCCCCACAACATCTGGAGGGTCGCAGTTTCCCTATCCCCCTTTTTTAAAATGCCATCCTTAAATATATGCCAAGATGAAGTGTGCCCGACTTCCAGGCCTACCATATCATTGCTAGTTACTGGGAGCATACAGTGCAAAGATATGTAATATACTGTGGATGAAATAATGTGAATCAAATGATTTAAACTCCATACATCATGCAAATTGTTCATTTCTGCATATATTACAGCACAAAGCCTGAATCTATTATCATATATAATACTGACCTGCATGAACGATAACAGGATGTAACCATATTCTATTTGAAGCGTTTGTTTCCTTATCCATGCTGTCTACTTCCAGACTGCATTTCTTTAATTCTGCTGTACAAATTTCTGTGATTCCACACCCCACCCCACCCCCACCCCCATTAAAATGCTGAAGCTAGCATTAAAAGATGTTGTCATAAATAAGCTCAAAATGGTGAGATTCAGAGCGATCCAGCATGTGTCGGAAAGGGATGTGTTGCATGTAGTTCTTTCTTGCGTGGCGAGAGCTGGGTGTCTTTGCCAGTGGGCACTGTAGTACTTTGTACACATGCCAGTTGAAGGGGCAGAGGCAAAAAATGTGGGACGTCTGCGTTTTTTTAGAAGTCCAGCAGTCCAAATAATCAGTGAGGAAAGCCTGTAGTTTGATGGTAGAGCATCTGTTTTGCATGCAAAAGGTGCTGTAACTATTAGCTGATTCGTTGGTTAATTAATCAATTTAAAATCATTTGATGGATTAGAAGAGTCTTCCCAATGTATCATTTCACGATTCTTTTAAAAATAGAAGTACTCACAAAAGCCAGAGGTTAGGGGCCATCCACCACGGTAGGAATAATAATTATTGTTATTGTTATTGTTATTATTGAAAAGGCATCTCACCACCACCTTTTCTAAGACTCAGTAGTGATTCCATTCCCTAAGCTAATGTCTGCTAAGTTATATGTTGGTAGAAAAAGAGTATGCTTTTACCTTCAAAATTACTGCTTATTCACATACAATGCCATGCAGATTTATTCAATTACTCACCTAAAACCAGTCTAATTGATCAGTGAAGGATATACAGTGTTATGTAGGCTAATGTGGAAATATATCCCATTGAACCAAGTCAGCCTTACTTCCAAGTAAGCATGACAAGGCCCAAGATGCACAGTTTCTTTCTTTGGGTGACACAAAATATTTGGAACACAAAGTCCAAAACAACCTATTGTCAATATTTAAGGCATTGTCTCGTGGCAATTCATGGGTCTGTAAGCTCAGAGAAATCAAAGGCCGATTTTTACATGGTTAAATTTCCAGTATGACTGAATTAAATAATTTAAGTCTATTTTGCAGTTAAACATATAATCAGTAAACAGCATCAGGCAAAATAGAAGAAGAAGAAGAAGAAGAAGAAGAAGAAGAAGAAGAAGAAGAAGAAGAAGAAGAAGAAGAAGAAGAAGAAGATCACCCCAGCCACTCTGGGTGGCATAAAGGTAAAGGTAAAGGGACCCCTGACCATTAGGTCCAGTCATGACCGACTCTGGGGTTGCGGCACTCATCTCCATAGCTGCCAAGTTATCCCTTTTTTACAGGGATTTTCCCTTATGCTGAATAGGCTTCCTCGCGAGAAAAGGGAAAACTTGGCAGCTATGCTCATCTCGCGTTATTGGCTGAGGGAGCCGGCATACAGCTTCCAGGTCATGTGGCCAGCATGACTAAGTCGCTTCTGGCGAACCAGAGCAGCACACAGAAATGCCGTTTACCTTCCCGCTGTAGTGGTACCTATTTATCTACTTGCACTTTGATGTACTTTCGAACTGCTAGGTTGGCAGGAGCTGGGACCGAAAAACAGGAGCTCACCCTGTCCCGGGGATTCAAATTGCCAAGCGTCTGATCGGCAAGCCCTAGGCTCTGTGGTTTAATCCACAGCGCCACCTGCATCCCTTTTCTGGGTGGCATACAACATATATAAAAACATAATGAAACATCAAACATTAATTAAGATTTGTATGTAAGCCCCAATGAAATGAATGGAAGCTTCCTACTCATTATGGATTGTGCCCATTAGCCCCTGTGGTTCTGGGGCCTTTCCATGGCCAAAGCCTGGGTCTTGAATAATCTCGTGAATTGTAAATTTTAAAATGTAAATCTCTTAACAGTTTAAATTTCAGGAACATCAAAACCTCACTTTGCATGCCTCTTGCTTTGCAAAACTTGTCACCAATTCCTTGAGGTCACATGCTGATGCCCTGGGCATGTTCAGTTGATAATAGTTACCAAGTCAACTAATCTCTTTAGCAACTTAGTTGAGCACATGTAAGTTTGTGTAAGTTTGTGCTTTGAGAAACTAGTTCACAACTTGCCACTGACACTGAAAGTGCGAGAGAAGGATCCTTAGAGCAACAGAAACATTTTGGCACATTATCCAGGAATTTTTGCTGTCTTACGAAGAGAAGTAACCTTTGTGGGAGGATAGACTTTGGAAGTCTATGAGATGTTGCTATAAGTTCACAGCACAGATCTTCTGCATCAATATATTTGTTTCCATTGTGCATCAATGATTCCCCCCCCCCAATTCCTGCAGGTACATCTTCAGTAGATTTTTTTTTCCTCGATGCTATAGATATCATAAGGATGCAAATAGGGAATTAGATTGTTGTAGCTGCTGAAATCTTTCTTCAACAGATTGTATGGCCATGGATCTAAGCATAGCAGAAACATACAGTACATTGATTTTCTGCTATGGATCTTGTGGTGCCTCTTCTTAGGCCTCATACACAAGGTGCCATTTCTTTCTCTTTTCCCCTAACTTATCCTGTTTTGTGGTATTTCTAGCTCCTTTGCTATCAGAGTAACATCTAATCAAAACTTGTCAAAAACCCTCATCACACCTGCAGTTCACAAGGTAATTCCTGGTCACTTGCAATGGGCTTCTAGCTGAATTTAAATCAGATTCCTTATTTTGTAGTAACTTGCTTGTAAGATTGACTTCGAAGAGGATGTTGTACAAGCTTGAACTTACTAATAGTTTCAATCCGGGAAATATTTCCATATAAAGGCTTGCATAATAGAAGATTTCCATTAAAGCAGCATATATACTACCAAGATGATATCTCAATGATTCCAAAGAATAACTGACTAGAACAGGCACCCCCCAAACTCGGCCCTCCAGCTGATGATGGGACTACAATTCCCATCATCCCTAGCTAACAGGGCCAGTGGTCAGGGATGATGGGAATTGTAGTCCCAAAACAGCTGGAGGGCCGAGTTTGGGGGTGCCTGGACTAGAATTTGGCTGAGCTTGCATGCCCTAATTTTTTCTGCTTTATAGCACCTGCTAGAAACTGCATAAGCTCATTGTGGGTGTCTTTTCCTAAGTAGTGAACCATTGCTTCTTGATCTTTAACTCTGTACAAATGTCCATTTATGATAGGATTTTTTTTTAAAAAAAATGGTTAGGTATTGTACAAACTTTCTTTTTTTAAACTCCTTTGTTAGCGCTGTCTAACTCATCAGTTGTGCCATGTAATGTTTTTCTTGCCTAATTTTCTGCTGGTTAATATCATCAGTTGTTGGTGTTTTGTTTTGTTTTTATAGATAAGCACAATTCATGTTCTCCTCAGGTCTGATAGTTTTCTCAATGGTCAGTATTTATTTCACGTGAAGACAGAATTGCTCCAATGTTCTTCCAGTCTTTTGCACCTATTTCTCTTCCGGTTGATGCACCTTTACTTTTTTGCTGAACAACTTTCAACAAAACAAAACAACAAACACCTCCACAACTTTTGAGGATGAATATAGCAACCACTGATGGTACACTCATTCACCATTGGCTGACCTCCTCTTGTAGCGCATTGGAGAAGATCTTGTTTTTTTTAGTCTTTGGGAAAATAATGTGATACAACATGCTGTTGTATACAACCTGTTGTATTGCAAATGATCGCTGCAATGGTTAGGCCAATTAGCAGGGTCACAGTAATTCAAATCAGGCACAATTCTATTGCAGACTTTGCAGTACTTGATATCTTGATACCCTCTTTTTCCTCTGGGTTGTTTTCCAGAATTATCTCCAATATGTGAAACTTCCATCTTAGAGTTTATATCAATTGTCATAGCAGCAGCAGCACCTCCGGACTACTTTCAACAAGAGCACAGCCATAATCCTGTTCTTCAATTGCTTTCTGTGTACAAAGGCATTTCAGGAAGAACCCCTCTTGCAAAGCTTGCTCCTTAGCTTTTTCTGCCTTACGTTTGCAGTACTGAGCTCCAGATGGTTGCTGTTTCATCAGCCGTTGCTCACTAGAAAAATGAAGACATTTTCTAAATAAGATTAAGATGAGACTGTGAGATTTAAAATTAAGTGCATTTTTCCATATGTACATAAAGAAACCATTCTAATGCATGAATTACTTCAAAAACGATAAAATTATTCAAAATATAAAGTAGAAGCTAATCTGTATAAAACCGTGCCCTTCTGAGGTCTGTGCTGAAGGTGGCTGCCTAGTTCCCTTTGGAGAACTTTGGAGGGCTATATATATAGGGTCAAAGCCATAACTGCCCCATCACAGCCCAGACACAAATGGATTCTTCTTCTTTGGCGATCACTCGTAACCAAGTAAGATTGTCTGCCATAAGCACAGTTTTAACAGTGAGTCCGTAAGTGACTGTGGAGGCCAATTTTGGATCCACACAGTGGGGACATAGGTTTCTGGGCGGGAGTTGATCATGGTGAGGGTTTGCCAAGCGTGCCTTCCTCTTAGCATGTTTCTCCCTTTCGTCCTGAGTTCAAGTGTCTTCAAACCCCATGACACCTTTGCTAAAGGCTGTTTTTTAATTGGAGCACTCACAGGCTAGTGTTTCCCAGTTGTTGGTGTTTATACTACATTTTTTAAGATTTGCCTTGAGACAGTCTTTAAACCACCAGCATTACACTTTCCATTTTTTAAGTTCGGAATAGAGTAATTGCTTTGGAAGATGATCATCAGGCATCCACACAACATGACCAGTCCAACGAAGTTGATGTTGAAGAATCATTCTGGTGATCTTTGCTTCTTCCAGTAGACTGGCATTAGTTCGCCTGTCTTCCCAAGTGATGTGTAAAAAATTTCGGAGACACCATTGATAGAATCTTTCGAGGAGTTGGAGATTTATGTATATTGTTCATCTTGCCCAACATTTGTCAACTCTTACATGGCAAATGCTCTCCAAGGTGTCAGCAGAGGTGGTTTCAGGGCAGTGTGACTGGTTCCCTCACACTGGGCACTGAGCGGAGAGGGCACCCAGTAATCACTTGCTTGGCTACAGGAAAAAGGCATGAGGGCTCTGGCAGGGTCCTAGAGTCCTCCAACCTCCTTTCCAAAGCCTAGCTCAGTGATGGGCAACCTTTTGAGCTTGGTGTGTCAAAATTCGCCAAGAAACCAAGCATAACTCGGGCGGTGTGTCACTTCGAGAAAAAACCCATAATTTCACGATATTTATAGTTTAAATAACAAAAATGCATAATTGTAATATATAACTGTATTTAATAAACCAAAAACTAATTATTTAACCAAACCAAACCAAACCAAAAAACCCCTTATTTATCAGAAAGTGCCCAGAGTTGTTGAGTTTTTTGGGGGGAGCTGCTAACCAAAGTTTTGGAGGTTTTGTGGGGTGCAAAAGTTGCATTGCTTTTTTGGGGGGAGTGCCCCAAAGCTGCTGTGCTTTTGGGGGGGGAAGAGAACAGAAATAAATGAGGAATAATACCTTCGCTGGAACTAACACACAGCACCGACATAGTCTGCCAAAGCACCAAAAAACCCAGCACAGAACGGGTTAAAAATGAACGCTGTTATACCCAATCATAGTCTGCCAAAGCGCCAGGAAAAAACAGCACAGAAAGGGTTAAAAACCCATCTCTGGCTACCAGCAACACCCAGCTTTGGGAAGGTCGTAGGGCTCGGGGACCCTGACAGAGCCCTCTCACCTCCTTCCCAAGGCCTGGGACAGTGCGAGGGCTGGTGGGAGGGGTGCCAAATTTTGGATTAGCTCAGGGCCCCATAATACCACTGTCCGCCCCTGGTCTCAGGCACCTGCTCCCAGATCCTCTTTAGCTGGAGATGCCAGATGTTGAACCTGAGCTCTTGTGCAGGCAAAGCTTGTACTCTACTACTGAGCCATTTGCTTAAATATGCATTTATATGTGTTTGGGTGCAGTGCTTACGGAGGCAAGAACTTTATCTGCCTTTTTCATATTATTATGTCTGGGCGGCAGCTTTATTGATGAACATTGGACGCTGCCTTATTCTGAGGCAGACCATGGGACCAAATATTGCCTTCAACAACTGGCAGGGGCTCTCTAGGGTTTCAGGAGGAAAATATTTTCCAGCCGTACCTGGAGTTGCCAGGGATTAAACCCAGATGCTCTGCCACTGAGCTACGGCCCTTTCCCGAATGGACCCAATGGAAGCCTCCTCACCCCAAGCTTTCAGAAAGGGCAGGAGCTCCAGAGTCTTTGCCACCCATGAATCCCTTGCCTTCCCTCTGCTCTACCCAAAATGCCACACAGTGGCACATGATTAGAACGGTGTCAATTTTATTTAATTTTTGCCCTTACTGTCCAAGTATGCAGCATCTGCCCTGGAGCCTGGCATGAACCCCCCTCAGCCACCACTTTGTTTCATTTAGCCAAGTCAGGCTCTCCAGATTCCAAGCTGCATTTTATTCGCCGTCTTTCAATACAATGAGCTTCCCATATGTTCACAATTGGATCCCTTAAAATATTCATCCTCCCCCACCCCCCCACATCTGGTGTCAGAGCCATTACTTCTTCCCTGCATACCCTTTTGACTATTTTTAAATAATTCATTCATCCATTCGTCGGTTCTCAGGGGAGCACACTCCTCTTTTCCTCAGACAACATGATCTTTACAAACACACAGTCTTGCCTTCTCCTCCCATTATTCTCCTCTGCTTTTGTTTACTCCGTCCAAGTATTCAATTTGCTACAGTTTCAGGAAGAAGAAGAAGAAGAAGAAGAAGAAGAAGAAGAAGAAGAAGAAGAAGAAGAAGAAGAAGAAGAAGAAGAAGAAGAAGAAGAAGACAACAACAACAACAACAAAAACACACACTCATACATTTGAGCCCAGATTGAGTTAAATTAATTTACCAGTATGTGATGGCTTCTTGTCAGCTGAGAACCCCACTGGAATTAAAAATATCCCCCCAATAAAGGTGACATTAATCAAAGCCACAGAGGTGTATGTGGCAAAGAACTAATAGGTAAAAAAGGTAAAGGGACCCCTGACCATTAAGTCCAGTCATGACCGACTCTGGGGTTGCACGCTCATCTCGCATTATTGGCCGAGGGAGCTGGCATACAGCTTCCAGGTCATGTGACCAGCATGACAAAGCCGCTTCTGGCAAACCAGAGCAGCACATGGAAACGCCGTTTACCTTCCCGCTATAGCGGTTCCTATTTATCTACTTGCATTTTGACATGCTTTCGTACTGCTAGGTTGGCAGGAGCTGGGACCGAGCAACGGGAGCTCACCCCGTCACAGGGATTCGAACCGCCGACCTTCTGAGCAGCAAGCCCTAGGCTCAGTGGTTTAACCACAGCACCACCTGGGTCCCTTAAAGAACTAATAGAACTACCCCCAAATGCTGAGCTCTGACCAAGATGACAAGGAAACACTAGAGATATGCAAGCTCGGTCAGAGCACTAGAGGCAGAGGTGCTGGATTAAAATGCCAGGCCCCAACATCATGACAGTCTGAACACAAGCCTATCCATGCTTTCTGCCATGAATGCCAGAATTGGGGCCTGCAGAGTCAGAAACAACAGAGAATGTGTCTCAAGGTTGTGCTTATTCAGAGGTTAAACTGAAAAACAACCTACAGAGATCTCTGTTTGGTAGTTCTCCCATACTGTATACATTAACTGATTTCCAAAGTCAACAACCTATTAGGGCCTGCTCTACAATTAGGCAGTGTGAAGTGGCTGCCTCAGGCAACCGATCTGGAGTAAAGTCGTACCTTGGTTTTCGAACAGCTTGGTTCTTGAACGTTTTGGCTCCCAAACACCGCAAACCCAGAAGTGACTGTTCCAGTTTGCAAACCCAGAAGTGACTGTTCCGGTTTGCAAACCCAGAAGTGACTGTTCCGGTTTGCACCTGACAGGGCTTCCACGGCTTCCAATTGGTCGCAGGAGCTTCCTGCAGCCTATCAGAAGCTGCGCTTTGGTTTCCGAACGTTTTGGAAGTCAAACGGACTTCTGGAATGGATTCCATTCAACTTCCAAGGTACGGCTGTATAACAAAAGGATATCAAATGGTTCATTGCTTAATTTGACACTGTTGCTGCTGCTGCTGCTGCTGCTGTTGTTGTTGTTGTTGTTGTATTTTTTACTCCAAAGGAGAGGCACTTGTGGAATTTTCTCTCTCAGGTACCAGAATAATTTGGCTAACCTTGGTTTTTCATGTCTAATAATTTGGCTAACCTTGGTTTTTCATGTCTCAGGTCGGGGACAGAGGGTGGCGCTAGGGAGGGGGTTGTCACCGCGGCACTCCTTGGTGTGTGGAGTCCCGCAAGGTGCAATCCTTTCCCCAATGCTTTTTAATATCTTCATGCGCCCCCTTGCCCAGATTGTCCGGAGTTTTGGGCTGGGTTGTCATCAATATGCTGATGACACCCAGATTTATCTGTTGATGGATGGCCGTCCTGCCTCGGCCCCGGACACATTGACCAAGTGCCTGGAAGCTGTTGCTGGATGGCTACGTGGGAGTCGGCTGAAGCTAAATCCTTCAAAGACAGAGGTCCTCTGGCTGGGTCGGGATGACATGGGGCGGGGGGGGGGGCAACTTCCATCTTTCGCTGGGGCCCAATTAGTGTCAGCCCCTTCTGTCAAGAGCTTGGGGGTAACCTTGGATGCCTCCCTTTCCATGGAGGCACAGGTTGCAACCACGGCCAAGGTGGCATTTTTCCATCTCCGCCACATTAAGCAGTTGGTCCCCTATCTCTCTCAACCTGATCTAGCCACAGTGATCCATGCGATGGTCACCTCTAGGCTTGATTATTGTAACTCGCTCTACGCGGGGCTGCCCTTGAAACTGACCCAGAAACTCCAGCGGGTGCAGAATGCCGCAGCGAGGCTCCTTACAGGGTCCCGGCCGCGGGATCGTATTCATCCAGTGCTTTACCAACTGCACTGGCTCCCGGTGGAGTACAGGATCAGGTTCAAGGTGCTGGTTTTGACCTTTAAAGCCTTATGCGGCTTAGGACCCTCGTACCTACGGGACCGCCTCTCCCGGTATGACCCACAGAGGACATTACGGTCCACAAATAATAACATATTGGAGATCCCGAGTCACAAGGTGGCTAGGCTGGCCTCGACCAGGACCAGGGCCTTCTCAGTACTGGCCCCGACCTGGTGGAACGCTCTGTCTCAGGAGACTAGGGCCCTGCGGGATTTGTCATCTTTTCGTAGGGCCTGCAAGACAGAGCTGTTTCGTTTGGCCTTCGGACTGACGCAGTCTGACCCCACGGTTACCCTCCCCTAAGGTTTTATTAATAAGGTTTTATTTATAATGGTTTTATCTTATTCGTATATTTTTAATTTTAAAATTGAATTTTAACATTGTATTATTCTGTTGTTTTAACTGAATTGTTTCTTTTATATTTGTGTTGATATTATTTGTTGTTAGCCGCCCTGAGCCCGGTCTTGACTGGGAAGGGCGGGGTATAAATAAAAATTATTATTATTATTATTATTATTATTATTATTATTATTTGTTTGCGACTTAGGGATGGGGAGGGAAGCTTCTGGCTTGCACCTCCCTGAGAAAACTCCATCCATTTAGCCTAGAGGAGGGAAGTGTTACTGGGCTCCTAGTCAGAGGAGTGCTTTTTTAAGTCACTCCACTCCTCAGGAAAGGTCAGGAGGCTATGAGAGGGATTTGGCCCTGGCAGAATACTGTAAAAAGTTTCTGTTCCTTTCCAGACCTTGTCTGGTGAAGCAGCTCACTTGGAGCTCTCCAAGGTGCTGCAGCTGCCCTTCCTTGTTGTCTCGTCTGTGGGCTTCTGGTCCAGGAGAGGACAGATAGGCCTTTTTTTTCCTTCTAGGATTGCTTGGAGGGATGGACTGAGAGTGCAGGAGTTTAACCCTTGTTGAAAGATGGCAAGAATGGAACTGATCCACTCCCACCATTCCTCTGCATCCAACCAGTCTATGACAATTCTCTATATTGAGTGGGATGCTGGGGATTGAACCTGCATGCAAAGCAGATGCTCTGCCTCTAAGCTATGGCCATTTCTCCTTGAAGCTACAGTTTCCGGGGCAGCCCCACAAAAAGCAGATTGCAGCAATCAAGCCAGAACAACTTGGACATATATAACAATGGCAAGACCCCAACTCTTGCAGAGGACGTGATTAGTATGACTAACACTTAACTACATTCCCCATCTCTTTTCTCCCAGAATGTGCTGGCAAACAATGCAACTGGGCAGAGGGTAGCAATCCCAAATGGAAACCTGTATAAAATATTGAAAGGGGGATAATGCTTAGTTCAGGTGCAAAATCCTCTGGGCTTCAGAGTCACCTGATTGATCCAATCTCCACAGTGTTGCCTCAATGCTTAGAATCGCCAATGAGGTTAAAAACAGAAACAAACACTGAATAATCTGTAACCGCAGGGGATTTACGGGTGGGGGAATAGAATTGCTGCGTCAATCTCATTTCCTTGTTAGGCTCATTATAATAATTGAAGGCCTATGGTTTTTGGAATGCCGCTCTTTGATACCATTTTATGTCTATCAAGAGCTGCTGAAATAGTGGATTCTGCAGTTCGTTTTCTTTTGATCCTCCTGACTATTTTGTTTCGTGATTAATAAACAGGAGCAATTGGGCTAGGCTTCAATTAGCTAGCTAAAGTTAAATGCTTCTTCAGGAAGGAAAAGCTGGCTAGTCTGCTGAAAATACATCTAGATTACAAACTAAGATTGGGGTTGGAAGCAGTTGCCGGCTACAGCGTCCATCACACTTGCTAGACGCAGCCTGTAACAGTGACGTATTGGGGGTGGGGGGCAAATCATATTTGCCCTCTGTACTCCATCAGCAGTTGAGGATGGCATAAAAGGAGAGAGATTTACCCATTGCTACGAAGGTAGAGATAAATGGCTTTTGTTCTTTGAGTACTTGCTTTGTTCTTTGAATACTGCACCTCCAGACACCGAGACATTTCATGATTGATAGCCCATGTCTAGACTGGGTCTTTTTCGATCTACTACAAACATGTACTACTTCATAATATTTCCTAGAAAGATGAGAGCATATAAAGCAATGCAGCTGACTTTCTAAGTCCCTTTTTAAACAAAAAAAACACCCCAACACTATTATTCTGTTGTTTTATTTCATTTAATAACATAAAGCATTTAAAATTCCACTCATGTTTATAAAAAAAAAAACCTTGAATCCATAGGATGCATGGGTAGCTGCAAGTTCATTTGTTTCTCCTGTTTATTATTTTTTTAAAAAAAATTATTGGATTTTTACAGTTTTATATTCAATCAAATAACACAATATAACATTTGTCATGTAAAAGAAAAAGAACCCCCTCCCCATGACTTCCCTCAACTTCCCCTTCTGGTCTTTAAATATTTACTACTTCTGCTTAACTTTTCTTATTTTTATAATCTTACACCTTAATACTCTTATTTTTTAATCAGTTTTATACCAAATTTTCCTTCATGATTACATCTTACAGTCAATTTCATTCCATGTTGTCCTTACTTAGCCTTTGATCTTATTTTCTTACTTGTGTTTAATCCAGGCATCCCCAAACTTCAGCCCGCCAGATGTTTTGGACTACAATTCCCATCTTCCCCAACCACTGGTCCTGTTAGCCAGGGATCATGGGAGTTGTAGGCCAAAACATCTGGATGGCCGCAGTTTGGGGGTGCCTGGTTTAATCAAACCCTGCTTGTGAGACCATATCTTTACAGTATTTCTGTAAATACAAAATAAAAGGTTCCCAGCCTTTTAAAAATTCTTCATTATCATTGTCTCTGATTCTTTCTGTCAGTTTCGCCATTTCTGCATATTCCATAAGCTTGACATGCCATTATTCTTTTGTTAGTGACTTGTCGTCCTTCCATTTTGGGGCTAGTAGAATCCGAGCTGCCATTATAGCATACATAAACAACTACTTCCACTCTTTTGGTAGTTCCTGTCCTATTATACCCAATAGAAAAGCTTCTGGTTTTTTTAAACAAAGGTTATTTTAAACATCTTCTTCGATTCATTATATATCATTTCCCAATAACTTTTAATTACTTTACAATTCCACCACATGTGGTAAAATGTACCTTCTTTCTCTTTACACTTCCAGCACTTATTAGCACTTGTTCTATACATTTTTGCCAGTTTGACAGGAGTTAAATACCATCGGTAGATCATTTTCATATAATTCTCTTTCAAAGTTGTACATGCGGTGAATTTTAAATCAACTTTCCATAATTTTTCCCAGTCTATTTATGGCTGTTTCTTACATCATAAGATGTAAATCCTGCCCCCAATTCTTTTTAAATCGTTTAGCTCTCCCTGCTCCCCAATCAAAGGAAGTTCCAGGAGAAGTTTGTTTCTGTTTGTGTAGAGTATTAGGGTAGGGTGCTTTTGTAAGCTGAGCGGGGAGGGGGGACAGAAAAAGACTCAGTCAGTCATTGCTAACTCCCTTCCAGGGTAAACGGCTTTTCCGTGCGCTGCTCTGGTTCGCCAGAAGCGGCTTAGTCATGCTGGCCACATGACCCGGAAGCTGTACGCCAGCTCCCTCGGCCACTAAAGCGAGATGAGCGCCGCAACCCCAGAGTCGTCCGCGACTGGACTTAACTGTCAGAGGTCCTTTACCTTTACCATACATATTTGTATGCACAAGGTTTGCAGGCAACTCAACTGATTTGTTGGCAGGGATGTTGATTCGAGGAAGCTGTTGTCCCACTCTTTCCAGAGCATTCCACATCACTTTCCTTATTGCAAAAAAGTTATTATTTAAAGGGATAGCAGGGTTGTGGTGAAACTTTTTAATTGTGCAACTTGAATTTGCTAGTATGTGATTGACTTCCACCTTTAAAACCATGACAGAAGTTCACTTACTTTGCAGAAAGCCACATCAGTTCCCCCCAAAGCAAACAGCATGTCTATGGTACACCAAGACTTATTCTTGCAATCCATCACTGGGCTTCTAAGTCCCTTCCCCCCCTTCTTTCTATAGTCCTACTGCCAAACTATTTCACTCCAGCGTCTTTCAAAGCAAGTGTGGTGTGCCTAGAAAATGGTAGCTACTGGCCACCAAAACCCCTGAATGATCATATAGCTGTCAAGGTTCACTAAAGCATCTTTAGCTATAGGCTAAGAGAAAAACAAACAAAGCTGCCCTCACTTGTCAGCTGTAACAATATAATACTTAAGGCATGCACGTTCTTTCTTCAGCCTTTTCCACATCAACAAGTTTGCTAGCCATTTGGACATTGGTTCCCTGTGAGTGACCACTGGGGTTTTTCTGCCCATGTGGCATCATCCCTGCAAGCAGCTCCTTCGCTGGCAAGGCCCTAGTTTACAGTGTTGTAGAGACTGAACTTGCTGGGAAACTGTGGTTGATATATAAGTGCCTTTACTTTACTGTTGAGCATTGTCACTGAGCCCTTGTGTTTTGAATGACCAGGAATTCATTACCCCCCCTCATGGTGCCCACCCCCCAAAACACAGATTTAGTTTCTCTTTGTGTGTATAACAAGGGTAGCTGAATAAATGGGGTTAGGATTGCAGCCTTAAGGACCTCCTTCGCTTTCCCTAGAAGTCAGTGGAACTAAAATTAGCTGGGTCCTACCTAACTGAGCAGAATCAATTCTCCCATAAGATCTAGAGCAGGCACGTCCAACAGGCAGATCGTGATCTACTGGTAGATCACTGGATGTCTGTGGTAGATCACTGGTAGATCACTGGCTTTTCTCCTCCCTAAAAAAAGCTACACATTATAGACCTGAACCCCTAAAAAATGGGCCTTCCTCTTCCCTAAAAGAAGCTCAACAACTTTGACCTGGAGCCCCCAAAAGGGGGTAGATCATTGCCAGTTTTTAACACTGAGAGTAGATCACAGTCTCTTGGGAGTTGGCCACCCCTGATCTAGAGGAATCGGAATTAGATGAACCCAAGAGAAGGGCCACAGCTCCGGATAGAATCAATTGTTCCATTAGATCCAGAGGAATCATAGAATTGGAAGGGACCAACCTCCTGCGATGCAAGAATCTCAACATGTGGTTCCCCCATCCAATTTGAAACCACACCAGTCCCTGCTTAGTTTTGCAAATGTGCTAGCATTGCTGCACCACTAGAATTAGCTGAACTAAGAGAAGGACCACAGCTCAGTGTTAAGAGCATCCCCCTTGCATGCAGAATGCCCCAGGCATCTCCAGGTGGAGCTGGAAGAGATCCTTTCCCTCTGAAAGATTAGAGAGCCTCCACCATACAATAGAGAGCCAGACAGACCTGCAGTCTGACTCCATGTGAGGCCACTTTCTACCTTCCTATGACATGCCACCACAGAAGCAGGTTGGCAGACTCCACGGGGCAACACCTGGAACAGCAGCACAAGGAGTTGGGCAGCCTGTGGTTTGACTTTTGAAAGCCAAGGGGCTAATTGTGAATCTGATCAATGAAAGCAGTGAATAAAGGCGGGGGGGGGCGTGTTGGAGTGTGTAAGTGCAGAGCATAGGAGCCAACTCCTAGGGGGCAAGGGGTCTCTTTGGGCCCCCTAGGTTGTTGGCCATTGCCATTCAAATGTTGTGTGTGCACTATGACATGTGATCGATTATGCGATGCAGGGCTTCCCTGCCCCCCCAATATTTTATTCAAGTTGGCACCCCCGGTGCAGAGACAGGAAATGATAATGCAGACCATGCACACGAGACTGCGTGGCTGAAAATGGGGAGAGCCAGCCTTTAGGTCTGGCTCCTTTTCTTCCCTGGGCCATCTCTCCCCTGAAGCTGCCATACGGTAGATCTTCCCTAGTGTCTCCCACGGATCTCCGTTGTTCTTCAGCAAACAAATCCGGAGAGCTAATGCTTCTTCTTCTCGGGCCTGATCCGCGCGGGGGGTCCAGGCAGCCACGTGTCTAAAGAGTTTCGGAAGTAAGAAAAGACCAAATCCAAACCCGCCTCGCCTCGCGAGGCCAAGGAAGACGAGCACGCTTTCTTCTCCTCCTCCTGCTCCTTTTGTGCAAATCACGTCGAGCGACGTGATTAATCTCTTGGATTCCTGGAAATCTGACATGCTTGAGTTACAGCCCCGCCGCCTCTCCGATTTCGCCAGGAAACGGCTCGGGCATAATGAGAAACAAAATGTCCTCTGCGTCGCGCTCTCGGCGGCCCTGGCGGTTTCCCTGGACCACCCCCCCCCCCAAAAAAAATACTTTTATCTCTCAGCGGCCTCCATCCCATCGCTAACATGGGAGCCGAGGAGCGCGAAATCGAGGCGGGAGAGCGGGGGAGGGAGGAGAGATGAGAGAGAGAGACGCGAGAGGCTCTGGGGTGAATGGCAAGTAGGTCGTCGGAAAGATGCCTGCGTGATCCCGGTCCCGTGAGGGGGAAACGAGACCCGTGTACACCCTCCACACCACCGAAACACGCGGTTCATAAGGGGCGGCAGCTCGAGGAGTCAAACTTCCTTTCCCGCTTGAACGCGAAGAAGTTGCGCGGAGGCGGGCGAGGGTGCGCGCGGGGACCCCGTTCAGGATTCCTCTGCGCCCTTAAACTCAGGAGGTCGGATAGCCAGCCAGCCCCCCATCTCCGCGCGACGTCTCTAAGGAAACGTGCCTGCCTGGAGCGCGAGAAAGTTCCCGCGCTGCGCCAGCCGAGGCGCGCTTTTACGCGGGAGTCCCGCGGAGTTGCCCCAGGAGGAGGCGCCGGCGGTGGCGCCCTGACTCCAGAGGGAACGGAGCGGCTTCGTCGTGCCCCACTCCCGACGAGCGCCCCCGCGGGTTTCTCGGGCAAAGCGGCGGCGGCGGCGCCTGAGGCACAGCTAGCAGCGCCGCGCGCCGCGCTCCCTGAGGCGTTCCCGCCTCCCCACCCCGGGCCGTTCCCATTAGCGGGCGGGGCGGGGTGGGGGCTCCCTCGCTTGCTCCTCGCCGCCCTTCTCCCTCCAGGCATTGGCGAGGCCGCGTGTCAATCAGCCGCCAACTCCCCCCCGCCCGCCCGCGTCTCCCCCAGCGCCGCACGACGGGGCTCCGGAGCGCGAAGGCGGCGGCGGCGGCGGCGGCAGACGGGGCTCTGGAGAGCGCGAGCGAGCGAGCAAGCGGGCGCTGCCGATGGAGGAGGCGATGCAGGCGGTAGCGGAGGAGGGCCCCAGCGTGGCCAAGATCTACAAGCAGCAGCGCAGCCCTTACAGCGCCCTCAAGACCTTCCCCAGCAGCCGGAGACCGGCGCTGAACAAGCGCTACGAGAGACCCACCATGGTGGAGATCCCTCAGGTCAGGGCGGGCGTCGGGCAGCAGCAGCAGCAGCACTTCCAGCCGCTGCCCGCCGTCGGCTCGTCGTCGTCCCTCAGCGAGCACCAGCTGCCTTACCAGGCGCACGGCTCCTACAACGGCGCCAGAGCCTCGCAGGGCCACCCGCCCAGGACGCCGGCTCCGCAGCTGGGACATCAGGCAGCGGCTCCTGCCGCCGCTTCGTCGTCGGCCAGGTACGGCCACGGCCACCAGGGGGCAGCAAGCAGCAGCAGCAGCAACGAGGGAAGCGGCAGCCTGGAGCTCAGCGCAGGTACCAACTTTGGCGGAGGGGGCTGGACAGGGTCGTTTGCATGCGGTGCCTCTTCTGGCATGCCTTCGCGGGGAGAGAAGTTCAGCTTCCTCCCCTCTAACACACAGACGCCCAATCTTATTCTGAAGGGCGCTGCGCAAAGTAGCAAGGGTGCCTCTGGGCATGTGCAGAGCGTGCGACAATCCGTTTTGTAGGGGGAGGAGTGCGTTCGCAGTGTTCAGAGTGATCGCTAGCCATCATTTTAAGGACGCTTGCAACCAGGGGTGCCAACTTGAACGAAATAATCAATCACATGATGCGCTGCAGGCACACCATTTGAATGTCAATGCCCATCAACTCGGAGGGGGTCTGACCCCCTCAAATATTTTATTGGGGGGTGTTGAAGGGACCTTAGCCCCTAGGCATTGACTCCTGCACTTGCAACAGTATGGCTGGTCCAAGGGTCATTGTATTTCAGATCAGAGAGGGAACTGAGAATGAGAGGAATAAATCATTGTTCAGGTGAGAGGGGAACTGGAAGTCCCCTAGCTAATGCTCTTGGCAACTGCCCTGCACCAGTCCTTATGAGGAACTGGTGCCATTGGTTCACACACCAAGGAGGTCACCTCTGCATTTAGGCGTCATGTCACTGCTGAGTTGCATGTTGATGGACATCCTTGGAAACGGCCTTGCAGCTGACAAAGCGTTAGGCAAGCTGACTATGATCCATCTTTGCTGTTTGGGCTTTCAGTTGCTTGTCCTGCTGTTAAAAGCTGTAGGGTTCTTTGGATATAGCTGGAGAGGCGGAAAGTGTTTATATTTGACAGAAGGTGCGTGAAAGAGAGATCAGTGGAGCTGAAGGTTCAAAACTGTGGTTGGTGATAAGTCTGAGTATCTCGCATGGATGGGTTCTTAAAATATTAGAGGGAAGGTCTTCCTCACCCTCCCCAACTTCATCTGAAACCCATGACCCTTCAGAAGCTTTTCACAATTGCTCAGCCTCAGAACCAGTTTTAAATTTCCAGATGCAAACATCGACAATACATAGCAGAATGAAAAAAAGAGTTTCTCTGCCCATGCACAAAGCACCTTAAGCCGGCTGATGATAACCACAGCCTGCATCCTACCCACACCCTCCAAGAATTTGCATATGAGCTGACCCCCCAGCCTCTCTTCCTTTAGAAATGAATAAATTGGGAAAAGCTAGGGAGTAGCCTCTGGGGACTGCAAGTTACCTGTCGGCCAGCCTTCTGTTGGGAGGGAGTGTGCAAAACACCCTACAGATTGTGGGGCGCTTTAGATCCTAATTGTGGGGAACATTTCCTGGTGTTCGGATCTGCATCTGGAGCAAATCTGCTCTCTTCAGTATCACCATTTTTCCTCTCATCGCACAGCTGCCAGGCCAAAGGGAAGAAGGGCGTGGAGGGGGAATGTAGCAGCAGGACTTAATCTAGAGGTGTGAAAACTCAGGCCAAAGGGTCAAAATGCAGTCCTCCGTGCTTCTCTGTCTATCCCACAGGACGACTCTTTCCATGCCACACCTTCTCTTCCAAAGCCATGCACCTCATAGACCCTCTTCTTTGGCCGAAATACCTCCTGAACTGTGATAGTGCCTTTTGCTCACCTGTGTGATGAAGGATAGAAAGGGGTGTGTGAATGTGTGTTGAAACCAGCCCACTTGTTGCTCTACCTGCTTTTCCCCCTGGGCATGTGGCCTTAGGAAGGTTGCTGCCCAGGATGGGCATCACCAGGCATTTTTCAGGAGTAGGAGAAGTAAAACACTCAAGGTGGGCAGCAGAGTTGTTGTTGTTGTTGTTGTTGCTTAGTCGTTTAGTTGTGTCCGACTCTTCATGACCCCATGGACCAGAGCACGCCAGGCACTCCTGTCTTCCACTGCCTCCCGCAGTTTGGTCAGACTCGTGTTGGTGGCTTTGAGAACACTATCCAACCATCTTGTCCTCTGTCGTCCCCTTCTCCTTGTCCCCTCCATCTTTCCCAACAAAATCTTTCCCTTTTCCAGGGAGTCTTCTCTTCTCATGAGGTGGCCAAAGTTTTGGAGCCTCAGCTTCAGGATCTGTCCTTCCAGTGAGCACTCAGGGCTGATTTCCTTCAGAATGGATAGGTTTGGTCTGCAGCAGATTAGTTTCTCACAAAAAAAAGAATGTTGTGTGCACATTTTGTCTCCTACCTAAAATATTACCAATTCTAGAAACTTTTTCTCTTTTTTTAATGGAAGCTGGGACCTGGGGGATTATGGTTTACCAGTGGAAGGTAGGGATAGTGGGTGCCCATATTCCCCCAAATGGAGTGTGTCCCCTCAGTTCCCTACCCCTGGTCTCCTCTGACCAGTCCTTGCTGCCGTCCACAATACTCTCTTCCATGATACTAACTGCTGAGCAGGATTCTGGACCGTTTTCACTGACCTTGGAAAAGGCTTTCTCGATTGTGTGCCCAAACCCAACTATTTGTCAGATAAGTGTACCAAATCTTTGCAGAACAAGTGGGTGTATGAATTTGTGGCTTGGGGGCACTCCCACCTAGAAGTGGACTAGGTGGCTGCTACAAGCCCCCATCTGCACTATACATGTCAAACAGCACCAGAACACTTTGAACAGCCATGGCTCCTGGGAATTGTAGTTTGTTATGGGTGCTGAGCGTTCTTAGGAGACCCCCCTATTGCCCTCACAGAGCTACCATTCTCAGAGTACCCTGAGAAGAGGGCTTGATAGTTAAACCACTGTGACAGTTGTAGGGGGGTCTCCTAACAACTCCTAACAGCACCCTTGTCAAACTACAGTTCCCAGGATTCTTTGGAGGAAGCCATGGCTGTTTAAAGTGGTATAATACTGTCTTAAACATATAGTATGCAGGCTGGGCCTCCGATTCCCTCCTTTCCCTCCTGGAAAGGAGGCAGGAGAGGAAGAAGGAAGCCAGACGTCCTCAGCTGATGCCTGCTCATCTCTGCAACTTCCCATGGCTAGCAAAGCAGTCTGGGCGGTAGCAAGAAAAGTCTCTCTGTTGGCTGTGACTTCCTCCTTCCATGTCCCCCTGTGCGCACACCCCCCCCAAAAAAAAAAACCATTTGCACCTGCCTTCTAGGAGTCTTGGACCTTCTCCACATTCCCCAAGAGGACCCATCCACATTTTCAGAAGCACTGCCATAGAGAGCCAACTAGGGAAAAGCTGAAGGACTGGGCTTTTTTGCATTCAAGTTCATCTCGCTTCCTCTACAAGGATCCACTCTGATGCCTGGGAGTCGCCTCCCCACTCATTCTGATACATATCAGGTCTGGTCTTGTGGAATCTTGCAATTACAGCATCCCCGACTGACAAGTGTCCAGGCTCTCCTTCAGTTTTTCCCAAGAAGGACAACCTACTCTTGAAGTCGCCTCTTTCACTGTTAAATAGCTCTTCCCAAGTTTCTGCTAATGTTCAGCCAGATTCTGCTTCCCTTCAGTCTGAACCTGTCTCAGGAGCAACAGATTATGCCTGCTCCTTCTACATGGCAGCCCTTCAAGATATTTAAAAGCATCTATCCTGTGTCCGCCTTAATCTTCTCTTTTCCAGGCTAAACATGCTCATCTGTTACCAAAAGTACAAACACAAGCTTGCTTGCCTATCTTGTTTTGGACCTTATTTAACAAATTATCTCCCCTGGTGCACATTCAACCTTCAGGGAGTAATAGGATAGAACTGAAAATATGGATGTAAAAAAAAAAGGTCAAAGGGTTCATGGTGTGGGAGGAGCTGGCAAGAGGAGAAACTAAGCTGTTCTCTTGTAAATGATTATAATAATAGATCTTAAATGGTTCTTTGGAAATAGGGATGAGCTTAGCCTGAATCATTGGAAAGATGCTACAAGCAGGAATAGTCACAGAATCATAAAATTGTAGAGTTGGAAGCGATTCCCAATTGTCATCTATTCCCAATTGTCATCTAATCCAACCCCTTGCATTTCAAAAATCTCAACATGGCCTAACTGTACTGCAGGCTCATACAATAGGCTTCTTATATTACTTTTTGTCTCCATCATGCACATATGACTTCTGCCCCCAAAGGGGACTTTTCCTTCATTTTGTAATAACTGTTGTAGATACTCTTGCTAGATAAACATTTAAAAAAAACCAAAACCTAAGACAGCCTCTGAACAAAGTTTTTCATGTGCTGCCTAAACCTTTCTGTTGAAAATGGGTTAGCATTTGGTAGAAATTTCTTCTTGTCGTCGCTTTGTGATCAAGATTATTGCTTTTTTTTGTGACCTGATCTTTTGGATGAGAGCGGCACACTGCTTCTCCAATGAGGTGAGAAAAAACTCAGGACAGAAATGACCATTGGAGTGACAGCTCACTCTTCTGTGACTTGCTTTCTGTAAAATTGTACAGACTCTAGATACAGCCCATTAGCAGAAAACAGAGTGTTAAAAAAAATCCCCCCCAAATAGATGGGCACGTATAATTTGATTTATTGTTTTTAATATATCATATATATAAATAAATTTATTGAGCCTTGGCGTGGGGGTGTTAACTGAGATGTAGATCAAAATATTTTCTCTCTCTCAAGGTATAACCTACTAAGATGTTAAATGCAACTCTCCCTCCTCTCTCTATCCCTCTCTCTCTCTTCTCCTTTTCCTACTGATGGCTTGGTGTTAGAGCCCATGTAGTTCTTGATATGCAGCCTAAATTTGGCACCAGGAAATGGGAAATTGCATCTTTAAGCAGACTACAATCAAAAATGAATTACAATAAATCCTATATAATTGCATAGGTCATTCTCTTTAATGAGATTTTATTAACCTGACTGTCAAGCTTTTGAGTCAGGCAGATATTTTATCTTCTTCAACTGATAAAAGTGTCAGCTATAAACCACCGTATAAATATTCATAAATCTACACATCTGTGGCAGCCTATCAGCATCATTCTTTTGGACATTAAAAGCATTCTAATTACTTTCTGTCTAGCAGAGCTGAAAGGCTGACTGTTATAGTATGTGCTTGGCAGGCATGATTGCTTTTGTTTGCCATCACAAATAACAGCATCCCCGTTTTATATACTGAGGGTCCAAGAAAATAGTCAGGGTTTGACTGAGCAGGCTGAATACTGGGAGGCAACCATCTGGTTTTGATAGCAATGGGCATCTCAACTCTTCTGTTCATTTTGACACAGCCTTTGCTTGTTTATTTATATAAGAGATTGCAGGTTGCATGAAAGCCTGGTTTGGTCGCTTTGATGGCTGCTTGCCTTTTTTCCAGCAAACACAGTGGTTTTTCCATTTGTTTTTTTTAAAGGGCTGCTTCCTTCGAATTCATTGCATCCATCAGATGCCCCTCCCTTAGTGTGCGTGCTGTATGTGCTGTGAGCGGCCTCCTTTGCATGCCCCTGGGGAATTTGTGTGAAGGAACTAATCATTTTGGTGGGGCTAATAATATGGAGGAGTTTTTCACTGCCTGATGGAAGGGAGGTTGACAATAAGCCCTCCTGTGATTTGCCTGCCCATGTGTTTGTGCACAAATTGCCCTGTGATGTCAGACTGCTCTGCGAGGGGGGACCATCTCTCACTCTGCTACACAGGTGTACCCCAAACCCTTTCCCATCCAACCCCCGATTGAAAACTTCCAAGGAAGGAGAGGCCACCACCTCTCATGGGAGTCTTTTCCACTGTCAAACAGCTCTTACCATTGGAAGGTTCTTCCTGATGTTTAGTCGGAATCCCATGAAGAACATCACATGTGATGCGCTTCATGTGAGTGCAGCATGTATGTGTCGTGAAGAATGCCCTAGATCGCTCAGGGTGTTCTACACATGGTAGGACCAAGACATGCAATTCAACGAGTTGTGTCGTCACATTCCAGAGATCTGTGTGACACCCATTCTGTTGCTTACAGTCCTATCAATTGCTTCTCTTGTTCTCACAGGGAGTATCTACACCACAAATATAAATTGGTGTAATAGTCATTCTTTCCCAACAGAATCACAGTTCAAGGGTGATTGGCAAGCATTCTTAGCACTTTCATCATACTACAGTTCCCAATAATTTTTGCAAAAAGCTGCAAACATTTTCAACTGTTATGAAGTTCATGTAGCTCATTGCTTTCTTCAGTTCCTGCAGATCCCATGAAGGTATCTTTGATTTACAGAATGGAAGAAGTAAATGATTTAAAATGTGGTTATTCTTTCTGCCCTGCCAATAAAGCTTTTTGAATATTTGCATTCACTGTCACATCTTCTGTGTAGATCCCACAATGTCCATTAAATAAACAGGTCTTCTAAACTTGTAAATTATTTCTGTTCTGCTTTTCATGTCCTCGAGGGAGTTCAGATTGACTGGGTCGAAAGGAGGGATCAGAATATTGTTTCATTATCAAAACACCAGTGCTGTCTTTGCAGAATTGGAATGCCCTTCAGAAGGCATTTAACTGTCTGGTAAATATGATTGGATACAGAATGTCATTGCATTATTAGTCTA
Organism: Zootoca vivipara; assembly: GCF_963506605.1. Classification (NCBI taxonomy): domain Eukaryota; kingdom Metazoa; phylum Chordata; class Lepidosauria; order Squamata; family Lacertidae; genus Zootoca; species Zootoca vivipara. The sequence continues at coordinate 59,376,417 of NC_083284.1, read as the reverse complement.
AGAGAATGGAAGCTACGCTTAGGTAAGAGATATGCAGAGCTGTTGTGGAAAGTAGCAGCAAAACAGCAGCACACCAGCTGAATATTGAAGCTGCCGTTAAGATTTTTCACTTTTGTACAACTGCTGTTAAAAAATTTCTGTGTGTGTGTCTGAAGAAACACGTATGTTTCAGCATTGCAGGATTGTTTTTCAAGGAAGAATGAATTGTATACAAAATGAGGCTTGTTAACAATGCAAACATTTTAGTCACTTCAGGCGGAGAGTTACCTAATTATATAAAACCATTGCGGGCACCAGAAAAGCAACCCACAGGGATCGTAGTTACACAGACCCAAAGAATAGGGAGAGATTGGTTTTGGAGCTGAAGCAGGGATACCTTGTGATTTTTTTCAGGAGAACGATTAGCGTGCATTTCAGAAGTTGCTCTCACCTCCCTTCCTTGTACACATGGTGAGAGGGAGAGATTGCCCCTTCTGTCATTCCCACTTTTGTCCTATCTCCAGCACCTCCAGAACAGCCCATGTCACTGTAATGTTTGGACAGGGTCTGCCTGCACAAAATCCAATGCACATAAGGCCAAATCACAAGGTAGATTCAAAAATATTTTTGAAGGGAGGAGGGAAGAGAATTGATGGCACGATTTGGACTTGTGCATGTTAGTTTTTAGGGTGTGTGCACCCTGTTCAAACATTCCTCAGAGTTGTTGCACAAAATATGGTTTGACGTTACAGACCTGTCTTACCTAATGACACTAAGCCACCTCATCACCCAGTGATTTTATTCCTAGCTTGTTCATCTTGCATTATATCTGGGTTGTATGTTTTACTTTATATGCTGTTTGTTGTACTATTTGTTTCCTGTCTTTCCAGTGGCCAATGGCCAAAAGCTAGTATGAGATGCTGAGTCAGTTTCAAAAGTGGCCCCTATAGGCATAGATCTGCCCTCCTGATAAGGGCCTTGCTGCTGCTTACCTAAAAGTGGGCAGGGCAGGGAGGACAGTGGCAAAGGCACTTGTTTCATATGCCAAAGATCCCACGTTCAATCCCTGGAATCTCCCAACGAGAGACTGCCACCTGAAATTCTAGAGGAAGTGTAGACAACTCATGAGCTAGATGAACCCAATGCAGCTTCTTGAAAGACAATTCCTGTGACTGTAGTAATCTCATGTTTCCTTTTGTGGGGCCCCATGTTGGATTGGGACCAGGAGATTGGGGTTCCAGTTGGAATCCCCCTGCATGTTTGCAATATGGTGCTAATGGGACCTTTCCTCTCATTGCAAATTGCAAGCATGTGGGATAATTCCAGTTGAGACTGTGGGTTACAGCCTTTTCTCTCTCCATGGTCCTGATATGGCTTGGCTCTCTCCTGCCCGGTCTCTTTCTGGTTCTTTGTTAAACCACAAAAATGGCAAACCACATGACAAATATCGCCTCTGCCTCAGCCCTAAGTTAGTACTGTTACCATACCAGAATGTTCAATGGGCACATTGTTGTTTCACACCATCTGTCTATTATGACAGCTTCTGCAGTTGCCAGGTGCACAACTTTACCACCAACTAACGCCATGTAAAATAAGCATATATGCTGAAAAAGCTAAGAGTAACTGCACGTCTCCCTATTGCTAGTTAGCCAGGTGTAAAGTCTGAGAGAAAAGCAATGACAAACCTAGACAGCATCTTAAAAAGCAGAGACATCACCTTGCCTACAAAGGTCCGTATAGTTAAAGCTATGGTTTTCCCAGTAGTGATGTATGGAAGTGAGAGCTGGACCATAAAGAAGGCTGATCGCCAAAGAATTGATGCTTTTGAATTATGGTGCTGGAGGAGACTCTTGAGAGTCCCATGGACTGGAAGGACAGATCGTGAAGCTGAGGCTCCAATACTTTGGCCACCTCATGAGAAGAGAAGAATCCTTGGAAAAGACCCTGATGTTGGGAAAGATTGAGGGCACAAGGAGAAGGGGACGACAGAGGACGAGATGGTTGGACAGTGTTCTCGAAGCTACGAACATGAGTTTGACCAAACTGCGGGAGGCAGAGCAAGACAGGAGTGCCTGGTGTGCTATGGTCCATGGGGTCACGAAGAGTCGGACACGACTAAACAACAACAACAAAAGTCTGAGATCAGCTCCACATGTTAAGAGCATAAAAAGATCAGACCAAAGCCCCATATAGTCCAGCATCTTGTTCTCACAGTAGCAACCAGATGCCTATGGAAAGCCTGCAAGCAGGACATGAGTGCAACCACACTCTTCCCCCTTGTTATCCCTAGCAACTGGCACACTGCTTCCAATACTGTACTTCAGAACTCTTAGGTCAAATAAGAGGGAGGGAGAGTGATTTCCCCTTTTCCCCCTTACCCTTCTGCTGAACTCACACAGCTTGTTACCTTCATGCTTTGTCATTGGGGCTGAGATACTTCATCAGCTGGGGTTCCCTCTTGCTCAGCACAAGACTGTCCCTTTTGTTCCTAAGAATATCACCCCAGGACCTGTGAGGATATGACACTTAGGGAAATGTTATGGATTCCTTTGGTCAATTTTCTTCTTCAAATAAAATCTCTTACTAGCCCTCTTACAAAAGAAAACATACAGATATTCTACTCAGTTGCTTTATAAGAAATAAACATGCATTGTCTGGCTAATGAATGTAAATATATCAAGCTGTATATAATTGCCTGTGTGTGTGTGTGTGTGTGCGTACACACACACACACACACACACACACACACACACACACATGTTTGCTCTCTTACCGTGACTTATGCCCATTAGGTCCATCTACCACTGCAAAATGTATAGCTAGAGGTGCACATGGGTTTTAAGATTTGCAACAACTGGTGCTGGGGCAGCCAACATGGTTACTTCCAGATGTTGCTGGATCTCAACTCCCATCATCCCCAATCATTCATCATGATGAGTGGAGCTGGTGAGAGTTGGGTTCTTCCAGATGCCCTGTATATTGCACATCCACCCTGGTGACTCTGCAGAGAGGTAGTTAGACAGCACTGATTATTTCATGAGCATTTATTCTGATTCGTTTGTCTGGAGGTTAGGTGGTCTTGTGTCAAAACAAGTGCTACCAACACTGTTCAGTGTGTTTTCCCATCTTTTCCTTATCACAGAAAACCTGACCTTACGGGGAAACATGTTGTTTGTGCAGGACCTCCAGTCAACCATAATGGCACAGCGTGAATTTGCAAACATGTGACTGAATCCCAGCTGAAAATAGGAATAGGCTGGAGACACCCCTGGAGCCCAACAGTGTCTAGAGAGTGCCATGTTGGTCATCCCTGGTTTAAGCTATTGGTTGGAACATACCCAACATAGTCTGATACTATGAGTGTTATCGTTTTTTCAATATGTAAAATTGATTTTAAAAATAAAAGAGACTCAGGACAGCAACAGCTTCCTTACTCATTTGGTGTTATATCTACCTGGAAAGCTGTCTGTGGACAAACGCTGGCTCCCTCGGCCTGAAGCAAGATGAGCTCCGCACTTCATAGTTGCCTTTGACTGGACTTAACCTTCCAGGGGTCATTTACCTTTACCTTTTACCATATCTACAAATTTATCTTTTCCTGGTTTTAAAATGTAATAAGTCATTTACATTTAAATTTGCGGCATCAAAAGTGGATCATGCCTACAATCTAGGGGAAATCATAATACTTAACGCAGCATATATAATGTAATTTGAAGTCTCCGTTCATATGTTGCTTCTTCTGTGGATGGAGGAGGTGCAGAGAACTTCTGAGAACTTGGGATCATCCTGATTAAAATGCGCACAGTAAATACAGCTTCAGGTCTAGAATCTGATTATAGGATTAAAACGGATGAAAAACTGCTGTGTATTTGAATTACAAAGTTCCAATCAATATCTTCCTTTGATATTTTTCAAAAGAGAAATGGAGTGAGTGAATAATGAGGGAAGGCAACCTTATATTGAGGCTGATACCGATATTTACATTTTCATTATTCCTTTATCATCTGATCATGATGTTAGCAGGAGTCTCTCGTTAGTTTTTTGTTTCCTGTTTTCTCATTCTCTAGAGCTGTGTGACTCCTGTGGAAGCTTCCTTCCACCAAATGTGTCCAGGATTGGTTTAGAGTTGTCTATTGTCAGGTGTGGTTGGTTTAGGGTTGGCAATGAGGGAAAGCAGGGTTCTTCTGCATTTAACAACGGTGTGGCAGGCAGAAATTCAACAGGCTGAGCCTGGAAAGTTTCATTTGTTCACATTCTGTCTGTCAGACATTTTATTATGTGTGAAACCACTTGTTTTATTTTTGGGCCCTCCACACCACCTGCAAAAAAAAAGGACACACGTTTGCATATGGCAGAGCAAATGTGAATGTTATGCAAATCTGTGTCCTCTTTGGTGAGTGGGTTGGAGGGCCTAAGCCACATACAATATACTGGTCTCTTAAAATCTGTTGGCACCCCTGGACATCTTCCAGAGTCTAAAATGACAGCATGCTGGGTGGTGGCCTTCGACCTTTAGAATCCATCAGGGCTAGGATAAGGAATAGAGTTTCTGTAGTTCCTGGGAGCTCTCCAGGGTCCTGGAGTGTCTTGCGTTTGGATGGGTATCTGGGCCAAAGTAGATGTTGCATTCACATGGGGTGGGGTTGGTTATGAAGGAAAGGCAGCTGGGAGGAATGACTGGTTGTAAGGGGGACAAACTAGCCATTAGCCATATTGTTCACCCCGCAGGTGTATGGAAGGAAGTTTTCATCAGGTGTTTGTAGACTAGACTGCTGCGGGTGTGTGAGATCTACAGAGTTCTGCATCCGAGTGCAAGACTGACAATACTTACGTCCATTTGTTCAGTAAAATGGAATTGAAAATGGCATTTTTGCAGTTGGGTGTCCTCCACCTTTGGCCCCTGGTCCCTCTGAACAAGTGCTGGTGCGAGCCAAAATTTACCATCACCACACTGATTGTCAGCAAGTGGGTCAGGGCATGCATGAAATGTGTTGAGGGTTCATGCAGCGCTGCTACTTGGGTAGCAAAGGGGACAGTTCCCTCTCTCATATGCTTCTATCTATCGCATCTGTGTCCTGTCTTTTTTCTTCATATAGGCCAGGTGTGCATAACCTTGTCTTGCTTGTGATCGTTGCGGCAAACAAGTTAATGAGGTTGAGTCATAGGGGCTTGCCCAAGGCTACCTGTTGAGCTTCATGGCCAAAGAAGGGATTTGAACCCAAGTCTTCCCAGCCCAAAGCCATCATCTTGTGCAACACATCACTCTGGCTCTCTGGAATGCTCTTTGGATACTTTCCCCAGCCAAGTGAGAACTATTTATCCAAAAGAACTATGTGATTAGCCCTACTTGTGTGACTGGCTTATTTAAGAGTCTTCTGTGCCACACAGGACCTTGTCATGGAAAAGTAGCTTCCGCATGGGCTGAGATAGTGTCTTTAAAGTTCCATTATACCTCTCCAACATGCTGGTGATGCAATACACCAGTCGTCTGGATGTTCTGCACACACATGTCCCTTCCCTACTGAAAGTTAAGATTCTCCTCCTGCACCAAAGCAGGCTTCAGACCTCTCCTCATCAAGTATTTGGGGAGTGAGGAATGCCAAGAACACATCAATGCATATAAAAGGCAGGTATAACACATCCCACCCACTGAAAGGGCCCACAAATATCTAAAATGCTTCAAATTAAGGACCAGTTTCCTGGGTAGAGGAAAATGTGTTTGTCTAGCACCTGAGAGTAGATAGTGATAGCGCCAAGCATAGCTCCCTGGGGAGAGCACCCCATAAGTGGGGAGGCACCACTGAAAAGGCCTGTTCTCTGTTGCCATCCTCAGCACCTCCTCCAGAAGGGGCACAAATAGGAGGGCCTTGGGTGCCAAACACAGGGCCTGCGTTGGTTCATGTGCAGAGAGGCAGTAATGATGATTATGATGATGCAGGCCCTTGGTGAATTTAATGTGTTTTTGTGATGTTGTCTTGCTATTTTCATCCATAATGTATTCTGGATTTTTTACTGTAATCTACTTCCTCATTCTATCCAGCTAGCCAACCAGACTGTCTCTATTTTGGGTTTCTGTGATTTGTCTCCTCTTCTGTTTCAGAGAGCCGTATGATTCTGGATGCCTTTGCCCAGCAGTGCAGCCGGGTTCTTAGTCTTTTAAACTGTGGTGGGAAATTTCTGGACAACAGCCGCACTCAGTCTTTGGCTTCCTGTGTTAAGCAGGAGAGCCTGAGCTTTAGTGAAAGACCAGAGCAGTGCCAGATTGGGAAAATGGTCCATAGCCAAGTGTCAGACAACTTGGACCTAGAGCTGCAGTACATGCACAAGAAGCAGCAAACCTCTGCTTTTCTGAGGGTCTTTACCGATTCCCTTCAAAACTATTTGCTTTCTGGAAGCTTTCCATCTCAGAATGCTTCCTCCGTGAGTGATTTTGGCCATTTGGCCGACGTGGATCCACTTTCAACCTCTCCAGTGCACACACTGGGTGGATGGACATCCCCAGCAACCTCTGAGTCCCACGGCCATCCATCCTCTTCCACGCTTCCAGAGGAGGAGGAGGAAGAAGAAGAGGAAGGCTACTGTCCTCGTTGCCAAGAGCTGGAGCAGGAGGTCATTTCATTGCAACAAGAAAACGAGGAACTCCGACGGAAGCTGGAGAGCATTCCAGGTAATCCTAACAGAACCATTTGAGACATCTAGCGCTGTAGATATATAAGATGCAAGGCCCAGTGACTAGCATCTATAAATCCTGTTAACATCAGTTTGTGCTGTTTGGTTTAAGGGTCAAGGCCACCATAGATGTTTGATGTACCAGAATGCATAGTTCCGAATAAACACGTTTCATGTCAGGATATTGTTACTTGTCACTTTGCAGCAGCATAACCAGCATAAAGTGTTCCGTCCTTAAAACATCATCCTTCATGGCTAAATAAATGGGTTAACATACTATCAGTACTATTGTTCAACTGAAAGGAATATCTATTTTTTTCCAAGTCCAGAGGGCTGTTCCCTCCTTCTCAAATTGGATTTCAGGGCCTCTTTGAGTGTAGCACCCACCCTTTGGAAAACTCTACTTAGCTAATTTCCTTTAGCCTCCTACAAATTCCAGTGAGACATGCGTAAGTATACTCCAGCACATTTCTTTGGCGTAACCTGTGTCCTCAGATGACTTAACATAGACCAAGGGTGGTGGTGTCGGACTCCCAACTCCCATCATCCCTGGTTGCATTGGCCATCCCAATATAGACTCCCATCCTTTAGAACCAGATAACTCCCATCCTTTAGAACCAGCATCTCAAGGCCCCTATTTAATGAGAAAAGGCGTCAGTGGCCAGGTAGCATTTTGTAGCCTGCTGCCCTCTCTCACTCTCCCACCGTTGTTCTAGAAGACCCTTGCCTGAAGCCCTGGAGAGCCACTGCCAACCAGTGCAGACAACATTGTGATGTAACTCCATCCACCCCACTTGCCATTCACATTTCCCCCCTGCTTCTCCCTACTCCTGCCTCGAACTTCCTCTTACATTGTTAGAGTTCCTACTGGTTTATTCATTGTCTGTTCCCTTTCTTGCTTGGAGTATTTGGGTACTCCTGCTGGCAGCTGTCATGAATAGCCTGCGCTGAACTGCTCACTCAGTGTGACAGGATGCTATTTGGCATGGGCCTTCCTCACCCACCTGCACTTAGTGACTTGCTCATCTACTAAATTGCACGTAGCTTGAAGGGTCTTGCTAGGTGTGACTGCTCTGCCCACATCCACCCCAAATGATGGAAAATAAGAGGCATGCTTCATGCTGGAGGTCTAGGGCAGGCATCTCCAAACTCGGCCCTCCAGATGTTTTGGGACTACAACTCCCATCTTCCCCGACCACTGGTCCTGTTAGCTAGGGATCATGGGAGTTGTAGGCCAAAAACATCTGGAGGGCCGCAGTTTGGGGGTGCCTGGTCTAGGGGCTGCTGCGAGAAGTGGGGGAGGTGGCCTTGTGATTGACACATGGGTGAGCCCATCAAAATCATGCACAGTATGGTTGCCTGCAAGCCAACTTCCCCATGCTCGAACCACATTTCCTGCCACCACATCTCTGTATTCTCTTCTCCCTTCTCACCCTTACTTTATTTTACATTTCTGTCCAATATTTACCCCACCTTTCTTCCAAGGGAGGCATTTCTTTAGTCTTGCAAAAATCCCGGGAGGGGTTTGGTGAGGGCTGTCCTGCTGAGGGTTCCTTCCCACATCACAAAGGAGCAAACCTCAGGAACAAAACTGTTCTGGGGATTTACCCCGCTTTTGTGAAATAGTGTTTTGACTCGCTGATACGTTTGCCTTTTTAACAATAAGCAGCAGATGTACACTCACTTCCCCTGTTTTTCCTACAGTGCCCTGCCAGACTGTTTTAGATTACTTGAAGGCTGTTCTTCAGCATCACAATCAGCTTATGATTCCTCAGCCAGCGGAGCAGCCAGCAGAGGTACTGTACAGGGGTGATAAGAAGTGCCTGGGGCCTGGCCACTTCAGTGGGCAAGTGTGCACAGGGAAATAATTCAATGCTGGATGAATATGCCTTTTATTATTATTTTTTTTTAAAAAAGTGTAACAGAAAAACTCTCATTTATCTTCTGCAGTACATTACTACATTTACAAGACACTGAGAACCATTCACTCTCAGCCTAGGTACATTGATGATACACATCCTGGAGCAAGATTTGCTGTTTACATGCCCTTCCCCCACCAGGGGGAATATTTATACCTGGCTGGGTTTCCCAACAGAATTAATAGCACAATAAAACATCAAACATTATAAACTTTAACCCGAATGATAACACCTCTTTGTGGACATTATTGTGTAATAGACCCCAACTGATGTTAAAGGTTATACATACAGTGGACAAGCATTAGAAACTTGAGACTTACTCCCTGTTACAGTGGAACCTCAGTTTTTTGAACATAATCCATTCCGGAAGACCGTTCGACTTCCGAAACGTTCGGAAACTGAGGATCAAAGGGCTGGCTGCAAAGTCAATGGGGGGGAATCGAAAAACGCGCCTCTGAAGCCGTTCACTCCTGGGTTTTTGGCTTCCAAAACGTTCGGCAGCTGAGATGTTTGAAAACTGAAGTTTGACTGTACCGGTAAAACTTATATACCCAGTCCATGTGTGAACTACAAGTTTGATGTGACCATTTCAGCTATCATCCGGACTTCTCTCCACATAGGATTAGCTGGTGATGTGCTTCTGCTATTGTCTGAATTCATAATTTGAGATGGTCCTACAGAAATGAGTTCTTTTCACTGCAGCTGTGGGAGACATCTAATATGTTAGCACTAGCTAAACATATTCCATTGCTGTGTTGTGGTGAACAATTGCAGCCTTTGATCCATGACCTCTCTACAGGCTAATTTAACAGTGATTCCCTCTTTGTAGGGAATTGTAATTAGGTGAGGCTTTTCTTGGGGAACTGTAGCAGCAAACACTCAGTATCTAACCGAACTTCAGTTCACATGATATTTTAGAGGAAGCTGTAACAGTTGCCAAAATATATAAGCACTGTAGATTGACGGTGTAGGTGAGGCCTCTGTGAAGCAGGATGCAAGGCACATACCTGAACATTGCCTCTCTTTCTTTTTTACATATTTCCACATAACGTTACGTTAGAAGGTTTTTCATTCTGTTTTGTAAGTTTCTGTCTGGCTCTATGGATAGATAGCATCATTTGCTGCTACGGAGGTTAAAATGTGCTTTGTTCAGTTGGTTAACTACATCACAGGAGTTTTTGCCAAAACACAGCATACTTTTCACAAAGGGTTATTGTGTCCAGTAACATACTACTTACAGAAATCAGTGGCCATTAAGTCTAGAGTTCAGTGCAGCAAGCTGCAATTAGACCACTGTGCACACACTCAACAATAATTGAGGGGTCGGACTGTTAAAAGAGGGAGATATTTGAGTAGCGCCATTTGTAATTAGGTCAACTTTAATATCCTCTCCAAGAAAAAAATGCAGTGAGATCTGAACACCCCTCCCCCAAAAGCCATATGGATATAGGGTTTTACATTACACGTTGAGGCTTAAATGTCCACAGGCAAAGCGACCTAAATCTTGTGCTGACCAGGAGGGCAACTTGCTGCATACTCATCACATGGAAAAGTTAAGCAAACATCAATGTTTCACACACTTTCCCCTTCCCAAATCGTGAAATATAAAGCAACAATTCTAGACATCTTGCTTACCTGGGAGCAAGTCCCATTCAACTCTCTGGGTCTTGCTACCAATCAAGCACCCTTAGGATCAGACTACATGTTTGCCACAGGAGATGGTATTGGTTTACTCTTTACAAATATATAGGTTGAGCAGGTTTGTATGAGAGTGTAGGAAGAAATGTGCAGGTTATACATAATCTTAGTGCCTCCAACTCCAGTGCTCAAAGCCCAACTATTCATCACTTGCTTTGACCAGGAAACAAAACACCCGATAAGACTCAAAATGGCACCCAATTCAGCTCCCTTTAGATGAGTGAAACTTTGTTCCAGGTGCTTGGAATAGCCTGTTCTCCCTTCAGTGTCCCTCACCAACAGTTAGACCCACACCAGAGCTTCAGGAGATGCCTATTGCAGTTAAGCGTTACCCTGAACCATTAGTGTGTGTCAGGATTTACCTTGTGTTTAAGAAAGGGAGGCCGAGTTCATGGGGGCCCAGCACCCCCTGGTTTTGTATATTTGCTTCCTACAGGGAACCTTCTCTGCTTTGACTTGTCTGCTGAGGAACTAGTTACGAGTCCAACATGGAACCTTAACCTGCTGCTGAGGATTCTGGGCTGCGATCTGAGTCACACAGGCTGTTTGAGCCAGGCCTGGTGGACCTCACTGCTGGTTCTCTTCAACTGTTCACTAAGAGTGTGTCCAATAACATATCCATAGCACATCCTTGTAACTGTGGGTTGCAGGAGAATATTTGGTGGTTGAGTGCAAGCCATTGTACTGATAGTCTCATGGAGGAACCCCACCTGAAGCTTACACAGAACCCCAGAGGTTTCTATCAGGGTGAATGCCTGTTTATGGGCTTCCTAAGCAAACAGCAACCAAGAGATTTTGTGTGGGGAGTTGTCCACCCCACAAAGCTGTCATCTGCCTTTATGTAGAATTCATTAATAGTCATGCTGCCCTGGGAACTTAGGGTTTGTAACTTTTGTTTATTTGCTTTAGAGTTTTCCCTGCAACTTAACTGCTGTCAGGTTCTAAGGGTGTTAAACAAAAGGTAATACGTTAATTATGTAAATGGAATTATTATAAAAAGTAGCGTCTGAAGTAGCTATCCGTCAGCTGCCATTGAAAGGCCTGTTTGATCACACTCTTCAAAAGACATTTTTGCACATTCTAATAGATGAAGAAAGAAAATTATATTTAAATAGCTTTCCCAATCACTGGATCTTGACACTTTTTAACCTACCTGCGAAAGTACATTATAAATAGCTTCTTTCCTCTCAAGGTGTTCATTATACCTCACTGGTTCTTGTTATAGAAAATGCAAATGATTATTTTTTTTTAATGCTCATTCTCAGTATGAGCAAGTCCTTGTTCCCATCAGCCTATGTTTTCACTGTCAGCATTTCACAGCTGCCTAATTTCTGTTTTATTTTATTTGGCAACTGACTTCATCTTCTCTGCCTGTTAGCCTTCTGAAAAACCAGGAAACTGTTCTGCTCTCTCTCTCTCTCTCCTCTCATTTTTTTTAGGGGAGCAAACAGTTGCTTAACAACTATCCTGTCTACATCACTAGCAAACAGTGGGACGAGGCAGTGAACTCCTCAAAGAAAGATGGGCGGCGGCTCCTTCGATACCTCATCCGATTTGTCTTCACCACCGATGAGCTTAAGTACTCGTGCGGCCTTGGGAAAAGGAAAAGGTCAGTGCAGTCAGGAGACACTGGTCCTGAAAGACGCCCTCTGGATCCAGTAAAAGTAACATGTCTCAGAGGTACTACATCTTCTCACTCGGTGTCCACCATACGCAATCTCCATTTCACCGCATTGGCTTTGGGCTTTTAGGCAAGAAGGCTTAGCTTCCTGTTCTCTCATGTGGCCCGGTGCCTTCCAAAGGCTTTGGACAACAACTGCATCAGCCCCAGCCAGGATAACTTCTTTTAGTTGGAATGATTGGAGTTGTAGTCCAAAACCCCTGGTGAGCACCAGGTTGGAGATGTCTGGTCTAGAAGGAACAGGGAGCTTCCTGTAAACATGGGGTTCATGGGGCTTAGGTTGCGCCATCAATCGATGGGAGATGGGTTGACTGATCACTTACCTCTCTAATCAGTTTATCCAGCAGTTTTCAGACTGTGCTCTGGGGAACTCGGGGATTCTTCACTAAGACAATTAGCACAGGTTGGAAAGTGTCTCTGGAAGACTGCCTCCTCCTGCTCCTGCTCCTCCTCCTCCTCACCACCCATTTCCCCCTGCAGTGCACAGATGTGAGGATGTATTCAAGGATGCGCTCTCAGTTGTTGCTAGGTGACAATGAGGTCCCAACTGGCCTGATGTGAACAGAGCATGTGCCCTAGACAAGAATATGCCCCAGAATTTGCTGTAGGCTGCTAAAGGGCTCCTCAGTAGACAATGCAAAGTGTTCATAAATATAGAAAGTTTGAGCAGCATTGAGAAGCATGCTTCCCCCCCCCTTAAAGAAAAAACCTCAAAAGAGGTCCTCTTTTGGAGATAATTAACATTTCCTTCACTAATTTACAGTGGACGCTCAGGTTGCGAACGTAATCCGTGCGGGAGGCACGTTCGCAACCCGCAGCGTTGCTTATAATTGACCCTGGCTTTTCAAATCAACTAAAACTTTAATCAGACTTTAAATTAAACTTGATTATAAAATAGATTAAGGTTGATTAATCTACACATTTAAATCTAATTACTTGGATTCACTGTTTGGGAAAAAATCAGGTGGCTTTTCTTGTCCCGATTAGTCCTTGATTGAATGAAATGTGGTTCTTCATTGAAATCAATACACTGTCTTCAGAATAAGAGAGAGAATTGTTTCCAAAGTCCATTTTTAATGAGATATGGAAACCATTCGTAATGGAATGGAACAGACGATATCCTGGTCTTATGGCCACAGTCTAGCCCTGGCTGCATACAACTCATTGTACAGTACACAACAACTAGCACGGTCCAGTTGCAAAAGATGCAACCAGTAAAACCAGGGAGAGATGGGATGACTGGCAACTGCTCATGTGTCAATGTGCTTCCACCCATAGATCTCTCTTGCCAGGTCAGCACATACTGTATTTACTCAAATCTAATGCCCCATCGAATCTAATGCGCACCTCAATATTCAGAACCTTGAAACAACAACAAAAGTATTTGCTGGCGGATGTAACTCGCTTCCTCTGCAAGGATCTTGCACATCTTCTCGCTAGCTTTTAAACTGCTCCATTGAGGCCTGCAGCTGCTCACCCCTCAATGAAGAGGTGGGACAGAGCCTGCACCCCACTGCCGGCTAGCATGAGCTCGCAGCGAGGTACGTATTTACTTGAGTCTAATGCGCCATTGAATCTAATGCACACCCAATTTTTCGCAGCTTAATTTGGCAAACAAAAGAGAGAGAGAGAGAGAGAGATGTGCATTAGACTCAAGTAAATACGGTAATGGGTTTTATTACCTTCGAAGAGCAACGGTGAGATTATTTCAGTGTTCTTTTCATGTCATGCTATGGCCATGTAAAGCAGCAGGTCGTTTCAGAAGAGAGAAAATTCTTCCTCTTCCACCTCCCCTTTACGACATCTAAATGCCGAGGCACCGGAATGGGACTTTTCAAATGCCAAGCACACTGGCTCCAGTCGAGTGCTAAGGACTAGTGGCTTTGGCAGGCCTACTATTAGCACTAGGCATTCGACTGGCATTTGCAGGACCCAGGTATCCCTTGCAGGGCTGACACCTTGTGCGCTGTCACCTCGGTTGCCTGACAGGCACACTTGCTACAGCTGTCAAGCTCCTGCTCCTGCTTGCTTGAGAGCCGGCTCGCCCTGAAGCAACACTGTTAACAGCTCGGGAAGATTAGCACCTGCTGAGCTGTATGGGTTATTGCAGCTCTGCTGATGCTGAAGCCCTTTCATGGGAGGGAGGGAGGCAGGCAGGCAGCTGTTCCCCCCCTCATGCTCACAGGCTTACAAGTGGCAGCGCTGTCGTGCTCAGGTCCAGGGTGGTCAGCCTTGAGCAGGCCCACTCTCAACAAAAAGAAGGCTGAAGCTCACAGCATCAGCAGCAGAATCGCCCCTCAGAGGCTTGAGGAGCAGCAGGTGTGAGTACGGTGGCAACTTGGGCTCCGAATGGGATGCACTTTGAAAGATGCATCCATCTGTTTGTGATGCAGATGCGGATCTGCATCCAGGTTCACATTTGCACTGTCTGCACACAGGCACGGAAGTGTGCTTCTGAATGCTAGTCTCCATCCCTTGCTGGATCGAGGCTGTCCTTAAATGTCAGCACTGGGGTGCTCAATTGCACACTAAATTTATATATATATATATGCAGGTGGTAAGCCTTTTGCACGTAAATTGCCTATATACCTCACCAGTCAAGGCATGCAAGCATTAAGTGGGAGAATTAGGCAAAACATAACTTACAGTTTCAAACACATCTCTGTTGGTTTGGTGGCTTCTTGCAACAGCATTTGACACTGTTGAAGGGAGCTTCCACGCAGTCCCCGATAGTAGACTCGGTATGGCTTCTGCATGCAATTTTTTTTTTTTACAGTGTCTACACAACATCGTCTTCATCGAAATGCCATCCCATATTCCCCATCCCACCCTCTGTCCCATTTGATCCGGATTTACTCCTTCCGCAAGTTTTATTTTTACTTCTCAGATTTTCCCAGGAAACAATAATCCACATTAAATGGGAAGGTGATGTGGGACAGCATTTTGCTGAGGGCATTGCATGGACACCGAGCAAATCTTGCTTGGCACTAACCCCACAGTAGGGTGCTGTGTGGAAGCACCCAACATTTGAAGTGGATGTCAACTGGCATTATGCCTATTGCTCCAAATGGCTCGCTGAGGCTTTTTGTTATGTTGAAGGAGGTTTAATTTTAATGGGGCCCAAGTTGTTAGCCATAGATTATATTTCTAGAACATGAAATAATCCTACAAGGAAGGGTGAGGGAGAAGGCCACCTTTTCCTAAGCCCTGCCACTTTGTGCAGGCAGAGTAGAAGGCTGTGTCCCCTTTTACAACTCTTGTTAATTGCATTCTTTATAACTCAATTTCCGTACAACATATTATTTAAAAACATCTTGAAGCATTTCGCAGTAAGAGTTGCTCAAAATTCTGAAAACTTCATTAAACTGCAGTCGCATATGTACAATGGCTTTGAGTAACAGCTGGAAAAAAATATCCAAAGGAGCATAAAATTAAAATGGCAAAGAAAGCACTCTTGTCTTGGGAGTCCTGCATAACTCCATCCCACATGCCCTATCAACAGCAAAACAAGGACTGCAGAATTGTGGAGTTTGAAAGGGACAACAAGGGCCCAACCCTCTGCAATGCAGGAATCTTCTGCCCAACATTGTTCAGAATAGCTTGACTTGGTAAATAAGTTGTGCAAAATAAGAAAAGTCGTGCCAGTGTGTTCTCCCTGTGTTAATTTTACAGAATCAAAATGTCCACTTTTTGGTGCAGTATTTTAATTTACTTAATTTATTTAGATGTTTTCTACCCCCTTTTTCCCGTGTTCCTGCCGCTGTTCCTTAACATCCCATGCATCCATCACTCCTTTCCCTCCCAAACACCTCAATTGCTAACCCAAAAATGCTTTCGGAAACCCATACTGTGCAGCCGCCCGGGACTAACTGTGTTAATTTGCACGGTGTGTTGAAGCCCCTGATGGGAGCTGGAGAAAGGACTACGTGTTGCAGGAGTTAAAGCTTTGGGGTTGGCTCTCTTAGCATTGCCTCCAAGAATGTATACCTGGTGTATGAATGTGATGCATCCGCCTGCCACTGCCCAGCTTGCGAGAGAGCTAATGGTGCCAGTGGGCCGCTGTTGCTAACTCCACATTTTCCTGCAGAATTCATTAGGATGCACTGCACGTCCAACCCTGATTGGTGGATGCCTTCTGAGGAACAGATAAACAAGGTGTTCAGTGATGCCGTGGGACATGCACGGCAAGGCCGTGCGGTGGGGACGTTTCTGCACAACGGCAACTCGTATTACGAAGGGATTGAGCAACACAGTTCGCAAGATGACCTCTTCAACAGGGGCATCCACGATGGATCTGGAGACTGATGGCAAAGAGGAGGAAACACACACACGTGTATTGGGGCAGTGAAAGAGACTGCGTGTTTGATGTGCTGTTTGACGTGACTTCAGAACCCAAAGCATGTTCAGAGTCTTGTTTCATCCAAGGCCTTCCTGTGAAATCCCATAGTGTCTAAGCCCAGGCTTCTCAAACACAATAGAAGGACGCAAACCTACTTCTGAGTGGGTTGGGAAAAGAATTCTCCTCCACGCAAAATAATAATAATAATAATAATAATAAACCCATACCTTGAAAGTTGGCACGTCAGGAAACAGGCCAGGCTAGGAAGCGTCTGCCTTACATGTTTGTCTGTTTTTATGTGAAAGATTTCCTTTCCTGTATTTTCCATATGTGAGTCTCCACTTGCCATCTTAACGCACAAATATGCGGTTTTATCTTCCCACCTGACATGTGGCAATGAAAACCAGTCCCACAGCTCTATATAGCTTCACAGTGGCCAGACACAGTCCCACCCCCCACCAACACACAACTTTACACTTCTGAGTTCATGTGTAATTTTAGGGATTAGGAATGTGTAGTGACATTTCATTAAATCTGGAAGGCATCTAAATCAGGGAGAGTTTTGACATGTTGCATTTTATTTTGGAAGGTTTCCTACCTTTTTGGGGAGGGAGGATGTCACCTAAAGATGCTGGAACTAGTCTATACTGCTAATAGATTAATAAATGTTCCAAGAGATAACTTGTTACTTTTTAAGCTTTCTCTGTTGCTTTAAATGTTTTCTGGATAGCCTTGCTTTTGCTTGTGCCATGCAGTTTTGTGTACAATCACTAATTTGGGAATACACTCCTGCTCTCTGTCAGGTGTGCAGTGGCCCTTACATCCCTAGGTGGCATAATGTTAACATTTCATATTTTAAGCTGAAGAAGTGTCACTGACTCAGGCCCACAGGCCAAGACCAAACAAAAGTCTCTCTATGAGTGTCCTGCACTCTGGGAGTCCCCTGCTTATTGACCTCAGCTATTTGCTTGCCAATGTGCAAAAGAGCAGCTGTTCCCAACCCCCGAAAAACAAAGAGCTAAGTCCCACATGGTGGTGACTTGAAACAGTTCAGAGCTGCTGCTCTGTGTGAAATAAGCTAATGTGCAAAATAAAAGAGCATAGTCTAAAAATATGCAAGATCTTGCAATATCAAGTTTGGGAGCTGCTGTTTGGGAGTCTTAAAGAATAATCTGTAAATGTATAACACTTCTAGAAATAGCTTATTTTTGTTATTATTTTGGGGTTTTGTTGTTTCAAGTTCTTCCTCGGAAGTGTATTTGCCTCACAAGGCGCTCAGCAGGGGAAGAAACACCCTTTCGTAGGTACGGTTGACACCACCACCCTCGATTTGTGTCACATATCTCTCCCTCCTCTTGCAGCCCCCCTTGCCACAGTACAACCAACACCATTCCATAGAAACATAGTGTTGAAAGGGACCCTGAGAATTATCTAGTCCAATCTCCTGCAATGCAGGAATCTCGACTAAAGCATCCATGGCTGATGGCCATCCAACCTCTCCTTTAAAACCTCCAAGGAAAGAGAGTCCACAACCTCCCGAGGGAATCCGTTCCACTGTCAGAAAGTTATTCTTCGTGTTGAATCAGAATCTCCTTTCTTGTAAATTGAAGCTATTGGTTTGGGTCCTGGTAGGCTTGGGCAGGCTTCCTCCTGGCCCCGGGTTTGGTTGGCCAATCAGCACCAGCCGGGCCTGCTCCCAATGGCAGGGAATAAATTGAGGCTTGACTTGGAGGTCGTTCCTTCTGCTGGGGTGCTGCGGGGTTACGGGTCTTGGCATGCAAAGCCTAAGCGCTTTTAAACCTCATGGGTGTCCAGTACACATTCGGCTCTCTTCCACTGGAACCTGTAGGGCTTTAAAACCGAGCTTAGCTTTAGTTGGCTCACATCCTTTGTTTATATATTTTATTTGGCTATGATGCCATCTCTGCCTATTAACATACAATCAGCATTTCAGTGCCGTCGGTTTCTGACACAAATCTGTTGTAAATCAGCAGGACGCCAGGTGGCCTGATGAGAAGAGAAACACTCCCATCCTTCAAAAATTACGGCATTTCTGTCCTAGTTGTATTAGTGTTGTACTTAACACAGCCTCTGCCACATTGCTAACATAGTGCAGGCCTTGGTGTATGTTTCCTGTGGTGACACTTGATGATCTTTTTGGTGGAAAAAAGGAGTCAGATGGAATGCATGAGTCCACGTTTGTCTACAGTATAATCTCATGATAGTGTATTTTTGTAATGAGCCGTGTGAAATCCAATATTTGTGTATGAATCCAAGTAAAAGTGTTTCGTTTGAATTATGCACACCAGATTCACATAACAGACCTCACTGAAGCAATACCATTTGGGGTTTGCTAAGGCAACGGGTAAACCTGGCTATTTTAATGGGAAGGGTAATCTGCAGATTTCTACTTGGGCCCCACTCTTGCATTATGAAGTTGCCACACAGAAGTTGCTTCCCTGCAGCCTAGCTGGGGGTGGGAGAGGAATTTGTTTGAGCTTTTTGCTGCCAGATTTGAGATCCCCAAACTTGCTGACAGCTGGGGATGCAATTAATCTGTTGGATTATGCACTTCTCTGAATTTTGTGTTGCAGCTTTGGTCCCAAAAGTACAAAAATATGCATCTTCAACAACGACAAAAAAAGAGGGTACAAAGTGCATATTTTAGGAGGAAATACATTTAAAGGGCTGTGGTGGAATGAGAAAAAATACATGCACATTTGATGGAAAGAGTGCATGCAATTTACATGCAGGTATTTTTTTTCGTGCAGTCTCTGTAAAATCCATACAAAATAGGAGGGAGCAGACCTTGGCCCAGTGTTAGTGTAACTGACACAAAACTGACATAGGTTGATCATCCAGCCATCTATCCCTAGCCTCATGGTAGCATCTATAAAGAGGAACCATTTGGGTCAAGTTAGAGAGACAGTTACATCTCACAACAGGGTTGTCACCCCGAGGGCAAGTGAGCTATATGATCCACATGAATACTTTCAACAGACATTACTTCTGTGGGCAAGGCCAGAGCAGCTGCTACATCATGCTGGCAACACAGTAAGATCTAAAGGATCCTTTAAGTGTTGCTTTAACAGTATGTGCTCCTCCCACAAAGCTCCAGTAATGTCAGCAGAACTGGTCCACGTAAATGGAGTCCCATCCCTTCTTGTGAACTAGGGCCATGGCGTGGTGTTAGCAGGTTGTCACCGAATAAGCCCATGCTATTCCAGCCTCCACACCATTGAGGCAGCGCAGGAAGGCACCTTTAGTTTGGACAGCAACCATGCACTGCCGCTTCCAGTATTGCAGAAAATTGTAGTGATAAAACCTATTGCCTGCTTCCCAACGCCTCACCGCAGCAATGCTAGCCATTGTTTTGCTCTCCATTCAAAATCTTTTAAAGGTAGAATGCCTACGATAAATTGGCAGTATAAGCAGGGCAGTGCTTAATCCAGCTGAAGGATTCACTGTTGTGAAAGTTTCAAAATTCAGCGCAAGTGACAGACCTCGGTAGGAGAGCAGTTTCAAAAGCTTTACTGTCGAAATTGGCCATGAAATCTACTTCTCTCATTTAAGGTTGCTCCACCCTTTAAACAGTTTGTTTGAACATTGACACTTCTTTGGCTGTCTTAGTTGTGCTCTTTTAACATTAGTGTAAACATGCACACACTCAAGACATGGGGAAATATTTTTTGGGAGCTCATCTTGTACAAAACCACTCTTTCCTCCTTATTCTAACCACAGATTATATTCCCATTCACTGTTAAGGCCTTGCACTGAGAACACAATCCCAATGCCTCAGAGCCTGGAAATAGTAACATGATAACTATGGAGCCGATCATTTGCTGTCACCAGTGACATAGCATGAGTTGCCAGTGCCCAGGACACCACCTGCTAATAGGCTGGAAAGGCCGGGAAAAGCTTGGCGACCTATCCTAGTGGCAGCCCTGTGAGCATTAAGCACAGCGGGACAGGGGATTGGTATGGAGCAGGTATCTTTCTAAAGCCTTTGCAGAGGATGCCCTAGCAACTGGCCCTTGCCCAAATCCTCTCCTCAGTCATATGTGCATTTGCAATATGGAGGAAAGCATGAAAGTCCCCCACCTACAACCTGAAATGATACCGTCCAACATCAGTTTACCACTTACATAATACTTGGCAAAGTCAGAACAGCTTACGTTGTTGAGCTGCTGTGTCCCACCCCCCCACCCCGTTCTGCAGCAAGATGACCTCAGTTAAACCACGTTTAGCCTTCTGTTTTACGGCACCGCATCTGGTTTGGGCTTCCTCCCTAGAATAGGGATAGGTAGCATATCATGGACTACAATGCCCATCAGCCTCAGCCAGCAGCTATGGATGAGGTGAGTTGTAGTCCTCAACAGATGGACCTCTTCTATTATGAACAGGCTCTTTAAAAATAATAATATAAAAAACCCTCAAATTACTTCCACCCAACCCACAACTACCACCTTCCTCCCTATCCCAGCACATTTGACTGATTGCCCAACCCTTTCATGGCAGCCTCGACTGTACATACAAGTGACAGCAATGCCGGAGTTCGAATGCCATAGCAATTCCAATGGCCTCTGGGGAAACAAGTCATTCGCCTTATTCTTTCTAAATCTTCCTCCCATTTCTGTAGCAGCTTTTGAAGCTTATGTATCACTTCTGCACGGCCCCCAGTACCGACATGCCTTTGCTCTATTTTCTATGACAAAATATTTGTGGCCATACTGTGACCAAGAACTCATTACTCCTGATATTCCTCTCGTTCTCGTGTCGTTGATTCTATTAACAATTTGTCCTGTGTCAAGTAAATGAGACCTAGGGATAGACAAATTCCTGATGCTGTACAAAGTGAATAGTGTAATATAGGCTAGTTATGTTTTGGTGAGGATTTCTATAGGATGTGTGAATTGTTTTCTATGTGACATCAGGCTATACCTTTCTTTTAAGGAAGTTAGTGCATAAAAGTTTAGACAACTTTTTAAAAACAGTGAATATTTTTTGATTATAAAGAGACATTTGTTACTAGAGTTTACTATTTCAGGTGTTAACTCTTATTTAAATATTGGGTTTTTCTTACTACATGCCTCCATTTGTTCTGTTGCATAAGAGTGCATAATAATAACAATAACAACAACAACAACAGCCTCTGCCTTGTGTTTGGTGTGCAGAATGTTTATCAAGCATTCCACAAATGGGGAGCCACTGCGGAAATGTGTTGCCACCTTCCGACCTCACTTGGAGGAGCCACACAAAGGAAAGCCTCAGATGATAATCACTGGGTTTGGGTCGGTTCACATGGGGAGAGACTGTCCTTGAGGTACATTATTGCAGTCCTGAACCGTTTCAGGCTTTATAGGCCAAAACCAGCACTTTGAATTGGGCCCCGGAAACTAATTCGCAGCCAGTGCAGTTGGGGCAGGATCAGTGCAATATGCTCAAACCATCTTGCCCCGACCTGGTCTTCGAATTCTGCACTAGCTGAGGTTTTCAAACCGTCTTCATCAGAGGCAGCCTAACGTTGTCCAATTCACTCGAAAGTGGTGCCAAACACCTGCAAAATCTAATCTAGAAGTTAGCAGGACATAGACAAAAGAAGTTAGGCTATCCCTGTCCAGATAGGGGCGTAGCTGGGCCACCAGCTGAAGCTGGTGGAAGGCACTCCAGGCTACTGAGGCCAACTGAGCCTCAAGGAACAGCAAAGGATCCAGGAGGACTCCCAAGCTACGAACTTGCTCCTTCAGAGGAAGTGTAACCCCATCAAGAGCAGGGGATCTCCCACCCATCCGGTCTAGGGAACCACCCACTAACAGTGCCTCAGTCTGATCTGGACTGAGCTTCAGTTTGTTGATTCTCATCCTATCAATTACCAAGGCAAGACTACTGGGAGTAAACACAATAACACTGTCTAAAAGGTTTTTTTTAAGGTACAGACCCCACCACCTCCTTATGGGGGTGTCTGCATATGGCCGAAGTACCAAGTACTAATTTTGCTATTCAGTTCAATATATAATTTAAGAGGGTTTCCTCAGTAAGCAAGTTTTTGTAGAAAGAGGGCTCAGGTGGGCTATTCATTGAAGCCCAAACAGAGGCTGTCACAACATGAGCAAATCAATTTCCCACTGGGTGTCAGAAATGCTGTTTCATTACTCAAGCATGAGTTACGCATGTGCATTGGACTCTGACTAAACCCATGGGGAAGTGGGGTGCTTCTGAGATTATCTGGAACTTGGCAAAGGCCAAGTGGGATCCCTCCAAGATGACGCAAGTCAAACTGGGGAACCCTTAGTTGTTCATAGCACAGTAGTAAGCATAGACGTAGTAAGACAATGGTACAGAAAAGAATCTGCTGGAAGCAAAAGCAAGCTTAACATAATGCCATTTGAAAGATACCAGGGAGGGACAGGTCAAGAGAGTGATCCGAGGGGAATTATTTGATCCAGAAAGTTAATCCCTTAGTTATTCCCAGGTCTGCATAAAATGTGTACGTGCTAATTTTTATCTGTATAGGTGCAAATCTAAGTTTCCCCAAATTAAGCTCAGAAAGACTGTGCAACGCTGTCCAAACTCACTGTCACAAGTGAGGCACAATTACATTCATTGCAACCCCTTGGAAAGTGTATAGGACTTCTGTAAACGCAGGTGTCAAGCACATCAGACTTGTGGTCGATTTTACAACATTATAAATATATCTGCAGATTCACCATTTTATTCCATGTCTTTAGTACACCAGATGAAGCTTGTTTGGCTAAAAACATAAATACATATCCTGAAATTTGGTCTGGCTGCTATGATTGGTACACGGATGGAGAAAAAGAAAAATCAAGGTGTGTTTTCTTAAAATACTTTTGCATAGAAACCACATCGAATGCGTTCATGAAAACAAACCAAAAATATGTGATGGAGTGGACTAGAGTCCATGAAAGGGCATGTCATTATAATAATGTGTTTTAAAGTGCCACAGGACTCCCCGTTGTTGTTTTCAAACCAAAAGCACAAAAACCTGTCAATCTAGTTACTATACTAACTACAATACTGCACGAAAACCGGCGTTAACGGTTTTCACAGACGGTTCGGAAAGATCTTGTTAAAATATTATACCCAGGAAAGAGAAATTACGCTGTGACGCGCAATATCAAAAATTTCAGCTATCATCCATCCAAAATCTCCAGAACTGCTCACAAGGTGTCATTCAAAAACTCACGGCATTGAGCCAGTATTTATGCCGTTTAGCTGTGGTTGCTCATGGCCTTCAGGATTCCGATTCTCAGGTTCCGCCATGCTCCACTCGACATTCAGCTGCCTAAGCCAAGGCTCTTCAGGCTTCTAGAACAGAGATGCAGAATGTGTGGTTCTCCAGATGTTGCTGGATTACAGCCCCCTTCACCCCTTACTATTGGCCGTGCTGGCAGGGGATGACGCATGTTGGCGTTCCGCAACATTCTAGAGGACCACAGATTAGCCTTGCTTGCTCTACATCAGAACCACCCATGGCCTCAATAAAAAGGTAGGCAAAAACAACCACATCTTAACAGCTCAAAGAGCTAAGACCACAAAGCAGAAGACAAACACACAAGTTCCAAATACAACCCCAGTTCTGCATACAGTCTTATTAAAAAATATTCTGTAGATCTAGTCTTGGGCCAGTGCTAATTGTGCATCATAACTTATTTTAAGTTTCCCTGCCCATTTGCCTAGAGGAGATTCCTACCGGCCACATGTAACCAAGTGAGTGTCCCATTTGCAAACCCACCTGAAGCACACTTTGCGAGGAAATGAAGTTCCCATTGAAATTAACCTCCCTACGCTTCTCTTGATCTAGAGTTCTGCAAGTGCCCTTAAGACACTCTCAGCAGACAGAACCATTCAACAGATGTTCATACGTAACTGAATGTTACATCTCCGTTTGTTTTAATGTGCATACCTCTTTAGCCAGATGTGTGTGCAGAGAAGCTCCCTGTATGCTGGAAGATGCCTATCTGAAGTGCAAATGATTGAAAAACAGGTTGCCCATAATATAGTTTGGGGGTGAGGAGGACACTCAGCTGCCATTCAGCACTTACTAAGAAATTGCCCTTGAGAAATCAAGATTTAAAAAAACCAAAGAGCGCCTTTACTTCTAAATTTATGTAATAAAGTTATCATTACATACTAATTACAATATGTACATTTCTGAAACCTAAAATCCAAAACAGTACCATAAAAATGCATGCTGTTGTTAATTTTCATGTTGTCAAGAGGCATGCTAGTTCAAAGTTAAATTTACTTTTGTTATTGGCCTTTATTGGCATAAGTTATGTTTACTTTTAAAAGCAACATTTTCAATTTAGAAAGTAAGCAAATGCTGATCCATTTTAGTCTCCAGCACAATTTTTTTAATAAAAATATTATCCACATATCTTGCATTGCACAGCAGGTTTATGCATCATTGTTCCACGGTGCAAGGCCACTGAATCTGGGGTTTCAGCCTTCCGGCCAAAGTTGTTCCAATAAGCAACTCCTATTTTTTAAAGTGCATAAAGTACCTCCCTTACAAGGCAACGTTACCACTGAAGTTTCGCTTACTGGCTGGCTGGCACGTGTGTGCACATCACATGTTTGCAGACATCAAATGGTGACACATTTCTATCAAAGTCATCACAGATCCAAGACTAAAGACAGGCAACATTGCATGACATTACCTAGCAACAAATTTAGCTTACACACCGAATGCTGAGTGATGCATGTGCCTTTGTGAACCAGCCCCCAAACCTGCATGATTCCTGTTCAGTTTTAGCCTCTGCTAAATGATAAAGGTTACAGCCCTCTTACCACTTACCTTCAGAGTACATTTCCTCTGACTTTTACAAAATTCGTCCAAGGTAAATAGTGCCAGGATTGTCACCCAGCCTCAAGAGCTTGCAATCTGGATTCCCGCTTCTTCCTGGCTCCCATTGCAAACAATATTCAAAGCCCCTGTACTGAACTTTCTATGTTTAAGTGACCTGTCACTGTTTTATCCCCCACAGGCGAGAAGTTTCATGTTATAAACCATACCCTGCCATTCAGAGCTACATAAGCAGTGCAAGTTACAAATAAATATTCTAGCTGGAATCCAAATGGTTACTTCCAATTCCGCTTCATGCTGTTTTAGAGGGATTTGGACTGTGTATTCTTCTTCAAAAAGCAGAGGCATTAAATTATTGTGAAGCTGTTGTTGTTTTTTAAACTACCCTCTGTTTTGAAAACAGTTTGCTGTTTAAGAAACACAAGTCTAAAGTCATCTTAGGTGTATGGAATTGGTTGCACAGTTGTTTGGATTCTGGAGCCTCTTTATAAATAGCCTCAATGCATTTTAGAGCATGCTAAATGTTCTACACCAATTGGATGATAAAATAATACCACCCTAAGATTCTGAATAGAAGGTGCTGCCAGACCACAACTGCCCCCCCCCCCACACCATTCCAAGTGAAACCTGCAACTTTCATCCAGGGGATTAGGCTGAACTATTAGGGAGACGCAACACAGCAGTGGCTACAAAACAATGCCATTTCCCCCGATTCAACGGGTGGAATATTTGCAGGCTTTGCTGGGAGCAACTATTGGACCACAACGCTAATGTAAGGAAGGAGCCATGTGACAAGTTTCTACTTAACTCATATACTCTGCACGCTTGCTCTAGAACAACAAATGGGATCGCTCAAGTGGGTCTGATCAAATTGTCAAGAACCATCAAAACACTACAAGGAGGAAGGTTACCAGCTCATGATACTGGGGGAAAGGACAGAATTCTCATTACGTTCATAACATGAAAAGCCAGAGAAGGCGACAGAATTGGAACACAGCCATTTGACTCAAGGAGGGAAGAAGCCTTTAAAATTGGGCATGGAACTCTAATACACGCTTAAAAATAGCAGCTGCATTGGAGCTAATGTGCAAACAAGATCCAAAACCTTGGTCTAGGGCAGCAAATATATAGTGTGCATTTTCAGAAACTGACATTTCAATAACTTATTTAAATTAAAAGTTTCCAGTCCCAAATATTCCTCTCCGCTACACTTTCAGGCGGCAACCAGCTGTCCTGGAAAACCAGTTCAGAGGAAGCCGTTCACTCTGGAAGGAGAACCAGCACTGAGAAAGTCGGAAAGCTGAAAGGTGATGACATCTTTTGAGATCCTGGCAGTTTCAGATGCTGCCCCGTTCCTCAGTTCGGCTGATCCGGAAGACGTTAAAAGCTGCTTCCGTGAAGACTACAGTATTTCCAGATCCACGTGGCGCACCTCAGGGTTCAATTTCTGAAATGAAAGCAATTATGCTTTTAAACAAGCATGCGGGAAGAATGTCCCAACACTGCATAATGGATCGAATCTTGGATGTAAGTTGAGGGAATGACCTGAGTTCAGAGCTGTGCTCAGAGGCTCTCTTGGCAGTCTGGAACGATTCACCTCCCCAGGTTGAGGAGAGGATATAAAAAGGGAGAACCCTGTGTACAGGGCCCCAAACTCCCTGGAAGAAGCGTGTGATCAGTACTGAACATATGCAGAATAAATTATTCGGAGTTAACATTTTATTATTCCAGCTCAGGGTGGTTTCCACGGTCTTCTCGGACACTCACGTTACCATGAAAAACTGCCTGCAAGGTGAAAAGATAACAACCGACCAGGGACCGCACAACACGTTCCACAACTGAGCAGGGACCTGAATCCAGGTCTCCCCCTTCCAAATTCAACACTCCACTCACTGCTCCACTTTTGTCCTCGTGGACTTGTTGATTACGTTTCTGGGCAAGTAGAATCATAGAAGAGTTGGAAGGGATCCCAAGGGTCATCTAGCCCAACTCCCTGCAATGCAGGAATCTAAACTAATTCTTGATCCTCAGCTACTTCTTCTGAAGTGCTCCCTTCCGTTGCAGTGGGGCTTCTTCAGGAGGCTGTTCCCAAAACGAGGTGGCCAGAGGAGCCGAGACAAGAGCCTTGAGGCCAGTCACAGGGAACCTCTAGCCTCTGGGCCTCTCTCTTTCTGGACCTTGGAACTCTTCCCAGGCCAAAACACCATCCCTGTAGCACCACCCCTCACTCTCCCTGCTCTGCACTTTCCTTGAATGCTTGTGCCTGGCTGGAAGGTGTCCTTGAACTTTGATCATGCATCTTTCTTTGCCTGGCTTTTGGAGGTAGGGCAACTAATCCAGAATGTGGCAGCTAGACTGGTGACTGGGAGCGGCCGCCGAGACCACATAACACCAGTCTTGAAAGACCTACATTGGCTCCCAGTACGTTTCCGAGCACAATTCAAAGTGTTGGTGCTGACCTTTAAAGCCCTCCCTAAATGGCCTCGGTCCAGTATACCTGAAGGAGCGTCTCCACCCCCATCGTTCTGCCCTGAACTGAGGTCCAGTGCTGAGGGCCTTCTGGCGGTTCCCATATTGTGAGAAGCCAAGTTACAGGGAACCAGGCAGAGGGCCTTCTCGGTGCTGGCACCCGCCCTGTGGAACGCCCTCCCATCAGATGTCAAAGAGAAAAACAACTACCAGGCTTTTAGAAGACATCTGAAGGCAGCCCTGTTTAGGGAAGCGTTTAATGTTTAATAGATTATTGTATTTTAATATTCTGTTGGAATCCGCCCAGAGTGGCTAGGGAAACCCAGCCAGATGGACGGGGTACAAATAAATTATTATTATTATTATTATTATTATTATTATTATTATTATTATTATTAGCTTGCTTAGGCATTGGAACTGAACCGACTATATCCGACTCCTGCCTGTCATGCAGGTAGTCTCATAAGGGTCAGCCACCCGTATGGGGAGCCCTGTTGATGTAGATCAGGGATCTCCAACAGGTTGATCGCTATCTACTGGTCGATCCCCAGGATGTTTAGATCGCGGTCTCCTTGCCAAACATTATGGCAGGGTACAGAATCACCCAGTCCTTCAACATTTGCATCTTCCGTGCGTAACGGAGCCTCAATTACAGAAGGAGAGCATTCCCGCGGAGGCCGGTTCAGCAAAGAAGTACTTCTCATTCTCCCTTTTCACCAGCCAAACTCTTACCTTCAGCTCCTTCTCAAGCCGGTCGACTTCTGCCCCTAGCGTGTCAATTATATTTTCGCCGTGTTTCAGCATGAAATTCTCTAATTCTTCAGGAGTCGTCACCTGCTGGATTTCCTGCCGTGAAGTTAAGCAAGCAAGCTTTAAAAAGTGGCAAGGGGGAAATAACAAATATGCTTTCCTATCTTGTAAACGCAAATACTTTTTCACGTAACGGGTAATGCCATGCCTGAAAAAAATGGGAGCATGAACCTATTTTCACTAACTGCTTAAACTCAGTGTTGGCACAGATCTGGACTGTCAGCAGGCAGTGATATCTATTAACTGGCTACATTCATGCTATGTGTATTCCAAGTTTGTGAGCAGGTGCAGAAAACCCACAGAGCTAAGGACCCTTGAGAATCTCAGGCTTTCTTTTTTTTTTAAAGCAAGTTTCTAATGCTTACAGGTGCAAAGTTAAGCTTCAAAGTCTACAGGCAACGCCTGGTGAAATCTCCAAAGCCAGAATTTTATTTGAACTTTTGGTAGGGAGATGATAAAGCATGGGCAGCTTGCTGTCCTTCTCCGGAAATGCAGAAACATGCTTACAACCACTAAGGAGATGAACACAAACTGCAGAATCCTCAGTGCAGAATATGAATTAGCTTAGCATAGCTTTCTGTTTAACTAGATGTTACAAGTAGACCCCATTATTATTTACAGTTTACAATATCCTTCATTTTTAAGAACACACTTCTTAGAAGTTAACAAGGCTTCCTTTAAACACACACACACACACACACACACACACACACACACGGTTACGTTTTATGGTAATGAAAACCATACCATGTTAAAAACTGAATTATCAGAGCAGAACTAAATACAAAGGACATGATCCAGGCAAAAGTTAGCCTTTTACATTCCGTTTGTTTTAACTTTCTTAGAGCTGAATGTCTGTGAACATTCTAAGGCATCACATCAGCTCAGCCAAAAAATAAACCCCTTCTCATTAATGTAGGATTAAACAATTCCTCATTCATGTTGCTATGAAGTAAAGCTACATTGTAAATAATTCCCTGTTGTATTTACAGTGGAACCTCGGTTGTCAAACGTCTCCGTTGACAAACATTTCGGCTTTTGAACGCCAAAAACCCTGAAGTAACTGCTTCAGTTTTCAAACGATTTTCGGAAGCCGAACATGCTACGTGGCTTCCGTTTTGAGTTTCCCTATCTGTACTGAGGCTTCCGCTTTCAGTTTTCGAGCGTTTCAGAAATCAGTCTTCCGGAACAGATTACGTTCAAAAACCAACGTTCCACTGTACTTGTTAAAAGTGTTCTACACCAGCTTTCCACTTGAAAATCCACAAGGCAGATTTCTATACAGCCTATAAACTTTAGAGGAATTGTGTATAAATACAAATTACATATACCACTGATTTGGTTTTTTTAAAAAGTGCACTTAAGAAAAACTACTGAAAACAACCACGCGTATTTATGCATACTTGTAGCAGCTGTTCAATGTCTTGTTTCTCCAGGTAAGACCGAGTAACAACCCGTCCATCAAAGTCGACTTCTGCTTTGAATCTCACTTTACTCATCCCCATATCTGTGGCTTTCACATCATGAATGGCTCTGAGATAAATATTTTGTAGGACGTGGTGGGACAAAGCAAAAACAATTAGGTGTTTCGAACTGCCCAAGCAAACGGCCACATGACCCAAAACTGACTTTCTTCCCATATAAAAAGAAAACTTCCAAAGTTAACTTGAAAGAAGAACTCATTATTCCACCCATTACATGCTCTGTCTTTATTGTTTGGCTAGTTGGTTGATCATGGTTTATGCCATCAAATAGGTCCTTCCCCACCCAACTCTCTTACCTTACAGCAGGATCACTTTCCAGTAACTCAGTAAGTTTCTGTAGCTGGTCAGGTTGGATGGATCTTCCCAGCAGAGCTTCAGTGTTGGTGTAAATAAGGAAGGCCGATACAGCTCCCAGCAGTGTCCCCACACCAAGAGACCCCAGACTGTCATAGTATGGGTTACCTGAAAGGATACACACAGACACAAATTCATTTCTCAAAAGGGATTGCTGTTGTGTGCCCTTTCCATTTCTCTCAGTGGAGATGATCACTTCGGGATAAAGCTAGCCACACTATGCTGCACTCACACTTTTCACTACGTAACCCGATGTCGTGGATTGGCTGGGTGCAGAGGAATGATGGGAAGAACCAGCTGGGGAAACACCGAGGGGAAGAAGGCTCGTAGCCAGGGATTGGTGGCGGGAGAACGATGAGTGGGCAGAGGGAGAAGACTGGGAGGAGGAAGTGTCGGAAGCTGAAGGGGCAACAGGGCTAAGTGAGCTGGGAGAGTATGTGGCAGAGAGGAGCCCAGAATCAGAGGCAGAAGCTGAAACAGAGGAGGAGAGAGGCCAAGAGGCAAAGATGAGTGCGGCTAGCAAAGAGTCACAGGTGTCTGTGACAAGCTCCCCCTCCCGGATTATCTCCCAGGACCAGAAGAGGCATGAAACGGGCGGAGGAGAGGTTGGCTTCATACAGGCACAGTCTCCAGTTGCTTGGGGGGAAACCCTGGAGAGGAGGGAACTTCTCAGCAACTGATCCATGGGGCAAGACCTACTGGGGATGAGCTTCTGTGCTCATTAGACCTGACACTCTACCACGTCTGTGCAGTCTGCATTCTTGCTTAAAAAAACAACAACCGTTAACTCCAACTTGCACAGTGTGATTTACTGCCGGCTTCCTCCCAACATCACGTAATGGATGGGACAAGAGCGACGAATGTATGTTGCAGCATTATGCAAGTCACACATATAAAAGTCATCACTAACCAAAAGGGGGAGGAGAGAGTTAAGGAAGTTAGAAGCAGAAATGGCCAATTAAGGTCTCCATTTAATTAGAATTGTTCTAACCCACTCTTCAGGAGAAAAAGTTGTATTAATCATGATCAGGCATCCCCAAACTTTGGCCCTCCAGATGTTTTGGACTACAATTTCCATCATCCCTGACCACTGGTCCTCTTAGCTAGGGATCATGGGAGTTGTAGGCCAAAACATCTGGAGGGCCGCAGTTTGGGGATGCCTGATCATGATCAATAATCATGCTTAAAAAACACACACAGCCAAGATAGCCCCTGCCCACAGACTTTAAAAGTCATGATGAAGAAGGAAAAATGCACCAGAATGGAAGAGCATGCTGTTAGAACACTGCACAAGATCAGTGGGGTTCTAGACTAGCCTTGACCCCAACGTGCAATTTTTCTATGTGCAAGGGTTTTATAGAAGCAGGATTCAAATCTCCAACCTGCAGCACTCCAGTCCAGGAAAATTTTGTCTACTTATCCTCAGTTTGTTTTAAGCACTTGACTATTACTGGGTTGTTGTTTTTTGCCAATTGCCTTAGAAGATGATTAGCTTCTTCTAACTTGCCCTGTTTGTAAGTTAGAAGAAAATTCTGCAAGAACCCAAATTCATAGAAAGGCTTACCTGTTAAAGAAGTCAGACCCATACAAGTAGCAGCTAACGTCACACCCAGAACTGCTGCGGTATCTTCTAACAACACAACATTTGTGCTGGGATCACGAGCCTGCATGACTGAAGATTGAACATGGGTGCAATAGTGAGGTACTGACGTAGCCACACAAGAGTTAAACAAATGAAAACTTGCCAAAGCTTTTTAATAAAGTGTTTGCTGCAAAGTAGAGTTAAATGTTGATAATGTTTTAAAATACGATTCTACGGACATCTCAGAGTTCAATAGTTCTTATTTCCTT
The DNA here is from genome assembly GCF_963506605.1 of Zootoca vivipara. NCBI lineage: Eukaryota > Metazoa > Chordata > Lepidosauria > Squamata > Lacertidae > Zootoca > Zootoca vivipara. The sequence goes on along the minus strand of NC_083284.1, from coordinate 59,344,334 downwards.
GGTAGCAACAAATTTCAGGAAGCACTAATGAACAACAGGAGAGACATTAAGTGGTACAAATTCAAAATAAGTAAAAACGAAACCAGCACAGCTTCTTGCTATGTTTTACAAAACGAGTAAATTCATCTCGTGTTACATACCATATTGGTAGAAGGATACATCTCTGGCCCGAGCACTCCTTCGAATTTCATTTATAGCTACAAGAAGAGTAGCTGGAATAAAATCAGTGAAAGAATTGTTTCAGTAAGAGAAAGAACATAAGGGAAACATTTCAACTCCTGGTGAATAGAAAATTATATCAGGTAAAACAGCAAATAAAATAAATAAAAGAAGCAACAGAAACATGAGTAAAAACCATACACCATACAGTGCACTGCAATTGCTACAACAGCCAAATAATAATAATTAAGTGGTCCACTATCAGCAAATTTTCAAATAGGGAGGGGGGGTTTGGGGAACCACTGCTCTAGACTAAGTGAGTTAAGATATCCAGTTCAGACTGGCTTAGCTGCCTGCAACAAAGGTTTTATATCCAATTCTTGGCTGGGACTTGAAGACCTACTTGAGATTAGCCTAAGAATTTGGGGGAGACCACCCTTCTTTATTCCTCTGAATTGCAGGACTCCATGCCAGTATCAGAGACTTGCTTTTTTCATCTGGCCTCTTTCAAAAATGTTTGCTGTGCAATCCGAGAAGCCCATGAACAAAAAATCCCCTCTCCCTGCACCAGTTGTGTGTTTCTTTGCACCAAGTTCTTTAACTTAAGCAATTTGATCAACACACCTAGGTGCCAAATCACAAGTTTTATTTATATATTTTAAAAATGCCCTCTGTGTCAGAAGTTAGGTGGGTGAGGCAGGCAGGAGCTTCACACCCCCCCCCCCCAGGACACACACACAAAAACCACACACACAGCACTTTAGATTTGCATGCTAAAGAGTTAAAGTATAATAACTTGAAATGTTATATGCTTAATTTTGTATGCTCACTTAGGAGCAAGTTCAAGCCTTAAAAAAACCTATTAATGCATCAGCAAAGTAATGGCAAAGTAATAATGCATTTTCCCACTGGAATACATACCTCCTTCAGACACCAGTGATCCTGCTAAAATACAATAAGCCTAGAAGTAACATGAGAGAATGTAGTTATATAGTAGAATGCCTTGGGAGGAAACCGGAAGTTGTTTTTAAAAAACAAACAAAAAAACCCTTCCTCTATCACGAGACAAGGTTGAAGCATGAGAGCCAAAATATTAAAATTGTGGTAATCCCAAGAAGCACACTAGTCTCCTGATTAATAGGCTAAGGGCCAGGACTGTGTTTTGCCAAACTGGTCAGACTATTACAATGGTGATACTCTGTAGCAGTAATGACCTCCTAGTTCTGAAGCACACGTAACTCAGGCATACCATAATATACAACACTATTGACATATTGCATCCGATTTTTTAAAAAAAAATGCATTAAAAAAAGGAGATCTAGCATTAAGACGTGGTCTCTGTTATCACAGCCTGGAAACATGTCCTACTTCTTGCAATACTCAATTCAAGACCAAGCTGGATTACTTTTTCTGCAAGCCAAATGGTGCCAGCTGCCCACCCCCTGCCTCCCACCCCCGCCAAAAAAGAGTAAAAGAAGCTATCAAACACAGCAAGGCGAGCCCCACAAAAACTACCCACTGTCTGAGTCCAACACTGCTGTTCTGCTAGCACAGCAGGCTAACAAAACTAAACTTCACTAAAGCATTGCAATTTTCAAAAGACGACGACAACTCACCCAAAGAAGAGATTCCATGGGCTGAGGATTCAACAGACCTATGATGCCATGATACCACGAAAGCCCTGCGCCCATCATGAAAATGCCAACACCACTGATCAGGGACGCAATGTAGCGCATGTTTGTGAAGCCGTATCTGGATGGAGATTTGGGAGCGGGAGGAAAGAGAGCATGCAATATTTGTGTACAAAATTCCTTTGTATGGAGTCACACTGTTGGTCCACCTAAGTCTGGACCGTCTATACCAGGCATCCCCAAACTTTGGCCCTCCAGATGTTTTGGACTACAATTCCCATCATCCCTGACCACTGGTCCTGTTAGCTAGGGATCATGGGAGTTGTAGGCCAAAACATCTGGAGGGCCGCAGTTTGGGGATGCCTGGTCTATACTGACAAGCAGCCAGCTCTCTAGGATTATAGACAGAAGTCCTTCCACCTGGAGATGCTGTGGATTGAGGGCATGCTCTGTCGCTGAGCTATGGCGATCCCCTCCCTTAAAAACACACGCAGGCAGCCGACCTGCCACATGACACCCCCGGCTGCTCGCCAAGCACGGTCAACACCCCCCCCTGCTTCCTCCCCTGCTTCCCAGCTGATCAACCATCACCTCAGTGGCAGGGAGAAGACTGTTGTCCTCACATTTCTAAGCAGCTCTGCTTACACTGGGATCCTTGGGTGTATGTGTTATAAGTCTCCACTTTCCAGTGATCCTGGCATACAGAAGATCGCTGTTCCTAAGCTATCGTGAGCAATCTTGTCTGCATCGTGAGTGTTGGGGAGCAGAGGGTTTCATTCTGACACCACCACCCCTCAAGCGAATCCATGTCAGGCATCAGAGAGTCCAACCCCCCATGGTAGTTTGCCAGGAATGGATAAGACAGGGAAAGTTATTACTGATGCTTTTTATTCAATATTCACAGAGAGAGAGGCTTAGAAATGCAGCCTCTTGGAGTAACGGTATTGCTCCGAGTGAAACCCCAACCCCTGTGTCTCTCCCACTTCATGAGTCATTGCTATGGGTGCTGGAAAGTGCCTTTTGCCTTTGAGCTCTTTGCTCTCCTACTTTCAAGGCCTGCAGGGTTCGGGGGGGGGGGACCCTGGAATGCTTTCTAAAGACGTTGTGTCCATCAGCTGTCTCTCCCCTAGTGCTTGCTCTTCTTCCTCCTCCTCCTTTCCCATTATTTCCCAGCTTTCCCCCTAATCTGCCTCTGAGCTGTGACCTCCCTCAAACCCCTGTTGTAATTCTGAACTGTCCCCTTCTTCTCCGGAAGGCTCAGGCTGGGGAGGCGGTCTCCACCATTCCTCCTCTGTCCAGTCCCGGACACCAACGCACCCAAAACCACTATCTCTGTAATACTATGTTCAGTAATCTTGGCTGCATCAGTTGCTGCCGGGGGGGGGGGAGGCTAAAGAGTGTGTCTGTGCAAGAAAGGGGAGGGGCGATTTTGTATGTACACGCGCAGGGGAGGAAGGTGTGTGCCTGTGTGTGCATTTCTGTGTGGAAGAGTTTATGTAAATAGATATGCGATGGACTCCAGCGATGGACTTGCCCACTGCTGGGTCTGGCCTGCCCTGCAGCATGGGACCCCGATCACCTGCTGTCATATATTGGCCTTGAAAGCAACATGGCTGTCCATCCCTGCCTTACAAGAAAAAGCAGAAACCTGACGTCTCCCCATGTTTTGGAGCCCGCTGGGTAGCTAAAAATTGTATCGGCTCTCATGTATTTTGGGGGTTGTTGTTGTTTTATTTTTTAAAAAAACCCTGCTTAAGTGTAATGAGAAAAATACAAAAGCTAACACAACCTAAATGGAAAACCTCAAATACTGTAGTCCATCACTGAAGCCCAATACTTTAGAACTTGTCATTTGCCACAAATCTCTTTCCAATATTGACATGTGCCAATTAGAGGAGCCCACGGACATAACTGACCTTCGATGGGAAAGGCCCAAACTACCAGCAGTTTTCATCAGACCTTGAACCTGAACATACACAGCGATACGTCGCAACTTAAGTTGGAAACACTGAAAAGGTGTCCGATTTGGGCTTTGGAAGACATTTTAAACTACTTTAGAAGTTGAGGACTTTTAAAAAGGAAAAGGGGGGAAAAAGATAACATACGGATGACTGGGATCCGGCGTCCTCACCGACTGACTGATTCCCAACGCTAGTAAAGCCTGGATATGAAAAGAAAGCAGAATGGGACAATTTCAAAATCATCAAGCGCTTTTGAAAGAGATTAAACAGAGAATGCCACTCTATACACCGAAATGGCAAAGATGACTGTGAGGATCAGGAACCAAGATGACAAGAAATTCAGTCAAGAGTGGGAAAAGTTTATAGAATATCTTAAAGACCACTTAAAACAATAACAGGGTTGTTGTAACACTTATAATGTAATATGGGTTAAGGTAAAAAAGGAGATTATTATTATTATTATTATTAATAATAATAATAATAATAATAATGAAACATTGGAAACCTGGGGGGGGGTGTCCAAGTGATCTGAGTAATCCCAGAAATGTAGAAATGGAAAAGGATGTGAATGTATAAGAATACTGTCTTTAAGAAACAAAAACCAAAATATTTTAAAGAGAGAGAGAGAAAATGCCACTCTAGTAACGCAGATTTACTGCAGACAAAAATAATACCAATTTTAAGGTTTGGGGAAGAAATCAGGAAATTTTAGTTGAAACAGAACAGGTTTTGATCTGGCTAAAACCCACCAGGAAAACGCTCATAGAAAGTATTTTCAGATCTTCATTGTGAACCATTGTGGTTTCAAGGCATCAAGAACAACATTGGTGGCAGGCTACTTTGTCACTACGTAAAGAAGACATCCATCTCATTCAGAAGAGCAGGCACAGGGGGCCTGCACCACATGCTCGCCAGAGGCCCCACACAGCCCACCAGATGCTTCAACAAACCTCATTTCTACCTGCGCTCAAGTCTCAACAAAAGCAAAAAAACTCAGCATGCATGTGTGACGCCATAGAAATGTCTCTCCACTACACATGCTCTTTAAAACAGCAATCCATCACACCAGCAAGTGGGACGTGAAGGGGCTTTCCCCAGGCGTCTTTTGCTCCCTGCAGTTTAGCAGATAGTACCGGTACCAGTCACTGTTTGAAAGCTGGGCGGCTCACTACAATAGGTCTGCTGATGCCAAATGAACTGACCTTCTAATTTTACAGCCTAAGGAGGCTATTCTTTTTTTAATAGAAAGCGCAATGTTTCAAACAAAGAAATGTTAAGCCACGCTGGCAGGTGTGCAAAGGTCTCAGTTCCAGTAAATAGCAGATGAGCTGCGAAAGAAAAGTGTGGCTGAAATCCTGAAGGAAGCCGTTCCTAGCTCCGCAAAAAGACTTCCACCTCAGCCAGGCTGCTGCCAACCCAAACATCCCACTACTTCAAGGGCCAAACCCATATAGAGAATTGAACCAAAACGTTGTGAGGACAAACTCAAATTCTTAATTGTTTGAAAGAATGACATTGCAGCCTTAAAGCTTTAGATGTTGGGGGTTGTTTTTCATTATTTAAAACTGTAGTGATGTTCTTTTCTAAATTTGCAAGCCAACTCGCCTTGACTAACATATTTGAAAAGGCAAAGCAGTGATCTGTCTTTTTCCTGCTATCCAGTTACCCTTTCCTATTCGTTCTAGCCCTATTTAGGGCATAAGTGAGTGACATGAGGAGTCGTGTTCTTGGCTCCGCCCCCAGGATCTCATCTTTTTCTTTCAGCAACCACACATTGAATGCAGTTGTGCAAGAAGAATGAAAAGGTTTTAGAATAAAATAGTTGCACTGCCCTGTTTTACTATAATTCATTGTAAATGCTCTGTTTTGCCATACACCTTGGAATATATTTCTGTTTTGGAAAGTGGCCTGGACACAAAATTATATTAAATACTTGACAAAGCAAGTGTAGCTGCTGCATATAGACCACTGTTCATAGCAGAAAATACAAAACACTGCGAAACAGAGGCAAAAATGCAACGGACAGGCTCCAGCAACCCGTAGCCTGTTTGCACTTCCTGGCAAGTCTCCCGGCCACTTTATAAATGCACATTTCCGCTTCACACTTTGCTGCACTTATAGTGGGAAGCGCAGCTGATGATCAAAAGGGTCAACATGTAAGTCCGACACAGAAATGGCCAACGAAATAGAGAATACTCACTTGATTGCAAGTGTCTGCTAAAGAATGGATGGCTTCGGAGAACATGCTTGCAGAACCCGTGTAAACCCAAGCAAGAAGCTTGAAAAAAAAATTCAAACCATTTCTGGGGATAGAGAGGGGAGAAAAATCCTTACTGATAAAGTGTCGACAGTTTTCTAAGCGCCATGCTAAGATTAAAATGCTACAATCGCTGCCTTTATCTTATGAGAAAGAAGGGAATGAATACAGTCCAAATTACCAGGCTATCAGGGTTAGTTCCCGGGGGGGGGGGGGGGACGGACTGATAATAGGAACATTACATCAAAACTAGAGGTAGGAGATGGGGAGTATGTAGCGAGCTCCCTCTCCCTTCCATGCTTTGCTTTCATCGTGATGTACCACTATGTCTGCATCAGCATTAACCACAAATGGTATTTACAAGATTTCCCCATCATCAAGCTTAGCTAGTTATGAGCCTGAGTGGGGGGGGGGGGGCTTGTTGGCAGACACCAATGCTAAACCCTGGAAAGGTCCAATCTGTGTGGGCGAGGGAAGGATGAAGAACACGTCTACAGCACACATCCCTGATGTCCAAGCGGAAAGTTACAGCTGGAATGGATCTAGGCAACTTTGCAGTCATGAAGTAGAAGTTGACTGGAGACCACAAATAAAAATACGTACATCTAAGCTGGGCATACTACTAGCAAATATGCTAACTGAGCTCTCCTTATAAAAGTTAAATTCTGCTTTCCAGGATATGATTGCACAACCCACAACTAAAACAAAAACAAAAACCCCATTAACCTTAATCTGCATGCCGAAACCTAGAAACACGTACGCCTAAAAATAAAATAAAAACTTACATGCAAATAGCAACCATGACAACTTTTCCTGGTCCACTCAGGAACATAGTTGATGTGCTGGAACGTGGCTAAATTAAATACAAGTACACCATTTAAAATTCAGTGATTGCATTATGGAAAACCATATATGCAGAATGCGAAGTTCTATCTCTGTATAATTGCTAGTCCTACAAGATATAAACCAAGTTAAATAAATTTTAAGCAAGTTGATGTGCGAGTTGCAATCAGTAATGGCTATTCAATTAAGTCTAAATGTATCTCCAACTGAATTTTTTTTATATCCCACCCACGCTTTATTTACAGAGTCACTTTGTTTTTAGCTGACTCACAGAATCATAGAGCTGGAAGGGACCCAAGGGTCATCTAGTCCAAGCCCCTGCAATACAGAAATCTCTTGCCCAATGTAGGGCTCGAACCCACAACCCTGAGATTAAGAGTCTCATGCTCATGAAGGAACGCGGCATTTTAGAAGTGACATTCCTTCCTGTAAAGAGAGAGAAAGGAGGAATGCTTTTTCTAAGGAGGTGCTTGTCACCTCGGTTTTTTGGGAGTACTTGTGTTTTGTAAAATAAACCTGGTGCCTAATCGCAGCTCAAGGGCACACTGCAGTGAGGCAAAAGCACTCGAGAAGGGAGTGGAGCAAGATGGTGAGGGGCGTGGCCTGGCGAGATGGCCTGGAGGGTCACTTTCAGTCTGCTTGGGGTTCCCTACCCCCATCCTAAACCAACTTATCCCTGCTCATCAGGCTATTCTGTGTTTTCCTGTACTCCTGCAGAATCACAAGATGCACAAAACTGGAATAGCAAAGAAGAAGAACATTACAGTATTCACTCACCTTAGTTTCTCCTAGAAAATCTTTGTATTCCTTCAACAACCGCTGGTTTCTAAACAAATCTGAAAAGATACATAATCATGAAGTGGGCAGTGTGAGCGGGGAGAGAAGCAGAATATAGACCCCCCTTTTTCCTGACACAATACACAAAACTATGCAGCGTGCAAATATTAACCCAAGGCATCCGGGTCAGGGCAAGCCACACACCCCTGCCCACTTCTTCCTCTGCAACCTGTATGGCCCGGATTATTTCTGCAGAGTTTTGCGCTATGTTCTACAAACCCTGGCTTGTTGTTATGTACAAAATAGGCACCGTGGCTTCAAAGAAACCCTGGTAAGTTTCAAGCCAAGCCAGGTTCGAATTACAGGATTTGAAGCTGGCTTGTTAAGCCAACCAGTTTGTTGCTGGTATGGCATGGCAAGTCCATCCCAATAGTCCTCCTCCCAGCAACAATGTAGCCCATGAATCACCAACATCACCACTGCCTCTTTCGAGGTGTACCTGTGAAACATTTCACGTGTGCATGTAAAAATATAACATGTGATAAACAGGTACAGTGGTACCTTGGTTCTCAAACGCCGAAAAACCCGGAAGCAAGTGTTCGGGTTTTCGAACCTTTTCGGAAGCTGAACGTCCAATGCAGCTGTCGGTTATTGTTTCCGGGGCGCTTGCACCAGTCAGAAGCTGCACCTTGGTTTTTGAACATTTCGGAAGTCAAACGGACTTCCGGAACATATTAAGCCTGGCGCTTTTCTTTTTGCTATTTATGTTGCGTTTTTGTTTTTGAGTCTTTTCCGGTTAATTTGTTTTTGTGACTGTGTGGAATCCAGTTTACCTACTGATTGATTGACTGACTGACTGATTGATTGATTGATTGTGTGACTGCAGAAATGGATAAAAGCCCCCCATCCAAACAATGACTATCATCAGTGCAAAATAATAATTTTATCGTCTACAATACTGTCTTATGTGTTTTATAGTACAGTACATTGATTATTAAAAGGGACGCGGGTGGCGCTGTGGTCTAAACCACTGAGCCTGGTGTTTGCCGATCAGAAGGTCGGCGGTTCGAATCCCCGCAATGGTGTGGGCTCCCATTGCTTGGTCCCTGCTCCTGGCAACCTTGCACTTCGAAAGCACGTCAAAGTGCAATTAGATAAATAGGTACCGCTCCAGCAGGAAGGTAAATGGCATTTTCATGTGCTGCTCTGGTTCGCCAGAAGCGGCTTAGTCATGCTGGCCACATGACCTGGAAGCTGTACAGCAGCTCCCTTGGCCAGGAAAGCGAGATGAGCACCGCAACCCCAGAGTCATCCGCGACTGGACCTAACGGTCAGGGGTCCCTTTACCTTTACATTGATTATTGCTTTCATTTTGTGGATCAATGGTCTTGACAGATAGTAAAATTCATGTTAAATTGCTGTTTTAGGGGTTGTTTTTAAAGTCTGGAATGGATTAATCCGTTTTGCATTACTTTCTATGGGAAAGTGCACCTTGGTTTTGGAATGCTTTGGTTTTGGAATGGACTTCCGGAATGAATTAAGTTTGAGAACCAAGGTTCCACTGTACATGAGGTATGGCGTGGAGACTGACTGCTGTATACTTGGGGGGGGGGGGATATGCAGTGCAAAACTTTCCACAAATAGTTTACAGCCAAACTGAAACCTGAGTTGAAAATAGAAATGTTCTATTTTCGTCCACCTCCGTTATTCGTGATGATGACAACACACAACTAACTTCAAGCCCAGAGGTGACATTACAGAACGTGCATTGATCAAATATGCTGTGTAGGAGTCAGAACTGTTACACTTTTTTTTTTTTGGTAGCATTCCACACTTACTCTCTCTGTATTCTATTTCTGCTTCTTTACGCCTTTTTCTTTCGCGTGCAAGAGCTTCCGGGCTCCCCCAAACTTCTAAAGACCTGTACCAGGAAGGAGGGAAGGAAGAGAGAAAGTGATAGGAAGTGGAGAAAAAACTTCATTTAACTTGCATGATGATGATAATTTGTTGTTGTTGTTATATTTATACCCCGCCCATCTGGCTGGGGTTTTCCCAGTCACTCTGGGTGAATTCCAGCACATATAAAAGATCTTTTACGAAATAATAAACTTTGTTTTCTATTGCTTTTGACCCCAACCTGTAGTTTGCAACTGCAACTATCATCAGCTCCAGCCAGTAAACCAAACCAAACCATCTGCCCCAAGTCAGGGAAGCCAGCTTTTGACTATGAAAAAAAAATGAAACAGCAAAGCATTTGCATTTTTTGCCTCTTGAAATTTTAAACGCAGGTTGGTGTGGAAGTATGACACCACCCCAAGCTGAATTGAAGAGAGAAGCTTTGCTGATTCTGAAAGAACTTGGTGACCTTAATTTTCTCACAGTAATATAGCATGAGGTCTTACTCATCTAAGCCCTAGCAACACAGGGAATGGCAAAGGCACTACCACCAACTATAATATATATCTATAAGGGAAAGTGTTAGATGTTAAATATAGTCGTACCGTGGAAGTCGAATGGAATCCGTTCTGGAAGTCCATTCGACTTCCAAAATGTTCGGAAGCCAAAGCGCGGCTTCCGATTGGTGGCAGGAAGCTCCTGCAGCCAACTGGAAGCCCCGTCGGACGTTCGGGTTCCAAAAGAACGTTCGCAAACCGGAACACTCACTTCCGGGTTTGCGGTGTTCGGGAGCCAAAACATCCAAGTACCAAGGCGTTCGGGAGCCAAGGTACAACTGTATATATTCTGGATAACCAAACCCAGGAAATGTCGTCAGACTTGCTCTTACTTTGCCTCCACATCCGTCCTCAAAAACACAGTGAAAGCCTCTGTGTCATCATGGGGGCTTCGTCGCCTGATTTTCCTGAGCTGATCTAGGTCACTGTTGGGAAAACAGAAACAGTTTTGCGGAGAGGAAGGCAGTATTACCACCAGGCATTAATCTACTTACTGAAAAGTAAAGCGATCAGCACAATATGCGATTTCTGGCTCACTAACAGCAGGTTCAACGTGTGGCTTGCTCTTGTATTGAAAGTCAGAAAGAGATACAGACCAATTCTTTTCATTCCCCTCATACCAACTTGCCAGCTGCCTACGATCTGACAAAGAGGCTCTTCTCTGCTTTGGCAGAGGCTCGGTTGACAAGAAAGAGAGAAAGGGCGTCCTCTGTAGCGAAATCTGGAGGGCTACAGATTCCACAGTCCTGCTATCGAGTCACGCTGTTCACATGCTACTCACATTTAGGGCACAGCCCTATCCAAGAGAGGCAACGCAGTGTAGTAGTTTGCGATGGACTAAGAACTGAGAGATCAGGGTTCGAATCCACACTAAATCATGAAGCTCCCTGGGTTATCTGAGGACAGTCTCTTAGCCTTACCCGTCTCACAGGGTTGTTGTGAAAATAAAATGGAGGTGGTGGAAGAGCCATGTTGAGCTCAGGGGAGGGAAGCTGGGACATAAATGTAATTTTTGAAAACATGCTGACGGAGCAGGGCCACATTTTTCCTCCCTGCCACTAAGTCTTTTTTTCTGCAACAAGCGAAATTCAAATGTGAGCACCTACTCGCGTGTAGGGGCTCAATGCAATGGGTCACTGTGCCACCAGGTATCCCAGAAACCATGCACACCACAGAAATACAGACACGGAGCGCTAAACCATGGTTTGCTCAAACCATGGTGAATTCTTCATTACAGTTAGCACAAGCCATTGTCTGGCATGATAGCTGAACCGAGCCTCTCTCCTAAAACGTCTAGATAATATGGAACTGTGCTCACAGTACCCAGTCCTTGGATGGTGCCAACTTTATTATGAAGCTGACCACACTCGACCCCTGATGAAAAGTATATGGTAACCAAGAGAACAGAGCTATCCCCCCAATCCCAAAATGTTACCCATAACATCTGGTATCATGATCCTCCTCACATTCCACTGGCTACTTCATATCTCACCGGTTAGCTTTAACACACTGCAGCAGAATTTCAGTCTAATTTTTAAAGAAAGAAATGATCATACCTGGACTTAAGGCAGAACTCATTTATTGCTCTGACACCAGTGATGAAGTTATTCTTCATGTATTTTGGTCCATATTCTCTCTTTTTAAGTACAGCTTTCACTTTAAGAGGGAGAAAAAGGGTGAGTCTCAGTTACGAGCACCACCAAAGGATCTCTCTACCGCGAAGAAGGCAGTATGCATGAAAATATACAGGCGATCACCTCATCTCACCTCAATTGAAATCTGGTAATGGACACCGAACATGACAAAAACATTGCAGAAACAAAGCAAACTGTAAGCTCAATAAATGAATGGCAAGCTGAATACATACACGTAGTAACTGGAGATGTGGGAATTACAGATACCCATTAAAGCAGCAACTTATAGTCTGAACATTAAATCATTTATAAAACAGACTTGTTTGGGAATATTTCTCTCTAAGAATGCACTACATGATCTGATCACGCAGTAAAACAATGGGAGGTATTCCATGCTAGTAGACCCATTGAGGTTAATGGACATGATTAACTTAGGTTTACTGATTTCAATGGGCCTACTCTGTCTAGAAAGGAAGTATTTTGGAACAAGGAGGTCCCCACAGCAATGTCTCAAGGGCACTGCTCTTCCTCACTGCCCAATGGTCTTGCAGCTCTGGCTTCTCCTGCCTCCATCGCCTGCTCAGCCAATCACACTGTTCTCGGAGTAATACTTAGTTGACTCAATGATTCTAGATGCTGGCATGAGAGCGGTTGATCCAAGCAACTGCTCCATGAAGGCTGCAGCAACCTCTATACCAGGCATCCCCAAACTGCGACCCTCCAGGTGTTTTGGCCTACAACTCCCATGATCCCTAGCTAACAGGACCAGTGGTCGGGGAAGATGGGAATTGTAGTCCAAAACATCTGGAGGGCCGAAGTTTGGGGATGCCTGCTCTATACAACCCCCCCCCCCCCAGTGCAAAGCTATGTAATAATAATTACCTTTCACTTGAATCGGGGTTTGCGACAAAGGTGCCGTTTGACTGCTAGCTGTTAAAAAAACAACAATTAATTATTATTTGGAGTTAATCCTACTTAACAGAAGCCATGGGGGGGGAATACATATTTGAAATTGCCATTGTTGCTTAAAGGGGGAAAAAACAGCAATAATACATGTGTTAGCCCACTGCTTAAATTTGGCCTTTTGCGACATTTGAAATAATTTAAAGCATACACCTAACGTCTGGTTTTCAAAAAGTGTTATAAATCCAAGCACATTTAAGCTAAAGATTAAACATTTTGTTTAGAGGCATTTACATCCTGCCTTCCCTACAAGGCGTTCAAGGCAGTGTGCATGGTTTCCCCCACCTCCATTTAATCTCACAACAGCCCTGTGAGGTATGTGAGGCTGAGAGCCATAGGTGTTCCTCACTAGGAACAGCATCTGCCTTGCCTGTGGATGGTCCCGTGCACATCTCTGTCTTAATTAAGTATATCAACGGAATTAAGTTCTTATGACTTCAATAACAACAGCCAATATACTGCAGCTTTATTCTCTGGCGTTTGGATGCTCGCCAGACATCCGCTACCAGTAAAAGAGAAGCTAATTTTACTGAAACTGGAGACATTAGGATTAGCCTTCCGAACCTGACAACACTACAAAGGGAGCTGTGTTTTTATTATGAGAAGGCTTAGCAAGTGGCTTGAATTATTCAAAAGTTAAGTATTATTAAAGCACTCTTGGCCTATGCAACTTCTTTTTTAAGAATCAAACAATTAGTTCCTCCTGCCTTAATTCAACAAAAAAGGGGGGGCAGGGATAAAGTAAATTGCTTCCTTAAGAGAAGGAAACTCTGGATAATGGCTTTCCATTTATAATGTATACAAAGATGGCCTAATGAATACACAGCAGCAACTTTTTTTTTTGATACACTTAAAAACAGACTCCAGCAAAAGCTGCTTCAAAGTTACGCCTGTCTGCCCCCTTCCTCCTTATCTTCAGAGCCCTGGACTGGCAGGCTATATTTATACTGATATACCTTGGCAAGGTCACTGTTTCTCTGAGGTTTGCCAAAAGTAGCTGCCTGTAGCAATGATTCCTCCTTTCCCCTCCCGTCGCCCGTTGTAAAATGGACACACAGTGACATTATTTAATAAAAAGGTTAAGTCATAAACTTTGATCAGGGGGGAAATAATCACATCTCAAATGTCAAGATTTACTACTGAAGATTCAGGCAGTGTTATGTGCCCTTTAAAGATATATATATATATATATATATATATATATATATATATATATATATATATACTGGGTAACAGTGGCCAGGAGGCCTGACGAAAACATGTGCTTGGAATTAAGCAGAAACTGACCTATTCCCTGTTCTGTGGGTCAAGATGGTACTGTTTAAAGCCTTGAGCAAATTATTCTGTGGAATATGGATATACCATTGCGGGGCCTGGGGGGACAAGCCATAGTTCAGTGGTATTATTATTATTAAATTTATGAATCAAGCTTCCTACAAAGGCTCTCAAAGGACTTCACAATACAATAAAGACATGTATATAAAATAAATGCATATATGAAAACAATTTCAGCCACAAACCCACTGACATGCTGTGGGCCACCTGAATGAAGCTTGTGGCCGACGGATCAGTTTGGGGAGCTCTGCTCTAAAACACACTCAGCTCTTCCTTGAAGTTGCACACTGAAGGGGAAAGTTGGGAATCATGGGGAAGTCGGGACTCATGCCCAAGACTCCTTGGTCTTCTCCTCTCCTTGAGCAATTCTGAAAAGCTTTAGAGCAGGGATGGGGGAACTGGTGCCAGAGAGAGGCTGCTGGACTACAACTCCCATCAGCCCTCAGTGGGCGTGGGAACTGGGGTTGATGAGAACTGGGAGTCCAACAGCTGGAGCTGGGCAATATATTAGCAAATTGCCTGAAACTGGTATGGGGTTCAAATTGCGATACCAGTTTCGGACAATACATCACACCAGTTCGAATTGCCTGCAGACGGCAAAGGCAAGCAGGCAGGCAGATGCAGCCTGAGAAGGTTCTGGGTGAGGACCTTCTTGGGCTCCATCTGCTTGCCTGCCTGTACCTTTGAAGAAGCCCCCTCCCCCCCCCAGCTCATGCTAGCCGGAGAGATATGGGGGCCCGCTCAGCTGAGGGGCCAGCCAAGTTGTTTAACAAAGCCCCAATGCCTCTGCGGCTCACATGAGCCAGGGAGGCGTTGGGGCTTGGACTGAGCGATGTATCTGGGCTGCTGCTTCTTCCTCTAAGGTGGCGAGGAAAAAGCAGCCAAGATACATTCTAGACGTCATGCTAAATCAGCATATTGTGGTATTTATCTGACTTTTAGAAGACACCTGAAGGCCGCCCTGTTTAGGGAAGTTTTTAATGTCTGATGTTTTATCGTGTTTTTACTGTTCTGCTGGGAGCCGCCCAGAATGGCTGGGGAAACGAACCAGATGGGCAGGTATAATCATCATCATTTTCACCTGCTGATATATCATGATGTTGAAACCAGATATTGCCCAGCTCTACCAACAACATCGGGGGCCATGGGTTGTCAATTCCTGCTTCAGACCTGTCTTTTATTTATGCGTGTTTATTTCTCTTCCGTTTCTTTTATTATTATTATGAAAGATTTTCTTGATTTACAAAAGTATGTGCAATGTCTCTCGTAACGTGTTTACAGTTTCTAAGTCACTTTGAGTCATTTTTATGAGAAGCAACTAATAAATACAGTGGTACCTCAGGTTAAGAACTTAATTTGTTCCGGAGGTCCGTTCTTAACCTGAAACTGTTCTTAACCTGAGGTACCACTTTAGCTAATGGGGCCTCCTGCTGCCGCCGCATGATTTCTGTTCTCATCCTGAGGTAAAGTTCTTAACCCGAGGTACTACTTCTGGGTTAGCGGAGTCTGTAACCCGAAGTGTTTGGAACCCGAAGTGTTTGGAACCCGAGGTACCACTGTACTACTACAAATAGAACTTCATGTTTCCGTGGATCGCATCTCAACTAGTCTTTTATTTGTGCTTGTGTCCATCGAGTGTACATATAGAAGGGCTTCAGATGACGATCGTAGGGTGCAGGTCAGTTCAAGCTGAAGAATATTGGCACACTGCAAAGGATTCTGGGACATGTTCTAAAGCAGCCATCTCCAACCTGGTATCCTCTAGGTCTTTGGAATTATAGCTGTCCTGGCTAGGACGGAGGAGAATGCTAGCCCAACAATTGTTGCTGGGCCTTGGAAATAGAATACAGCCAAGATGTTGCAGTCCAACAACTTTTGGGGATTCCAGCTTGAAGAACACTGCTCCAGAGGGTGTGCCCAATTTATGTGGGAATTGGGCAAGAGCTCCCTATGGAAGCCACTTCCTTAATCTGCCGTTTTACCTTCAAAAACAGCTGCCTTGCAAGAACTAATTTAAACCAGGGCCACAAAAAACTGAAACCAACAGGCTTTAATTCCAAGCAAGCACATTTAGAATCTGAACATTTAGAATAATAGGGGATTCTGGAACGCCCATTTCAAGCCAATCGACAACATAACAATACTTAAGCAGCAGCTTTAGAAGCTTTTGTTCTCACTTGGCAATCATCTTCACATCAAGCTGTGGTTCAGCAACAGACCGTTGCTTAAATGCCTCGTGGAATCATTTGAATTAATCGCACACATACAGCAGATGTGCGAGGTTATTACAAACTGCCTCTACAGTCATTAGGTTATTTTGATCTCTGTTTTTTTAACACACTCGGAAATATAACCAGAAATATTGCCACTGCATGCACAAATTAATTAGAGGTGAATACAGAAGGGGGGGGAAATGCTTTGGAACACTTTGGTAATTCAGACAGGACGTCAACTCACCCCAAACGTCTTTGGGAACATCCACTCTCCAAGATTTACTTCAGTAAGGCCCAGTAAGCAGGCTGCTTTGAAGGGAGATTCATCTCATCCCTCACAAATTTACCCCCTGCCCCGTAGTCTCCCGTATTCCCCAGGAAACCCCCGTTTTTCCAGCTGTCCCCAGCCAAAAAAACGGATTTTGTTTTTCCCCGTTTTATTCTGGCGCGGCGGCCATTTTGGAACTGGGCGGAGCATGCTCAGAAGCGACTTTTGATGCTGCTTTGCCCAGTTCCAAAATGGCTGCAGCGTGACTTCTGGTGCGGCGGCCATTTTGGAACAGGGCAGAGCAGCATCAAAAGTAGCTTCTGAGCATGCTCTGCCCAGTTCCAAAATGGCGGCAGCGCTACTTCCGGTCTGGTACTTCCGGTCCAGTCCCTTATTTCTCAGGCCGGAATTTGGCAGGTATGCTGCCCACACCCCCAATTAAAATCTACAAACCATTAAAATAGCCCTAGCGCTATCCCGCAGGAGAATTAAAGGTTGCAACCAAAGCAAGCTCAGGGCTGAAAGCTGGCAACTCTGCTAATTTCTACAAGAAGAAATGCTAAGCCAAGGTGGTGCCTACCTGTTGCTGTTTTCTGCGCACTGCCTTCAGCAGCTGAGGAGCTTGCATCTTGTGCCCCAGTGCGGTCCTTCTGACCATCGGAGGTATAAACTCTTACTTGGCTTGAATGAACCGGCAGACGACTCCCTGGCAGCACAGGCAAGAGACTGCCAAATTTAAGGGGCACGTGCCACCCTGAAGGAAATGGGAAAGAAAACAGCTTGAGTACTTTGAGATGGGAACAACAACAACAGCAAAAAGCACCAAGGAAAAAGCACAGAGAACAGCCAGATAATTGTTTGCCTACTGTTCAGGACACATAACTCAAATAATCCGATGAAAAACTAAAATATTCCTCAAGTAGATCCATTAGGCTGGTATTCAACTAAGTTTTAGAACATCCACTGAAATTACTGGACATGACTCAGTCAGGTCCACTATTTTCAATAGGTCTACTCTGAGTAAGACTCAGCTGAACACCAACCATAGAACATAAAATTCCATACAACATAATTACCTTATTATACTCTCACTAAGTGGCTGCTTTGAGATTAGCTGCTGCCACAGTAAGCCCTGCTGGAAGGAATTATAGGTTTGTAAATAGCCACTTGACAAGTAAGATGTGCCTATAGACAAGCAGGATCAGATGTTTTTAATTAGCTGAAAGGCGGCTGGTCCTTTTATCTTCCAGGCTGCTGATGAGCCCCCAATGCCCAGCATGGGTATGAGTTGCCCAGGCAGGCTAGTACAAATTGATGTGCACTAATAAAGTCTTTGGACTTCCTTGCAAGACTGGGGTATTGTCATGAACTTAAGGAGCATATAGCAACATGAGGTTAATTGGGATGCTGGATTTGACTCAAAGCAACTGGACTGCCTAAGCAAAACTTCAAGACTTCATGGCAAAACAGAGCAGCCAAGTGGCCCTTCTATATATCGTTCTTGACAGAAATTTAGAACTTGAAATAAGAACACCGCCAGTAGCCTAGCAAAGGACTGCTGAAAGCCAGACCTTTGGTTGATCCGAATGACATCCTATGCCTTTTTTAAAATGTGGCTTTTGGGGGGGGGTATTGGGTTGTTGTTTTTATTTTGATTATACATATTGTGGTTTTTATGTTGATATTTTCTGTGAACTGCCCTGAGACCTCCAGGTATAGGGTGGTATATAAATTCTAACAACAACAACAACAACAACATAAGAATGTGGCCCGAAAATAGGGTAAAGGGAAACATTAGGCCCTTCAGGAATGCAAGCTAACTGAGATGCAACAGAGAAAGCAGTATTATACCAAGTCAGAGCAGTGGTCCAACAAGCTCAATATCATCTAGACCAGTGGTTCCCAACAGGTGGTCCGGGGACCCCCAGGGGTCCGCGAGCTATGCCAGAGGGGTCCGCAAGATGCTATTAGAATAAAAAATATATTAAATATATTTTGTATGATAACAGATTTTTTGTTTTGGCCGCTTCCTGCATGAGCAGAGTCTAGCGCAAAACTAGAATTAGATAGAGGCAGTAGTTCTGCTGTATGCCGTTAGGTGGCGCTTTACAAACACTACTGTTTTGCAAAGAGGCAGCGCGCGCATTCTACTAACGCTCACCTCCCCAAGATGCTTTGCACGCGTCGGCTTCATTTGTGCACTACTGCGCAGGTACCCTGTCTTCTCCATTCCCCTCCTTCCTCCCTGGCGCACGCTGCCTCTTTGCAAAACAGTAGTGTTTGTAAACAAAGCGTTGTTTTTCGCGGAAGCTACAGTTCGCGTAGTTAAAAATGGTTCATCTCATTAAGAACTGAAAATTAAAACTAACTGTATACTGATGGAGTACTCTGTTGTAACTGTAAAAAACGTATAAATATAAAATATAAAAAGACTCTTAATTTGGCTCTCACTTTTTAATTTTAGGATTAGGAATTAATGGGTTCCTTGTCACAATAGCGGCTCGATGAGGGGTCCTCGAGAAAATTTTGTTGGGAATCCCTGATCTAGACTGACTGGCAATGGCTCTCCCAAGGTTTCAGGCTGGGGTCTCTCTCAGCCCGACCTGGAGATGCTGAGGATAATAATAATGATGATAATTTTATTATTTATACCCCGCCCACCTGGGACTCTCCGCATGCAAAGCAGATGCTATAACTGGGCTATGGCCTTCCCCAAATATAACATTAATTTCTTTTAACTCAGCTACATTTAGAGGGCACTGGGCCACAGGGTCTCAGAAATAGCAAAGCAAGGCCATTTACCCAGATGCACAGGGCAAAATGCAAGATATCTGAGGCACCCACATCCACATGCAAAAGCCCCTAATAGGGAGGACTGGCCAATGTGTGTGCTCCCCAGCATCAGCTGCCCAAGGTGAATGCCTCACTCAGCCTAACAATGGGGACAGCCCTGTCCATTAGGGCTGCCACCTGCCCAGACTTCTAAATTGGGATTATAAACTGCTGTCAGAACTCAGGGATAAGTAACGTACCACCTCTAAACACACACACACACACACACACACACACACACACACACACACCTATTTATTAATATTAAAATTTGTATTCTTCTCCCCTTCTGGTGCTTAACACCTATCATGGTAGCTAGCAATAATTTAAAGCAACCATAATGCACAGTTATTGTTTGTTTTGTTTTTAAAGAAATACCAGTGCTGAGATTGCAAAAGTACTGGATAAAAATGTATGCATCCAATAAAACAAACACTATGGTGCTGGAGGAGACTCTTGAGAGTCCCATGGACTGCAAGAAGATCAAACCTATCCATTCTGAAGGAAATCAGCCCTGAGTGCTCACTGGAAGGACAGATCCTGAAGCTGAGGCTCCAATACTTTGGCCACCTCATGCGAAGAGAAGACTCCCTGAAAAAGACCCTGATGCTGGGAAAGATGGAGGGCACAAGGGGACGACAGAGGATGAGATGGTTGGACAGTGTTCTCGAAGCTATGAACATGAGTTTGACCAAACTGCAGGAGGCAGTGAAAGAAAGGAGTGCCTGGCGTGCTATGGTCCACGAAGAGTCGGACACAACTAAATGACTAAACAACAATAGAGATGGAACACAGAGAAGGGCCTCTCTGTCAGACCTTAGGCAGGCTGGCATGCAAGACGGCAGTCCCTAAAGTTTCCCAAGCCACTCTGAGCTTTAAAACATCACCGCCAATGCTTTTAATTGTGCCCCAAAACAAACAGGTAGAATAAACAGATTGCGCTTGTGTACTGTGTACGACATATGAAACTTAATGTACCACTGGGCAAGTTACTATAGTTATTTATTCTTCTTGTATTTATATGAAAACCAATAAAAAATATTTGGACCAAAGATAAAGATATCAGGCTTCTAGTTTGCTAACAAGCCATGCTCACTGTCTGCTACCCTTTTACTCTCAAGGGCACATATGTAGCTGCAGTTACTCCATGGGGTTAAATAGGTCCATACCGAGAGGGACTTCCACTTCAATTATAGGTTGCACTGGTGAATTTTGGGACTCGACAGACCTGCTGAATCTGAACTCAAATTGAACCCGCGGGAAAAATCTAAAGTGACATTCCATGATGGGTGCAGAGCAATCTCAAGCGGCTGAGGGTAGGGTAACAACAGTGGATGAGACTAGCGAAACAGATGTAAGGAAACAGAAACACTGACTTATTGCAGCCTAATAGTATAATAGCCTTACATACAAAAGTCAGGCACCCCCCCCCCACATTCCTTCACACTCTCGTAGTGAAGAGTGTGCTCAAGAAAGAGGATCCAGGATTCAGCTGGACAGATGAAGAAGCAGGACTAGGCAGGCAGGAGCAGAATCCACCCGCTATGGCTGGAGTGATCAAGCAGGGGGGTGCAGGTTCAGCCCCCTACAATCATAGAAGGGACCCCTGAGGGTCATCTACTCCAACCCCCTGCAATGCAAGGGGTTCACCACTTTCCCATGTGAAAGTAAAAGGCTGCTATCCACTAGTGGGAAGCACTGCACATGGGGGAGAAGCACTGTGTCACAGTCCTCTGCCCCTCCAGCCCAAACTCTAGATGGCCTGGTTCTTTGCTGACAGCGACCCCAAAAGTCCTCCCTCCGCCTTCCCGACCCCGACACCCCGCCCACACCACCTTGTGCACCTTATTAAAGGTAAAGGGACCCCTGACCATTATGTCCAGTCGTGACCGACTCTGGGGTTGCGCGCTCATCTCGCATTATTGGCCGAGGGAGCCGGCGTATAGCTTCCAGGTCATGTGGCCAGCATGACAAAGCCGCTTCTGGCAAACCAGAGCAGCACATGGAAACACCGTTTACCTTCCCGCTGTAGCGGTTCCTATTTATCTACTTGCATTTTGACGTGCTTTCGAACTGCTAGGTTGGCAGGAGCTGGGACCGAGCAACGGGAGCTCACCCCGTCACAGGGATTTGAACCGCCGACCTTCTGATCAGCAAGCCCTAGGCTCAGTGGTTTAACCACAGCGCCACCTGGGTCCCTTATGTGCACCTTATTAGTGAGTGGCAATGATGGTATATCCCCCTCACACAAAAATGCATTTAAACCACTTCATATAACTTAACCTCAGTAATCATCACAACAACCCTGCATGGTAGGCCTGCACAGCTCACAGCCTTAACAGATTCAGGGCTGACAGTGCTGATAACAACAACATGCCACCATCATCACAGCCTGTTAAATGCTGAGGGTGGCCAACAAGCCCCAGGACATGAGCAGCTGATGTAGGCTCTCTCTCTCTGTACACACACCAGCTTTGGGTGGATGAACAGGGCTGTTGTGCCCTGTTAAACAGGTTTCTAGTCCTCATGACGACAAGAGGATGCAGGTTCCACCAGGCTCGGGGAGCGGAGCAGGGGTGACCCAATGACAACTGGAATAGCTCATTCGGTAGAATCTTAATCTCACGGTTGTGGGTTCGAGCCCCACTTTGGGCAAAAATTCCTGCGTTGAAGGGGGTTGGGCTAGATGACCTTCGGAGTCCGTTCCAATTCTACAGGTTAAACTCGGAAAATTAGAATATCATCAAAAAGTGCCTTTATTTCAGTAACACAACTTAAAAGGTGAAACCAATATGTGAGATAGATGCATGACATGCAAAGCAAGATATGTCAAGGCTTTATTTGTTGTAATTGTAATTATTTGTTGTTAGGCGGGTCAATTATAAATGGAATGTAATTAATGAAATGTAATAGCGATGTTTATTTTTGTTTATTTCTGTATTATTGTCACTATTTGTTTTATTACTGTGGAATTTCCAAAAGAAAGCATTTGTAAAAATTAAAAGAAAAATAAATAATAATAAGTTGCATTACTGAAATAAATGCACTTTTCGACGATATCCTAATTTTCCGAGTTTCACCTGTATGTGGCAGCCTCTTAACCCCAGTGTCGTGGGTTCGAGTCCCACCGTTGGGCAGAAAATTCCTGCGTTTTACAGGGGGGCGGACTGGATGACCCTCGGGGACCCTCGCAACCCTTCGAGCCTACTCACCGCGGCAGCCCCCCGCCTCGCCTCGGCCCCTCCGCCGCAGCAGGTGGAGTTGGTAGAAGCAGCCCCAGCCCCTCCGCTGGGCGGCCAGGGCCGGCAGCATCCTCCGCGGGGTCCTCCTCCTCCTCCGGCCGCAGTGAGGGCGCGAGGCGAAAGGGAAAGAGCGGCCGCGCCGAGCTCCTCATTCAAGAGCCCGGCCCCCGCCGAACACCGGCTCCGGAGCCGACTCCATCGGCCGAGGCTCTGAGCGGCAGGATCCGGATGCGGAACAGGCGACAGCGGGGCTGCTCTGTACCCTCGTCGCGCGCCTCTATGGTCCGTCCTCCGCCGGCGGGCACCAGGGCGCATGCGCTCCGGGATAAAGCGAAGAAGCGGAAGGGGGATCAAAAGATCCACTGCGCACGCGCAATCTCCACGTGGTGGGAAAAACGGGCAGGAGCCGGGAGAGAGCCTTGCACTGTAGTTTATTTGGGGAAATGCTCGGGACGGTGTGAAACAGGGCGGCCAATTCTTCCTCCTCTATTGCAAATAGCTGTATGTTTTCAATAGATTGTATGTGTGTGTGTACTTAGTTCATAAAATTTATACACCGCTTGATTGTGTAAAAAAAAAAAACCTTAAAGAGGCTTGCGAAACAAAGCAGTAAAATCAAGAAAAAATTATAACCCTACTTTAAAACATAGAAAAGTTAAAATATTAAAAGAGATTCAAATTACTTCTACATCATCATCATCATTATTATTATTATTATTTACATTACAGTATTGGGGTTTTTAAATTAATTATTGGGGTGTTTGAGGTGTTAGCAGAGGGGTAGTACCTCTAGAGGGGGTTAGACATCGTGTTCCTTCTGGGGTAATTTCTGCACTTTTGCTCCCCACCCTGCACTCTGCTCTCACCTGTGGCTCCTAGAAGCTATCAGTATGCAGCTGCAGCCACCACACCACCAGGAATGGCCTTGGCCAGCAAAAGTAGGTGAGGGTAGTCTACGGGTCTCAAACTCTCTGTAAATTAGGGACTTCCCCTGCATGCAAAGACAGGCTCTGGCGGATTGAGCATGCAAGACCAATGCTGGGTTTCTGCACCAACGGTGGAGGGAAGAGAGAGGCAAGTGGAGCTTGTCAACCTGAGAAGAAGGAAAACTCTGCCCCTAAACCTCCGCTGTATAGGGAAGTTTTTAAAAAATGTTTTATTATGTTTTTGACATATGTTGGAAGCCGCCCAGAGTGGCTGGGGCAACGCAGTAAGATGTGTGGGGTAGAAATAGTAAAATTATCATCATGGAATGGGACACCTCTATTTTCTTCGGATAAATGTTGGAGGGTATGTAGGACACATGATACAGAACTGCTTTCACACTGTGGTTGTAAAGGATAAGTATTTTAAGAGGAGGTATCAGCAGGTTGATAATATCAATGAACATGCTCAATGGGAATGCAGTATTGACTGTCAAAACAGGAGGAGCGTGGAAAACTAGGGGAGTGGGATGGAATGGAGTAGCTGAAATCCTGAACAGCCGCAGGATTGTTCTGCTCCTACTTGAAATAACATGAATACCTGCAGCGCTATAAACCAGCCATTATGATTCTGATTTCTTAACTAAAGGTAAAGGGACCCCTGACCATTAGGTCCAGTCGTGACCGACTCTGGGGTTGCGCGCTCATCTCGCATTATTGGCCGAGGGAGCCGGCGTATAGCTTGCAGGTCATGTGGCCAGCATGACAAAGCCGCTTCTGGCAAACCAGAGCAGCACATGGAAACGCCGTTTACCTTCCCGCTGTAGCGGTTCCTATTTATCTACTTGCATTTTGACATGCTTTCGAACTGCTAGGTTGGCAGGAGCTGGGACCAAGCAACGGGAGCTCACCCCGTCACAGGGATTTGAACCGCCGACCTTCTGATCAGCAAGCCCTAGGCTCAGTGGTTTAACCACAGCGCCACTTCTTAAGTAGCCTATTCCAAATATAATAGGGTCACTGTGGCATTTTGCGAAATGCCTTAATAAATTCAGACTCTGTGCACCTAAGTTGCTCCCTACAGAGTTTAAGTTTCTTTTCCCCTCCATCAGAGCGGCCTGATCCATGGAGTACCAAACTCCTATTCAGAAAGGGGCAGGTGGGAGAAAAGTGCTCATCCATGCCCTCCAAACTCGGCTGTTTTTCTCTTGGTTGGGATTTTGGACAATAGTAAGTCTAAAAAGGTAAAGGTACCCCTGACCAATAGGTCCAGTCGCGGACGACTCTGGGGTTGCAGCGCTCATCTTGCTCTATAGGCCGAGGGAGCTGGCGTTTGTCCACAGACAGCTTCCAGGTCATGTGGCCAGCATGACTAAGCTGCTTCTGGCGAACCAGAGCTGCGCACGGAAATGCCGTTTCCCTTCCCGCTGGAGCGGTACCTATTTACCTACCGGGTACTTGCACTTTGATGTGCTTTCGAACTGCTAGGTTGGCAGTAGCTGGGACCGAATAACAGGAGGTCACCGTCGCGGGGATTCAAGCCCCCGACCTTCTGCTCAGCAAGCCCTAGGCTCAGTGGTTTAGACCACAGCGCCACCCGCATCCCTAATAGTAAGTGTAGAATCATACAATTGTAGAGTTGGAAGGGACCCCAAGAGTCATCTAGTTCAACCACCTGCAATGCAGGAATCTCAACAGATGGTTCACCATCCAATTGGAAACCATACTGGCCCCTGCTTAGCTTTGCAAATGCATTAGCAGCTTTATTTCTGCACCACTAGGGAGAAAAACAATTGAGAAGGCACAGTTGGGGGGCGTGGAGAGAGAGGAATGCACAGGCAATTGAAAGGTTAAGCACCTCTGTCCTTCCCACTCCTAATATATGTATTTCACATAATCCATCACTCACTGAATAAGGATTCTCCAGCAACCCAGTTCTTATGCCAGGGTCTGCCACCATTGGATCCAAAATCCAAGTGTGCCACACATCCTGCTCTGTGAAAATGCTTCAGGGCTGTTTTGTAACTTAATTATTTCAAAGTGCTTTCCATGGACAGGTAATCCTCAATAATGTTACCGATTCGAAAGTCAAAGGAGAAAAATGGTCCTTTGCAATATGACTAGGGAAAGCGGAGATACATGTGATAACGTACCACCAGAGGGCAGTGTTTGGGAGAAGAAGAGAATGATTGAAATAAGTTTTCTCAAAACATGCAGCCCCTACTCTAAATGAAGTGTTGCTTAGATTTGCTGGCAAAGTAGCCATTTAGGCATTGCCAAAAAAGAGGAGATGCAACCTCAAAACACTAAGGCAAAAGAAGGCGCAGATTTGCAAAAAGAAGAATGTGTCAGTATGGATGCAAATTTAGAAATAATCAGCTATGATTTAAACAGAAATACGGTACATTTTAATATAGTAGGGAAGATTGTGACCTGGACAGCAGACTGAGCTGTGCAGGTCTTTAAGACACACGTATTTCTCGGTCTCGGTCTCCATCTCAGTCTCTCTCTGACCTGGACTGGACAGCCCTTCAAAAGAAAAGTCCTCTTACAGCACTCCAATTAGAGCATTGTATTGGGGGGGGGGGGGGAGAGACACATACCACCCCCCACCCCACCCCAAAAATACAGGTTTCTGAGAAGGCATTACCTAAAACAGGAGTGCCAAAAAAAAATTTCAAAGAGGGCCAGATCTATGAAGTGAACATGCGTGAGGGCTGACCAAAGTTGTTGTTGTTTTTTACAATTTTACCCCAGGATATGTACTGCCACGGGGGCCAGATTAAATTGACCGGTGGGCTGGATTAGGCCCCCAAATCGAACTTTGGACATGCCTGACCTAAAACAAGCTTGTTCCTTGGCTCAATTGTCACCAAATTCGGGTGGCATTTCAGCAGAGGCAGACTTCCATCCAAGGTAGATCGGGTACACACAGGTAGTTAATTGCAGCAATGCTGCAATATCAGACCACATAAGGTGCCTAACTAGGCGTCTTCTTCAAATAGATAGAATAATATTTACCCAGGTGTAAAAAAAACTCTGAGCAGGTACAGAGTTTCTTTCCCCACCACCCCCTTCCACTTGTATTGTAATTAAGATGCAAGCCTAAGCCATCACACCTTTTCAGCAATTAAGTACAACTTTGGGAATTAAGCACAATTCCCAGCTGCTTGAAAGCATTCTAGCAGCACCATCCAAGAATCTTTGTTAATATTTAGAGTGCTTAGCAGCATTCTCCTGCCCCACTAAACCTTAGGCCAGTACTTTGTACCTGACCACATCCCCTCATTTTCACAACCTCTGTAGAGATAATGGGAAATATAGAGAAAGCTTGTTTGGAAGAGAATGTGCCAAAGCTCATTGAATTGTGTCCAGTATGTAGTAAGAAAGAAGGCAGTTTCAGGATATGTGTATCAATGTACATCAGTGCACTTGCATCAGCTGTGAATCTAGTATTATGCCCTTATCCTGATTCACTGTCCTTTTACTTCCCACTTCTACAATGCTGTTCCAAAAAATCATCACAATGATTCCCGGGTCTTGCATCATCCAAGCAGCAAAGGGAACCCAAGCTCTAATAACAGGTGCTCCTTTGCAATCTAAACTGGTGTGACTATGACTGCTTACAATTTGGGGGTGAGGAGTGTATGGGGGAAACACAATTTGATTTTGACAACATCAATAAAACCAGAGATGTGACAACATAGGAGGGTGCAATTTAATTTGCGTTGAAATAAATATTAGGCATACAGAGCGTCGTGAATGAAAGAGGGTCACAATAAATTACGAGCTGAGACATTTTGCACAATCATTGCAGAAAGCCCTTGGTATTTCCAATTTCAGACCATCGAATTTATCATTTTTGCTGATTTAAGCAGAACTCCAAATAAATATGGATCTCGGCGCTTACTTTCACAGGTACTGGCATGGATAATTTACGGTTGTGATCCAATTTGTAAATCAGCAGGGGCCACTAAATTGCAGCATAAAAAAGAAAGAGCGAATGAGGGTCCTTTTTCCTTTGTGTCAGCAGGCTGCGATGATTATGTTTATTAGATTTCCTTGAAAGGGTTTCACATTTTCTCAAATATGCAGGAGAACTATTTCCCCTCTGAGGCCGGCATTAGCATTTTGTGCCTCAGTCCTCGAAGACAGGGAAAGTGATGAATTTTTCAATTGGTTTTTTTGAAATGTGTGCTCAGCCCCTGCCAGCCAGGGTACAGCAGCAATCTGCCACCTAAAAATGGCGCCGTTACCAAGGAAGGAGCAGGTCTTCTGCATGGAAATATGTGGAATGTACCATTTGAACAGACTGGTATAACTTGATTTATTTTTAGGTAGGCCCAATCTGACATATGGGCTGTGCAGGAAGCTAAAATCCTTCTAAAACAGATGCTTGAACTGGATTCAATTCCAGTGCAGCCCCTTTCCCTGCCCAATAGCTGACAAAGGACTTTTTTAGCACCCATCTGTTCCCTGCACCAGCTAAGGCCCCACATGCACAGGCCGAGATGATGCTCTGCACATGTCTTCTTGGATCCGATCTGCAGTATAAACAGCCATTTGGCTGTGCTGGCAGGTCAGGCCCCCAGAACCAATACAAGAGTTATGAAAAACAGCCAACATGTTTGAGTTACTTGAGAAATTATGCAAATATACTCCATTTGCATATGTTACAGAGGACCTCGCATGCGTCTTTTGGGATGCAAATTTCTACTTTTAGCAGAGAGTATACACAGCTCTGGGCACAGGGGGGTAAGAAGGAAGATTTTTCATTCTCCAGTTCAAAGGCCTTCGGCTAAGATTCAATTACCACAAAACAACTTCTAGGAGCCCAGGGGAGGGGCTGTAGATTACCTCTGCCCCTCAACTGCTGCCCTCCTGCTGCTCAGTACACAGCTTTGAAACTGGAGGGGACTTTTAGCAGCTGTTTGTAATAGACCTGCAAGACTCTTGGCTGGAAACTACCAAACAGATCTTTGCACCCCAACTTTTATACAGAAGGCAATAAAATATAGTACACTAGTGGAATTGAGTTAGCTGTAAATCCCGACGTTTAAAATCATACTCGGGAACCAGTTGTCTTGATTAAGTAATAGTTCTGGGAGGGGTGTAACCCCGAGAGCTCTGAAAAAACAGTCTTTCAAGAGATCCAAAGATAGCTAGATGATAGATAGATGATAGATAGCTAGATAGATAGCTAGATAGCTAGATAGATAGATAGATAGATAGATAGATAGATAGATAGATAGATAGATAGATAGATAGATAGATAGATATGGCATACAAACACTCACTCTGACTTTGCAAGCGTGGTCACCGAGCATTGTGGGTGAGGACTGATGCAGCAGTCCATCGGCAAAGCTATGTTTATTGAGATTCATAAGAATGCAGATGTACAGTACATTCCTGAGTGACCAGTTATGTGAGTTTTGTTGCCTGCAGTTGCAGCTGGATTGGGGTGAGGACTCTGTTGTGTTTCTTTTCCTCTAATGGAATTACACTCCAAGCCTCGGGATTCAACATACAACTACAAATAACGTTAAAATAGGTTCAGACATTTCATTCCAGGCTACCACAACAGTCACTTTATTGCTGTAGAAATTTTTATAAAATCCTCAAAGCAAGAGAGCCTAGATGAAAAAACTCATGAAGCATTCCTGCACACTAGTGTGCGCCTTCCCTATAAGTAGATGTTTATGAGCCAAAAAGCTAAAAGGAGTGCAATCAACCAGCCGTACACAGCCATTTTTAAAGCTGCATTTGTCCATACCCGGAAGTTTAGCAAGCAATGCGCAGGGTGGGCTATCGACAAGCTAATGAATGAGTTCAATCTAAATGGCATTCACATTTAATCAAAAAGAAATAAGGTAGTTACAAGGAAACATAAGTTTTAAAAACAGCAGCACCGTTCCAAACTATTTAAATGTATCATTCGGTTCATGCAGTTGTTAAGACACTAAATCATGAAGTGGCTTAGAAAAATCAATGAGTAAGTATAGTGCCTGGGCAAATTCCTCAGTTCTAAAATGCAGGCACTCAATGGGAAAAATAGAATTTAATCTTCATAAACAGCAACAAGCTGACAGCGCAGTGCCTTCCATTTAAGGAGAAGACGCACACACACAAACACACAAGTTTACATATCTCCCCAGCGCACGTTCCCCATCAGATATCATAGAAGACTATGGCTGTAACGTACATACTTCCTGGCCCTTTTTAGGATGCCTAGATCTTGCTATCCCTGGCTTCAAGAGTAATCCCGGAACACTTAGTGAGGATTTATCTCAAGGAAATACCCAGACTGGGTTGCGCGTTTAGGACATGTGTTCACTAAACCATCAGCTATCATTATGCAAAACCTCTCCCGAGTATTTCTCAGGAACAGGTTGTATTTCTGAGTGGTCCAAATAATATTACGTGATTCGGACCAAGTATACACCAACAGCTCGACTGGGAAATATCACACAACTGAATACTCCTGCATAGTTAGGAACTGGGAGTGGGGGCAGGAGAGCAATGAAAAACAGCAACCTGCCTACACCAACCTCCTAACTCAGGTCCAGGAAGAATTTTAATAAACACCAAGGTGTTTGGCTAGACACAGATGCCTAGGCCCTGACCCAAGAGCCTAAATTGATTGCCCTCCGCCCCCCCAAACCCCAACTTTTTCTGCCTCCCCAAAACAAACCCACACTCATATTTTTTTCTGGGGGTGACATAAAAAATGAAAACCAAGAAAACCCA
Source organism: Zootoca vivipara (assembly GCF_963506605.1). Classification (NCBI taxonomy): domain Eukaryota; kingdom Metazoa; phylum Chordata; class Lepidosauria; order Squamata; family Lacertidae; genus Zootoca; species Zootoca vivipara. Next base: position 59,314,096 of record NC_083284.1, on the reverse strand, counting down.
AGTAATCACAGCACTGGGGTGATCAGAACGGCTTAAATTTCTCTGCCCAGACTCTTGGTGGATATGTAAATAACCCTTCCCCAGTTACCATTTCAGGAGCGGGGGAGGGGAGCCCTTTTCTCAGCAGATCTGCAAGGATCAACTGCAAAGGGATGGGCTATGTACCTGTGTGTACAAGTGTGTGCAGCCCCAGGTGGGTTGACTACAGCAGGCTTCCTCAACCTCGGCCCTCCAGATGTTTTTTTGGCCTACAACTCCCATGATCCCTAGCTAGCAGGACCAGTGGTCAGGGATGATGGGAAATGTAGTCTCAAAACATCTGGAGGGCTGAGGTTGAGGAAGCCTGGACTACAGGAATGTAACCCTCAGACCAAAATTTTAAAAAAAGTTGGGCAGCTCTGCTTAAAGAGGAAGAAGGCAAGTTATGCAAGTGTGACGCAACTCAGTTTAAAATGCTCTTCAGTCCTCAGGACATTCAATAACCGGCTTATCATGGGAATCAAAACTATTAGGTTGCTGAATCTGCTAAGTGAACCAATTTGTGCAGTTTTTTCCTTCTTGGTATGCTGAAATAGCAAATGACCAGGCTTCCAATTACCTCTGCTTTGTAAGACAACAGCCCCACTTCCACTGGGAAGTGGGGCTGTTCTAGGGGAGAAGTACTGCAATATTATTTTATCCCTGTGGTGAGAAATTTGTGACCCTCCAGGTCTTAGACTAGCAATCCCATCATCCCTGACCCCTGACCATGCTGGCTGAGGAAGATGCGAGTTGGAGAGCAACATCATCTGGAGGGCCAGAGTTTCCACACCTCTGCTTTACATACGTAATAGTTCCTCTAGTTTGAGCATGATGGGCAGGATGCTTCCCTGTACAGGCGCAGCACCCCCAGTGACAGAAGTCCTATGAGGTCGCAACAGAGCTGTGTTCCCACAGTCACATCCTCTCAGTTTCCTGACCATGTATACAGGAGAAAGGGCTGGGTCAGGAGACGCATGCCCACTCCACATTATGGTCCGACACATCTGCAATTGTGCCCATGCATACAAACTGAAGGTAGAGGAAGAGAGAAGGTTCATGCTCATAACTTGGAAGGCAGACCCATGTCATAATGTAATTTACAGCTACAGTCATGTTTAGCATTGCACCATGAGTATGCAATGGTGTTTGGAACTAGCCTAACTGCATGAACTTTAAAAATTACCTCGCAAGGGCAACGCTTCCAATGTATATTGAAAATTAATGTAACATCCATCTTTATTATTCAGACTTTTCAAAGACTGGCATTTTAAGAAGCCTGCTTTTTGGAAGGCAGGAAAAAATAGGGCATTCAGATGATCTAGAGAAATATTTACTTTACAAAGAAATAAAGTACTTAGGGAAGGGTGGAGAGCTTTCCATTTCAAAAGCATTAAATAAATCAGAACAGTGAAATTTGACGCTTCGTTCTACTGTTCACATTTGAAGTAGATGCCAATTGATTTGTATTGACCACAATGATTTACTCAATTGACTAAACTTGTCTCATTTACTGAATGGAAGGAATACTGACTCAAATGTACCGCATGGGTAGAGATTTCAATAGGTACTCCTAAGAGGCTACTAGTTATGTTGCAGCCACAGCTTATAGCTTGTTAGACACAATCCAGCTAGTATTGCCTGGACCTTTAAAAAAAATAAAAATGAGTATTTTCATTCAGTATCGAAGAGGACATACATGACAGCACAAAAGCCATATTGTACAATGCAGGGTTGTCGTCCTTGTTTTGCATTGGAAAGTATTCTGTCTAAGATGGCAAGCATTCATCTTCCACAAAGCACGGAAACATCTTGAAAAACAAGACTTTTTAAACATATAGGGTACAATTCACAGAACAGGCTCTTGGAAGAAAACATGTTTCCATACAACCTTGACTGAGATCCAGAATTTATAAATCACCAGCAGAAATACCAGCTGCTTAGAAAGTTCATCAGACAAACATACGCATGTTTCCAGTATTGACTATGCAACTGTTGGTGCCAGTCTGCTTATAAAAGAAATGCTGCTGACGCCGAGCCTTCGTACAAATGCTGGGCAGGACGGTTTCATGATGACATGCTCAACGACTATCCGAAGTTCTGTGAAGAGGGTTCTGAAAATAACAGACACTTTTTACAGAAATATCTTTGCAACAGAAATATCTTTGCAACAGTACATCCTACATCTCGCTCAAAACTTCATCAAAATCAATAATAAGGAGGAGGAGGAAGATAATTATACCCCGCCCATTTGGCTGGGTTGACAATAGGAGGAGCCTAACATTGGAAAGCATTTTCAGTGATTGCCACTCATCTCTCCCTCCACAGGGACTCAGGTAATGAGTGCGCAAGCAGGACCACTGAGAAACAAGACAGAGGTATTACTATAATAATAATAATGATGATGATAATTTATTACTTATATCCCGCTCATCTGGCTGGGTTTCCCCAGCCACTCTGGGCGGCTTCCAAGAAGAGATTAAAAATACATTAAAACATCAGTCATTAAAAACTTCCCTAAACAGGGCTGGCTTCATTACCATAGCCAGAGAGATTCTGAGGTTTGCAGAAGTACAAAAACATTTAAACGCACATTACGGGACGAATCCATTCCCGTACCAGAGAGGGCATTGTGTAATTTGATTACCAATGTTTCTAAAATTAAGACAACCAACAGGCAACAGAGGACATCCCTGTTTTGTTCTATGGCTAAACATTGGGGGGAGGGAGCAATCTGAATTATTTATTCTAATTGTGGCCTGCAATCTTTATTTATATATATATATATATATATATATATATATATATATATATATGAATGAAAGTTTTTACATTTCTTTTGCCAAAATCACATTTCTTAACTATTTCCTATTTCCATTAGATAATTTGGTTCTAGGCAATCAAATAGTTTAAAAATATCAAGTGGGAGGCTTGCTAAAGGTTATGATTTTTTCTAATGAAATAAAAATGTTCAATAATTTCCTTATTGGATCAGTAACTCTTCACCCTGGAACAAACCCAGATTGGTCTATCTGTATACAGCTGCCAATAAATGTTTTTAATCTATTGACCAGATTGGCCATAAAGATTTTATAATCTAGATTTAATAAAGAGATTGCTTGGAATAATATTGGTGGAGTCCTTGTGAGGTTTGAGAATAACTATGATTCTTGAATGCTTCCAAGTTGCAGGAAGTAGATTACCGGCTAAAATATCATTGTATAGCCTGGCCATTTGTGGAAGTGTTTGTTCCTTAAATGTTTTGTAAAGGATGCTGAGAATCCATCAGAGCCAGGTGATTTTCCCATCTTCATGTTTTTAATTACTTCCTTTATCTCCTCTTTTTAGTCCATGATATGGCAACACCCAGGAGCCAACTGTTTAAGCACTGTATTTACAGACAACAACAGCAACTTTTACAACTTTAAATCGTAATTGGTTTCTTACCGGCAATATGGATTTCGGCGGGAGGAATAACGGAGTGTAAGAAATCTGTAGTAAATAAATGGCTGCAGCAAGCTTCCCTGCCCACTGAAAAGAACAGAAGAAAAAAGGTGGGAGGATGGAGGGGTAGATTTATTTAAAAGGAGGCAGTGTAGGATTTGCAGTAAGACACTACCTTATGTTTTTCTTCACACATAGTAACTGCTTTGACCTGCAAAAGACCCTTACAACTAAATGTTTTCACACAGTATTTGACATACGCACACACTGTGATGAATGACAGCCGCGACAGCCGCAGATCATTAAATAAAATGCCTCAAGATGGCTGAAACATTAAAACCTTATAAATGAACGAGTGTTGCCCCTCCTGTATGCTTACTCAGAAGCAAGCCCACTGTGTTCAGTAGACCTTTCTCTCGGACAAGCATGCACTGAAAGGAGCTGCCTTATGGCAGAATTCTGTGCATATTTGCTTAGAAATAAATTCCACTGAATTCAATGGGACCTGGGAGTTTGCAGTGGCTCCCCGTCTGTGGAATGCTCTCCCCAGGGAAGTTCATCTGTCACCTTTATTATACACCTCTAGGTGCCTTTGGTTGATTTGACTGACATCCTATGCCCTTTCAAAATGTGGTTTTTTTTTGGGGGGAGGGGTTATTGGGTCATTGTTTTTATTTTGATTATATATTTTGTGGTTTTATATTTTGATTTTGTTCTGTGAACGCCCCTGAGACCTCTGGGTATAGGGAGGTACTTTATAAATTCAATAAATAAATAATAAATTACCGGTATATGCCATTCTTCTACCAGTGGTCTTGCAAGGTGGCTTAGATACAAAGGATGGTATTTAAATAAATAACTGTGCAAGGGGAATGAGTTTCGCTTGCACAACAGGACCTCACCCCTCTCTTCCCCCTGTGCACACCCTGTTCCACCCCCCCAAAATCTGCTCTAGAGGGTTGGGGGAACTCAGAACAGAATTAGGGGGTACGCAGTGGGAGGAGAGGGGCAGAACATTCTGTTGAACAACGAGAAATTATTTCACTGATAGAAGATTTTCTTAATGCTACTTTGAATACAACCCTACATTAAAACACAATACTACAAAATAACGGGCACTTAAAATGCAATATTGTCTTTTTGGCATCTGAATCAAGAGCTTTCGTCATGCACATGAAAAGTAAAATTTCTCCAAAAGAACAAGAACAGACTATGCTGATCTTTGCCTTAAGGATCAAGAAACCATCCTTATATTAGTCAGCAAGCAAACCCTGTGCATCTTAAAAATAGGGTTCTTGGTGCAGCACAGCCACAGGGTCAGCAGATGGTGAGAAAATCACAAACCGGCCTTAGTTTTCAGCCTGCAAAGACGGTCCCTTATAGGGACATTGCAATGATAAACAAGAAACAATCTGATTCTGTATTCCCAAGCAGTTATAGAACACCATCCGAATAAAAATAAAGGTTAATGTTTTATCTCATACCTGAAAAGCATAAACACAGTAGCCGGCATCAAGAAGATCTCATTGCAAGCTATAAATTTCAGGATGTTTTGCTGATTAGCATTTAACTTGTCCAAGAGATTTCTTAGGAAAAGAAGACTATTTGAACCTCGTGCCTTTAAAGAAGGGAGTAGAAAAGCAATGTCAGGAAACTTTGTGCTATGTCTACAAAGTCAAGCCTTGGGAATACTTTCAGCGATGCTATAATTATTTTATAAACCTTGAAAGGCAGTCTAAAGAATAAGCGGGAAAACTGAAGAATTTTGCCAACCTTGCTCCAATGTTTATCATGCAGGAAACAGTCAACCTAAAATTCAGTTTCAGTTCCCCACTGCCACCATTTAACCCAAACAACCCTGTGAGGGAGGTTAGATTTAATAATGATCAAGGTCACCCAGCGAGCATCACAGCTGCATAGGGATTTGAATCCTCATCAAACAGTCTGGCTCTCCACGCGTATCCTTTTCTTTCCTACTTGCTAACTCTTTGATAGAAGCAGCAGCACCGGATGAGCTATAGCTGTCCTTTCAAACTGTGACAGAAAATAGCCAGAATCCCCGTTTTCAGTTTACCCCTTAAGAAATCCATGTCTCATCTGAATCCTGTCCTCCTTACAAAGAGCAAGGTGGCATGTAAGGGGCACAATATACTTACATCAAGAACCTTCTTTGTGTAGGTGGCAGCGTGAAGCAAAGAAAACAACAGAACTGGGAAAATGCTCACTGAAGTCAAAGTTAAGGAGAATTACAACCTCACACATGTTCTTTTACATTTACACTATAGTCTGAATATTCAAGCACATCTTCCACTTATGTCAGCATGCAAGCTTGTGATCTCTTGCTTTAAAGAAATTCAGATTCTTTTGTATGAGAAAATGTTTGGACTTTTAAGATTCAGGTGATTAAAGCTAGGCAGCTTTATTAAACACTTAGTAACACAGAACACAGTCCTAATCTTGGAATGGGATTTGAAAATGAGGGTTAGCGGTATGCAGCTGTAGAAGTACAGGCATCCAGCAGTTTGTGCGTACTTAACTTATGTAAGGCCAGAGTTTAAATCAGTAGATCAACGTTTTAGAATGAAATCCTATACAGGTCTTCTCAGAAGCAGGTATAGGATTGCAACCTTATTAAATAAATTTATGGGGCTAAGAAATATGAGCTCACTTGTTTATTTTGATTCAGATACATTACATCAATAGGTAATAAATAAGAGTTAATAAAGGTGGTGCTTCTGTCTAGGGTGAGACTAGAGGTGATGAGGCCTCAATTTGTGTGACTGTCCTATACATATATAAGGCAGGAAGTGAGGCAGTAATTTCACTAACAACATGAAGCACACATAAGGCCGGGGGGGGGAAGAGTTCAGCACCCCTTTCCCCTGAGCTTTACCTCCTTGTAGTTGATTACTCCAGTCAGCGGCGGAGGAAGCTGCTCGGGCGCCTGGGGTGGCACGCCCAGGGGAGAGGCAAGCCACCCATAGGGGCGGGGCAGGGGCAGGGCGCACCGCAGGGCCTCCAGAGTCTGCCTGCCTCCTCCCACTCAGCTGCCCTACAGCTGGGGGGGGGGAGAGGTAGCAGGTGGACTGTTTGGGCAGCACAAAGCCTTTGCGCACCCAAGCCACCACATCTCTCCCAGGACAGACATGTGGCTTTGGCGTGCTGCAGGCCCCGTGGTGAGTGCCCCCTGGCGTTTTGTCACCCCCCTCAGCGGTGACACCTGGGGCAGCCCGCACCCACCGTACCCCCCTCCCTCCGCCCCTGACTCCAGTCCAGTGGTTCACTAACTTTTTCTGTGGGCCACATTTTCAGAATAAAATTTTACTCCCCCCACACCAACATTTTTATTTATAAGATAAGAAGTACATTGGAAAACAAAAAGAAACAACTCCTAGCGGTGCTTGATTTATAGCAAAGAACACAACTACTTAATATTATGATCATGGGGCATCCAGAAAGTATAAAACAATGTAGCTACGCAAGAACATGAATGTGGCCCGTCATCACCCTGTGTGGGCTTTGTGGCTGAGCGAAGGTTTGAGCTGGAGTAACCCCTGATTTAAGTCTAGCACTCTATGATAGCAGAAGCACAATCAAACTATTACAGAATTGGAAGTATTACAAGACTTGCAGAAAGGATACTTGTAACAGGGTAGGAATTGACAAAGATGAGGGAATACAAAAGGTAGTGGCAGCTGTCCTCCAGCAAGGCTTGAGCCAGGAATGCCCTGCTTAGCTGAAAATGTGGTAGCCTTTGGTGAAGTCGAAGGGCGCTGGTAAGAGCATTTGCCAGCAAGGCACGTTGATAAAAGCTAGCTGCTTCATGCAACCTTGAGAATTATCAAAGGAGAGGTTACCATACAAACCAAGTTGTGGCTTCAAGTCTTCCTCCCAAGAGAATTGCATCATCATTTCAGTTTCTGAAGCCCGCCCTGCTAAGCTCTGCCAAGATGTAACTGTTACTCAGTCTGAGAAGCATTCCTGGTGCTTGGCACTGAACACTACAGGTGTGCCAAGTTTGGGGGAGTGGGGGGAGGGGAGAATGTCATTTAAAAGTATTTTCAATGCAGTTATCTATTTGACGTTTCTTTGGAGAGAAAAATGGCAGATAAACAATAACATAATAACTGGAATCTAGTTAAATGACAATATCAAAACCTAAACAATAAATGACACTCACTTGAGCTGAAGGTGTATAACAGGCATCCCCAAACTCTGGCCCTCCAGATGTTTTGGCCTACAACTCCCATGATCCCTAGCTAGCAGGACCAGTGGTCAGGGATGATGGGATTTGTAGTCCAAAACATCTGGAGGGCCAAAGTTTGGGGATGCTTGGTGTATAATGTACAGATTACTGAATAGGTGTAAAGTTGGTTCTTAAACAGAACCATATATCAAGCACTAATATTTGCAAAATATTGGTCAAAATCCAACCAGTCAGTGATATAGGTTTCCTGGATTTTTTTCCTATGCAAATTTAGGCTAATTTGCATTGGAAATCTTTCAGTCAGCATGTAAACATTTTCTGGTGACCTAGAGAGTGATCTAATTTGGCATTCAGCAAGCAAAGCTACAAACTTTGAAATTGCTAAGTTTGCCTAATACTGTAGTTGAAATGGGCATCCTTTTGTTGTCACTAATGAACTTAACGAAAGTTAAAATTCCCACATAAGAATAAAGCACTAGAAAATCTTCTGCCCCATATCACTGACCAATATTTTGCACCTATACACCACACTGATTTCCAATGGACAGCTAAGAACATAGATTGATATCTCATATTGAAATGGATGGGAAGTAACAAAAGCTTAACCTCAGCTGGATTAGAACAACTGTACGTGCATATAAAATGTGATACAGAGCTTTTAAGCATAATGTATGCTTTCTGTTTCATTCTGTGGCTTAAAAGAAGCAGTGTCCTTTCTAAGGATATCAGGGGCAGTACTGCTTTAAAGAACATTATTATACATACCCTAGAAGAGGCAGGACAAATAAAGCCGAACAGTAAACTGTGAATATACGGGAAAGCCACATTGCTGTATCCAACTTATTAGTAATCAGAAATTGCTGTAATGAAAGGAAAAGAAGTTAGTGACTAAATATTTATTTATTTATTGCTTTTATTTATTAATAAATAAATTATTTATTATTTATTTATTTTATTTTATTATTTATTTTATTATTCCCGGCCGCAGGATCACATTCATCCAGTGCTTTACCAGCTGCACTGGCTCCCGGTGGCGTACAGGATCATGTTTAAGGTGCTGGTTTTGACCTTTAAAGCCCTATGCGGCTTGGGACCCTTGTACCTACGGGACCGCCTCTCCTGGTATGCCCCGCGGAGGACCTTAAGGTCCACAAACAACAATATTCTGGAGATCCCGAGCCATAAAATGGCTAGATTGGCCTCTACTAGAGCCAGGGCCTTTTCAGTACTGGCCCCAACTTGGTGGAACGCTCTTTCCCAGGAGACCTGGCCTTTGGGTTAGACTCAGCTTGACCCCTGTGTTTTTCCTCCCTCATGGCTTGGATTTATGGAATACTTGAATTGAGGCTGCACTTTAAATTTTAATACTGTATTTTAATCTGTATTTTAATTGTTTTTATGTTTTATTGTAATTCTGTTGGTGTCAGCCGCCCTGAGCCCAGTTTTTGACTGTGGAGGGCGGGGTATAAATAAAAATTTATTATTATTATTATTATTATTATTATTATTATTATTATTATTATTAAATTTCTATCCCATCCACCCTCCCAAAGGAGCCCACTGTTTTACCCACTGTTAAAGAACAAATACCCACCAAACTGACCAGATCCAGAACCAACATAGATAACAGACAATATGAAGAACGCAAAACTTTGGCTTTTTCACAAATGCATGTGTAAATAACAGATAAAAAAGCAATCTCCACACAGCCGCTCTTAAATTTGGAAGACATAATTATGAGACTTAAAATAATAATTAGAGGGTTTACTTTGAATATCTGCTCTTTGGGAACCACAAGGATAACTCAGCTGCTCTCTGCTAGCACCCACGGCAGATAGTAGCTAGGAAGCAGTTCTGGTGAACTTCACCACCTTCTGGAATGGAACAGGACACCCCAAAACCAATCCCTACTCGGTCTAGGTTCCAAGGAAGCCCAGTATAGCCCTCCATTGCTCACAGAATGAAGATATCTACTTTGCCTCATGGCTAGGACTAACTGAACTTAGCAATCCCTCCCATCTCTGAGCAGTCAGGGCAACAGCAGTGGCTGCAGTCAACTAGAAGAACTCTCAGGGCATTTTCAGTAGTGCAGGCATTTACCATATAAAATGCCCTGGGGGTAGTTTTCTGTAGAAAATAATGAAGTCACCCACAGTATGTGGGACATTCATAAAAAAACAAAGTTAAACGGCTAGCAGATAAATCTTTTAGGTGTTTATGGAAGATAAGGAAGCTATCAGAACTCAAGAGAGTTTCGTGTTTTCCCCAGAAGTACATCTAGCATCAGGTATGATTCCGATCTAAAGGTCCAATTCAAAAATTTCCTGCAAGAGGATAGAAGTAGCTATGACACAGCTTGCTAATAGTTTCACCAATGCAATACAGTGGTACCTCGGTTTACAAACACAATTGGTTCCGGAAGTCTGTACTTAACCTGAAGCGTACTTAACCTGAAGTGAACTTTCCCATTGAAAGTAATGGAAAGTGGATTAATCCGTTCCAGACAGGTCCGCGGAGTACTTAAACTGAAAATACTCAAACCGAGGCGTACTTAAACTGAGGTATGACTGTACTGCAAAGTGTACTACAACTACATTCTATCAAGGCAAAGCACCTGTTGAAGGGCCACATGTTGTGCAAACCTATCAAGCCAAATGCAGCCCCATCAGCCAGAAACAGCAGCTCATAAAAAGCTTTTGTTGTTGGTTCCTGCTCAGGATTGCAAAAACAAATAGGCTGTCAAGTATTTTGCGGATCCAAATACACAGCTGGTGGTCTGCATCTGGCTTGGTGGATCACAAGTTAAGCAGTCCCAGCATTAACTACCACCCATAGCATGAAACTGCTTGTGCATTTCACCATGACTAATAGGCTTTGCAAGTTGTTATGTGTATGTGGAAATATCACCTAGCCTGAACATTTTGCCAATGGCCCTGCCTGCCTCTAAACTAAATGAGGCAAGGTAAATCTGGTTTCCAGGGAGGCAGTCACACCCATCCTACAGAGACAAGAAATGAATCAAATTGACCAGAAGTTGACTGTTCCCAGTTCCCTGCCCTTTTCCAAAATATGCTTTTGGTTCGTCGGTTTGCAGATTTCCAAATGCATTCACATCCAGCCCATAAAAGAATTTACTGCATGGTTTTGGCATCCTATTGCCACTTCATTCCAACCTTTACACTTTTTTCTATTAGATCTGATGTGCATATACACCTGACAATTGACAAAACAGCTGGTGAATTGGGCTCTAACCCACAATAGCTTGTCCAATTTTTAGTCTCTTTACCAGTCAGTGTGGATAGGGAGGGGAATCATTTTGGCCTAGTGAGTCAGATTTTTACCTCCGCATACACTGCAGACCACTTATGACAGTGTGCTGGGCCACCCAGTTGTCAAAGTTTGCCCACGGGAGTGGAGGAAGATAGTGACTCAGCAGAATTTAACTCCCTATGTGTCAGCGGATACACAGGGTGCTCAAGCCTGTTTTCTGCACCAAAAGCAAGCAGGATTAAACCGATGCACAGGGAGTTTATTCATGATTTCTAAAAGGATCCAACCACATTTCTACTTGCCCCACAGGTAACGGACCCCTGGACAGTTAAGTCCAGTCAAAGGCAACTATGGGGTTGCGGCGCTCATCTCACTTCAGGCCGAGGGAACCGGCGTTTGTCCACAGATAGTTTTCCGGATCACGTGGCCAGCATGACTAAACCGCTTCTGGCACACTGTGAGGGAAACCAGAGCACACGGAAATGCGATTTACCTTCCCGCCACAGCGGTACCTATTTATCTACTTGCACTTGGATGCTTTCAAACTGCTAGGTTGGCAGAAGCTGGGAGCTCACCCCGTCACGCAAATTTGAACACCCAAACATCCGATCAGCAAGCCCAAGAGGCTCAGTGGTTTAGACCACAGCGCCACCCGCTCCCATATACCCTACATCACATATGGTGCTAGGCATGAGACAGGTGTCTGTGGTTTGGGGGAAATGGCTTGGCAAGCCAAATTTGGCTCATAAGACAGAGCTAAACAAACCAATGGTCAAGCAACTTCCTAAATACCTACATACTAGTGCAGTAATCTAAACATCTGTTGCGTAGCCCACGTTTCAGAAAACAGCCAGAACTTGGGACGCTTTACACCTAGTCAGCCTCTTCCACAAACCTTTGCCAAAGGCAGCAATGGAGAGGAAAAGGCCATGCCTGGAAGGTTTAGACCAGGCATCCTCAAACTTTGGCCCTCCAGATTTTTTGGACTACAATTCCCATCTTCCCCGACCACTGGTCCTGTTAGCTAGGGATCATGGGAGTTGTAGGCCAAAACATCTGGAGGGCCGCAGTTTGGCGATGCCTGGTTTAGATTTAAGAAGTTAAGAGGAACTGAAACTTCTCAAGGGCAATTAAGAGGCAAGAGGAGGCAACTTCTAATGGAGATGTGTCACCGTGACAAAACTGCCACTGCCAACATCAAAATTCCCTCCTCTACACAACATTGTATTTTAATCTGTATTTTAATTAATTGCTTTTTATGTTTTATTGTAATTTTATTGGTGTTAGCCGCCCTGAGCCCGGTTTTGACTGGGGAGGGCGGGGTATAAATAAAAATTTATTATTAGTTATTATTATTATAACTATCAGAGATTCAGAAGAAAACCTCAGTGGAGGTGGGGGGCATGCGGTTGTATTGAGCTGCTCCCACACATGCCCATAGATACATTAACAGTTAAAGCACTGGGACTATGACCTGGGAGGCCCACAGTTCGAATCACTGCTCAGCCGTGAAGCTCACTGGGTGACTTTGGGCCAGCCACCATCTCTCAGCCTAACCTGCCTCACAGGATTGTTGTGAAGATGAAAATGTGGAGGACAACCATGTACACCACCTTAAGCCACTTGGAGGAAGATAAAGGCAGCTTATAACTTCCATCACTAAACTGACTAACACTGCCTCGTTTGTAGCCCTGAAAACTGGGTTTGGGGGTGTGTGAGCTACAACACCCTCAATCTCAGAATTTGAGCAGATTTGCCCTGCTACAAGAGGTACACAACTGGAGACAACCCACAGATTTGAAACGACCTGAAATCAGAGCTCTCCCTACGAAGGAAACCACATATGGCTCTCCATGGGAGCGCATTTATAGACTGACATAAGGACAGAGTTGTTGTTGTTGTTGTTAATTGAATATATATCCCACCCAATACCTGGGGGGTCTCAGGGCGGTTCACAGAGTTGGAAGGGACCCCTCCCCAGGGTCATCATCTAGTCCAACCCCCTGCCACAAGCAGGCATAGCTGCCAAGTTATCCCTTTTTTAAAGGGATTTTCCCTTATGCTGAATAGGCTTCCTCGCGAGAAAAGGGAAAACTTGGCAGCTATGCAAGCAGGAACCCTTTTGCCCGACGTGTGGAATTCGAACCCACGACCCTGAGGTTAAAAGTCTCCGGCTCTACCGACCGAGCTATCCCGGGGGCTGAAGAGGCGTGAAGCCGGTTTGGAATAAAACAAAACCCTCTCGGGCCGAGCGTCGGGATGCCGCACCGCCGTGGGTCGAAGCAGGGCCGCGAAGGCCGCGCCGCGCGTCACGCTAGGCCGCCGCCACCGCCGGACTCCACTCACCACGGCTCCGCCGCCCGCGCCTCCCTGCATGGGCCCGTTCTGCGCCGTGTCCGCCATGGCCGCGCCGCCCACCGGCTCCGCTCGGGGCGCGAGGAAGAGGAAGAGGAGGAGGAAGGAAGGAAAGGAGAGGCTCGGCCACGAGAGGGTTAAGAGGAGAGCGAGGCCTGCTCGTGCCGCGCGGGAGGGCCGTATCTGGCAGGTCGGAAGCGAGGAAGGAAGAGGCGGCGGCTGGCGGCGGCGGCGGCGGCAGCAGCAGGTGAGCGGAAGGAGGCGAGCGAACGAGGGACACTCCTCAAGGCAGCCCCGCCGCTGAGCAGCCCGCGTCGCGCAGGCGCAGAGGGGCGGCTTCCGGGTCGCTTGGGTAGGGGGAGAGGTCATCCGATGGAGCGTGTACTCTGCGAGGCGCAGTCGCCGGATTTCGGCGCTTTGGTATTTAGTTTTGGAACCGGGCAGGGTGCTTTTCATGCATTTATTTTTCCCTCTCACTTATTTCTTTCTCTCTCTCTCTCTCTCTCTCTCTCTCTCTCTCTCTCTCTCTCTCTCTCTCTCTATATATATATATATATATATATATATACATACACACACACACACACACACACACACACACACACATATAAAATATTATTATATATAGAGAGAGAGTCACACACACACACACACAAAATATTATTATAGAGAGAGAGAGAGAGTTTATTTAATTTTCTGTTTTACAATTTAGAATATTCATTTAAACAACCTTAAAATGTCAATGACTTCCCTTCTTCTCTTTCCGTGGTTCATTTTGCATATCATAAATCCCTGCATATTTTACATAAACTAAACCATTCAGTATTCCATTTTTATATCTATCGAACTTGTTGGATATATACACACACACATACATACAATATACATATATATATTATTTATTATTATTTTTGCATATAATTTCCAAACATCTTATTACATTCATTCATATCTTATACAATTTTTTTTACTTCCCTCAACCACGCCTGAAGATTTCCCCTCTTCATCACTTAGTCTTACATTTTATTATTTTCACTATTACTTATAAATACACCATAGCTCAATGTCCTTCCTAAATTTTCCCTGCAAAATTTCATATAATCCTCCTTACAGAACTTCTTGTAGTCCTACTAGCGTAATCTGTTGTTTACAGCTATCTTTCAAATAGTTTGCAAATTTTTTCCAATCTTCTAAGAACCTCTGGTCCCGTCGGTTTCGAATTCTTCCCGTCATCTTATCCAGTTCTGCATAGTCCATTAATTTCCTCTGCCACTCTTGTTTGTCAGTAATTCTTCTTGCTTCCATTTCTGTGCCATCAATACTCTTGCTGCTGTCATCGTGTACATAAACAATTTGTTATCATGACTATTAATATCTTCACCTACAATGCCAAACTTGTTTACACTGTTGAATTTATCTTAATGCTACCAACGTTTTCAAGTGTACACAATTTCCCTCCGTATATTCAATAAACATTTTCCAGTCTTGTTGAAACGTATATTCTTGTTCTCTTATTCTATATGCTAAATCTGCAAGCTGCGCTAATAATAATATTTATTTATTTATACCCTGCCCATCTGGGTATTCTGATGTTCCATCAGTTTAAGCTGCTATTTTAAGGTATACAAATTTAATAAACAACAACAACAACAATCATTTATCTATGGGCCATTTGCCTGCGTGGCTGGTTGTAAGCCGCTTTGGCAAGATAAAGCAGGTAACAAATTCAATAAATTATAATAACGAATAGTTTCCCTGATCTCATCAGCATTGCCTTTCTGCTCTGTTTGAGGGAGATGAGAGGGCAGTCATGATACTGGGTTTTCTGGCTCCTAGTCAGGGCCAGCCCACCCATGAGGCAAAGTGAGGTGACGCCTCGGGTGGCAGGATCCACAGGGGCAGGAGATCCCAATGTAGATCTTTATTACCCTCTTGTTCCTGATACCGTATGTATATTTTCACTCTTTGGTGGGGAGCCCTTTTGTGGTTTGCCGGGGGGGGGGGGGGGGATGTCAAAATGTCTTGGGCCAATCCTGCTCCTAGTCCTTATTTTTGTTACAAAAACGAGTTGAAGAGGAGGGAACAGCAACATGCAAAAAGAGCAAACAGTGAGAACTGATGCCCAGAAACCAGGAAGAGAACAATTCAACATCCCAGACCACTGTTACAGATTTTGAAGTGACTGTTGTTATAACACTGTCCTCTCATGAATTGCAAGGGGAGACTGCAGCATTGGGGGTAGAAAAGGGGGAGGGAAGCTGAATTACCATTAAAAAATGAATTCAATTTTTAACCTGAATCAAGATTTTGACTTTTAAATCAAAATACACATTTTTATTTGCTCACCAAGCCAGGATATTTGTGATGCCACCAACACTGCCTAGCTTGTGTTTACATTGTTTTCTTTTTAGATTTCATCTCCCTGTGACCTCACTTATCTCCCTTCCCTTCCCTCTGCAACCATGTCTATGCCTGCCAAGTTATGATTACACTTCACGCAAAAGCTTATGCCACAAAAAATGTGTTAACGTGCCCCAAGATTCTTGTTTGGTTTTGCTGCAACAGACTAACATCTGAGAAGCATGGAGGGTGGGGTCCCTGGTAACAGCCTTTTCTGTGGCAGCCCTCCTAGAGTTGTTTTACACTGGAGAAGGGATGGCAAGGCAATATGCCTTCCCAACATAGGACTCGTTGGTTTCAATTAAACTTTTGCACACAATTATTGCATTGCAGCTCTTATCTTCAGTTGGATCAAATTGCTTATTTCAAGATATATTGGCTTGACTTGGTGGGTAAATGAGCTGTATACTTTCTTAAATCCACGTTTCACTGAGTTGTGGATCAGGTTGCTTCTCCCAAAAAGCAATATTATGAGTCATATTCATGGGCAATATGCAGTGGGAGATGCAGGGCCAAAGTTGTTGAGCTTTGTTTAGGCAGCTCAGAGTTGTTGAGCTTTTTGGGGGGGCACACAACTCTCCCACGGGTGGAGGGAGGAGAGCAATCCCCACAGAGGCTTGGGAGGGAAGCTGTGTGCCTCGTGTGAGCGGCGTTCGTGTGCTCAATCCCAGACGCGCAGGAGTGCGAAGCCAACCGGCTGCCTCAGCGCCTGCAGCAGAAAAGCCTGTGGCGCTCCAACGGGCTCTGCTCCACTCGGCAGCAGCTGGCCTGGCTCTTCAATCCCCAGACTCAAAATCTCAGCCCCGGACTCTCGGCCTGGCGCCCCTGAGAGCCTGGCACCCGGGTGCCCTGCACCCCTAGTGCCTATGGGTAAGCCGGCCCTGAGGAGATGAGTCTGACATAAGAAGTCACTTTGGCATACAATTGGTAGATACATTAGTTTTAAGACAGATGCGGGTTAAAATCCAAGAATCTGTGGAGCAGTTGATCACAGTGAACCAACACTGATCTTGCATAAACACACACAAAGATGTGGGTGAGGGAGAATGACATTGAACTTAGTTCAGTCGTGCGCACAGTGGTACTGTCAGCCATTTTCAGATCCTCCAAGTGTCCCTGTTTTCCAGGGACGTCCCTGATTTAGAGAAGCCGTCCTGGTTTCTGATTTAATCCCGAAATGCCCCACTTTTCCTTGGGACGTCCCTATTTTCATTGCAGAAATGTTGGAGGGTATGGAGTTACTCAGCTCCCGAGCTGTCTGAAGGCAATCCTGTATAGGGAAGGTTTTCTTAAAATGTTTAATGTTTTATTATGTTTTTATATATTTGGAAGCTGCCCAGAGTGCTGGGGCAACCCCATAAGATGTGTGGGGTATAAATAGTAAAGTTATTGTTATGGAATAGGAAGGTCCCTATTTTCATCGGAGAAAAAAGGACAATGGTTTTAACACAAACATTCAGACACAAAGACTTAAATGCTAACCAGTGGCTTGTGGTCAGTGGGCTAGGGGGACTAGGCATAGCTGCCAAGTTTTCCCTTTTCTCGCGAGGAAGCCTATTCAGCGTAAGGGAAAATCCCTTTAAAAAAGGGATAACTTGGCAGCTATGGGACTAGGTTAGTCCCCTAAATGTTCCTGGTAAATTAGAGTATTAAAGTCTTGTGCCTCCATCCCAAAGCCCGGGAAGCTTCCGCGCGGCTTAGGGAGGGAGGTGAGATGCTCATGCCGACGGCGTCAGGACATCACAATGTTGCCCCCTACCCCATCGCCTTCTCAAATTAGCACTTCTGCCCTAATTGTTCCCCTACCAAAAAATTCACTGCACGCCACTGATTTAATGTGTGTTAATTCACCTCACTCAAAATGTAGTGAGCCAGTCAAGCTATGTTTGGGGCCTCTGCTACTTATTCTGCTGAGCTGAACCCTGGACACCAGCCCCCAAGTTCTATGGGAATGTTAGGGATGTGGATTAGGATATATTATTAGATAGATCCTATCCAAGCTTGTGTTAGCAAGCTTCCAATATCAGCAGAGTGACATTCCCCTTTTGTGCGCAGCAAAGCATGTGCGTTAGATTCGCTAGAATCTCTATAACAATATTACACTTTATAGTTCAACATTACACTTCCTGGCAAAGGTCCCCTTTGTCCCTCTTAAAAGAAATACACAACACAGTGTTTATAAAATAAGATAGAGTTTACTTACAGTTTCATCCTGAGTTACAGCATAATCTCAGAAAGGCAGGCTTGCTTAGAAAAGTTACAAGTATATATATATCTAGAGACTACTTAGTAAAGTAAGACTCCATTTGGTCTCACTCTTGGCTGCAGGCCTAGAGTGAGAACCATGCTAACTAGAGATTCTCTGGAGATGTGTCCTCATCGAAGGAGGAAGTAGCTAAGAGAGCGAGTGATTGCAGGCTAGGGCTTTTGTCCCACCTAATCTCTTCAGCATATCTGGAGGAACAGGAACTGACCTGTAGTCAGGTGTCCCTCCAGGTGAGTTCCTGTTAGTGGACACTCTAGGAACTGTTGTGACTTGTCTGCCCCAGTGTTCCATCCCACAAACCCCTTCTCAGGCAATTCACAACATTCATTACATACAAAACAAAACATAAACAACTTTATTCAACCACCCAAGAGTCCCAGCTTGACACGCAGGTTCTGGAAACTCTGTCTTGGCAGGGGTTTTGTCAGGATGTCTGCTGTCATCTCCAATGTGCAGCAGTACGACAGTTCGACAAGTCCATCTTGTATCATCTGGCGAACGTAGTGGTACCTGGCCCCAATGTGTTTTGAGCGTGCTAGGAACTTCTCATTCTGCGCCAGCTTTAGACAGCTTTGGTTGTCCTCCAGCAGGCTTATAGGTTCCTTTCTCTCCACGCCAAAGTCTGTTAGGAGTTGGTCCAGCCAGGAAATCTCTCTGCACGCTTCTGTAGCCGCAACATATTCCGATTCTGTAGACGATAAAGCTATACATTTCTGTTTATAACTGCCCCATGTGATAGCTCCGCCCCCATACATAAAGACATGCCCGCTTGTGGATTTATAATCAGAATTATCACCCGCCCAGTCAGCATCAGTGTACCCAATGAGTTTAGGGTCACTGACAGCTGGTAACTTTAATTTACAATCCATTGTACCCTTAAGATATCGAACCACCCTCTTCACACCAACCCAATCATGCTCAGTGGGACTACTCACTTTCCTGCTGAGAATCCCTACTGCATTGGCTAAATCAGGTCTGCATGTGGTAACTAAATACAAAAGTTTACCAATCGCTGAACGATACTCTGTGTTGTTTGGCAGCAGCTTCGAATCCTCTTGGTTCTTTAAGAAGTCTGTAGCCATCGGGGTGTCGACGGGTTTTGCATCCTGCAATTGCATACTCTCCAACAGTTCAATTATCTTTTGCTTCTGATTGAGTAGAAATGAACCATCCTGTTCTCTTTCCACTTGAATCCCGAGGTAATACTCAACTGGTCCTAATTCCTTCACTTGCACTTCCTTGTTGAGGTGCTGGACTACATTTTTATAATCCCTGTCATTTGACGTTGCGATTAAAAGGTCGTCAACGAAGGCAAGAATATAAGAAAATTGTCCATTACTCTGCTTAGTGTACAAACACTTGTCAGCTTCACCTTGCTTGTACCCAAGTTTCACCAGCATTCCATGCAATTTCAAGTTCCAGGCTCTGGCTGCTTGTTTTAAACCATACAGTCCCTTTTGAAGCTTGCAAACCAAATGTGCCTCATTTGGCTTTAAAAAACCTTTAGGCTGCTTCATGTAAATTTCTTCAGAAATTTCCCCATGCAAAAACGCAGTAGCTATATCGATGTGTTTCACCTCCATCCCTTTAGATGCTGCGATGCTTAAAAGTAATCTTACGCTACTGTATCTTACTGTCGGTGCAAAGACTTGGTCATAGTCGTGGCCATATTGCTGTGAAAAACCTTGTGCCACTAGTCTTGCTTTGTAACGTTGCACCTCCCCTTCTGAACCCCTTTTAACCTTGAACACCCATTTGCTCCCAATTGCTTTCTTACCAGCAGGTAATTCTGTGAGTGTCCAGGTCTTGTTCTTGTGCAGTGCGTCAATCTCCTCCTGCGCGGCTTTCCTCCAGAGACTGGCTTCGGTGGCTGGCATCTGCTCTACCTCTTCCCAAGTGGAAGGTTCTGGTGGAGACGCCGACCCTGCAAAGTAGGACAGTCGTAGTGGCGGAACGCCCTTGTTGGTTCTGGATGAGCATCTGACCTCTGGTTGTGCAACCGCATCAGCATCCTCATCCTCCTCCAACGCTGGCATGTCCACGTACAGCTCCTCCTCTTCGTCTCTGGTGCCGCCAGGGGTCTGGACCTCTGCGTCTTCTGGGGTGTCGCCTGTAGGGGGTGTTGTGACACTAGAAGGTATATTAGTTCCTTGTGCTAAAGGAAAACTTATAAACTCTTCATCTGGTGACTCTCTAGAACAGTCAATAACAGTGTTCTTTGTATCAAACTTTCCTAGTTCATCAAAATGAACCACATGGTATGGGTCTGCTCTGCCACTCTTTGGATCTAGAACTCTATATCCCTTTCCTCCAGGAGCATATCCAACCAGGATACCTGCTTTTGCTCTGGAGTCAAGCTTGTGTCTGCGCTCTTTGGACACGTGGTAATAACAGACACTTCCAAACACACGTATGTGCTGCAGACTTGGGACTCTCCCGTGCCAAAGTTCAAATGGTGTGCGTTCTGCACCCTTTGTAGGCAATCTGTTTTGCAGATAAATCGCCGTATTCGCCGCTTCAGCCCATAGCTTCTGTGACAAGTTGGCCTCTTTTAACATGCACCTTGTCATCTCCATAATAGACCTAAACTTTCTCTCAGCAATGGAGTTCTGTTGAGGCGTGTAAGCAACTGTAGTTACATGTGCTATGCCTTCTTGTGCCATGATGGCCTTCATCTGCCGTGAGCAAAACTCTCCACCATTATCCGAAATTAAGGTGGAAGGAGCTCTCTGGAATTTGTTCTTCACCATGTTTAAGTACAGTTTGAACAATTCCGGTGTCTGACTCTTTTCTTCTAGAAAATATCCAACACAATATCTTGAGAAGTCATCTATAAATATCAGAATGTACTTATTGTTTCCTAGGGAAGGTACATTCAGCGGACCACATAGGTCAGTATGAACAGTGTCCATGACTTTTGTGCTTCTCTTCTCTGTACAACGTGGGAAGGAAGGCTTGACTGCCTTTTCAGTTATGCAAGTTGTACAGTTTGGCATTGGTGTACTGCAATTCTTTACCTGTAGACCTTTTACCAGATTTTCCTTCTGCATTTTCAGGATAACGTTGGTGTCCCTGTGTCCAAGCCTTTTGTGCCAGAGTTCCAGATCTGGTTGATCCTTTTCGCTGGGTTGTGCAACCCTTGCAGACTCATTCTCTGAAATATCAATCTCATACACATCATTGATTAGTTTGGCTTGAATAAACACTTCACCATCTTTTATCACATTGCATTGTCCATTTTTAAATATAATTTCACAACCTTTCTTGTCCAAGCTAGACACACTTATTAGATTACAGTTCAGCTTTGGTGCATACTTAACATTACTCACTGTAGTATCAAAAGACTCATTGTTCACTTTGAAATTCAAGTTCAAAGATCCTGCACCTATTGACTTTATAACATTTCCATCAGCAATTTCAATCTCAGACTGTTTATTATTGTCTATTTCATTGAAATATTCCCTTTTATAACAGAAGTGGCTGCTTGCTGCACTGTCCAGAAGCCACTTATTGCGCTTTCCTTCACAGCTCTGGAAAGCTACATTTCTTTCTTGCAATATCATTGCACGCCCACGACCCCCCTTCTTTTCGCCTTTTGGTGGAAAGGGGCGGGATTCATTCTTTGTAGATGCTCCATACTTGCGCTCAATATCCTTTAAGATTTGCGCTGCATCATCTCTGCTATTAATTGACGTTAGATGCTTATTGCGAAGTCCACTCAAAATTATGTGTCTGGCCTCGCTGTTCATGCGTTTCCAAGTTGCTATCTTTGCTAAATCCTCTTCTGTTTCGCCAGTAGGCATAGGATTTTCAATGGCATCCAAAACATTCCTTGCATCTAAAAATGCTATCAGGCGTTGTTTCCAAAATACGTAATTGTGGTCATCTAAAGCCATTAATCCTAGGTTAACTCCACTATCAAAATCTGCAAAAGCCATCTTGGAATTCTCAAAATTCTAAAAATTTCTCAAAATTCAAAAATTTGCCAAAAATTCCAAAATCAAAATCTCTAAAAATATCTCAAAATGCAAAATAATCTTCACTGCCTCTGAGTTCTCAGTGCTGTAAACTCTGAGGGAGGGGAGGGGTAGCTAATCCCCTAGGCACACTGGATAACAATAGACCATGTGCTTACCAGGAAGTTCTAACTGAAAAAATCCTACTCAGTTCAAAATCACAATCCAAAGCAATCCTTCAAAAATACACAAAAATACGCAGTCCTGGGCCATAATAACCCTTTATGGGAATGTTAGGGATGTGGATTAGGATATATTATTAGATAGATCCTATCCAAGCTTGTGTTAGCAAGCTTCCAATATCAGCAGAGTGACATTCCCCTTTTGTGCGCAGCAAAGCATGTGCGTTAGATTCGCTAGAATCTCTATAACAATATTACACTTTATAGTTCAACATTACACTTCCTGGCAAAGGTCCCCTTTGTCCCTCTTAAAAGAAATACACAACACAGTGTTTATAAAATAAGATAGAGTTTACTTACAGTTTCATCCTGAGTTACAGCATAATCTCAGAAAGGCAGGCTTGCTTAGAAAAGTTACAAGTATATATATATCTAGAGACTACTTAGTAAAGTAAGACTCCATTTGGTCTCACTCTTGGCTGCAGGCCTAGAGTGAGAACCATGCTAACTAGAGATTCTCTGGAGATGTGTCCTCATCGAAGGAGGAAGTAGCTAAGAGAGCGAGTGATTGCAGGCTAGGGCTTTTGTCCCACCTAATCTCTTCAGCATATCTGGAGGAACAGGAACTGACCTGTAGTCAGGTGTCCCTCCAGGTGAGTTCCTGTTAGTGGACACTCTAGGAACTGTTGTGACTTGTCTGCCCCAGTGTTCCATCCCACAAGTTCTGCCTGATGGGACAACTGCACACGACAGAAAAGGGGGCTCCTGGACCGTTTTCATTAATAGTTGCATTGAAGAATGGGTTTTGGCCTGTGAAACTTGTCGTGCAGCAGGGTAAGAAAAGCTGCACCTGGTGAAATTTGCACCTGCACCGCCACTCAAGTTAACAGGCCGCTGTTTTCCATGGCATCTGGTCTCCGTATTTATTCCCCTTGTTCCACCATGGCCGGGTCAGGAACTTACATTTCTGCATTGCCGGCCTGGTCTGCAAATATTCCGATGTGGCTGTTTGAGGTTGCAAGGGAGACAAAAGGGATGGGGAAACAACTTTAAGAAAACGTTCAGATGTTAGTGTCAAAACCCTGACAGAAAAAGGCCAAGAAGACAAGCGAGGGGGGAAGTGTGAAGAAACGGACAACGCTGCCTGTCAATTAGACTAGGAGAAGCTGAAGCTGATGTCTCCTCTGTCAGAAGAGATGAAAGGCAGAAAGAAAAGGGCCAGGAAAAAGCAGCACAAAGGGGGCGGACGTTGATTTGTGCTTTGGGCGCACGCGCCCCTCCCTTGATGGCAAACAGAGCCCATACGAAAAGCAGCCATTGCTTTGTGTTGATTTCTCCAAGGATCTCAAGGTGGCACAAATGGCTATCCTCCCTCTCCATTTTATCCTTTCAACAACCCTGTGAGGTAGGTTAGCCTGAGAGGGAGGGATTGGCTCCAGCATGCTTCAAGGCTCAGTGGGGATTTGAACCCTAGTCTCCCAGGTCCTAGTCCAGGGGTCAGCAACCTGTGGCCCATGGGACACGAGCGGCCCACCGGGGTCATTTAAATGGCCCGAACTGAGCCACCTGCACACAGTGCGGAGCGGGGACTCACTTCCACAGTGCCGGAAATCACATCTGCTCAGATGCAGACACCGGAAATCGGGCCCGCAGCGTGATCTCCGCAGGAGTGAACCAGACCAGGCGAGGTAAAACCTTGCCGACTGGGCACCTCCCCTGCTTCTCTACAACCTGGTGTAAGCCAAGATAAAGGGAGCAGTTCCCGCTTCCCTTGGCACATGCCGCTTCCCTTGGCAGTTGTAGATTTTCACCCTTCGTTGAAGGAAGGAAATGATTGATTAGATAAAGAATCCAGGGTGGCATTGTAGAGATATGAGCTCTAGAAGATAATTATAGCCTTGGGGTGAAATTAGATTAGACACAACCACCAGCATACCCTATGCCCACCCGCCCACCGTGCTGGGAAACGGGGCGGAAGGGCGCCGGAGAGATCCGGCGCACCATGGTGACAGGGGCGCTTAAGACGGCGCTGTCTCTCCCTCCCATCCATTTAAATATATGATTAATTAACAACAGACACTCCTGAAAATGGGTTCCCAGTTCATGTTGTTTAGCAAAATAATGCCCTCATCTTAAAAAAAAAACACTTGAAAATGGCAATCAAAAACATAAGCCATTAAGACACTTCCTCCCCTCCATCCTGCCTCCCCCATACCTTGGTTTTATCTGCATTATTATTATTATTATTATTATTATTGAAAGAAATGAGGCTACATTGCTATGTACCCTTCCTCGGAAAGAAGTCCCACAGAGAGGATTCAGATTCACTTTCAAGAAACGATGGTTTGGCATGTGGAAGAGAATGCCACAGAAATATGACTCTCCAAGGGACAGTGGGAGAGTCAGGATTCAGGAGAAGATATTCCTGGTACAAATAATTGTTCTGGGTGCAGATTAGATGTGATGGAGGGCAGCTCAGGAGCAGAGCTCTCATGTGGATGTGGTACCATCGCCACTTGAGAGGAGCAGGTACTGTAGAAGATGAAGGCAAGAGGCCTCTCTGCTTGTGGTATTGGAGAGACCCTGCCAGGTCAAGAAGACAGGGAAGCCCTCGTGTGCCTGAAGGTCATCCTGCTTATGCCAATGAGGAGTGCCCTGGACGTCTGCCCCCAAACTCTGTCCGGATGGTGCCCCTGATGACAATATTGAGCATGATGGACCATTGACAAGGGTGGTCCTCCAGCTGTTATGGACTACAACCGATATTATTGGACTACCATAGCCACCAAGGGGTGTATGGGGTGTTAGGAGGGGGGGTAGTGGGACTGGGAGACCTGTCCTGCTCCTTCTGGGATAGTTTGTCCACCTTTGGTCCCCACCCTGCACTCAGCTCTCACCTATGACTCCTAGAAGCTGCCAGCATGCGACACCGGCCACACCCGGGAAGCGGCTTCGACTGGTTGTCTAAATCTGGTGATTGCAGGGTCTCAAGCCCTCAGTGAGTTAGGGACTCCCGCAAGCGAAGACAAAGTCTGAAGGATTGAGTGGATGAGACCAATAGTGGGTCCAATGGTTTGGAAGGCGGTTTCTGCACGTGCTGTAGAGGGGGCAGGAGATGGGGCTCATCAACCTGGGAAAGGTAGCCCATCTAGGAGAAGGGAAACTCTGGCCCTAAACCTCTGCTACCTTGAGGGATAGAATCATAGAATCATAGAGTTGGAAGAGACCACAAGGGCCATCCAGTCCAACCCCCTGCCAAGCAGGAAACACCATCAAAGCATTTTTGACATATGCCTGTCAAGCCTCTGCTTAAAGACCTCCAAAGAAGGAGACTCCACCACACTCCTTGGGAGCAAATTCCACTGATACATTTGGGAGAAGAAAAGGCTAAGGAGTACACCCTACACAAATCTGGAATTAAGTCCCTAAGATGGTTGGAAGATACTTTGTAGGCCTCCTTCTGGCAACTCTTGCGCCCAAGTTAGTGCCAAATGTATCATTCTGCTTTTCTTTGGGCCACGTCGGCAAGGCTAAGAGGCAGGTCTTGTCATCTGGGCAGCCTAGGACCTCTATACGCACTGCCCAGGTTTGCACCCCAAGGGAGGTCACTTTAGTGCTGCTTAGTGTAGCAGTTTGACTTAACCCCCAGAGGCACACTCCATTGTTTCTCAAGACACATGGATCTGGAGAGCCACAGGCTCCCAATTTCTGCTCCAGGGTTGTGGTTCGAAGCCCAG
The DNA here is from genome assembly GCF_963506605.1 of Zootoca vivipara. Taxonomy (NCBI): domain Eukaryota; kingdom Metazoa; phylum Chordata; class Lepidosauria; order Squamata; family Lacertidae; genus Zootoca; species Zootoca vivipara. The sequence goes on along the minus strand of NC_083284.1, from coordinate 59,288,261 downwards.
CTCAGCTCACTGGGTGGGCTTAAACCAGTCTTTGTCTCCCGGACTAATGTACCCCACTAGGAAGATAATATGGAGAGGGAAGAGAATCATGTTTGCTACCTTGAGCTCCCTGGAAGAAATGTGACTTATAAATGTTACCAAAAAAAAGGCAGTTGGATTCCACCATTGGTACATGCTTTATTTGTGCTTCCGTTGTAATTCTTTAGTTCATCACTTTTTGTCAGAGAAAATTAAAATGTGGACCTGATGCCCATTGAGCATAGCCAGTGGTCCTCCATTTCTTGAAGAGGCATTTCCCAGCCTGGGAAATAAATGGCTACAATCGCCATTGACAGAACAGAATAAATCTGGGGCTCAGAGCTGATTATAAATCGAATTTAAAACGCACGCCTTTTGAATCTGCATCGCATCAAGGGAGGCTCCCGCACTGATTAATCGATCCATTCCTTCATCCCACATAAACGGGGAGATGTGTTGTTGGGGATAGCGACTTCTTAAGGAGATCCGGGTCAGATCTCAAAGGAACAGCAAAAGACTTGAAGAGGATCAATGCGCAATTGGGACGAATGTCAGTAGAGTTTGGTGTTTATGCCAAAGCAGACGTCCGCCGGCCTTTTCTGAGAGGTGATATTGATCTACTCGCATGCCCGATGATCAAAGGAAATGATAGAACCCTATATCCTAATTTTCATCTCTTTCCATTTTCTCTACAAATCAGAGAAATTTATACCGTCACTTTGTGTATAGCTAGCTATAGAGCAAAATCGCGAGCAAATTAAAAGGTCGTATGTGATTGCAATCCTATACACGCTGATGTGGGAGTAAAAAGTCCCTTAGAAATCTGCTGGGTTTACTTCGAAGGAAGCACACAATAGACTGGGCAGCAACCTTACAAATGTCGTGTTTATTCAGAAGAAAATTCCACAGTGGTCAACGGGACCACCTTATTCTCAGCTCAAGTTTACATCATGTATACCTGAACGTAAATTTAAATGATTTCAGTGGCGTCAACGGGCTTAAAAGTGGAGCGGGGTAGAGAATAATCACAGAAGAGAAAAAAATGGCAATTTTATTAGTGGTTTCAAAGACGTTCGGTTGCTCTGGTTGTTCCCTGAGAGTAAATCCCGGTGAGCTCAATGGGACTTACTACTGAGTAGACCTTATTAAATGCCATTTCTCCCATATTTTCCTAGAACTGCCCACCCACCCGCTTGTGTGGGGCTTCCTTCCCCTTCCGATGAACCTCAAAGATCCTCTCGACAACAATTGCCCGTTTATTTAGCTCCGTGCGGTGCCCCTGCAACAAATCAAAATGGAGGTGGTATTGTTATAGGATCTGATCCTGCATTAACCACTGGGACCAGAGCCTCGCACTCCTATATGGTATATTTCTATATTTATAGCGCATCTCAATTTTGAATAACAGTCAGGTCGTCCGAGTTTCCGATCGCTTTCCAACTCCTGTCCGCCGATAATCAGACTCACGTCCATTTTACATGTTATTGCTTATGAACATTTTGCAGAACGGATCCTGCTCCTTCAGGTTGCTGCATGTCTCCGCTCAGCCGCTAGAGGGCACCGCTCGCCTCTCTTCCGGGCTGTGACTTGATCAAGGCAGAAGCCCCAGATAATTAGTTTTAGGTATAAAATATTCGATCATGGAAATATTCTTTGCCTTATCCTAGGATAGGGAGCCTGTAATATATGTTAAAACGGTTAATTTTTTTATTATCTCTCCGAATTGTTTTACCAGCCCTGGCCCCCCAAATTATTGTAGCATCCACTGAAAATGCAGGCAATGTAAGCAAATGTTAAATCTAATTTTTTCCTGTGCAAAAGCTAATTAGCCATTAAAAAAAAAGAGGAGAAGGTTAACGCCAGCGCCTGAGACGGTTTTTGTTTAATAATCCTATTACTGACGGCTCATCATGTATAAAATGGTGCTGTAGGATGCAAAATTTTCCACTTGTTTGTGGGGAGAAATGTATAAGCGCAGGAGGCAGGCCGGGGCGCGATGGAAGGCAGGCACACGCCTCAAATGTAAGTAGTCGTCTTCTCCTCGCATCCTCTGCTCTTATCGCAGTCAAAATAGAAATGTTGTTTTCTGCTCCGGGAGAAGTTGTCTCCAAATATCCTGCCAGGAACCGCTGTTGGATCTTTGGGTCGTTCTTGCTCTTTCCCTGAAGAGGGAAAAAGGCGATACCTTGGAGAATTAGAGAGGTTTCCTCTTCGAGGTTGTTTTTCCCCCTGGAAAGGGGACTAAATGATGCGCAGCTCTATCTCTTGCCCTGCACCCCACCCAGCGCCAAGACTAGAATTCATTGCTCTCCTCTGATCGGCGCAAAGCTGCAGCCATCCCGAGTTTTAAGGCTGCGATCCTTTAGTTTCACGGGAGTCGGCGGGGCTTGCTAAAGAGTAAGCCGCCTTGCTTTGGGGAATTTGCCTTTTCAGTTCCCAGCGACTGGGAACAGTGAGCTTTCTTTTTTAAAAAATAACAACAACAATAATATTTATTAAATATTTTCTTGGGTTACAAAGGGAGGTGCGTGGCGTGTATTTTCAGGTCGTAGAGTCTTCTCTACAGATCGGTTACATTCGATGTGAGACAGTGAGCTTTTTTTTTAACGCCTCAAGTCTATTCAACTTGATGAGTTCAGTACTTTAGGGAGGGGTCTCTCCCCCCCCCCAAAAAAATCAGATCTCTTTAAAAATTCCATAACCAAGGTCCCGAGCCTTACAACGAAAAACAGAAAATAGATTCGTTCCCCTAAAACGCCCAGTATCTGATAGGCAGCCCGCTTTATATTTTGTAAAAATAAAATAAAAATTCTTTGGGGGGGAATAGAAGGCGACCTGGATAGTTTTAGTTTTATTTATTTAAATATTTCTGAAAGAGGGGTTTGCAATGATAATCGAAGCGGGATTTAGAAGCAGCTTTCGTTTTCCAGGGAAATGTCCGGAGATCCATTGTACATCCACCACTTTTTGTCCCGCGGAGTGAAAGTTAGCGAAGGATAACAAAAGCGCGTTAGCAGCGGCCAGACTCCCGCCTCCCCCGCAGACAAAAGACAAAAGACATTCCATCCGATTGTTACGTCCGCAAACAAACGCGGCGAGATCATTAGGGAGGGAAACTCCTGACAGGTCGCCCTGCATTTCTCCCCCCCCCCCCCCCGAAGTTGACCCGGCTCCGTGTTTGAGAAAATGGTTTTGCTTTTTTTTAAAAAAAATGCAGACATACCGGCCGAGATTTTATTTTATTTTATTTTCGCCTTTCTGCGGCCCGATCCTAAACGCATTATAGCGAAGTGCGCGCGCGGTTTTATTCGTTTATTTTAAGCGCCCTGAAAAATTCCCTTCGGCTGAACTTCTCTCCCTCGCATTCTCTCCTCACCTCCGACATATGGAAGAATTGGGCTTCGCTTTTTAAAAACCTCTTTCCCCATGAGAGGAAAGAGATTGCATTTTCACTCAAACTAGAGCAACTGCTTAGGAAACGCGGATCCCCCTCGGATCCTACTTTCGCTTTCTCGCTGCTTCCGATCCCTTCGGAATCAAATCCGTCAGCGGGGACCGGGCATCTGAAGGAGAATTTTTATTTTCACGCCTTTCTTTCTCTAAGGGACTGTGAAAAAGAAACAAAAGACTGCCATTCACACGAGAAGTCAAAGGCGCTAAATGAGGAATCCGGGTTCAAACAGGGGCGGGCGTGTGGGGCGTGTGTGTGCGTGCGTGTGAAATACATAACACACCCTGATTTATTTCCTTTGTCTTTTTTTTTTAAAAAAACAATGATGATGAAAACTCCTAAAACAAACAAGCCGAAGAAAAAGCAAGGATCTTTTTTGTGTGTGCTTGTGGTGGTGAGAAAGGTGAATATATATATTTTAAAAAAGGAGAAAGAAACTGTCTTCCTTGGGTTTTGAAGGAGACGAACGGCAAGGCAATAGGACCCGCAGCTTGCCGGGTCTTTCTTTTATAACATCAAAGAATTGGAGAGTTAAAGGGCACCCCAAGAGTCATCTAGCCCAACCTTTCTGGCAACGTGGGTTTCGCTTGAGAAGCCAGAACAGAACCCCTTGACGTAGTGGTTTGCCGATTTTTAATAATAATAATAATAATAATAATAATAATAATAATAATAATAATAATAATATATTTTTAAATATATTAACTGGCCCGCATTTTGAATGGATCTGAGTACGTTTACATCGGTTTCATGGGCGGGGGAGTCCATTGAGGATCCGGGATTAAAGCGTGCAAGACTCGGCTTTTATTCAAAATATAATAAATTAAAGCCATCGGGGCACTGGTCTTTCGGAATTCACTATGGCGGGTCTGCGAGGAGCTTCTAGGGCTCTCCACAAATAAACCAAAAAGTAACCCCACTTTGGTGACGCGTGTGCAGGTCACACACCCTGTAAAAAAGGGGGGGTTTCAAGTTTCCTGTAGATTCGAGGCAGCGTGCAAACGCTTTTTAAAGCGTTGTGACTCCGACGCTGCACTCCTTCGGCACCGTTACTTGATCTTGCTTCCGAGTAATTGTAATAATAATTTTATTATTTATATGTCGTCCACCTGTCTCATTGAAATATCATCCGTTGCAAAGGTCCCGTTTTAAAAAGTCTCATTCGGATTGTGCAAATGCATTGTTGGATCGGGTCCGGCGCACCGGCGCACTTCCCGGCAAACGGACAACTCTGGCTACTTTCTGCTGGGGTCAACATAAGTCTTCCCCGCCCCCCTAAGGAAGGAAGGCTGTTCAGTGACCGGAGGACTGCAATAATCTTCCTTCCACCAGGCCTACCGCCGCCTTTGAGTCGCAGAAGGCGTCCTCGCGGATCTTGCGCGCGTCCTCGCTTCATACGTTCATTTCAACACGGGAGAGGGGACCTGAACGAAGCAATCCCTCGAAATGCCACGTCGACAGCTTTTAGGAGGCCGAGTTTCCACCAGGCGCTTGGCGATCTTCGTTTCGGCCCGTTGCGCGAGTTCTCTCGGTGTTTACGCGGAAATAACTAGGGTTCCAAGCAACTAGTCCCGAGTGAGGTTTAAAGCCAAGCGGAGCGCAGCAGCGGAACCTTCTAGTTGAGGATCGGACTGATCGTTGGTACTGGCGCCGGAAGAGAGGGTTCTGAATGCGGCCTCTTCGGGAAACTGTATTTATTTATTCCGTTCAAACAGAGGAAAACCTCCCGGATCGCATTCCCTTGCCAGCTATCGCGGTCCCTAAACAGACTGAGGCTTCTCTTCAGTTCCTTAAACTTACATGCAAAAGAAATGTGTGGGTGGCCGTGCAAAAACTAATTTCTGGCCAGCGCATTGGTTGGCATCGTTTTATTTCTGTCTTTTCGTTTCTGTGTATTGTCTGGGTTGATTCCGTTCAAACCGGGCAGCCGGAATCGTTGGATTCTTTAAGCCCATCTAGTCTAGATCGAAGAACGAATCTGCGCGGATAGACACGATCCCGGAGTCAAAGGAGCAAAAATGCCTATCAAATAAATCCTGCAGTAAAAATAAAGGTAGCTGGCCTCAAAGGAAACGGGGGAAAACAAAAACAAAATCGATCTCAGGACAATCCCTTTTATTAAGCCAACGAGAAGGACCATGAAATCGCTATTTTATTTTATTTTATTTTAGTAAGGGGAGAGCTGATGACTGGATTTTGGATGGGGTTGGCGGGATCGGGCGCTTCCTAGATCCAAGAAAGCCTCTGGGCACCTTTTCGGTATGCGCTGCAGTTTCTGGGAACGAGTCCGCTCCTTGTCTCCCAACTCCCGGTTTTTCCTCCGCCGCCCCTTGGCCGGATCAAGCCCCCTCCGGCAAGGGAGGGGAAGGCCGTTCTCCAGGGCAGAGGCTCCTCTTTGCTCTCAGTGTGTGTTCTGTAAAGTTGTGACAGATTATTAGTCAAGGGAGGGGATTCACAGTTTGATGGAGATCTAACACACTCTGGACCATCCATCCTCCGACCTCCTTCATTCATCGGGAGGAGGAAAGACAGAAGCAATAATAAAAAAAAAAAGCCAGTCGCGGGAAAACGCCTTTCCTCCAAAGCGATTCATCACCGCAGGCTGAATTGAGGAAGCTTTTTCCCCCTGTGCTTTCAGCCAAATTCGGCTTTCCTAGTTACCTCTCCGCGTGCTTAGCTCAGAAAAGAGCCCTCATCACTGGGGGGGGGGCGATTTAAATGCCGCCCTGTTAACGTGAAATAAAGATCACGTTTGCGTAACTGATTTCACACGTGACGTTTTCCCGACACCCGTGTACACCATCACGTGTGAAAGACAGTTGGGAGGCTGCTTTTGTACGAAGCGGTCAGAAAGGTTACATCTTTCATCTTTCTAAGGAATGACACACCCGCGGTGGAATATAGATAACCATGACGCATATCTCTCTCTGTGTGTGGACACGTGTTCCCCGACTAATATCTCCAGTGAAGGGAAAATTGAGCTCCATGCCGTAAACACTCAATGCCATCTAAACCTCGCCGTAGAAAAGAGCTCAGGCTTGCGTAAAAATCATAGCATCACAGAATGCAGAGTTGGAAGGGACACCCAGGGTCATCTAGTCCAACCCCCTGCAATACAGGAATCTCCACTAAAGCATCCTTGATATATGGCCATCTTAGCCTGGAAACCCCATAGAAATCGGCCGGGGGGGGTGTTGCTCACTTCCAAGAAGAAACATGGAGGTGAAAACAGCGGGGGAGCTTCCGTGAAGCACACAGGCAATGAACGTTTTTGCGGGTGGCATGGGGGCCTTGCTTGCTTTTCGAAGCTCCGGTCGCAGGATACTTCAAACCGTATTAACTTGGGTACGTGCTCCACCTTTAATGCGCATTTGTTCGCTCTGCGGCAGTTTCACCCTCTGCAATTCTCAGCAACGCTTAGAAAACGGCAGTTCTCAGAATTCTTTGAGGGGACATGTGTTTTGAATGTGCTGCCGACTTCAAAGTTATAGGATTGCGCGCAGGCATGCTAAAGAGGACTTTTGTTTTGCGCATGGGAGGGCACGACAAAGGAACGCGTTTTTTCTGGGTTGATTCGTTTATCCATAACTTTAGGATGCGCCCCTGCACCCCTTTACCAGGGCGTAAGCCCTGTCAAGCTCCTTACCTCTCGACCCATGCAGGATTGCGCTGTGAATTCGAATGAATGGCTCGAGAATAATAAACACGAGCGAGGTCACTTCGGATTCTCTAGGACAGGTAATCGTTCGCAGGCTTTCTTATTCCAAACACTTCGCATCTCCCCAAGATTCCTCTCTTAACTTCTTTGTTGCACGGAGAGATCTCACTGCGCACCTCGGGGGCATTGGCTATTTTTGGATTTTGAAGCAAAAATGGTTTAGACACAAACAGTAAAGTGACCCCTAAGCGGAAAAGAAATAAACCCGAAATCTCTCCCCCCCCCAGCTCTTAAGAAACGCTTTGTTTTAGGGAGAGATCACCACCAATTTCAAGACACGGCTCATCTGAAAATTAGGTTAGTCGATTAAGGAAAACTTTGGGGGATCATCAATCTGCGAAGGGATTTTATTGCTGGGGGAAGGAGAGCTATGGGCACATTTCTTCATTTTCCGAAGCTCGTTTCCTTCAGAGATGCTATTGTAAAGGAAGGCAACATGGTAATGATGGTCTTCTTCTCTAGCAGCATTGTTCCTGGTTAAATCGTCACGTCTCACACAGCCTCTCCCCGCTGACCAAGCCTCCAAAAATCGCCTTTAGTGAAGTTTTGGTTAGAATTGTTACAATGAAATCGTTGATCCGAGTGTGGTTAATGGACGAGGGTTTTTAAGAGACATACATGAACAAAGCACATCTTATGTAAATTAAAAGCAGAAAACGTCCCCTCAAAGACGTAGTTTAACCCATGGACCTGCAATTCCAAGCACCCTGAGCAAACTACAGTTCTCAGGATCGGGAGGGGAGCCATGTGCTTAGAGAAAGGTTTCTCTACAGGGCAGAGCAGCGTCCCCTGATCTTTTTGAGACTGAGATTGCAAACCTTTCCTCACCTCACTTACCTCGGAGTCGGCATCCACAGATTTGCGCCTTAGGGGTACAACTTTGCAGCTTGGGACCGCGATCCTAAGCAAGCGGTCCTTTGAAAGTCAGTACACCGAGAATTGTGTTCGGACACGCCTCCCCCCCCATTTCTAAAACCGGGTTAGGTGGAGGCAGTGCTTTTTTTCTTTTAAAAAAATGTTTGGGGGTACTATCATTTTCCTACGCATATTGAAATACTGCCTCTCAATGAGGCCAAACTTAAATCCACAAAATGTTTAGGGGTATGCGTCCCCCTGTTTCCCCCCAGAAAAAAAGCACTGGGTGGAGGTAAATATATGTAATAGATTTTCTGTTGTTTAGGATGGGGGGGCGCGATCCTCCAGGCCGTTAATCCTGCTTAATCCACTTGGCTCCAAGTGAAAACCCTCCGGAAAACGTGGTGTGTAGTGACTTCACTATCGTGCGCGAGTGCGAAAGAGTCAAATATTGTCCCATTGGCACCTCGCCTAACACAGCTAAACTGGTTTAAATCGGGTACGTTGCGGCTGCGCCTTTAAGGCTTCGCCGCTACACTTGCGAAGCTGTTGCTAATGGCTGCTGAGAAACAAGGCATTCCTTAAAAAAGCAAAAAGCAAATCGAATGTATACACTTTCAATCAATGCTGGCTTTATGTATTCGAAATGATAACAAAGAAGTGGAATGACACGTACACTCGCGCACCTACGCACACGGAAAAAAACGGTTTGAACATCACTAGTGAAAAAGGAAACCGGACTCCAAACCAGGGAGGGAGAGACTATTGGTGGCCCCCCAAACTGACCTCACCCCCAGGTAGTACCTCCAATGGCCAGGAATGACGGGACCCCATAGTCCAGGGGGGGTTTCTCCACCAATTTAAATTAAATTTTAATATTCTACAACCTTTTAAATGTGTCTGTGGAAAGGGGGCATTTTTGTTTTGCTGTTTTGTTTTACTTATTTTCATTCCCCCCCTGCATTTTTTTCTATGAACCACCCTGAGATATTAGGATGAAGGGTGGTATACTACTACTACTACTACTACTGTACTACTACTACTACTACTACTAATACAATCAAAACCTGGGGGAGGATTGCTCTGAAGCCTGAGACGCATAGCCATCCAAACAATCTGGAGATGCCATAGATTCAAAGCACACTACTTCTCCCAAGAATCCTGGGAACTGTAGTTTGTTAAGGGTGTGGGGTGGGGGCAGTAAGGGGTAAACTACAGTTTCCAAGATTCTTGGGTGTGTGTGTGTCATGTGGTTTAAATGTGCAGTGCATAGGCAATCATACTTAGGAAGGGGAAGAGCGTTAGAACTTCGGCCATCTTGGCTGCAAGCTTCTTGGGGCAGGGACCTCTCTTTGGAATGATGGTGGTGGTGGTGGTGGTGGTGGTGGTGATGGTAGTTTGGGGATAACAGTATAAAATGTGATATAGTCCTCTTGTCTACTTCGAGGTCCTGGTGGGTGCTGTTTGTCAGCGAGGGGGAAAGAGGGAAATTAATTGCAAGCAATTAATAATTAATCCCTTTTTAAACAGCTTTATTATCTTCTCTTCCCTCCTCCCCTCCTCCTCTTCTTCCCCCCCACCCTGCACGAACCAGAGGGAATTTCGCCTGATAACCCCCCAAAGACCAAATGTCAAGTTTAACCAAATAGTTATTGCTTTATCAAGCCGAGCCTGCAAATAAATTAATCAAAAGCAAATATGTCCTGGGCGAGCCTCATTTGCCCATAATGGATGGAGAGGAAGCTCCGCCGATATTATTGTCTGTCATTCAATCTAACAAAGTGAACATTTATTGCATATATATTAAAAATTATCCCTTAATCGAGCGGGGAAACGGGGGGGGGGGCAGTTAGGCAGTTATTGGAGTCTTCCCAGAGGTGAGGTCTCCCTTGGATAGAATTTGGGAGGAAGGGGGGGGCTTTCTCCTACCACCCCCCCCCCAAAGAAATAAATGCATTGGATCTGCAGTGATACTGAGTTGCTTTGCTAAGCGACCCCAGGAAAATGATCAAGTTGAGGGTATGAGAAGCACCGTGGGCATATGGAGGTGTACAAGGGTGTGTGGAAATTATCCCCCCCCCCCGGAAGGGGTGGCTGGGCACCCCAGCCAGCCAGGGAGAAGTACCAGGTTCCCTTTGTCTCCCCTTGTGGGATGCATCATTTTCTAATTAGGCATAAAATTGCCTTCATACACTGGGATCGCTGGCTTCATAAACATAACCATTATGGTTCATAAAGGAGTCCATTGTGGTTGCCTCTTCTCAAAATAGAAAAGAAATTTGGAGAGGTTCAAGAAAGGACCTTCTCTCCTCTCTCTCCCCCCCCTCCTCCCTCCGCTGCTTTGTTTCCCCTTTAGGGAAGATGGATGGCCAGTGTCTCCCAGATGATGACTTTGGCCCAGTACATTGTCCAAAAGGAAGAATATATCTCATAATCATCACAATAATAATAACATGGAGAATTATAGAGTTTTCTTCCAGAGGAGACAGATCGGTTCCCGGGGCTGGGGTGGGGGTGGGGGAGGGTGGGCAAGGGGACAGTTTGGAGACGAACAGGAGGGCGGAGAGAGGGGCAAGTCGAAGAGGATTAATGAGGATGTCTAAGGGTGAAGAACCAGGAGAGGAGAAGACTGGGGAAACTGGGATGAGATAGCCAGAGAGGCTGAACTAGGAAAAACGGGCAACTGGGCATAGCTGTGCAGGCTGGGAGGAGCTTCAGGCCTGGTGGCTGATTAATAGGCATCAGAATTAGTGGAAAGAAGAATGCAAAAATGTTTGGGCAAAGAAGTAGCTTATGGAAATTGTGAAGGATGCTCTGTCAGATGGTTAGAGCATGGTGCTGATAACACCAAGGTTGCAGGTTCGATCCCTGGGAGTTGGACTGGATGATCTTTGGGGTCGCTTCCGACAGGACGATTCTAAGATCACGGCCAACCAGCTCAGTACTGAGACCCCCTCCAACATTCGGTGTGTGCTCTGCGTCGCAATGTGGTGAATTTATTCTGCTTTGTTAGTGGTGCTTTTCCCCAATGCTACTACCATCGTATGATGGCTGTCCGGAGGCCCATTTGTGGCGTGAGAGAGTTAGTTTAATATCAGCAGGAGACGACAGGGCGTCTCACTGGTTGGAACGGAAAGCAGTGCGGCCGCGCCAAACTGTTTACAGGTGAAACGGTATTAAAAGTGCGATAATGTAAGAACCACCTTGATACCATCCTAAGCACAAATCGGCAATAAAAAGGATCCCTGGAGAAGCCCCAAATCTACCCTTGACAGGCAGGGTTTCAGTAGCTATATACAACTGATGTACACACACACACACACACACACACACACACACACACAGTTGAATTCCATTGACTGTCCATCCTACTATATACCGACTGTTACGTTTTAGTCACATTGATTTCAATGGGAAGGAGCTGAATACACAAGTCACTCAGAAGTAAGCCCTACTAAATCCAGTGGGGCCGGAGGCTGCAATTCTGAGTAGACATGCACTACTCAATGTGCTGCACCTCATTTGGTTCATGTCCAGCTATTTAAAAGGCAAGCTTACTCTTTGGTGATTGTAGCTGGCCAGGTACTCAACAGAAGCTCAACACATTGACTTAACAGTGTATCTATGTGATAGTTTGTGTACAGTACTCCGGGATAAAGTCTATGCATAAAAACAGAAACCAGAGCTATTAAAAGAACTCACTGTTCTGCCCTTTGCTGCTTGCTCTGTTACAATGTCTGACATTTTGCATTAAACATTTTACTTAAGGAAACTCTTCCTCCACCCCAATGATTGCAGAGGCTGGGAATGGATAACTGAGGAGAGGCACTAGTCTATGAACTCCTACAGACAGGAAGGTGTCCCCCTCTCCATGTAACTTGGTAAAATACCTCTTTCTCTTTTGTCACATCTATATCCTGTTTTTCCTAGAAGGAGATCAAGGTGGTGTGTATGGTTCAGCCCCCCTCCTCTTATGTTTACAACAGTCCTGCAAGGTAGGCTAGGTTGAGAAGTAACAAAAGGCCCAAGGTGAGCTTTGCAGTGAGTGAGGACCTGAGCTGACATCTCCCTCAGTCCCACACAATCTGACACTCAGATCACTAAAAAAATATGGGAAAGAGAGAAGCCAGGGCTTCTGTCTATCAGGAAACACTAAGCTCTGATTTGCAAAGCATCCTGGGAGCCCAAGGATTTGTTGCGCTTACAGATTGTGAAGGATTATTGTTTTGCAATGAATAATTGCTCTTTCATAGAATCATAGAATTGCAGAGTTGGAAGGGCCCTGAGGGTCATCTAGTCCAACCCCCTGCAATGCAGGAACCTTTTGCCCAATGTGGGGCTCGAGCCCATGACCCTGAGATTAAGAGTCTCATGCTCTACCAGGTGTGCCAGTATTCAAAACATATGCAAAGGCTCAGTTCTGGCACAAAGTATTACATTAGACTTCTCAAATATTTCTCCCTTTTCTGAGTATTTGGTCCCAAACACAGTCAGAGACTGCACTGTCTCTAGAGCAGGGAGCCAAATATACTATTATTGCTAGCCCCTCGCTCCTGCGCACTTTTCTTCATTTCCTGTGCAAAGGCAACAGAGGATTAAATGGTCAAGGGGGATTTTTCCCCTCCTCTCCTGCCTAGGCCAGGCCAGGCCGAGTCCTGCTGGGAGCACAAGCACTAAGTGGATGGAGATGGATGGAGCCACTCCAGTCCCCCAATGTGGCGTCAGGCCTGGGACAATTACTGTCTCCTGAATACTGCTGGACAGCCTGGACTGCCACTGACCTCAGCACGCTGGCCCACTGGCAGCCCCGAGGAGTTTCTCCCCTGCAAATTGCCGGCTTGCTCTTACAATAAGCCGATTTGACACAAATAACTCTCATGCTGTGTCTACGCTTGTATGACCTCCTGAACTGGGGCAGAGACCCTTCTGCCTCTCACGTCCACAGGCACAGAGCTGACTGGAGCTTCTGTCTATCATCTATCATCTATCTATCTATCTATCTATCTATCTATCTATCTATCTATCTATCTATCTATCTATCTATTTATCTATCATCTACGTATCCTATCCTATCCTATCTATCCCATCCCATCACACAGGGAGAGAGAGAGAGAGATGCTATTATGTCACAGGAAATCCTTACTGCAACCAAATGCATAAGGAATTAAGGCCAATTGTTGCTACTTCACTTTGTACAATAGTAGCAGGATCCTGGAGGTTTCTAAGCAGAGGTTAGATGGCCATCTTTTCATGGATGCTTTAGCTGGGATTCCTGCATTGCAGGGGGTTGGACTAGAAAGATGACCCTTGGAGTCCCTTCCAGCTCTTAAGATTCTATATGAAGCCATAGGCTAGCCATGATGAAAGCCAGACTTCCGTCACCACCAGACGGGAGCTCCTATCACTGAAATGGTCAGAGAAGCCCATCTTAGAAACCCTGCCTTGCTGCAGTGACTCTACAGCCAGCCCCAGGCCTCCACAGGTGATGTGTGCCAAAGAAGACCACACAAATGACTTTCTCTGGTGCTCAACCCGGTGCAGCAGTAAAAGGACTTTAAAAATGGACATGCCCAGCTTACAGCATGCTGAACATGTCTGCTGCCGTCCCTGTGGACCAGTGGTCCTTTTCATAGAATCATAGAGTTGGAAGAGACCACAAGGGCCATCCAGTCCAACCTCCTGCCAAGCAGGAAGCACCATCAAAGCATTCCTGACAGATGGCTGTCAAGCCTCCGCTTAAAGACCTCCAAAGAAGGAGACTCCACCACACTCCTTGGCAGCAAATTCCACTGTCGAACAGCTCTTACTGTCAGGAAGTTCTTCCTAATGTTTAGGTGGAATCTTCTTTCTTGTAGCTTGAATCCATTGCTCCGTGTCCGCTTCTCTGGAGCAGCAGAAAACAACCTTTCACCCTCTTCTATATGACATCCTTTTATATATTTGAACATGGCTATCATATCACCCCTTAACCTTCTCTTCTCCAGGCTAAACATACCCAGCTCCCTAAGCCGTTCCTCATAAGGCATTGTTTCCAGGCCTTTGACCATTTTGGTTGCCCTCCTCTGGACACGTTCCAGCTTGTCAGTATCCTTCTTGAACTGTGGTGCCCAGAACTGGACACAGTATTCCAGGTGAGGTCTGACCAGAGCAGAATACAATGGTACTATTACTTCCCTTGATCTAGATGCTATACTCCTATTGATGCAGCCCAGAATTGCATTGGCTTTTTTAGCTGCTGCATCACACTCTTGACTCATGTCAAGTTTGTGGTCTACCAAGACTCCTAGATCCTTTTCACATGTACTGCTCTCAAGCCAGGTGTCACCCATCCTGTATTTGTGCCTTTCATTTTTATTTTTTTTGCCCAAGTGTAGTACTTTACATTTCTCCCTGTTCAAATTCATCTTGTTTGCTTTGGCCCCGTTGTCTAATCTGTTAAGGTCATTTTGAAGTGTGATCCTGTCCTCTGGGGTATTAGCCACCCCTCCCAATTTGGTGTCGTCTGCAAACTTGCTCAGGATGCCCTCAAGCCCATCATCCAAGTCATTGATAAAGATGTTGAATAAGACTGGGCCCAAGACAGAACCCTGTGGCACCCCACTAGTCATTTCATCAAATGATGCTGTCGAAGCCACCTTGGACTGCCTGTCCTGTTGCAGATGCTGGCCAGTGGAGGTTGGCTCCTTTAGGCTGATGGCCATTTAGCCGCCACCTGCCTGCCTTCTTCCTTACAACCAGTCAGGAGGAGGCTCTGCCTGCCATTGGCTCCACCTGCTGGTGGTCTCCCCACCTTTTGCTGTCCCACTGGGCATCACCCACCACTGGGTGATGGTGGTACTTTGAGCCTTCATTACGGGCATCTCCTGAACCATGATGGACTGACACATGACAGATGCGATCTTTCGTGGATGGGGAGCCTGTGGCCCTCCAGATGTTGGAGTCCATTGTCCATCAGCCCCCAGCAAGCATGGCCCATGCTCAGAAATGATGGGCTACATGCAGTATGGCTTTACATCAGTCAATGCTCCTGCCCAATTCATCTTGTAAGTCAATACAGTATTGCTTAATGCAACCTTCACCTCCCCTCCTGATATGTTAGAATACAACTCAGATGAGCCCCAGCCAGCCAGTCCTCCAAAAGCTGCAGTAATGGAAGGGTCTAGTTGGGTGCAAAACCGGGGAGTTAGCCAGAAATAGAGGTGCTTTGGGGGAACAATCACATGCAATCTGAGACATGGCACACCAAACTAATGGCCCTAAGACATAGTACTAATAGCCATAGCACTAGGGAGTAAAGGCAGTTGCTATAAGTCAGGCATCCCCAAACTGCGGCCCTCCAGATGTTTTGGCCTACAACTCCCATGTTCCCTAGCTAAGAGGACCAGTGGTCAGGGATGATGGGAATTGTAGTCCAAAACATCTGGAGGGCCGAGGTTTGGGGATGCCTGCTATAAGTAGTTTTCAAGCTCCCGTCATCAATGCTGATATCTGTCTCACAAATCATTTAACGTTTTCTTCACAGATATCCTCCAAAGTGGCAAAAAACAAATTAAACAGAAACATTGTCATCAATAACAACCAACACACACTAAAAAAAATTAAAAAATCAGTATGGTTATAGCCCAATCTGTTTCATTGCCCAGTTAAACTGAAGAAGGAAGCCTAAAAGTGGTGTGCATTTCAGTATCTGAAGCCTATTTACTCAGAAGTAAGTTCAGTGGGACTTACGAGAAAGTAAGTATGTTTAGTATTGCATCCAGTCCTATGTGACTTGAATGGGTCTGAACTGGTCAGTTGCCAAACGCTTCAGCTTAATGGGAGCATGGATTGAAGCAGGCATTCTTTAGATCAGGGAAGGTGAGTTTCAAGCAATTGGGTTTGACGTTGGGATGTTGAAGGGGCAACATGTACACCACCTCGAGATCCTTGGAAGATAAAGGTGGCATATAAATGTAACAAATAAATAACACATTCTGCTATGAAAGGTGGTCTAGAAATCAGGTAAATCTGAAAACAAGAGTGAAAACTTAGTCCCTAAGATGGTCGAGTGGCGCTTTTTACTCCACTTTCTGGCAACTCCTGCAGCCCAGCTGGTGCCAGAGCAATACATGTGGCTTTCCTTTGGACCACATCAGCAAGGCCAAGGGGGCTGGGGGTGGGTGAGTCTTGTCTTCTGGGCAGCCCAGGATCTCCATACACACAGCCCAGGCTTGCGCCCTGAGATCGCTTGACAATGCCAGTCAACAACATGACCTGGAAGCAGCTCTGCGTATTCACTTTCTCAGCATGCATGCACCTGGCCTCCCATCTACCTTGGAGCCAAAGACTCGCATCTCCCCCTCTGCAAAGCCGGATTCCTGGATGCAGCCTCTCCTTCACAATCATGCTGGGCATCCTACCACAGCAGCCTCCCCTCTACTGATCCGAAAGCCGTTCGGAAATGCCCCGGCTCAGCGGCACCAGGCCCCATCCGTGCCTCGCTCCCTCCTAGGGGGGTCGCCTTTTCTTCTGCCCTCCCCGTTCGCCTTCCAAGCACAGCGGATGGGGGGGGGGCCTGCTGCGGCTGACCTCCTTGGGTGTCTATTGCTGGGTGAATGTTGACTCGGACGCTGTCTCCTTGTCTGCCCATTGGGAGCCGGCAGATTTATGGATTTTTGATATTAAATCCTTGCCATCATTAAGCCTGCTCTCCTGTTGACTTTCATTGACCCGCTGCCCTTCGCTCCCCCCTCCCGCCTCCTCCTTTTCTCCCCGCATGGAGGCCCGATCTCGTCTTCTCCCCTCCTTCGCCATTGTGGCCTCCAAGTCGACTGCTGCTCCTAATGGCCTTTGCATGTTTGCTCTGTTCTTGAACTTGGTGGGGGTCATGGAGTCTAGGCCCGGGTTACCCTCTGCCTGCCTGGCTCGCCCCGATCCCTAGCTACCAACTTCCTAATGACTTAAACAAACACCTTCCCCTCCGCTAATGATCCCCAGGGCTCCCCTGTGCTCTTTGGGCGGTTTTGTTCAGCTGCAGGCCTGCTTTGGCCTTCGGATGCCTTGGCCTCTCTGACCTGAGTCATCAGCAGCTCTCCCCTTGCCTTGTCCAGTTCCCCCGGGCCAAAGGCCAACGCCGTGGGAGCCTTGCATGCCACCAGCTGCCTTGAGGTGACACCCCAGTCACAAAGGGAGAAAACCCTCTGCTCCCAGGCCAATGAATATGCCCATTGATCTTCCCTCCTGCCAGTGATGCTTGTTTATTTTTCACCCCCTTGCCCCCTTTTAAATTGCTGCATGCAGGAGAATAGGAAGCAATAGCCTCCTATCTCCAGAAAAATTGGCTCTCTCATATGTCTTGGGGGTCTGTTTAATATCATGGCAGTCCATTTTGCCGTCCCCCCCCCTCTCTCTGCCACCAGAGCTGCTTGATGGTGTTTTCGATTCCGCCCTGCGCTTGCCCGCCTGCCTCCCTGCGCATTGGCGGCCTAGAGGTCCCCTTCCAAATGGATACTAATTGCAGGGGCTGCACACTGCTTGGCTGCTGCAATTGCCCCGGGGCTCCCAGGGCCTGCTCTTCAATGGCTTAATTGACAAGGGCTTGTCTCTAGTTAGGAGCAGCTGGTCCAAAGCATTGGCACATCACGGCCCGCTTAACACAGCAGCCTTGCTTTGCCTGGAGGAGGAGGAGGAGGAGGGGAGAAAGGGAGGGTTAATCGTGGTTAAAATGAAGAAAGATTTATAGTCGGCCCCTTTGGGGAACATGACAGGAGACAGCTCCCAATATGCCTCCCCGCCTCCCTGCCCCACTTTTCCTTAAGAGAGAAAGAGAGAGATTTCATTCATCAAATACCAAGCATAGCTGCCAAGTTATCCCTTTTTTTAAGGGATTTTCCCTTATGCTGAATAGGCTTCCTCGCAAGAAAAGGGAAAACTTGGCAGCTATGATACCAAGTCTTGGCTACACATCCAGGAGCCTCATTCTAGCCACTATAAAGAAGGGGAGCTGGCATCTCCAGCCATCAGGCAGGCGAGCATCTTTCACAAGGTTGCTGTGGTCTTGAGCGAGCCCCACTCCCCAAACATGGATCTGTTGCTGGACAACTCTGCACTCACTTCCCTAGTCAGTGGTGATAGCAAACAGGTATGGTCCGGAATGCAACAGAGCCTTAAGATTTAGCAGGCAGCAGCACCAGAAGTGGTCAGTCAGCAATTTAGCATTTCCAAAGAAAATCCTGAACTGTGTTCTCAATATGTCCTCCAGGGAGGTACGAGCAGTTTGGATGAGCCCTGCCCAGACTTTGGCCTCCATTTTGCCTGAAAGACCAGCTCCCAAATTCTGAGTGTTTGTAGGGACAAGCTGCAGTTGCTCAAAGGCACATGGTACATGCTCAGAGGCACTTTTCTTTATGATCTAGGTAAAAGGTAAAGGTAAAGAACCCCTGGACAGTTAAGTCCAGTTAAAGGCAACTATGGGGTTGCGGCACTCATCTCACTTTCAGGCCAAGGGAGTTGACGCTTGTCCACAGCCTTCCGGGTCATGTGGCCAGCATGACTAAACAGCTTCTGGTGCAAAGGGGCACTTTGATGGAAACCAGAGCGCACAGAAACGGCGTTCACCTTCCTGCTGCAGCGGTACCTATTTATCTACTTGCACTGGTGTGCTTTCAGAGTGCTAGGTTAGCAGGAGCTGGGACAGAGCAACAGGAGCTCACCCCGTCGCACAGATTCAAACCGCCGACCTTCCGATCAGCAAGCCCGAGAGGCTCAGTGGGTGAGACCACAGCGCCACCTGCTCTCTTAAGATCTGTTATAGATATTTATGATCTATTACTTCCTAGTTGCTAGGGACCTGACCACTGGTGGGAGTGTTGTTAAATGGCCCCAATGAAGAAACAATGGTCTAGACCAGGCATCCCCAAACTGCGGCCCTCCAGATGTTTTGGCCTACAACTCCCATGATCCCTAGCTAGCAGGACCAGTGGTCAGGGAAGATGGGAATTGAAGTCCAAAACATCTGGAGGGCCGAAGTTTGGAGGTGCCTGGTCTAGACTGTATTGCTTTCAGGGGGGAGTGGAACATTATTTATACAGAAAATTGCCTTTGTGCTTTCATTAAGGCTATAGTTTCATGTGCTAACGAAAAGGAGAATCAGGAAATGAAAGGGTAGTAACTTCAATAAGAAATTAGTGACTTAAAACAAACACACAGGCATAACCCAGCTAACAAAGCCTACTCAGTTTCAGTCAGAGGAAGTTGATCACATGCTTAATTCTCCCAGTGATTTACTTTCAGGTAAACCAGCATAGGATTGGGCTGTATAGCATGTGCTTAAGTCTGCCACGGAAATTAATGGGGTCTATGCTTAAATTTGATTGAATCAATCCCAAGGCCCCCTCCCTTCTTTTTGGACCTAGATTTGGTTTCCAACCCTCTGTTTAATATTTGATTTTAACATGAGAGTCACTTCCCTTTCTTTCCTGCGATGGCTATTTAGCTTTTTACAAAGCCACCATGGTTGAAAAGCTGGGTTTTGTTGTCCCCATGTGTGGGAAATCCCTGGGACGTTCACCCACTTCGCCCCTGTGTGAATAAGGATAATGGTTTTCGGGATCCTCATTGAAATTTGAAGTTTTCTTAAACAGAAATTCCCTAACTTTTGCTTATTTTCTCCACTTTTTTTTCCACCCTGCAGGAACAATGCCAACATTGAAGGCCTCGGTTGGAGTCTGCACAGTTGGAGATCTTTGGTGCCATTTTAGACATCTTTGGATTTCATCAATCAAACTGACTGCAATTTTCCATAAAAAACCCTGAATTTGGGTCAGAAAGTGGGCAAAGCAGATAAAGATCATTGGAGCTGTCTTATAAGATGATAAATAGATAGGCTTTCAGGCCAACAATGCAAGAGAATGCATTTTCCCTCCCGTTTTGCTAATTCACCCCCAAATGGGCTTGAATGCAGTGAGTCTAAACAATTTCTCCATGTTTTCCCATGGTTTAGAAGATGTCTTCGCAGACTTGTCAATAGTAGCTTGACCTCTTCCCCCCCACAGAGTTAACTAAGTCCCCCCCCCCCCCCGAATACAAAAAAGTCTTTCCCCTCCTCCCTTCGGGAACAAAAACAAATAATAGAACATTTTTCCTTATCTTAGGAATAAAGAGATTGTAGGTAGCTGGAATGTAAAACAGAAACAAAAACCCATTCTAGGTGCCACTGGTAGTTTGCATTAATGACTGCCACCTGAGCTTGCTGTGCTGAGTTTTAAAGCAATAGGAAACGGCTGGACTTGCTCTTGAACTTGACAAACAGCCTTTTAAATAAGGCAAACCTGAAAGGTAAGTCATAGCTCTACCTACAGCCCAATATGCAGCAACAATTAAAAAGGGCTGAAGCTTTTAGATGCTTAAAAGTGGAGTGTGGATCCTAGGCATATGCACTTACAACTGAAGCTCCCCCCCCCCCCGGCAAACAAAGATATATAGGATTGGGATGTACGCCAGTGTAATTTGGATCTATTGCAGGATGGATCCATTTGCAAATCCCAGAATGAATCCTAGTAGTACGTACAGGGTTGCCATCTTCTGAAGTGGACCCATGTAATTCTGCCTTTCTCTGGAGCTTACCACATGTGCAGCAGCAGCCAGTAATGCTTAGTTATTCCCATGTATCTACACATCAAACTGCTGCTAAAGAGACTGCTACTAAAGTGTGTATTCTGGTCAGTTGGCAATCCCTCACCTCTCCCTGCTTTCCTATTAATAATCCTAACTAAAAAGTTTGTGCAGTTGGAATGAAAGAAAGAAGCACAGATGTTGTTGTTGTTTCCAGAAAAGCAACTGTTCTCTTAATTTAGTAATATCAAAGGCGTCACGCTGAGAAAATTCACAATCATTCATCTGGACTTCTAAAATGGAAGGGCAAAAAGCTTTCAGGAGGGGTACCTGAGTTTAGTTTTTCCCCAATTCTCAGGAGCACCCAAATTTCTAGCCAACTCACTGGTTCTGTATGCAGACGAACTATTTGGTATGAAAACTGTTGGGCCCAGCTCTCTTTGCTTTAAAAAGTGACTATTTGACCTGAATTAATAATGTTGTTAAGACTTGAATATTAAAACAACCGTGAACATACACTTAAAATGTGCTGCTTTTTTTTAACAATTAAACTTCAAACATATCCAACAGTGAGCTTTAGACCATGGATGGGAAAGCTGCTGTTGTCTCCATATGTTATTGAACGCCAACTCCCACCATCATTGGCCAGACTGGAGTTGTAGTCCAACATTTGAAGAGCTGCAGGTTCTCCAAACTTTCTTTAGACCACGTAGAGAACCATGTCTGCCCCTACCAATATCTCTTTGCCCATTACACTGAAACCTAAAACACCTTTCATAAGGATGTACTGTATCAATGTCCTCCAGCTTCCAGTGGTTGAATGCCCGAGATTTGTACAGCATGGTTACTAGACCTACCTATGACTCAGCTGTGTGACTCATCAAGTTAGCACATACATCTACTTCAAGGAATTATGGATTGGCATGTATATGACCACTGGTGACAATGTGTTCCACTAATTTACATGTATATATATGAATGCACTTTAAAAAAATGTAGGATTGTCAGAACACTAGCGTAGCATTTTCATTTAGTGTTCTTCTTGGCTTCTTCATGGCTGGAGCTCACTTACCATTGTCACCGTGTGTGTCACAAAAGCTGTAGTTCTTTAAGCATGCTAGCTGGAATTAAGTTGCATGGGACTTCCATCCGACATCCTAAGACCTCTCTTGAGGCATTATAAATACCTAACTGTGTCTGAAGCATACCTGATCTCAGCCGCTGTCCACCTTCTCAGGCTTCCGAAGCTAAAATTGATCCCACAAAATTAGAGCAGACCATACATTGCATGCTACCCCTGGATCTGCTACAGCAACAGTATTGAGGAGAGCAATTTCACTCCTAGCAAACATGTCACAGTTCCAAGGGGTCCAGCACTCCATTCGCCAGGGTAGAGATGCTGTATATAAGACTTGCACCAATAGCTCTGCCAGTGGCTAGTTGAGAATGTTAGCGGAGGCAGGGAAACATACTTTATTTTCAGCCACCACTACCAAGCAATAGTCATGGTCAATGTGCTCTAACTGATCTTATAGTGAGTTCTATGCTGTTTGTGCTCCAGCCATTATCTGACCTGTTTCGTTGTCTGCAGCTCTCTGGAATACCAAGGATTCTGTAGTGGTGGTGAGGGCACTCAGGACTGATTGTGTCAAATACCTGTAACATTTTCACCATTCCATGGTGAAACGAAAGGCTTGACAAAAACCACCCGCTCTGTCAGCCAGAAAATCCCCCAGGGACAGACCATCATAAGGGTGGGGACAATGGAGTTATCTCAATTATTCCACCTCATGCCACAACTCAGAGCCATCCCTCCATTGAGACAAAGGGTGTGTCCTGCTCAGTGTGTTGTGATGACGACAAACTGAGACAACCCCACAGTTGTCATGGAGGCCATGTCCTGTGCTGGCCCATTTAATGCAGCTTTGGTGCAAATGTCACCCAGGACAACTGCCTTCACAACCGTGCTCGAAACATCAGCCAGTTCAGTCAGTCAGGAAGCCCATTGGGTAGCAGGCCCGTCTGTATGGCCTGCGAGTGCTCCAGTTGGAGAACAGCCTTTACCAAAGGTGTCATGGGCTTTGAAGAAACTCGATCTCAGGACGCAAGGGAGAAACGTGCTAAGAGGAAGGCACGCTTGGCAAATCCACACCGTGATCAACTCCCACCTGGAAACCAATGTCCCCACTGTGGAAGGACGTGTGGATCCAGAATTGGCCTCCACAGTCACTTATGGACCCATTGTTATAACCGTGTTTATGGAAGTCAATCTTACTTGGCTACGAGTGATCGCCAAAGAAGAAGATACCATCAGCCTCCCCAGTTTGTCTCTTTGGCCCAACATCAAACGTAGGCCCTCAAAATCCATTCCAGGGCAAAGAAGTCTTCTGATGAGATGAAAACTTTATGGACCACAGCAATTCCACCAAGTACCCAGACAGCCACAGCTGAGCCTGACCAGTTATGCCCAACTAGGTCTAATACTGTTTCCCCTATTTTAAGACTCCGTCTTATATTTATTTTTCCACCAAAAAAAAACCCACGGGGTCTTATTTTCAGGGGATGTCTTATTTTTTTATTACGGTTTTTATTACCTTATGGCCTCGGCCGGGCCAGGCCGCTGGCTCAGGGCGCTGCTGGTTCCGGGCGCCGGGGCAGCATGCCTCCTCGGCCGGGCCAGGCAGAGGCAAGGCCACTGGCTCAGGCGCTCCGCCCAGCGCTGCTGGGTGCTCCACGTGGCAGCAACCAGTTCCAGGCGGCGGGGCGGCAGGCCTCCGTGGCCGGGCCAGGCGGAGGCAAGGCCGCTGGCTCAGGCGCTCCGCGCGCTCACCGCTTCAACAGCAGCCGGTTCCAGGCGCTGAGCTGGCAGGCCTCCTCCTCCTGCTGCTGCCGCAGCCGGCGTGCTGTGTCCCGCCAGCTGGCTGGGGCACTCTGCGGTCTCGCTCCACACGGCATGGAGGTATGTCTTATTTTCGGGGTATGTCTTATATTTCACAAATGCTTAAAATCCTGCCATGTCTTATTTGATGACTATGTCTTAAAATAGGGGAAACACGGTACATGCCAAGTTGGAGCCATTGTTTATTGTCAAGTTCTGTATGAATGTGATCTTATGAACCCACCTGGCATTAAATAACAGTACCACTAGGCTACCACTAGGGTGACATAACAATCAGAATCTTGAGGGATAGATAAATGGGCAAAAGAGCAAGAGGAGATGGCCTGCAAGCATCTATTCTCCATTTTGTAGATGACTCACCCTTATTTTCCACTGCCCGTAATCACTGCTATAGAGGCACCATAATTCCTTAGATGTCAGGGTCCCAGCATAGCTGCCAAGTTTTCCCTTTTTTTAAGGGAAATTCCCTTATGCTGAATAGGCTTCCTCGCGAGAAAATGGAAAACTTGACAGCTATGGGTCCCAGATCTGCTCTGCATTCTGGAACTTCCTTGTTCATTCCTCTGCTATAGATGATCCAATTAGCATGGTGAGTGAGGGCCTCAGGAGATGGGGGGTTTCAAGTGTTCAATAGTCTTCTCCCCTTGCTCCCTTCCCTCTTCCCAGTTCCACTGCTATCAGTTGCTGCCTTAAAGGAGTTCCTCCACTTGACATCAACAAAATCCTGTTAAACCACAGGCACAGAGAGAATTCATTCTGAAAATGTATTTACTTTTCTTGAGATGAATCTCACTTCCAGATAAATGTATGAAAATGTATATATCCCCTTATATACATGCACAAGGTCAAAACAGATGTGGCCAGAGGTAAAAGGCATCCCCGTTATAAGAGTTCCACATGCTATATATACACAGACATTCATTATAGGAGAAGACTCATCCATGTTTAGAATTAGCATATCAGCAAATCGTGCTCTGGCCAGGTGAGCTCCTGACCTGCTAACTCTATAATCAAATACAGTCGAATGGAATCCGTTCCGGAAGTCCATTCGACTTCGAAAACATTCAAAAACCAAGGCGCGGCTTCCTGCAGCCAATCAGAAGCCGCAGAAGTTGCACTGAACGTTTGGGTTCCAAAGAATGTTCACAAACCGGAACACTCACTTCCAGGGTTGTGGCGTTCAGGAGCCAAAACGTTTGACTCACAAGGTGTTTGGGATCCAAGGTACAACTGTAGATTAATTCATGTGGTAACAACAACAACAACAGCAACAACAGCAACAGCAACATGGAATGTGTATCTCGTACACAAGCAAGTGCTTTACCTATTACATGTTTTGGCTTAAAGCTTTGTTTTATGCAGAAGGGCTTACATTTGAGTAAGCACGCATAGGATTAGACTGCAGAAGGGTTTCTGTTTCCAGCTAACCTGGATTGAGGATGGTGTTATGTATCACTCTTGCTTGCTTCTTCTCATGCACACGCATCCACAGAATGTTCATAATGTTTATACAAATAAGATGGAGAAGTAAAGACAGCAGGGACAAAATTACTGACAGACTGACAGGGTAGATGGGTAGACTTTCGCTGTTGGCTCCCATTCTGGTTAGTTATGGTGAGATCATATCCTGAACATATCTTGTCTTATTCTAAATACATTTACTTAAAAGCTGGTCCCAACGATTTCAATAAAATGTCCCATACCATGTAACAAGAAAGACAGAAATGTTCTTCTTCTTTAGCCTGCTATCAGTAATCCAACAATGCTAAGTGCTAAACGCTATCAGTTAATGGATAGTACAGTAACCTATGACCTGCAGAATACAGCTTCCTCTCGAGGATCTAGTGAAAGCTGCTCTTACTATTAATTGAATTTTGTAACCCGAGCTGAAACAAGTTTTTCCATCTCTGAGAAGTTTTGGAATGAGAAATATCAATTATTCTATTTACTTCCCCCCTTACAACCCCACCCCTCTGACACAAGGGTAATGACAAGCACAGCGGCGTTGGGCTAGCCAGAAAAGGATAGGCTTGGTTCCAAAACCATCACACTACAGAATGCAAGATCAGTTTTTATATACCTGTGTCCTTAAGGCTAAAAATGAACAAAAGCAATTTGACGTGTATGAAGTCGGCGCTTTGGGAATCAAGTGATACAAGGTTTGCTATAGGGGGCTGCAGCCACAGAGAAGCTCGGGCTGCTAAGCAGCAGGTCCTACGGAACTCAGAGACACTTCCTTCCCAGCAAAGAGCGCGCAGGGTTGCTCCGCGGCGGAAAGTATGGCGCAAGGGAGAAGGAGACAGCGGGGCCGTCTGCGTCGGGGCCGTCCAGGTGGCTGAGCCCAGGAGCCGGCCTTCAGTCGCTTCCCTCCCTCCGGCTACTCCGCGCGCATGCTAATGGCTGCCCCGCCGCCCCGCGCAGCCCTGGCGGGGCACTCGGTGCCACTCAGGCCGGCAGGGGGGCGCTCGGCTCTCCGCGCCGCCGCTCGCGGGCCTCTCAAAGCGCCTTTCAGCCGCTCCGCGGGCTGCTCTCCGGAGGAGTCTGGAGCCACATAAAGGCGCTTTATGCTGGAGAAGAAGGAGCAGCAGCAGCGGCAGCAGCAACTTCAGCTGGGCCGCTTGAATTCGGGAAGGGGCAACAGAGAGGCTCTTTATGCGCCGGGCAGCAGCAGCAGCACCTCTCTCGCTCGCTCGCACCTTGGCGAGGGGGAAGGGAGAGCCGGCTGGGAGCAGCGCCGGGGTCCTGGCGCGCCCAAGCAACGCCTCCCTCCAACAGGGTCCCTGGTTCGGGCTGCCCCACTTCAGACGGCAGGGACGGAGAGGAGGCGTCGTCGTGCTGCTCGGGCCTTTCTCTCGCGAAAGGAGCCCTCCTCACGTGTAAACAAAACAAAAAAAACCACTGTATGAGTTGATAAACGGTGGTGCAAGCCGCCTGCCCCCAGGTAGAAGGGGCGCAGGTGAAGGCAGGCTGGGCCTTTGGGGGTCAATGGGCGGTGGGAAGGAAAGGAAAGGAAAGGAAAGGAAAGCTGGCCAGTGAAGGGTATCTTTGTAACCCCCTTTAAAAAAAAAAAGTAAAGGAACGCTGGATGGTTAAGTCCAGTCAAAGATGACTACATGGGGTTGTGACGCTCATCTTGCTTCAGGCCAAGGGAGCCAGCGTTTGTCCACAGACAGCTTTCCAGGTCATGTGGCTAGCATGACTAAACCGTTTCTGGCACAACAGAACACCGTGATGGAAACCAGAGCGCACGGAAAAGCCATTTACCTTCCTGCCGCAGCGGTACCTATTTATCTACTTGCACTGGTGTGCTTTCGAACTG
The DNA here is from genome assembly GCF_963506605.1 of Zootoca vivipara. Taxonomy (NCBI): domain Eukaryota; kingdom Metazoa; phylum Chordata; class Lepidosauria; order Squamata; family Lacertidae; genus Zootoca; species Zootoca vivipara. The sequence continues at coordinate 59,261,410 of NC_083284.1, read as the reverse complement.
CTAGGTTGGCAGAAGCTGGGACAGAGCAATGGGAGCTCACTCTGTTGAGGGGATTCAAACAGCCAGCCAACCTTCCGATCAGTAAGCCCAAGAGGCTTAGAGGTTTAGACCACAGCGCCACCCGCTCCCCTTGTAACCTTTGTAAGCCTGTTCGGTTTGGCAGGTTGTCCTAGCTTACAGGATGGTGGAACTTTTCACACCAAGTGGGCCGCTGTAGCACTTTAGCACAGAACTTGTGAGTCACACACTGAATTAAATTGCCACATTACAGATTTATGTGCTTTCATTAAAAATGCATGACACATTTTTTATAATAATAATAATAATAATAATAATAATAATAATAATAATAATATTGCCAGTGGCCACCAAAAAAGGCCTCTCACAGGTTGGACCACACTGCCCTAGAATCTCAAGGTTAGTAAGCTGACTCCACTAGGAGGAGAAGCAAGGTTTGCGAGGCAATTCATAATGTGAAGAATCTCAGCTGCCGTTTGAGGCAGGCCTAATGATAGGACTTATTCTGTTCTAGTATGATGTTTGCGTGTTATGTATGTGTGTGAGAGGGAGATCATGAGCTCATGCTTTAATATTTAGGTACAGACTGGAGATTACACTTACTCACACTATAATTGGCCAACAGTAAAGACCATGGTTTCATGCTTGCTATAGCCACTACTAAGATTTAGAATATAACTACGCCAGTATAAATATGCTTATCAAAAGCTACCTTTTAGCATTATTTAACCAGCACAACTGGTTATATCTCCTCTAGTGTGTACCTTGCTCATCTGCTATATTTGAGCCCTCGAGCAGAGTCGTAGCATGGGGTGTGTGTGCCAGGGGTACTGTGGCCCCAGGCACAATTTTGAGAGGGGGCACAAACAGGCACCCCCACAGCAGCCTCCTTCATCAGAGCCTGGCTCCATGCCAGAAGGAACTGCACCTTGGCTGTGGGGCTTGTGCCTGGTGCAGCTCCACCCCCCCCCCCCTGGGTCAGGCCTGACCCAGAGGAGGAGAGAAGGTGAGTGGGTGACAGAACTGCTGCCCACCCTCAACTGTGGCACACCTCACACCTGGAGCGCAGGCATATGCTTTGCTGCTGCACTCAGGTATGCTAGGAAATAAGTGCTTTGCCCTAGAGCAGAGGTTTTCAACCTTTTTGAGTCCACAGCTCCCTTGACCAACTACCGTACATTCTTTTTGCAGCACCACTGTGGGGCTCAGGAGCCCAGTTTGGTCGACCCTTTCCTGCAGAGCTGGCAGCCCCCCACCCTTTCTCGTACACCCTCCTCTCCCCTCTCCTTGGGAGTCCTCTGGGCAGCCGCTGCTGTCGCCCCTGGTCTCTGAGCTGCCCTCCTGCCCCAAAGAGAGGTGCCTCCCCACACTGCCCCACAGGAGCCTGGGACTTGTCTGTCCATTCCTAACAACTAGGGCGCTGGTGGAGTGGCTGGCTGGGCTCCCTCGCCCACTTGCTTGCTTACTCCAAGGCCGCCTCAGCTCCTGGCAGCCAGCACCCCTTGGCCAGCCCAGAGGCCCCATTTGGCTGGGGAGCCTGTAGCCAGGGCTGCTGCAACAAACAGCTGCACAAGCCTTTGGGAAGCAGAGATGCAAGAGCGCATCAGAGGAGGGAGGGAAGGAGAGAGGCCAGTGTTGCCCGTGGCACCCCTTACCATCATTCAATGTGCCCCAGGGTGCTGCAGCACACTGGTTGAAAACCACTGCTCTAGAGTCATGGTATGTGCCTGTATGAAATCTTGGTGTACATTCAAAACTTTCATACCTCTCATTACAGCCTTCTTCTATGGAGCCAGCCATTCAGCAACGACTCACCAAGAGTTAAACTAGGGAATTAGTCCACCAAATGACATTATGGTCTTCTCACCTGCTGGCACCTCAAAAGCCAAAGTTTCAAAATAACAACAGTTCAGTAGCGTCCAGTCCTAAGGGGCACACAGTCAACTGATCAGAAATCAAGTACGGTAGGCATATGTGTGAACGAGCCCTTTGTTAATTTGTTGTTGTTGTTTTTTAAATTGCCATTGAATTTCTAAAAACATAAGCTGAAATCAGCCGCCCAAACCTAATGAAATCGAAGTGCTTGGAGCCTCTTCGATTCAAGGGGATTGGTATTCCCACATCATGAATGCAAGTAGCTAGCGTTAACTCCTATTGTTTTCGAAATAATTCATTCCTAAGGGTTTATAACTGGGACTCAGAGCAATACGTCACGTATCTTAGTCTCAACTCTGTAAAAAGGAGAATGAAAACAGGCAAAACGCCTGTGCGTTTTGGCATTACAGTGCATTGTCATATTTTATCCCCCTCCTCCACCAGAAAGAAAGAAAAGGCTTTGGCAGATATGATATATGGGGGCAGATGAGCTGGGCTGGTATTCAAAATATTACCCATTGTGTTGTTAATTGCCCTTAACTCAGGCCCGCTTTATGACTATAATAAATCCTTTAATATTAATAAACCAAGCCTCCATTTTCTGCGCCGGGTGTGCAGGTGTCCTTCCAAGCAACCTGTTCACACTGAGATCTCCTGATGTTTCTTCTGCTCTTGGGGGTATTATTTAGCTAACTAAGCAGGTGCTGGTTTTTTTTTTTAAAAAAAACAAAACAAAAACGCACACACAGCCAAATGACAAAAGGCTTGTTTAAATTTGGCTCTCTGAGCAAGAAGAACTGGCTAATTTCTGAAGTGGGGGTGGGGAGGTTGGAAATGGGGGAGGGAAGCGACCAGGCTCTGCTTTGCCGGGATATGACATTTCCTGTGGTGAAGCCTGCATTGGCTGCTAATAGAGATCTAATTGATGGGTGAAGTCCCATTTCCGCACTCTCTCCTTTATTGCTCCATCCAGTCTGTTGCAAAATATAAACCTTAATCTGATTGAGCAATTCCTCCAGGATTCAGTGCAAGCTCACAGCCCAGGAAAAAAATCGTTATTAAAAAAATTAAAGCACCAGGCTTGAATCCCAGAACCTTTGCATGCTTCAGGGGTGGGGGTGGGGAGGCCTTTTTGACATTTTAACACTTTCTCTTTTTGCAGTCATTCCCTCTTTATGATTATCGCATATTGCAAACTTGGGTGGGGGGTGCACATCAGTGACAATAATACCTGGCCCGCCTCTTTCTTTTCAAATAGGATTGTCAAGTGTTGTTGTTGGTGTTTTTTTTTACTGAATTGCATCACCTAAAGCTGCTTGCAACCTGGATTCTCTCCAGCACTCCTAAGACTGCCCCCACCCCTCCTCATCCATGCCCTCATCAGCGCAGATGCTTCATTCAGTATGATAAACCTCATCACACTATTCCCTACAATTTCTCCCACTGAGGAACTCATTCTGGCAGCTGTAGGCCAACTTAAAGAACCTGGGACGCCAGACAGCTCTTAGTCAATTGCATTCTATTCTATAGGACTGTACATTAACAATAATAATTCTGAATGCACGATCAAAAACATACCCTTTATTCTAAATATACCTTTTAGATGTGAATTCAGATTACATTCGTAAATGTTACATGTTTTCCACCTCCATCCTAAAAGCATTTACTTGGCATTAAATAACCTTGATAGGATTTACATTGTATTGAGCATAGGAATATTTGAGTGAAAGCTTCAGTGCTTTTCTAAAAAGACTGGGGCTGGGGCTGAAGGAAAGAGAGATGCAGGGGCTTAACCATTAATCGCAGACCCCATATTTCTTATTCCAAACGCGAGATGCACTCTGCACATGCTCATGTATCACTACTGTGCAGGTTTTGGTTCTGAGCCGTAGCATGGGAGCAGGTTCCAGGTTTGAAGCCCTGTCTTAATATGCCCTACACTGCAGAACACTTTATGATTTTAACAGAACAGTATTTCACCCTCCCATGCCGACTGGTTTATTTACAAGAATGTCATGTTCACACATGAATGTAAATTGCATGGCGAGACCTTGAGCACCACCCCATTTGTTAGATAATGAAACACACGGACACCAATATTTTGGGTTAATGGGGTAAATAAGGACACAACTTTATTGGTTACAGATGTGAGCGGTATTGGCTTAGGCACTGGAACTGAACCGACTATATCTGACTCCTGCCTGTCATGCAGGTAGTCTCATAAGGGTCAACCACCAGTATGGGGAGCCCTGTTGATGTACATCAACTGTGAGCTCCCCCAGGGTCACTGATGGGGTTGTGGCATGGCCCTAGCCCATACCCAGGCTTCGGACAGGATCCACACCCCGGATCCCTTTAATGGAATACCCGTAAAAGAGGGGGGGCAGGTGAAGGCCACAACTTCCCCTCCCATAAACCAGGGTTACCAATGCCTAACCGCCAATCCTTACAAAGTTGTGATGATTGCTACAAGGCAGGCGAAAACCTTCCTACCTGGTCCCCTCAACAGGTGACCAACCATAGTTCATAGCAAGGCCAGGATGGTGAACGCATGAAAATAGGGTGGGAGGGAGGGTGGGAGATCTGACGCAGGAGGAGAAAAGGAGACTGAGCCCCCGGCTGTGCGGATGTTTAATTCAGGTAAGCCACGTCCCCCGATCAACCAGTTTGGTTGGCCGTGGGGCATGACGCGGCTGGTGTGGGATGGAACACTGGGGCAGACAAGTCACAACAGTTCCTAGAGCGTCCACTAAAAGAAACTCACCTGGAGGGACACCTGACTAAGTTCCTGTTCCTCCAGATATGCAGATCAGATGGATTAGCTGGGACAAAAGCCCCTAGCCAGCAGCCATTCTCTCTCTTAGCCCTTTCTCCTTCGATGGGAACACATCTCCAGAGAATCTCCAGTTAGGATGGTTCTCCCTCTTGGCCTGCTGCCAAGAGAGAGACCAAATGGAGCCTTACTTTACTAAGTAGACTCCAGATGTATATACTTTTAACTTTTCTACGCAAGCCTGCCGTAAGTAAACTCTATCTTATTTTATAAACACTGTGTTGTGTATTTCTTTTAAGAGGGACAAAGGGGACTTTGCCAGGAAGTATAATATTGTACAGGTTTTAGCAAACCTGAACGCACATGCTTTGCTGCGCACAAAAGGGGAATGTCACTCTGCTGATATTGGAAGCTTGCTAACACAAGCTCGGATAGGATCTATCTAATAATATATCCTAATCCACATCCCTAACATTCCCACAGCTGGGACTCCCAGTCATGCGGGCAACATCGCCATGCCCCCTGCTGTACACGGGGAGTGCTTGTGGCCAGCCTGCAACTCTGTTCCCTCCCCCCCGGAAGGTGAGCGGTTTAACTTGATTGCTCAACACTTGATAACTAGAATGTGTGACCTGGTTCCATTGGCAAGCATTGCCTAGGGCAAGGTGATGATTTTTCTGCTGTTGTGTTTGACGAACATGTGTGTAAACCTCATTCTTTGAAGGTTCTCTTGGAACTGCGCTATATTGTGTTTAGAATCCAGATCACAGTGTTTAATCTGCTTTGATTAACGGGTGTCACATGAGGATTTTATTGACTAATGAAGCTTCGCCAAAAGAAATTCAGTCTACTGTGTCAAGTGCATAACATTTTTCATTTTTCAAATCAGCCAGGTAAATCCCCTGTCTAATCCTTCAAAAGCTGCATTGTTAAAAGGCTTATTGAAATGAAATGAGTGTACGGGGCAGAGCAGTTTCAGAGCTACATTTTTCTTGGTATTTCTTGTATGCTTTCCTGTGCATATACCTCTAAAATGGTACACTCCCACTCCCCAGACAGCTTTGGGTCCTACCGGCAATGTAAATAAATATAAAGCCATTCTTGACACTAATATCCAATATAATCTGACACACATTTTATTGAAATCAGATTTTCTAAAATACCCATTCCTGAAATAGCTTGCCTGTGTACTGGTGTCCTTCCGTGAAAAAATATCCACTGATACGAACTGACCAAAATGTTTGTTGATTAACCATTTGACTTTTAATCAGTTTGCTAATATGTTTGAGGTAAATGTTGAAGTGGCTACAGTGATCTGCCTGAATTACACACACACACACACACACACAGAGAGAGAGAGAGAGAGAGAGAGAATGCCTGCAAGCCCTGCAGCAATGATCAGATGTTATTAAAATCCAGTTTAAAACTCCCAATCCAAATTCACTCTTAATGACACTCCTGGAAAGATTAATGCTTTCAGCCCCTATTGATTTTTTTTTGCAGTCATTCAAGAATAAGCCTATAGTTCAGGACACCCCCTCCCCCCCCAATCTAATATTAGTGTGACAAAGTTTAAAAATATAATAAACCAAGAAAATGCATACAGGAAATGCTGTGATTGTGAGTCATGACTGGAGAGGTAACCTAGAATCTTTTACAGTGTCACTGAACATGTTGGGATCCAAATCTTTGGATCCCAGGGAGTCACAACCCAGCACCAGGAAGCTTGTGAAGCAGGGCAGATGTGATTACTTCTCAGGCTGGTAACTTGCTGGTTATCCGGAGTGACCATTATTGTTACGAACATTTGAACTGCGCAAACCATGATCGGCAGTAGGTTTGATTGCATTAAACGGAGCAGCTTACGGCCATGTGAATGTGTTTAGGGTTTGTATCCTGAATGGGCCTATTTATGTGAGGGTACAAATACTTTTTAAAAGGAGGGGGTGCAGAGTTTGTTTGGCATATTCGATAACATTATGAGATCACAAAAAAGAAGCCACAACTTAAAATCCGTTGGGTGTTTTGAGTGGTTTTTTTGCAATGTAATTTTGAATATATCCTCAAAGCAGGCCTTTACAGTTTAAACTGGATGGAAGAATGCTCACCTCAAACCAGCACCCAAAATTTCCTCCATCCTCTCCAACTTCGCAGCTTTCTCTGTGACATTACAAGGGGCGTCTCTGTGATTTTCTGCCATGTCAATGCCCTCCTTAAAAGTTCTACCATTGGATAATTAATTCTCTGTGTGCCCCTTCCTTCTCTTTTTCATTCCTCCAAGAGCTTTGTGGTCTTCTACACATCCATATTTGCACCCTGAATCCTGCCCTTGCTGCTTGCCACCATTAGCAAGTCTTTGTAATGGCTTGTTTCCTTCAGGTCTTTAAAGGTCTGGTTAAAACTGAAGCTCACTGGATGACCTTGGGGCAATCTTTGCCTCTCGGCCTAACCTACCTCGCAGGTAGGACAATTGGAGGGAGAACCATACATGCCACCTTGAAAAATACATAAACCCTACGTACAGAAGCTAGCCAGAGGGGTAGCTGATTCTCCAGCTTTAACACGGTTTCCCACCATATCTGAGGATAGGGCACAAGGCAAGGGCCAGGCTGTGCAATGGCACTCCAACACCATGCCACTGCCACTCGGCACCTGCCACCTGAGGCAGCTGCCTAAGGGTAGGGCCGGCCCTGTCTGAATTTTTGGTCTATAATGGGCTCTGTGAAAAGTCTGCTCCTTCCTTTGTCATGCCACACAGGATGCTGTGGTACTGGGCATTTTGGATTCCACTTTGAGATGGCTTGTGTGTGTTTCTCATTAGAATCCTTGAGTTGGAAGGGATCACAAGGTCGGACCATCTAGTAGTTAGTCCAACTAGAGGCAAAAATATTTTGAACCAGTGAGCTTAAGAGTCTCATGCTCTGCCGACTATCATTGTGATCTTGCATTTGGAATGACGCCTTCCTTCAAAGGGGCCGTTCGTTTATTTACTCCAAGATTAGCTCCAGCCCATAATCAGTAACGCCCGGTTTTCAATGCTTCTCCACGATTAACTTTCTTCAACCCTTCACCCTTCGCTGGCTGAGGTGTAAAGTTGTTGGCCTGGCTCCTCTCTCCCTAAATGTTTGGGGAGGGCCCTCTCCGCCCCTGCGATGTCGACAGGGAAGCGTCCTTTTTCATAAAGGCCCTTTTGCCTTTATGCTTTTCTCTGGGGCCTTTTCTCTCTCTTTTATTTTGCTTCTCTCCCCCCCTTTCCCCCCGAATCTCGGAAACACCAGCGAGCGAGGCAAAAAATAAATAAAATAAAAGCGGTGTGTGTTTGTGTGCAGGCATTTTTTTCGGAGCTTTACAAACCTCTCTTCACTTTCGCCCCTCGATAGGTTAAATGAGGCGGAACGCTATGAAGGGGATTTGAACCGGTCTAAATGATTGATGAAGCCGGGGGCAAAGCGGAGCTTTTTCCGGATAAAGCTCCATACATCCAAGCATAATGGCCGGGTAGTGGCAGGGCCGGGTCGCTTCAAAAGCCGTGGCCCAAACGCATTGAGACAAAACAGCGAGGGAAGGTGCTCTGTTGTTACCTAATCAGTTTATGCGCTGAGCCACCAGCCGCCCGAAGGCGCGCGGCGCTGCAGAGGAAGTGGAACGGGTGAAAAGGGGAGGCAGATCAGGCCCAACACACCCGTCACCGCCGCCTGCCTCTCTCTCCCCCACCGTCCCCTGCGCTGCTCTCTCAGCTCCGCTCACGGCTGAGCTCGGCCCATGCAGCTGCCTGCCTGAGAACCCAGCATGGGGCGAGCGCCGTCGCTCCGGGGAGCCGAGCGAGACTGGCAGGAGGAGAAAGAAAAAGAAAAAGAAAGTGAAAGTGCCAATGGAACGCTCGCACTCAGGCGCAGCGCTGCGCCTCCCACGCGAGAGCGTTCCAGAGAGGCGCGCCGGCCAATGGGACCCCCTCTCTTCCTGGCCAAGCCTCCTTCTGCACCTTTTAGAACCCTAGAATTGTAGAGGTGGAAGGGACCCTGTGGGTCAGCTAAGTCCAGCCTCCCCCCTGCAGTGCAGGAATATGCAGCTGAGCCATACCGGGTGGGGGTGGGGCGGGGCGCGAACCTGCAACCTTGGTGCGATCAGCACCACCGCTCTAGCCAACTGAGCTCTCCAGGCTATTTATTCTGAATAAACCTAAGGAAAGCATCTGGTCCACCAAAGACAGACAGCAAAAGGTTGCCGAAAGGTGCCTTTGGTTGGTTAACTGCTAACATGAACACTAAGTGTGTTTGTGGGAGCAAGCGGGGTTACTGGTTTATGTTTTATTGTTATTTTTTGTGTTCTCATTTTGTATTTTTATGAGTGTGGAGGGGCCTGCGATTTTCAGATGAAGGGCAGTATATGAATTTAACATATACAATAGTAATATCATATAAAGCTCTTCTAAACAACAACCCACACACTTGAATTAAGCAAGGAACATTTTTGTTTCACTTTTTGCTATTTACGTGCCGCCCCAAACGTCTCTCTCTCTCTCTCTCCCTTCCACCCATTCTACGGAGGAGATCAGACCAGTCTGAGAATAGTTTTTCATCCCAGTCCTATCTGCACTATCCCTATCCCTATTCCTGCCCATACCCTGCTCGACCTCTTAAGGGCTGTTAGGATCCCGGCTGCAAATTTGCAATTTGGAGGTGATATAGAACAGTGTTTCTCAACCTTTTTTGGGCCACGGCACAATTGTTCCGTGAAAAAAATCACGGGGCACACCACCATTAAAAAAGTTAAAAAATTTAACTCTGTGCCGCCCTATATTATAATTATGACTGTAAGAAACACTTGCCAAATATTGCTTTCCGGCGGGTCAGTGCTGCGTATTGGCGGCCTCCAGGCTCGTTTGCACTGAGCTTTGGGAAAGAGGAGGAGAAATATTGCTTTCTGGCGGGTCAGCGTTGTATATTGGCGGCTGCCAGGCACGTGACAATGCAAATCGCCCTTCTCGTCGGCACACGTCGCAGCACACCAGCCAGCGTCTCGCGGCACACTAGTGTGCCGCGGAACAGCGGTTGAGAAACGCTGATATAGAAAGTTACAATCATAGCTGCCAAGTTATCCCTTTTTTACAGGGATTTTCCCTTATGCTGAATAGGCTTCCTCGTGAGAAAAGGGAAAACTTGGCAGCTATGGTTACAATGGCCTCAGATGAAGACTAATTGAAGTAAATAGCTGGTGGCTTTCAGACTTTATGCACTGATAGCACACTGAGGCAGTAGAAGTATGGACTCTGCCACTCTGCACTAAGGGGGAAGTTGCTTCAGTTGCCTCCTTTCAATCCAGCCCTAGAAGCTAGTTTCATTTTGGTTGCTATAAACCTGGATTTAAGTTGTACCACACTGTCAATCAACAAGGAGTATTTTATACAATAATCTTGTGCATGTTAACTCAGAAGTAAATTTCACTGCATTGGGGCTTACTCCCAGGTACAAGTGCACAGGAATGCAGTCAGATATCAATTTGATTCAAGGCACAATACTTATGGGTTTACCCCCACCCACCCCCTTTTACCATTTCAGAGTATGGCTTCAATAGTATTAAATCTTGACACATATTGGTGAGTGGGGAATTGAGTTGTATTCAACTTATTTTGAGTTGTATTCAACTTATTTTGAGTTGTATTCAACTTATTTTGAGTTGTATTCAACTTATTTTGAATGTATTCAACTTATTTTGAGTTGTATTCAACTTATTAAAAGCAATGGACTTGGCTAACTTGATTACAATAGATCTCTTCTGATTACGATTTTGTCACTTTGGGTTGCCCTGGGCAAGATAAAGCGACTAACAAATTTGATAAGTAACACAACCCACCACTCCAGCAGTGTGACTTTTGATTTGGTTGAACTTCCTTTGAGGTCAACCATTTGAGTTGAGTAACTGGCGTCTGCATTTTTCTACGTGCGTTTTAGAACATGTGTGCAGAAGTGTTCAGGAAATGCTGGTGATTAAACATTTAATTTAAATTACGATGATGCGGCTTACAAGCTTTAATTGGTTTAGTACGAAGATGCTTGCTCAGAAATAAGAATGTGAAAACAGCCTTGTTGGATGAGAGCCAAGGTCCATATAGTCCAGCAGCATCTCTTGTCTGGTTGAGTCCAGTCTGGTCTGGTGAAGGCAGCACCATGGAGAGTTCCGAGTCAACCACTTGCTCCAAAAAAGGCTGGAGGTAGACTGAAGTCTTTTGAGTTGCTCACTCAAGTCCACTTCTCCAGGGCTCAACTCCTATGGTGAGAATTGCTATCCTTAAAGGGTCATCCCCCTGGCCTTCAAATGGGTGCTTCTTCTGGGCTGACTAGCCTCCTGTCTTTGTACACTCCTTGCACCACTGGATCACCAAGGAGCTCAATTTCTCAGGTCCAGGGAAAGGTGTCTTTGAGGCTTCTGCTTCTGGCACTGAGAGCTCTGGTGCAGAGAGATTTAGCCCAGGGGGTTCCTGCCAGCCTTGGATTTAGTGGGCCCTGGTCATCAGCATCAGGCTCAGAGTCAGATACCTAATCTGACCCCTTACCTGGTGATTCTACAACCTCTGCCTCTGTGTTTTGATTGCTGCTGGACCCTGGGATTGTGCCACATCCAGTTGTCATAGTGGCCAACCATATGCCTATGGGAAGCCTGCAAGCAATCCTAAGTGCCACAACAGTCTCTCCTCCCTTATGGCTGGTAGTCCCTGATAGCCTTATCTTCCATGAAGTTGTCCAAACCTCTTTAAAGCCTCTCTAAATTGTCATCCATTGCTACATCTTATGGCAGTGAGTTCCATAGTTTAACCGTGTGCTGCATGACAAAGTACTGAATCTTCCAACATCAGCATCACTACATGGCTCCAGGTTCTAGAATTATGAGAGAGGGAGAAATCCCAGTGTCCTTTTTCTCTTGTTGTTGTTGTTTAGACGTTTAGTCGTGTCCGACTCTTTGTGACCCCATGGACCGAAGCACACCAGGCACTCCTGTCTTCCACTGCCTCCCACAGTTTGGTCAGACTCATGTTAGTAGCTTCAAGAACACTGTCCAACCATCTCGTCCTCTGTCGTCCCCTTCTCCTTGTGCCCCCCATCTTTCCAACATCAGGGTCTTTTCCAGGGAGCCTTCTCTTCTCCTGAGGTGGCCAAAGTATTGGAGCTTCAGCTTCAGGATCTGTCCTTCCAGTGAGCACTCAGGGCTGATTTCCTTCAGAATGGTTAAGTTTAATCTTCTTGCAGTCCACGTGATCCATGGGACTCTCAAGAGTCTCCTCCAGCACCTTTTTCTCTACCCCACACATAATTTTATACTTATCTCTGTTTTTTACGTCTGATTTATTTTTGTGGTGTGGGCTTATAGCCGAATAAAGATCTATCTATCTATCTATCTATCTATCTATCTATCTATCTATCTATCTAATTTTATACACTTCCATCATGTCCTCTCTAACTTGCCTCGTCTTTGAACTAAGAAAACAAAAACAAGATGTGGTGATATTTGCTCATAAGGGAGCTGCTCCAGCCAGGAGATTATTTTTGTTTCCCTTTTCCGAACTTTAACCGATACCCTTTTGGAGGCAAGGGTACCCAAATGATACACAGTTTCCCAAGTGTGGTCACACTATAGATTTGTATAAAGGCATTCTCATATTGGAATTTTTATTTCCGGTCCCTCTCCCAACACTTCCTAACATGGAATTTAGCAGTTTTCACAGCTGTTTCTCAGACTCCCTTTCCTGAGAAAGTTACTTCAGGCCCAGGGAATCTGCCCTACTTCTTCTGTGAAGGCAGAGGCAAAGAATTAATTCAGCTTCTCCTTTTCCTCCTATAGCACTGACTTAAAGGGGACTTACTCCCAAGTAACTATATACACTACAGCAACCCAGTGGGAGACCATTTTAACTGGTGGGGCTGACAGTTAAAGCCATGTTTTTATTATTATCTGAAGCTAATTTGGTTCTGGGCATTGCTGCAATGTGGAATGAAAAAGAAAATACTTTTTAAAAATGGTGTTTTAACACTCAATAACTCAGTGCCTCAAAAAGACACAGAGACTGAGGTTTTAGTAATATGTATATCTATTTAAACATAACTGGTTTAATTGATGGACCCAGTTGGTGGACCCAGGGAACAGCACGCCATCTCCCCTTTGTAAACAGCTGCCATACCAGGGTCACTATTCCCTCCAAGGGAAGCACCTCTCCCTCAGCTCTCCCCAAACCACCAGCAGGTAATTTGCTAAGGGCAACAGGCCTCTCGCATTGCCCTGCAGTGAGGCCAGGACTTTCCATTTCAAAAATTCAGATGTGATGCTTTTGAAATGGACCGAGACTCCTGTTCTGAACTGTTTGTAATAGGTTTTGTTTTGTTGATAGTATGACTAATGGGCTCTGATGAGAAATTAGTGAGCTTCGTAAACTAATATGAAGTACCATTTAATAGCGTAACTCAACAATCGTTGCACTTTAAAGACCGCTGCCACATAATAGGATATGTGGATTTAATAAGAAGAACAATTAAATAAACGGTGCGATTTAAAGGCCTGTGCAGCTTCAAGGGCTCTGCAATTGGATAACCGCTAAATATCATTACAGTACTTTGCAAAGGAAAAAGGGAAAGTCTCTGCCCTCTAGGAGCATACAGTATAAATTTCATCATTGCTGGGAGAGAACAAAGGGGAATGAAGGGAGAAGCGATGGTAACATAAAAAGTGAGGTCATCCTCACAGGGAGCTTTCAATCTGAACCACCAGCTATAGCAGTAGAGTGAAAAAGCTACTACAGGAATAGTTGCTTGTTCAGACTGTGTGCTTCAAGAAACCTGCAAAGTGGTAGTGAAAGGCTCTGCCCTGTTCAACAGCATCCCATTACAAAGCAGTAGCAACAGAAGATAGATGCTGCAATGGTTGTTCAGTTTAGCTTGACCCCCCGTCCCTTTGGAATTGGGACAATTACGCCAGTGTTCGGGAGCTCTTCCATTAATCATTGTTTCATTGCACACACACACACAGCCCATAGGAAGTTTGCTAATTTCGGACCACCATACCAGAGTGCTTTCATCATTAGTCCAGAGTCAATACCAGATGCCTTTCCATTTTTTAGCTGTCCAACAGTTTGCACAGCCTTCCATGGTAAATGGATCACACAGCTTAATGGGCAGATCAGTCAAAGCTGGGAACATCTTGCTTGGAAGGACTGAATCATCCCTGGCATCAAGCACATCCGGCTAGTTCCGACTCTGTTCCTTCCTCTGGTGGTTACTCCCCAAGTTCCTGTTCTGTGACTTGAGAACAGGCCAGCCAGGAGCGAGGAAACCATCATACACAATCTGCTCCAGGCTCCATGTCTTAATCGACTCACAGGCTATGCGAACATCCACATTCATTTGGTCTTGGGCCTCTCAAAACCCTATAGTGGAAGCTTGTTGTTGTTGTTGTTGTTGCCATCCATCTGTCTCAAGAGACAATGGAGTGCACCTCCATGGGTGAAGCCAAACTGCTACATTAGCAGCATTGAAGTGACCTGGGCAGAGTGTATGGAGTTCCTGGGCTGCCCACACAACAAGATTCCCCCCCCCCCTCGGCCTCACTTATGTGGTCAAAAGCAAAGCAGAGAAATACGGTTGACACCAGCTTGGCTGCAGGAGATGCTGGAAGGAGGCGCACAAGGCACCAGCCAACGGTCTTAGGGACTCCACCCCAGATTTCTGTAGGATTTACTCCTTAGCCTTTTCTTCTCCCAAAGATATCCCACAAGGCAGCGGAGGTTTAGGACCAGAGTTTTCCTTCTCCTCGGTGGGCTACCTTCCCAGGTTGACAAGCCCCATCTGCCCCACACTTCCCTAGGGTTGCCATATCTTGAAGAGCAAAAAAGAGCCACAGCCGGTCTTTCTTGAAGCCTTCTAGACCTGAGAACGACACTCTGCTGTTATGAAAACTGGTGGCTGGTACTGACAATAAGAAGCAGAGGGTCAGTCAGTGTTTCTTCACTTTTGCTATATTTGAGAGCCAGTGGGGTGAGAGCAAGAATGGGTTAGAGTCCTCCAGATGTTGCTGGATGTCAGCTTTTGTCAGCACAAGCCAGTATGGCCAATGGCTAGGGATGATGGGAGTTGTAGTCCAACAACATGTGGAGGGCTATAGCTTCTCCATCTCTGGTTTAGGACTAGGACTGGGAAGACCTAGGTTCACATCCTCTTTCAGCTATGAAGTAACCCTGGGTAACCCTCAACTGGGTTGTTCTTGCAAGGATAAAACAGGGGAGACAGCCACGTATGTTGCTGTTTTTATTTATTTGTTATTCATATATTCAAAGTTTTTAAAACTGCCCTTCGTCAAATAGATATGGGGGTGTTGTACAAAATAAGTCATAAAAGGGTCATACAACCATATTCATGTAAACTTGAGATGAGCTCCTTGGGGAATATATCTGAAAGAAACAAAATTTTCCATTATGCTTGATCACTATCAAAGGCTCTAACTTTCTGAAGCTTTTACTCCTCTTTTGCATATTCGCCAGATACCAATTTCTTGATCACTCTGTTCCAAGAGGCATTAAAGATTCTCTGTGTCTTCTCTGTTCTTCCATCTCTTGTCTTTTCTTTCTCTTTTAAGCTTCATCTCTTTCACTACACTTTGTCTTCTGTCACACTGCCTGTCCATGAAAAAGTACTCTGTCCAGAACCTTACGAGCTGTGTAATCAATTAGTTGGAATCACTAGATCCTGCTCGCCTGAGCAGACAGATATTTTCTCTTTTATAAAACTATAGTCATAGAATCTTGAAAACCATTGTGTTCAGCATACAGATCAAACAAATGAAAATTAGAACTATTATTCTGCAGAGTCTCAAATTCCGCAGTCACAATCCGGCATAGATTAAGCATACTAACATCACAATCCTACACATATTTACCGAGGTATAAAGTCTATTGTACTTAATTCATCTTTCTCCCAGGAAAGCTTCGCACAGAGTAGCAGCCATAAAGTCATTCAAATTAGGGGGCAGTTGAGTGCTTAATTCTGACATATTGCAACTATTGGGTTGCAAATAAGTCATACTGATTTCTATTTTTTTATTAAAAAAAACACACCCACATAGGTGTGCTTAGGAATGTGGTATACATGGCCCAATAATCTTATTTAATATACTTTGGTGATTATATGAAGCTTCTTAAAATATTGATTAAAAAAAGCTGCAAGTTAAATAGATTTGAGTCTCATTCATTTTGGTAGGAGTTATTAAGTACAAGTTTACCCCACCCACTGATATCAATGGGACTCTATGGGGCTCAACTTTGGACAGACTGACCACTATGATTTGTAAGAAAACCAGCATTGCGGTCAGCGGACAAGATCTAATAAAAAAATTATCTTTTTTTGCCAAGCTGGGAACTTGGAATCTTTTCTGTATAGTGACTTTTTAATTCTAGTTTGCATAACCTGGAGATCGGACTATTGCTTTTGCATGATGTACGTAGGTGTCTCATGACCGGAGTTGCATTGTTTTATTGTGTCTGTACTCTTTGTATTTTTCAAGAGTTATTTTGTAAACAGATGATGTATTTCTCTATTGGGGGGAATTAAAAAACCAGCACAACCCCCCCACCAAATGAAATGATTACAAATCCCATGGATTGACACGTGAGCATTAATGCCTGTACCCAGTTCTGTCATTGATGAAAACTTCGGTGCAATTCTAAGGATGTTTACTCAGAAGTAAACTGATTTCAACGGGGCACACTAGCAAGCGTGTTTAAAACTGTGAGCTTGAGTGCTTAAACTTTGGATCATCCCCAGCCTTGTCTCTGAATGCGAATGGCTCTTTTAATGAACCGGCTAAAAACGTGCAGCAGTTTTTTGACATCCTCATAACTGCTTGTACGGCTTTAAAGAAAGAAAACTGCAGCCAGGGGAGGGAAAAAAAGAGCAACAAAGAGTGGCTAGGAAGTGTGTGCTCAGCGCAGCTTGCTGCCTCCCTGCGCCCCCTCCGCTCCCCTTGTCAATGGTGAGTTCTAATAAAAGAAGAACGAAGTTCCAAAGCTGCCTGGGGTTCCATTCAAGCCCTCTGTTGCCAGAAAAGCCAGCAGGCCTGCAGCCAGAAGCCAGCAGGCAAAAATTTAACAGCCACGCTTCCCAGCCCTAGTTAACAGCTATCAATGGATCCATAACTCTTCGCCCTCTAGATATGGGGGTCAGCTTTCAATACTACCCCACTGTCGCATACAACGTTTGTCTTGTCCCACATTCAGCTAATTGTGTCAGTCGACGGGGCGAGGCTATAATACACATCTACAAAAGCACAATGCCAGCAATAATCTCCTGCCCCGTTGCTTTATGTATTTAAGTGCTATTACAAAGTTTCCTGCAGGAAGAAGTCCCAGGGAGGCTCCAACCCTTATGCAACCTCTCTGCTGCTACCGTATCAGCATGAAAGGAGCAACAGGATTGGCCCGGTTTTGAAAACCGGGATAAACCCAGCAAGCATGCAACGGTCACATGCAACTTTGCAGAGTGTCAAGCAAACATAAGAGTTTCCCAAAGCATTAGTTCCCTTAAAAGTCAGGGCGTTATTTCAATGGCTCCTTTTGTTATTCGTGGCCAAGAGAGAACAGAGGTCATGTGACTAAGAACATAACTATTTGAATAACAAAAACAACAACAATAATTTCATTATTTGTACCCCACCCATCTGACTGGGTTGCCCCAGAAACTCTGGGTGGCTTCCAACATCTATAAAAACATAATAAAACTGTACATTAAAAGGCTTCCCTATGCAGGGTGGCCTTCAGATGTCTTCTAAAGGTTTTATAGTTACAGTGGTACCTCGCAAGACGAGTGCCCTGCAAGATGAATTTTTCGCAAGACGAATGCGTCTTGCGATCTGATGGTGACTCGCAAGACGAATTCATTTTGCGAAAAATTCGTCTTGCAAATCACAGTTTCCCATAGGAATGCATTGAAATTTAATTAATGTGTTCCTATGGGCAAAAAAAGAAATTTCAATGCATTCCTATGGGAAACCGCGGTTCGCAAGATGAATTTTTCGCAAAACGAATTGACTCGCGGAACAAATTAAATTCGTCTTGCGAGGCACCACTGTACTCATGATTTTATATTTGGAGACTCAATACGAATCTTACACTTTTAATAATATTCATCGTTGTTACAGCAGCAATACGTCGTTTCTTCTGGACGCAAAAATCCAATGGCCTTATAATAAAGAGAAAGCTGTAACTGTGGTTTTCGCCTTCAGCTTCATTCTCTGCCCAAGTGTCTGGAATCTATTTCCTTCCAAGATATTAAGATTTATGTCGCACAAGAAAGGACTGCACAATTTGTGACCTGCCAAGTTGAATGCAGCCAACCAGTCATCCATTTCCGTTGACCAAGTGCTTTGTGCAATGCCTGTTTGCAGGCCCAGGTGGACAGCAAAAAGGACATTCATGACTGTTTGCCATACATGGCGCAGCAAACTATGTTGGAGGGACTTGGAGGGTCACAGCAGGCCTAAGAGATAGAAAGGTAGTAATTGCAACTTTCTTTCAGAAAAGCTCTCAACTATTTCGCTTCTACACTTTCACCATTGTCATAAACGATGGGTAATAAATGGGCAATAAATTAAACAACAACAACAGAGTTCAATGCTCATCAGAATAATTTCGTTGCATACAAAGAGAAAATTTGAAGTACTGTATATGCATATAGCCACTTGCTTAGAAACTTGGTCTCCCGTTCCTAGTTTTGTTACATCAACAAAGAAATCATACTGTGCGCTTGAAAGAGTTAAATTGACCTTTATTGTGTATGCATTTGAGTCTGATTGACTGACATATTTGAACCTTGCTTTTACTTCTGATGTTTTTGTGTCTATGATAAATTGTTGGGTTGCTGAAAACTTTGCTAGATAATTATAAAGGTTTGTTTGTTTGTTTGTTTGTTTGTTTCAAAAGAGAGACATTTTAGCTCAGGTTACTGGCACTAGAAGAAAAGGTAGAGGGGCCCTAACTTGAAACATAAATGAAAGTCATCACATGGCTCTGACCCTCTTTTCTGTAAACTCCAAAACAAAGTCAGGCCAAAAGGCAGGGTAGTGTAGTGGTTAGAGTGTTGGACTAAGATTTGGAAGACCAGGGTTCAAATCCCCACTCAGCCATGAAACTCACCGGGTGACCTTGGGCCAGTCACTGCTTCTCTCAGTCTAAACCTACATCACAGGGTTGTTGTGGGGATAAAATGAGGAGGGAGAGAACCATGGATGCCGCTTTTTGCTCCTTGGAGAAAAAGGTAGGATATAAATGAAATAAATAAGTAAATAAATAAATAAGACTGATACTCTACACCTGAATAATTTATATGTATATTTTGAAAAAAATCATCACACAATACCCTTTTTAATGACCAAATGAAATGTCAACAAATAATGAGAAATTTTGATTTCTCTTGAGTTCTTCAGAACTGTGGTAGAGGTTGCTATTAAGCAAAAGTGTGGAGTCTGATGGAATTCCATATGGATATATGGATGGTAAAACTTCAAATCTGAATGGCCCTCAGATATATACTGTATATATAGATAGAAAGATATGAATGACTACATATACATTGTCAGTTGTATTCTGACTAAGCAATATCCCCTCCATGTGTTCTTAAGGTCTTTTAGCTTTTTATTTAATACTGTATCACTTTTGATTTATTATTATATGAAACACCACATACCACAGGACCATAGAGCTGGAAGGGACCACCTGGGTCCTCTAGTCGAGCCCCCTGCAATGCAGGAATCTTCTCTCCCAACATGGGGGCTCAAGAATAAGAGTATTGTGCTCTACCAACTGAGCTATATGCACGCACAGTGCAAATGAACTGCCTATTCTGCAGTTTAATGTCACTTTTTAAAAAATAAATAAAGTTGGGTAGGAGAGAGAGAAAAACTGGTTGTGATGTTAAGAGCCACAAAGTGTGCAGTTTGTAGATTCTGAGAGATCACATGCCCAAACTGAGACAAAGCCAAATCTGAGAGAGGGGGGGGGGAGAGGGAGGGAGGGAGGGAGAATTGGTGGAATATGTTGTCTACTGCCTTGGAGCTGTCCCTGGTCCTGTTTCTTTACAGCTACCTGTTCTCAGCTGTTTTCAGTTCTTTTGATCCATCCAAATAAATCTGTCCAGAATCTCATGCACTGCGTTCCTCACCATAACAACAGGAACAGCCACCTCTTCTCTCGTGTGTGTGTGTGTGTGTGTGTGTGTGTGTGTGTGTGTGTGTATTTCACTAATTTTACAATCATTTTGACGTTTCAAAACTTCCCACTCTGTCTACTGTTCCTTAAATTTATTTTTAATATATTCTGCATATCATTATTATTCTTTAAATATATACCCTTATAAAATGTTATTACAATAATCCTGCCAATGTTTTTATCTGCTTATAATTTATCTGTAAATATTCAATAAACCATTTCCATTCTTTTACAAAAAGTTTGTTATCTTGATTTCTTATTCTTCTGGTAAGTTTCGCCATTTCTGCATATTCCTCAAGTTTTTGTATCCATTCTTCCTTTGCTGAGACTTCTGCTTCTTTCCATTTTGGAGCAAATAACATTCTTGCTGCTGTAGCAGCATAGATGAATAAGTTTCTATACATTTCAGGTAGTTCTGTCCCTATAATGCCCAAAAGAAAAGCTTCTGGTGTTTTTGTGTGTGTCTTTTTACAAGGATTATTTTAAACATCCTTTTCATTTCATTAAGTATCATTTCCCAGTAAGCTCCTCTTCCAAGATATATAAGCAATGAGGCCACTCCCAGGTGACTTGTGGCTAAAAGACATGACCTGCCTGCCAGGCTTAAGAGGATGATCAACGCTGTTTCAAAGCCATGGTATACAGTAATCCTAAACTTCATGTGCTTCATTGTGCATGTGGAGCATGCCATAAGCACAGGTGGGTGTGGGTGGGTGCCCCATTCTCTTAAATGGCAGGGAATGCCCAGCAAAAAATCAGGGAGGCCAAAGGCATTTACATGTTAAAGAGAACAGAGCCGGCATAATCTGGCTGTTTCTGCAGAGCCACCAGAATAACTGGATCAGGTATGTAACTTCTCCTGCCATGTCAGCCAATTAATAAATCACTGAGGTCACAAAGTAGCAACCTCAAAGTTGATCCCCCATGGTATAGTAGAGCACATATGTCATGTGCAGAAGGTCTTTAGTCCAAAACTTGGCATCTCCAGGTGGGACTTCTCTGAAGCCATTTCTAAGTTCCTATGCTTGGAAAGTAATACATTGCATGCAATATTTCTGTTACCTTCCCTGTGATCTGCAGAGACCTCCAGTATGGGGCTGTGGACAGATTTCAGCTAAGAAGGCACAGGTTAAATCTCCATAGCCACAAGCTTTGGTGGGGTGGCTTAGGCTAGACTCTAACCCTCAACCTAATGTACCTCAAAGGCTCTTATGAGATTAGAGGTGAGAACTATCCTCACCTGAGCATGAAGAATGGGCTCTTTTTTATATAATAAAATGCAAGTAACTAACTAATTAATTTGCAAAAAAATTCTTTCCTATTTGGTCACAATGATTGCTACCATTAGTTAGAAATGTGTTCCATTTCTTTTCTTAATTAGATTTGTTCCTTTTAATTCAATTCCTATTTTATCCCAATGCTATACTTCAGAATTTAGTGGTGTTGTGGCCTAAAATATTTTCTTTATAAATGTTTTGGTAATTGTCATTTCCTTTGGCATGAGCTTCCCCTGTGTAGAACCATTTTTCATAATTTATGCTCCACTAATAATTTTTGCTAGCATTACATGGGACTTTTATAGACACTTCTCTGTAAGTAACACTGTGAATCTGTTTGCTGCTCAGATGTCCGCTCCTGCTAACCTTTGTGTGTAGACAAAATGACTTTGGACAAGTATTCCTCACTGACTTCAGTGCTATTATTCCCACAGGTAAATCCATTTCATGCATGTATGCTTCAATTCAAAAAGAAAAGAAAATTGGGACATAATGATTTGTCATGTTCAATGAAACTTTAAATGTATATAATTTGAAATCCGGTTTTTAAAAGCTATCAGAGATTTCAAGAAAAGTGTAAGAAATGTCACAGAAGACCATTCTTAATCAGCTCACCATGGGTAGAATTTTCTCTTGTCTCCTGTACAGTGGTGCCTCGCAAGACAAATTTAATTCGTTCCGCGAGTCAATTCGTTTTGCGAAAAATTCATCTTGTGAATCATGGTTTCCCATAGGAATGCATTGAAATTTCTTTTTTGCCCATAGTTGTTGTGCCTAGCAGTTAGTTGCGGTAGCCGTTGAAGAAACACCTAGAAACTAGTACTGCATACATCTTGAAATGCAGACACTCCTAGTGAAAGTTCCCAGAGAGTGCCAGCTGGGTTGAGCCCTAAAAAAGGAGCAGTAAATCCCATCATACATTAGGATTGGGTGACAGTCAGAGAAACGTGAGCTGGCAAAGGGTAGTACATTGGCTGGGGAGAGCTGAGTTCACATCTCTGTTAGCAATGGTTTGCACTGGGTGACCATGAACCAGCCACTGCCTGAGCTTCACCTGCTAACGAAAAGATAATATGCTAGGCCAGACCTGCCCTCCAACTCATCTCCCATCCCAAGCATACAACATTGGCAAATTATGGTCTGGCAGATGATGTTATTGCCCCTGCTATAGGGGGGGGGGGGACGCCGGAGCAACGCTTTCCCATGTTCTTGCTTCACTCCACTACAGGAAATATTCAGCAAAGCCATCTACCTTAACAATATATACTGTATTTTTAGTGAAACCAGTTGGTTAGACTAGCTAGATAGCCCTACTTTGTATTGTAAGAATGTTTTCATCAATCAAAACATTATTTTTGGGGGGGGGGATTATAAGTGCAACATGAGTACCCCATATCCTCTAAATTACAGAGATTAGGTGGGGAATTGCATCACAAAGTCAGCACTAGGTCAGGCCTTGGATGCTTGCTTTCAGATTCAGTCCCACTACCATCGATATATACAGTGCTGCCTCGCAAGACGAATTTAATTCGTTCCGTGAGTCAATTCGTTTTGCGAAAAATTCGTCTTGCGAATTGAGGTTTCCCATAGGAATGTGTTGAAATTTCTTTTTTTGCCCATAGGAACGCATTAATTAAATTATAATGTCAACCGTGGCACAGAAAGAATCTGGTATTGTATAATAAGGAGGACGGGAAGTACCTAAGAGGAAGAAATATTTTGGTTATATACTGTTCACATTGCGAATAAGAAACTTTGTGTTTGAGTGTATATTCTTTGTATAGTCTTTGGTGAATTGAAAAATATATATTCTATATATTCTATATTTATGTTATACTTATGTAACTTTTTTAAACAATAAAGTTTGACTTTTTTAAAAAAGGAATGCATTGAAATTTCTTTTTTTGCCCATAGGAACGCATTAATTAAATTTCAATGAATTCCTATGGGAAACAGCGATTCGCAAGACGAATTTTCCACAAAACGAATTCGTCTTGCGAGTCACCATCAGATCGCAAGACGCATTCGTCTTGTGAAAAATTCGTCTTGCAGGGCATTCGTCTTGCGAGATACCACTGTATTTTTAAAAAATGCATACTTGGGAGAACATACCATCAAAATCCAACTCCTTTCCATTTCCAGGACTGACTGCACTCTGGAGTCAAATTTAGGAAGTCACCTAGACTGGCACAATGCGTTGCACCATTACACGTGCACAAGATGATTCCCCGGGCAAATGAAGGATGTGTCCCAGAACCTCAACTCAATATGTGCAGGACACTCGCCATGCCAGACACAGCATGACATGACTGGCAACCCACAACCATTGAGAGTGTGGCCCAAAATGTTGCACAGGTTCTGGGATACAATCGCAGCTTGTGGGGGGCTGCTCAGGTGGTCCAGACAAAACCTCAAGCCACTTGTGACCGCTCCTTCAGGTTTGTAACAATTTCCAGTAAGAGTTTATGTCTGTGAGTCATAGTATTGCAGAGTTGGAAGGGGCTTTGAGCATCATTTAGTCCGACCCCGTGAAATGCAGGAATATGCGACTTTCCCATGCGGGGATCAAGTTTGCAACCTTGGCATTATCAGCACCACGCTCTAACCAACTGAGCTCTCCAGGCTGGCTTATCACGAGAGCTAAATGGAACCTCCATGTCCAGGGGCACTGTATCTCTGAACACAAGTTGCTGGGCAGACAGGCAATGCAGGAGGGATGTTGCCTTTTAGCTGTGCTGGTACATTTCCCTCCCATCTGGCTGCCCACTGTTGGAGACAGGATGCTGAATTGTCGGATGGATGCAGCAGAGTTCGCCTTATGCTCTTAGGACTGGAGGAGGTGGAGGCAGCACAGCACATGTGATGGACACCAAATGTTCATCGCATAATGTAATTGAAAGGAAAGGCCAACTAGAGGGGGCTTGTAGAAAAGCCAGACCACGCTTGAGCTCCATCTTTGCAGAGAAAGAGACCTTCTAATTGAGATAAATATCAAGCTCCAAGGACCAGTCAATTCTTTTCTATATAAGGCTCTTTTCAGAAAGTAAATCTATTTTGTAAATGAATAGCTACAGGAAACCAGCTTGCCACTGATACCTTAAAGGCAGCTGCTTGAAGCATGTAAAGATCATTGGCAAATCGCCCCCCTCCCCAATATATATATATATATATCCAGAGGATGCCGTGGCCATCTCTTCCATATATACACAAACATCCGCCTTCACCCAGAGCATAATTGTGGATAATTCAATGTTCAGATTCGATAATGGATGCTCAAATAAATATGAGAATTCCAAGCAAATTTCTGCAAATGAAAAAAGATTTCCTCTGACATAATGGCCTGGTGCAAGGCTGTCTATAATGAGCCGTAATTTGCCTGGAAGAGCATTTTGAAAGGGGTTGATCCGTCCGCTGGAAGAGCAGTGAACTGCTTCGAGACGAGAAGCAATGAGCCAGCCTGCCTCGTCTCCAAGGAAATTACGCCACCAGCCAGCCAAATTTCTGACAACTTCCATAAATTATTTCGGATTTTCATATTTCAAATTTCATCTGCATTCATCATGTGCGTTTGACTGGGGAAAAAACGTCTAGGCAGAGGCTTTGCTAGTATTCACTGCAGCAGTCCCAGGAGCCTGCCCTGGGACGAGATAATTGAATTTAGTTTTGATTAGATTATTCTTCCTGCAGTCTACTGCCAATCTGAAGTATTGTGCCTTCTCTTCTACTTAACCTTCCTGCCCTATGCCTGTTCCAGCTTGCATGCAGCTCTCTGTATTGTAGAATATATTTGAACAATCAAACTTAGGAGTTATTATTTTGCTTTCCATTGTCCATCCTTATAAAGGCACACATCTCTCACTGTGTTCCCTCTTCCCAGAAATCAGATTACTTCTTTCCCTCCTTTTCCTGGCCTTTTAAAAAAAAGTTTATAATATTGTTTACCATTTTCAGTGGAAAATGCCCAGTAATTTGGGATAAGGGAGAGGGGGATTCAAAATAATTGCTGAATCTCTCAGTGATGCAATATGCCCTAAATAAGAATCATCTTATAAATATCTATAATAATCACTGAGCAATACACAGGGAGGCAAGAGCAGATAAAGAACGAAGAAATCCATCTGTTATAAGCAAATAATTATTGATAGCCAAAGGGATTAATCAACAACCCCTTTACCAAATGATCAGTGCTGCTGGTAATAAAAACTTTGGGAATGACCTATCAAAAGTAAGGCGTTAGAAATCCACATTCTGGATTTCTCAGCAGAAATCATCATCAAGATTAGCCTTACTCAAAAGCTGTCACAGTAGCAAAATATTATTGATAACTCTTTTATCCTGAATTTTATTTAAATCACATTTAAATATATGTCAAGGCAATTAATAGTATTGAGAAATAAAAATCACATCCACACATGTTTAGGATTCTGATTGTTCTTTGATTCCTTCGAAAAATTGAATTGGATTTCTACATGTTTATGAAGCAGAATGTTCACAGCTCATGTTATAGTCTAGATTCTTAGAAACGCATATAAATTAAACAAAACTAATGTTTTATTTTAAGTAACACCCATCACTTCCCTGTTATTGGTTTATTTCTTTTAAAAAAATAGGACTATTTGCTGCTGTTGTGTCTGAGCTGAGGAGTTTAGGTTCTTTATTGTTCTCCATTTTGATGAAAAACAATTGAATTGGGGGCTCTTATATTGAGTTTTGTTCAGTAAATATCCTGAAATCACATTTTTGTTAGAAACTATCAATAAATCTAGTCTAAGAAAAGTAATAAGATACAAATATGAGCAGGACCTTTGCAAAGGAAATATCAGAAAAGAGAGCAAATCATAAAATATATTAGGGAATGGGATTTCTCCCTTGTGAAGGAAGGAAGGAAGGAAGGAAGGAAAGAAGGAAGGAAGGAAGGAGGGAGGGGGAATATCTGAATTATGTGGCATTTGCAACACTGTGCTTGAAACCAGAGGAGAGTTCAAGGCAGTAATTATACAGAACGTGCCTATTTGCATTGTCAGTAGGAATGTGTTACTTTTTCAAAGGGTCGCTACTGACGAGTTTCTTTCATTAACAGAATTTACAGAAACAAAGCATTTTAGTACACAATGTCTTTTGTTGAGACCACCACCAGTTCAAATATAACATAGAAATGTAACTGTGGATCCTTAACACATTTAAATTTCAAGTGTATAGGCTAATATGAAGTTAAAAATTTCATGGCGAGTTGTTTACTGGACCCAATCCTGACAGCCTGTCTCAGTTTGTGGTTCCTTTTGCCTGTTGAATTCCCTGGGCAATTAAGCAAAGCTAAATTGAGCAAGCTTTGCAAGACGAGGTTTCAAGTGACAGCTCTGTTAGATACGTGAAAGACAGCATTTCGACAACATCTTATTGCTTATTTCAATCGTAAGTTTCTAACACACACAAATACAATATTTTCTGCCTTATTGTTGTGCCGCATATTCACAATGCACCCTTTATCTAAACTATCCCATTTTTTCCCCTATCAAGAACTGCTTCTCTCAAAGAGTGATCATAAAAAGTATTTGTTTTTCCATGAAATGGTCAGTGTAAGGTGTGTGTGCGAGGGGCTAACTTTTAAGAATGCTGAGACTAATTCAAAACCATCTGGAACCAATGGAAAGTAATAGGCTGGTTTAGGTGCTCACTGGCATATCTGAAGCCCATAATTTTGCCAGTGGTGTCTTTCCCCCACTTTCATGTAAGCTAAAAAGATACTATTTCATTGTGACAGATGCAAATCATTTACTGGGCACACTTGTGGCCCACTGAAGGATTCCAGGTAATTTTGGAACCCTGCATACACTTAATTAGAACGAAATTAACTGCAGAGACCTAAACGGCGACAAATAATGTATTTGCAGGCTAATACATGCTTAATTCAAGCACAACACAGGCTTAATTCCAATTATTAGTGGGGGAGCCCGGAGTACATTATTATTTAAAGGCACACCATGCTAAACAGTGTATACAACATGAAAGCATAATATGGTTAAGTGTAGTTAATGAAAATGAGTATTCATAATCATGTTCTATGAAATGCAATAGGAAACTGTAAAATTAAATAGACTTCGGTATGTGTGTGTGTGTTTTCCCATTGTCACCGAGAGACACGAAATCCTGGCTCAAACCCTTACTAGCTCTAGAGGGCAAATCATACGTAGCAAAGTGCTGAGCTCCCTTCAATTTTCTCACTCTTGAAATCGACGGCACAGTGTGAGCCTGCGAGGCCACAATATGAGACCTGGTTGAAACATGAATCTGGGTGTATAAAATGGGCACACACACACTCACACTTAGGCAGGGTTCCACAAAGATGGCAACTTACTTGGGTGAGTAGTGCAGACACACCAGCTCTGTATCCTTGCCTCAGTACAGTGGGACCTCGCAAGACGAATGCCTCGCGCAACGAAAAACTCGCAAGACGAAAGCGTTTTGCGATCTTTTTGTTGACTCGCAAGACGAATTTTTCTATGGCCGTGCTTCGCGAGACAATTTTTTTTGCTTTTTCTTTCCTCCTTTGATTTGTTTAAATTGGAAAACCGCAAGACGAAATTTTCGCAATACAAAACGACTCGCGGAACGAATTAATTTCATCTTGCGAGGCATCACTGTAATGTTGCATATGCCAAGTGGAACCATGCATAGCTAAGGATTTATTTATTTTTGCACACCTGGGATTCCATTTAAATTGGACCTTGAATTTTCAGCACCAAAAGTGCAGGGGATTTTCATCATGATTATACATGTGGGGAAGGAGAAGGCCATCTGGATTTCCTGCCTCGGGCAACATGATGTGCAGGCCCCACCCTGCAACAGGGCTCACCCCCAATATGTTTTCAAGACTGAAATTTAAATAACATTGCAAGTTTTAAAACCAAGCTTTTGAATTTTCTCTTATACCACTTTGACAGTCGTGACTTCCCGCCCATAATATCGAGAGCTGGAATTTGCTGAGAATAGTTATGACACCTCTCGCAAAACCGCAATTCCCAACATCTTTACCGAACTACAGTTACTGGGATTTTTTATTTATTTTTGGAAGGGGGGAAAGCCATGAATATAATGTGGCATATAATCAGTGCTTCCCCCCCCCAAAAAAAAATGTTTAGGGGTACTCTCATTTTGACTCAAGAAAACCACCATTTTATAGTTCAAATCGGGGAAAAGAAATACAGTAAATGGACAAAAGTACAAAGATTCACAAAATGTTTAGGGGTATGCGTACCCCTGCACCCCCCCCCCCAGAAAAAAAGCACTGGGTATAATATTTAAATGTATGGTGTGGTTGCAATCTTTACTAGCCCAATCTCTGCAGTGCCACCCATATGGTGGCCAAAGCTGGAATTGCAGCCCACCGGGACCACACAACTTTGCTCTGTATAACCCCAGCTTCAAAATGTGACCCTTAGTCTGCAGACCTTCCAAGTGTCCTAATTTTCCAGGGATGTCCCTGATTTAGAGAAGCAGCCCTGGTTTCTGATTTGATCCTGGAACGCCCCGCTTTTCCTTAGTAAAGGTAAACGAACCCCTGACCGTTAGGTCCAGTCGCGGACGACTCTGGGGTTGCGGCGCTCATCTCACTTTACTGGCCGAGGGTGCCAGCGTACAGCTTCCAGGTCATGTGGCCAGCATGACTAAGCTGCTTCTGGCAAACCAGAGCAGCACACGGAAATGCCGTTTTAGCTTCCCGCTGCAGCGGTACCTATTTATCTACTTGCACTTTGACCTGCTTTCGAACTGCTAGGTTGGCAGGAGCAGGGACCGAACAACGGGAGCTCACCCCGTCGCGGGGATCATAGCTGCCAAGTTATCCCTTTTTTAAAGGGATTTTCCATTATGCTGAATAGGCTTCCTCGCGAGAAAAGGGAAAACTTGGCAGCTATGGCAGGGATTCAAACCGCCAACCTTCTGATTGGCAAGCCCTAGGCTCTGTGGTTTAACCCACAGCGCCACCTGCGTCCCATTCCGCTTTTCCTTAGGATGTACCTATTTTCATTGGAGAAATGTTGGAGGTATGGAGTTATCTAACCCCCAAACAATCTGAAGGCAATCCTGTATAGGGAAGGGTTATTTAATTTTTTAAAAATGTTTTATTATGTTTTTATATGTGTTGGAAGCTGCCCAGAGTGGCTAGGGCAACCCTATAAGATGTGTGGGGTATAAATAGTAAAATTATCATTATGGAATGGGATGTTCCTATTTTCATTGGAGAAGTGTTGGAGGGTATGAGTCTGTGCAACAGAACAAAACACTCTTGTCTTGTGCTGCTCAACTCCAGCCGGTTCTGATCATGTCTACTATCTTTGGGTCTTTTCATACTCTTGATCTTGTACCTCTCTCCCATATGACCACCACCTATCTTTGCCCAAGGCGGAAAACTCCATAGCGATGATGATATTAGGGAAATAAAAGACAGTCAGACGCCCACAATGCACTGTCTGTATATTCCAGCGAGAAAACTGGCCAAATCATGAAGGGAGTGGCAGAGGCAAGACTGGTAAAGGTAAAGGTAAAGGACCCCTGGACGGCTAAGTCCAGTCAAAGGCGACTATGGGGTTGCAGCACTCATCTCGCTTCAGGCTGAGGGAGCTGGTGTTTGTCCACAGACAGCTTTCCGGGTCATGTGGCCTGCATGACTAAACCGCTTCTGCCACAACGGAACACCGTGACGGAAGCCAGAGCGCACAGAAATGCCGTTTACCTTCCTGCTGCAGCGGTACCTATTTATCTACTCACACTGGCGTGCTTTCAAACTGCTAGGTTGGCAGGAGCTGGGACAGAGCAACGGGAGCTCACCCCGTCGTGGGGATTCAAACCACCAACCTTCTTATTGGCAAACCCAAGAGGCTCTGTGGTTTAGACCACAGCGCCACCCACGTCCCTTCGCGAGACTGAGACAAGCCCAGCAGGGGAAACAGAGAACCAACCTACAGAGATGTGTCCAATGAATGAGCAAGTCAAAATCATTTAGCAATATACTTGTGCTACTGGCACAATAGGGACCCAGGTGGCGCTGTGGTTAAACCACTGAGCCTAGGGCTTGCTGATCAGAAGGTCGGCGGTTCGAATCCCTGTGACGGGGTGAGCTCCCGTTGCTTGGTCCCAGCTCCTGCCAACCTAGCAGTTCGAAAGCATGTCAAAATGCAAGTAGATAAATAGGAACCGCTACAGCGGGAAGGTAAACGGTGTTTCCATGTGCTGCTCTGGTTTGCTGGCCACATGACCTGGAAGCTATACGCCGGCTCCCTCGGCCATTCATGCGAGATGAGCGCGCAACCCCAGAGTCGGTCACGACTGGACCTAATGGTCAGGGGTCCCTTTACCTTTACCTTACTGGCACAATATTTTGTGCCAGAGGAACTCTGTTGCATACCATCCAATTATTTTTCTGATGAAAATTGGGACATCCTATTCTGTTGTTGTTGTTGTTGTTGTTGTTGTTGTTGTTGTTGTTGTTGTTGTTGTACCCCACCCATCTGACTGGGTTGCCCCAGCCACTCTGGGTAGCTTCCACCATATAAAAAAACACAGAATAAAGCACGGGTGTCAAACACAAGGCCCGGGGGCCAAATCCGGCCCGCCAGACCTCGTCATGTGGCCCGCCGAGCGCCCCAGTCAGCGGGACCCAGCAACGGGACCTTGCTGCTGAAGCGCCGCGCCGACAAAGCGCCGACAAACAGCTGGGGCCTGGGGGGGTAGCGCGTGGAGCGTGGAGCGCCCCGAGCCACAGCAGGAGAAGGAGGAGGCAGCTTGCCGGGTCAGCGCCCAGCAGCGCCGCACGGAGAGTCCCGAGCCTCTGCGACGCAGCAGTGCTCTGTAGCACTTTGAATCCTCCTCCTCCTCCTGCCACGGCTCGGCGCCTGGAAACGGCTGTTGCTGCTGCTGCAGCAGCACAGACAAAGCACCCAGCTGCGCCGCGTGGAGGAGGAGGATGATTCAAAGTGCTACAGAGCACTGCTGCGTCCCAGAGGCTCGGGACTCTCCGTATGGCGCTGCCGGGCACCGACCCGGCAAGCCGCCTCCTCCTCCTCCTCTTGCCTCACCTCCTCCTCCTCCTGCCGCAGCTCAGCCTCTCCTTCCTTCCTTCTTTATCTCTGTCTTCTATCCCTCTTTCTTTTTCTTTCCTTCTTTATTCCCTTCCTTCTTTCCTACTCTTCTTTCTCTCCCCTCTTTCCTTCCTCTCTCCCTCCTGCTCCCTCTTTTCTTTCTTTCTTTCTTTCTTTCTTTCTTTCTTTCTTTCTTTCTTTCTTTCTTTCTTTCTTTCTTTCTTTCTTTCTTTCTTCCTTCCTTCCTTTCTTCCTTCCTTCCTTCCTTCCTTCCTTCCTTCCTTCCTTCCTTCCTTCCGTCCTTCCCATCTTTCTTCCTCTTCCTCATTCTTATTTTTTCTTTCCCTCTCTACTTCCTTCCTTCTTTCTCCCTTTCCGTCTTCTCTCCCTCTTTCTTTTTCTTTCCTTCTTTATTCCCTTCCTTATTTCCTACTCTTCTTTCTCTCCCCTCTTTCCCTCCTTCCTCCCTTCCTCCCTCCCCTCCCTCTCCCTCTCCTCAGAAACATAGGATGCTGCTTTATACTTCTGGCCCTTAAACCCTGGAACCAGGAGAGCAGCTCCAGTGAGTCAACCTCAGCCAGTCCCTTTGGTGAAGGGTGGTGGCTCACTGTCCTGCATGCAGAAGGACCCCAGCATCTCCAGGTACCAGTAGCTCTGCAAAGCTCCTGCATGAAACCCTAGCGAGCCTCCACCACCCAGTGCAGTTACCAAAAATCATTTTTCAATAAATTGTACAATAATTGTACATTTGAATATCTACTTGCCATTATTTTGACTATGTTTCTGCTTTCAGAGCTAGTTATTACTTACAATATTACAAAAAAACAGTAATAATTGAATGCAGTGACAATAATTTATGATAATAAAGAGTGGACACATAGTCCTACAGATACAACCGGCCCTTTGAGGGTGACCAAACTGCTGATGCGGCCCCCAATGAATTTGAGTTTGACACTCCTGGAATAAAGCATTAAACATTTAAAAAAAACCTTCCCTATACAGGGCTGCCTTCAGATGGCTCGGGGGTCAGATAACTCCATACCCTCCATCATTTCTCCGATGAAAATAGGGAAGTCCTAAGGAAAAGTGAGACATCAAATCAGGAACCTGAGACTGTCCCTGTAAAATAGGGACACCTGGAGGGTGTGTTGTTGTGCAAGAGAATGCAGGTTGCTGGTAGCTTTGCTGCACAATAGATTGTGAAATCTGCTGCACAATGAGTTTTTCCGCGTGCAACAGTTGCATGAGAAACCTCTGTTTCGCAGCATTAAAATTAGCCCATCTGCGAGCACGAGAGCCCTTGCTCTGGCAGGCAGGGAACGTCAGATTCAGCCCACAAAGGACTACAAGACCCAACCCATTAAGCTATCAAAGTCTTCTTCACTCAAAGAACTTTGGGGATTTTAAGTCCTTGAAGCGGGCTAACAAAACTCACCCTCCCTTCGTGTTATTACAAAATTGCCACAATCTGTTTGGGGCAACGATGCCAATGAAATTAGTTTTTAAAAATTAGTCTCTGTTGCGTGTATGTCTGTGTGTATGTATGTAAATAAAGAGGGGGGAGGAAATGGCTGATAGGTACAAATATTCTGAAGGGGAGGGAACTTCAAGCTCTCTATAAACTGAACACTTCAATACAAGGATAGCAATGCAAATATTACATGTAAACACAAAAGTGTCCTTATTCAACTGCTTGGCCATTTTCTTCCTGGTTCCAACGTATCCCCCAGGGACCTGATTCCAACTAGCTATAGAATCCAAGAATCAATGTGTTTATTCCTTCAACAGCGTGCCCTAGGTCACATGCAAATAATTATTGCTGCTGGTCAAAATCATGTGAGTATCGGAAGCAATGACTTACCCAGACTATAGTGTGCAGTACAATAAGTTTGCAAGCATTACGCTGACTATGCCAGATAATCAAAGCAAGCCTAACGGTGTCCTTTTATATGTATCAAGAAGTGTCAATAAGTTTGACACCTGGTATGTCAGTTTAAGGGCTGCAATAACAGAAAAATAAGATCAACTCTGCATTAAGTCAGAATCCGAGTACGAATCCGGTTAACCTATTATTCCTTATCAACCTCCCCCACAGCAAATACTATATAGAGATGATCGCAAGATGCCGGGACGACCAGACTGATCCACTTCCTGATGAAGGTTATTGTGTTCTCATTATGCAGCAGCACATCTGGCCTGGCCAACTGGGACCCTAAGAACCCCTAATATATTAATAAGACTTACACCTCCTCAAATTGCATTTCGTTTGATTAACTCTCACACAGCTGGTCTTGAACGCATTTTTTAAAAAGCCAATTTTATAAGCTGATGACACACCAAGTTAATCCCGATCATCTTGGGAAGTGCATGGGCTGACACCGATCGCAACCCTGCAGCGCCATTTCTGGAGCACTTAAGTGAATGGCCTTTCTCCAGAGTAAATGGTCCCAGGTTCTGGATCTCAGCCTCGACTGGAACGCGCATCAAATATCGATCTTTTGGGTCGGTGGCTAATGATAAGATGAGAGGTAGCACTAGGGTTCTGAGAGGTAGCACTAGGGTTCAAGTGGAAGCAAAAATGGAAGCCCTGTTTCACAATCTCTCGTGGTTATTCCGTGGTGAAAGGCACTCCTTTCCTTATTATCATCTCATATTTCTCTGGCATGGAATGCAGACTGAGATCTAATCTCTGATTAGTCCTGACACGAATTTAAGTCCTGTTTCTGACATGCTTTGAGAACAGAATGGAACTGAAATATCTACCACAAGTGCCACTTTTTCTTTTAAAATTTGTATAATGCAACCATGAGCACACACTGCATTGCATTGCATGATCAGGGCAAAATCCAGCCAAAGTACAGTAAAGCACTTTTAATTCACATGCTGAGATTCTCCACTGAAATAAATGAGACTTAAAATTGTTTAACCTCCCCGGAGCATTGGGAAGTTCTGGGCTATCTTCACAGAGTCAATTTCCTTTGGAGCCATAAAAGCACCAGAGACTTATGATGTCTGAACTAATCAGTTTATTTGCAAGTTGAATGCTGTGGGGAGCAGATGGAAGTGCCCAGGCAATGCAAAATTCGCAACAGCAACAGCAGCTTAGAAACAAATTTTCCCCTAACAAAATCTCTTAGCAACTTTGAGAGCAAAAAACCCCCTAATTTTAAATTGCTGCTGCTGCTCATCATCCTTCATTTTTATTTTCATTTAATGCTATTTTGCATTCAGACTTTGTCAAAGAAACTCAGGCCACAACCCAGTGGGTGGGTATGGTTTGACCCATATTAAAGATACCTGAAATAGTCCATTTTTACTTTATACCAATCTGCTCACCTCTGGAATGATCTCCCTCCGATCTGCAGTTTATCAAGCAATTTCATCAGTCAGTGAAGTTGCAACTCTTTGTCCAGACTTTTGGACAATGGGAAGTACGGTACATTGGGCGCTTGAATTTCTGTTGCTTGCTGGTGGTTTTATTTGCAACTGAATTCTGTGTTTTGTTTAATTTTGGATTTGGATTGTGTATATTTCCACCTCTGGCACTGTTGGGTGAAGGGTGGATTAGAAATAATAATAATAATTTTTAAAAAAACAAGCAAATAAATAATGACCAGTCACAACCCAAATCCATAACCCAGTAATGTTGTTGGTAGTACTTACATCATTAGCTGTGCTCATGTGAGCTTATGGTTCTTGAGAGGGTCACTGGCATATGGTAGCTTCACCAGTTCTGTAACACACAAACCAGCTCTCCAAGAACTGGACAGAGCTAGGTCTGTTTAGCTAGCATGTTGACTCACAATGGCAGGTCCACAACTGTCTATTAACTGATGTCAGCATCTCTCAGCAGACCACAGACCCTCCAAGTGTCCCTATTTTCCAGTGACAGTCCTGGATTTACAGAACTCACCCTGGTTTTCAATTTGATCCCGGAATGTCCAATTTTTCCTTAGGACGTCTTTATTTTCATCAGAGAAATGTTGGAGGGTATGGAGTTATGCAACCCTCGAGCCAAGGAGATAAGTAACTATACAGTGGTACCTCTACTTACGAATAACTCTACTTACGAATGTTTCTACTTACGAATGGAGCTCCGTCCGCCATCTTGGATGCAGTTTAGATAGGATTTTTTCTACTTATGAATTTTTAGATAGGGTTGCTTCTACTTACGAATTTTTTGTCCCAATGCATTCCTATGGGATTCGACTTACAATTTTTTCCGACTTACAAATGTGCATTCGGAACACATTAAATTCGTAAGTAGAGGTACCACCGTACAACCTTTAGAAGACATCTGAAGGCAGACCTGTATAGGGAGGTTTTTTCAATGCTTAATGTTTTATTATGTTTTTATCTCTGTTGGAAGCTGCCCAGAGTGGCTGGCGCAGCCCAGTCTGATGGGCGGGGTGTAAATAATAAAATGATGATGGAATAGGACATCCCTATTTTCATTGGAGAAATGTGGGAGGGTATAAGACCATTCTATGATGAGAGCTGGACCATAAAGAAGGCTGATCACCGAAGAATTGATGCTTTTGAATTTTGGTGCTGGAGGAGACTCTTGAGAGTCCCATGGACTGCAAGAAGATCAAACCTATCCATTCTGAAGGAAATCAGCCCCGAGTGCTCACTGGAAGGACAGATCCTGAAGCTGAGGCTACAATACTTTGGCCACCTCATGAGAAGAGAAGACTCCCTGGAAAAGACCCTGATGTTGGGAAAGATGGAGGGCACAAGGAGAAGGGGACGACAGAGGACGAGATGGCTGGACAGTGTTCTTGAAGCTACAAACATGAGTTTGACCAAACTGTGGGAGGCAGTGGAAGACAGGAGTGCCTGGCGTGCTATGGTCCATGGGGTCACGAAGAGTCGGACACGACTAAACGACTAAACAACAAATGATGATCTTAGTTATCATCATCATCATACTAATTAATTTAGGCTGCAATCCTGTACTCACCTGGGAGTAAGTCTCACTGAATTCAGTGGCACTTGCTGCTGAGTAGACATGTATAGGATTGTGCTGGTAAACATTTTAATAATCTCTAGGTAATTACTTTAGCCACAATTGATTTCAGAGCAGTCCTACTGAGAACCTCTGGCTTTGACATAACGCATCCGCTGACAGTGATTACCTTGGTCGATGTTGCCTCTGTACCTCTTGTGGACTTTTGGAATAGCTCAGCTTTAAAAAAGGAACAAAACAACAGAGCCTTTAGATGCTTTGTTCCTGCAGCTGAATGGTGGTACCCAAATATCGGCAGCAAACATTGTTTGCTCGAGAAGAAACACAATCTATACATCCCCTGCTAGTGAAAAATGCAGAAACCTCTTTGTCCAGCAACAAACAAGACCCGTGGAGATCAATTCTTCTTTGACAGCCATTAGGTGTCAGTGCAGTAAATGGAAATCATAGACAAATGGTTTTAAAAAGAGAAACCATTACTAAAGAAAAGGAGGGGGGGACATCTCTCTCTATAGAGAGAATGATGGTTGTTGTAGAGCCTTCTAATGGGGCCTGGCCCACAATGCATTGCCAAATGTTTGGCTCTACAAACACAACGATATTTACTTTGCCTCAACAAAGCCCAAACCCTTTGGAGTGGTTTGAGGAAACACCAAATTTTCCAGATACTCCCAGAAATTCTTTGTACATTTTTAGGAAGGATACAAAAACTTAGGGACAAAAGGCACAAGATGACTCCTCTAAACAAAACAGCTTCCTCTTTCCTTTGCCAAAAAGCAGAGTAGCATCAGCAGTGAACAGGAATGCATATATAATGTTCACAATTAAAGGTGAGGTTTCATTTTATACCCACGGCAAAAGTTCTGAATATATCTTGATGTTCAGCAGGTTTCATATTGCATCTGCGCATTTGTAGAACCTGTGAGAAGTCCCTTACGTGGACTTGCAAACAGACAAGGAGACACCGAAGTAAGTCTAACCACTTTCTCTTTATTGTAACGCGTTTGCAAAGGCGGGCTCCACGACCTGAGTGGCGAAGAGCCAAGAGCAATGTACAGACATAAGTTTTATATCCATCCCTACTGCTGCCGCCCCTCCTTTAGAGGCTTGGCTTACAATCTACCTGAGTAAGACACATTTCTATACATTAACCAATCTACGCTCGCTATTTTAAAGTTTAACCTTATTAGGAAGCAGGAGCTATGCTTCCTTATCTCTACCCTAACTTAGCTGACATAGCACCCCCTATTCTAACTTAGCTGACAGGCATCCTGTCCTAGCATCCTG
This sequence comes from Zootoca vivipara, assembly GCF_963506605.1. Taxonomy (NCBI): domain Eukaryota; kingdom Metazoa; phylum Chordata; class Lepidosauria; order Squamata; family Lacertidae; genus Zootoca; species Zootoca vivipara. The sequence continues at coordinate 59,223,897 of NC_083284.1, read as the reverse complement.
TCCTATCCTAACTTAGCTGACAGGCATCCTGTCCTAGCATCCTGTCCTATTCTACTGAGTTCGAGACACATCCTGTTTTATCACTCACTCTCACAATCCCTCCTCTTTTTGTATCTCGTCTCGAACTCACACAGTAGTTCGTGGCTTGGTCCACTTTCCTCATCTCCCTCTAGACCTCCTTCTGGCGCACCTGTTGGGAGGGGCTTATAAGCTTGCATTAGCATCATTATGCGAGGGGGAACTGTCCTATCCATTATTCTTTCCATCATTGACTGTAAACATCGTAGCAAGCAGGGCATACAAAAGCAGAAAAGGATTAAAATCACAAGGGGTCCCGCTAATGCAAAAAGGATTCCTCGCAACCATCCACTGGGTAAAAACTTCTCTAACCAGGACATGTCCCACCCTTCCCAGGTCTGTACTGGGACATGTGCTGTTTTTTGGATTCTATCTGCTAGGTCTCTTATGGCTTGTCCGTGGTTGGAGATGTTAAAACAACACGCCTCTCCGGTCAAATTAAGGGCTCTACAGAAGCCCCCTTCCTTCGCCAGAACAAAGTCCAGTCCCAATTTCAATTTCAGTACAACTGTTCTTGTCTCGTCAAGCTGGGTGGCGACCAGCCGAAGTGCCTCGGCGGTGGCATTTGCTACTATTTCTACCACAGCCTGTAGCCGAATTATACGATTCAAATTGTAGATGGGTTCCCTTGCTCCCGCTATTGGCTCATTTTGATTCCATGAGGCTGGGTCGTAATGGGCTATTATTCTTTCAGGGGGCCATGCTGAACCCCAATTCTGTGTGCTACCACTTGCCACGCTGAATTTACTAGTGTCCACGCTGGTGCTTCTTCGGCTGCGTCTGGTAGGGCTACCGGGCAGGACCCACATGGGTGGTAACAGAAACGCAGGGAAGCAGGACCCACACCACCGACTGGGTAGGGTCGTATACGCGGTTTTCCCGCATACCCAATAAAGGCCCACTTTTGCCTGCGTGACACGCGTGACACCCCTCCCTGCGAAATTCAGCACTACTCGGTTTAAAAGCTCGACCAATGATTGGCACTTTCCATCACACCCACTATAAGTGACTTTGCTATTCACGACTGTCACATCGTCGTCGTCACAGGAACAATTACAATGAGATTGGCCCACAAAGATGGACTGAGTGGTCCATCTCCGTCGGTGGACACACAGGTGCCCTCGGACCTCAAGAACCCTCAAGGGGGACGGGTGCTGCCATGTTGCCCAAAGCTCGGAATCTGGGAGCCTGGAAAAGTTGTGAATGGATGACTGATTAAATGGTAGTGGGAGGAATGGCATTCCTGCTTGTGCGTCTGTTGGGCCAAGGGTACATACCAGGCACATAGTTTTGTTAACCGTTTGTGCCACTATTTCAGCCACTTGTAGCCATTTATTATAGGGGTTCCTGGCCCCCCACTCATGCATTCGTTCCGTGATGTTATAGAGGGAAATCTTGCCCCCTGACCTTATGTTCCCAGCGCATTCTGCTGTGAGGCAAAGGGCAAGCACCCCCAATGGTATTGCGGTACCACGTCGCCTCCCACATATCCGGTATCTTTCATGCCAACAAAAATAAGTGACCATATATATTATTAATGCAGCGCACACCACCCCTACCCACCACCGCCAATGGTTCCAGGGTTCTTCCCACATCTCCGTCATTTCTCTCTGTGAGGTATAAAGGAATAGGCCCTCCCAGAGGACAATGATTCCAATGCTTGTATTACTGTTGGGCTTTCTAATAATTCACACTGAATTTCCCCCCTGCTTTTGATCCTACAATGCTGGATTATAACCTCCTCTATGAAAACTATATTACACTCTTCAGTACAATGCACACACAGCACACACCCCTCACAATGCGCACAGCAACAGCATTCAAAGAAACACTCACACGTGCAGAACAGACACATTTACGGTCTAGGAGTGCTCTGCTGGATTCTGGTTCCTGATTTTGTAAGAGTCACTCTTAGCGGGTTATCTGGACTGGCCGTTGCCGTCCAACTCTCCGGCGGGGCTTTCTTCACCCGGTGGTAGTGGGTCCATCCATGCTCTCTGGTCCGTACTGCTGACTCAGTGGTGAGTAGGACTTGGTATGGGCCCTCCCAACTCGGGGTGAGTTTCTCCGACCGCCACGCTTTTATCAGGACCAGGTCTCCAGGTTGGAAGCTGTGCTGTTGCTCCAAGAGTGGGGGTCTCTGTGCTAGTACGCCTTGCCTGTGAAAGGATAACAAAGACTGGGACAGTGACTGCAGATATTTCCGGGTGAACTGATCCCTAAATTCAATCTGAGGGTTTCCTAGGGGAGCTAGATAGGGGTGGCCCATCATCATTTCAAATGGGGACAGTCCAGTGTCCTTCCGGGGAGCCACCCTCATCCTTAATAAGGCCAGGGGGAGATTCTTTGTCCAGGGCAACCCATTCTCTAGATACAGCTTGGTCAAGTGTTTCTTGATTTCTCCATTTGCCCGTTCCACTTTCCCACTACTCTCAGGATGCCAGGGGGTGTGAAAGTTCCACGTGATTCCCACCGCCCTCATCACCTCTTGCATTGCCAATTGGGTGAAATGGGTCCCCCTATCTGAGTCTATTGCTTCCGTTATCCCATAGCGAGGAAGAATGTGCTCCAGAATGGCTTTTCCAACCACTTGAGCCGTGGCCCTGCGGCTGGGAAAGGCCTCAACCCATCCTGTGAGATGATCCTTAAACACCAACAAATACTTTTGCCCTCCTCTTTCTGGCAACTCAGTAAAATCTACTTGTATCCTTTGGAATGGCCACACCGCTAACGGTCGCCCGCCCCTTTCTGTCTTTCTGGCTCGGGCCTTATTAACCTTCTGACATATTAAACATTTCCATGCAATAGCGTGCGCCATGGGCCACATGTCCCTGCTCCAATACAGGGGTTTCACCAGATTAACCATTCCCTCAGTGCCCAGATGGCTCCCCCCATGTATTTTCTCTAGAATATTTAGCATCACCGATTTAGGAAGGACCATCTGTCTCTCTGGGGTTTCCCAATCATCTCCTTTCTTTTCCCACCCCTCCTTTTCCATATATTCCTTTTCCTTTTGAGTAAATGCTAAATTTTTCAAGTCCTGCGGATCTATCACCGGAACCTGTAGGACACATTGCCTAATTACTTCGTCTCTGGGCTCTCCCTCAGCTGCTTCTCGCGCCCTGAGGTCTGCCCATGCATTTCCCTGCTCCTCTGGACTATGCCCTTTGGTATGAGCTGAAATATGCACAATCCCTACTTTCCGTGGTCCCATTAGGGATTCTAGCAACCGTTCCAACAAGGCTACATGCTCAATCTGTTTCCCATCTGCCTTAATAAAACCTCTCTCCCTCCATGTCCTGCCAAAAGTATGAACCACTCCCCATGCGTATCTTGAATCTGTCCATATGGTTATATCCAATCCTTTCGCTAATTCTAGGGCACGAGTCAATGCCATCACTTCACATTTTTGAGCTGACCAAGTGTTGGGGAGCGCCCCGCTTTCTATAGCCTCCCCATCTTCCTTTACCACTGCATATCCTGACCTCCTTCTGCCTTCCCTGACGTAGCTGGACCCATCCACAAACCACCTTTCTCCTTCCTTCAACGACACTTCACTTAGATCTTCCCTTACTTTTGCCATCAATTCTATATTTCTCAGACAGTCATGCTCATCTGGGTCCCATTCCTTCCTTTCTCCCCTGAGAAATTCCGCGGGATTTAAATTCCTGTCTGTTCCAATAGTGATATCTGAGCCTGTTCTCAAAATTCCCTCATATTGTACCAGACGTCTATCCGTCATCCAGGTCGGGGCGGCTCCTGTCATGACCGCCCCGATCTGGTGAGGGCTGTGTACAATCAAGGCTCCCCCAAAAGTCAGTTTTCTGCTCTCTAGGACTAGTTCGGCTGCTGCTGCTACTGCTTGTATGCACGCTGGCCACCCTCTAACCACTGGTTCTAATGTTGTACTCAAATAAGCCACCGGCTGGTATCTTCCTCCCCTTTTCTGAGCTAGCACCCCCACTGCCGTTTGAGATGCCACTGTCACATATAGATGGAAGGGTTGTTGTAAGTTGGGCAGGGCCAATGCCGGACTGGCGATTAGGGTCCTCTTAATTTCTTCCCATCTTTCCCTGTCTCCTTCATCCCACAATACTTCCTCTTCCTTCCCAGTCAGCTTCTTATTCAAGAATTGGGTTAATTTTGAATACTGGTCTATCCATAATCTGCAATATCCCAGCAATCCCAACATTCTTCGCACATCAGTCCTAGTTCTCGGGGGTCTCAATTCCATAATACCTCTTACCCTATCTGGATCCAGTTGTCTGGTTCCCCCATCCAATATGTGCCCTAAATATTTGACTCTCCTTTCAGTGAACTGCAACTTTTCCCTGGATACCTTGACTCCCAGATCGCCCAGCCAATTCAACAATCGAATGGAATCCAATTTAACCTCCTTTTCCTTTTCCCCAACCAATAATAAATCATCAACATATGACAAGATTTTATTGGGTTTGGTGGGCCTAAATTCCTTCAGCCTTTCCCCCAATGCCTGTCCAAACAACAGAGGACTCTCAGTGTATCCCTGGGGCAAGACTGTCCATCTATATTGTCTCTTTTGACCAGTCTCCACGTCCTCCCATTCGAAAGCAAACAGATCTCGACTCCCTTCATCCAGTGGGCATGCCCAGAAGGCGTCTTTTAAATCAATAACTGTGTACCATCGAGTGGAAGGAGGTATCCTACTTAACAGGGTGTAAGGATCTGGCACTGTGGGAAATCGGGGTATGACTATCCCGTTGATATTCCTTAAATCCTCCACCATCCTAAATTTGCCGTCTTTCTTTTGAACCGCCAGGATCGGGGAGTTAAAAGGTGACATTGTGGGCTCTAGGAGCCCCTGACTCAAAAGGGCGTTTACTACTGGTTGCAGACCTATCCTTCCTGCTCTCTTCATAGGATATTGTGGGGTCCAGAGATGAGTAATTCCGGGCTTGACCATAATTTTTATAGGTTCCATATCTATTCTTCCCATAGTTTTCCCATCCACCCACACTTTGGGGTTAATCTGTTCTTCAGTCTCTGTTTGGAGCACATACATTGGTGTCCCTTGTTCTTCATCCATTAATCTAAACCCCAGGGGAACCATTAGATCCCTTCCCAGTAAATTTACTCCTGATTCTGGTATAAACAAAAGGGAACTTTCAACCCCCCATTTTCCTCGGGTGATTCTGCTTGGTTCTAACTGCTGTACTTCAGTTGGTTTCCCACTTACTCCCACAACCTTAATCGTTTTGGATGTTTTACTTACTCCCGGTATATTCACACAGACTGAAGATCGGGCTGCCCCAGAATCCACCAGAAACACAATAGGTTTCTGGGAGGGACCCACAAATAGATTCACCAATGGCTCATTCCGGGTCCCGGGGCCTGAGCCGGAGAGTCCCTATTCATCATACAAACTGTACAATTCAGCCCCCACTTCCCCCATTGTCCTGGTGGTCTGTGGCTGTTCCTGTTTCTGTCTAGGCACATCAGGTATTTGCTCCCGTGGTGTCCTACAATCCCTAGCAAAATGACCTATCCTTTGGCACCGGTAGCACATTATTCCCCCAGGCCTGGGTCCCGCTCCCCTAGTTGGGCCATAGGAGCTTCTCCCTCTATATCCTCCTCTGCCCCGATATCCTCCTGTCATCCTCTGTTCCTTATTTTCTGTCCGTTCCTCTGACTTCTTCTCCCCTTCCCCCGCCTTTTGTATGGCTGCTACCATCATCTGACACTTCTGCTTTTGTTTCACAACATCCCTGTTTACAAAAACCTGCTGCGCAGTTCTCACTAGTTCACTAATTGTGGCATCTTGCCAATCCATCTTTTGCAGCTTCTTCTGAATATCCGGCCAAGCTTTGGTAACAAACTGCATTTTCAGTAAGTTATCAAAGGCTGGCGAATCTGGTCCTACCCCAGAATATTTGGTCAAATGTTCCCTGATCCTTTGTACAAAATCTCCAGGTGACTCTTCTTTGGTCTGATTTACCTCAAACGCTTTAGTGAGATTCCTGCTTTGTGGCACCGCAGTCTTAATTCCTTCTATAATCATTTCTTTTAAATCGCTCATGTGTGTCCTGTGATCATTATTGTTAGGGTTCCAATTGGGATCCGCCATTGGATATTTCACATCAGATGCTACTGGGTGGGCGGGCTGCAGCGCCTGTTGCCGGGTTTCCCAGTATGCCATTGCTGCCCTTCTAATCATAGCCCTTTCCTCTGGGGTGAAGAGGTGCCCCAGAATGTACATTAATTCAGTGTAGGTATATAGGTGAGGTCCCATCCACATCTGTAGCAAGCTTGCTACTTCTTGACTATTCTCATGTAATTTTGGTAGGGTTTGTTTAAGTTCCCTCAATTCCGAGGGTTTGATGGGACTCACTACATATACCATCACTGGATTCCCTGCCGCAGTCAGTCCTCCTGGGGCCTCTCGCAAGGGGTAGTTATGAATCTCTGATGGTTCAGAATTACTCCGTCTCCTATTGCTTCTAGGGGTCCCACCAGGAAGTGGAAAATCTACCACGTCCTGCTTACACTGTTGCAATTCCCGTTGCAATCTTGGATTCTTTAATTTCCTTGTTATTTTATCTATTTGTTCCACTAAAGGACTTAAGAGATTGTCAATATCATTCTCATAGGGCGGCGCCGTGGCCCCTGCACCTGGGGGAGGCGAGGCAGGAATATCTAGTTGATTGTAATCCGGGGGCTGTCCCCCAGGCAGAGGAGGCGCAGGCGGCGGCTGTGGCACCGGACCTGGCGGCCCGGGAAACGCCGCTGGAGGTGGCAGAGATATCTCCCCTTCATCTGACTCCTGTTCCTTTTCTTTTAAAGGAAATTGTCTCAAGGGTGGCGGATCTGGTCCGAAGAAAGTTATATGGGACCAGAGTTCTATGTATGGTTTTTCCTTATTCTTCTTGAACTTAATTAAATAATATTGCAGCTGTTTTATCCAATATGGATCTGTTTCTCCGTTGGGGTTCCAATTAAATTCCCCTCCTGGCCCTATAGGATATTCTGGCCATATTATCCGGCAGAAGTTTATCATAGTTGCCTTAGATAGTCCCTGGCTGTATGGCTTGATTTCCTTTTCATCCCACTGTAACAGTACTTGTCCCAACGGGCTATTGGGGTCAATGGGATCCTTGTCCCTTGTCCCTGACGTTCTTCTACACGTACTCTGTGCCTTCCCCATAGCAAAATGTCTCTCAATCACTCACACAAACGCACGGAATCGCCTGGCCGTTCCCCTCGCGGGAAGACGGAACCGCAAGCTAATCCTCTCGCCGGGTCCCGGGCCCCGGTCCACACTCACGCGTCCGTTTGGAACCTCTCTTTCACACAGAGACTTCACACATACACAACCCTCCTTCTCCCAAGTCTTTCCCTTCTCAGGAAATCACACAATACTCACCCCTTTCAGTCCAGTGCCTCCTTCTCGGTGACTAGTGAACTGGCAGGCGTCCCTGCAGGGCAAAGCAGTCCCTGACTGCAACGGTCCCTGACCGCTTCCTTTCTCTTATTTCCCTTAGACACACTTAAATCGGTTCTCCGTCGTTCAGCCCTCGGGATCTGTCACCACGGGGTCCGGACAGTGGGTCTCTCCGAAAAGAACGGAGTGCCGGCCGACCCTTCTTCCGAGATTCCCGCCGCGCAGACCGTCGAGGGCCCCACGTTGGGCGCCAAAATTGTGAGAAGTCCCTTACGTGGACTTGCAAACAGACAAGGAGACACCGAAGTAAGTCTAACCACTTTCTCTTTATTGTAACGCGTTTGCAAAGGCGGGCTCCACGACCTGAGTGGCGAAGAGCCAAGAGCAATGTACAGACATAAGTTTTATATCCATCCCTACTGCTGCCGCCCCTCCTTTAGAGGCTTGGCTTACAATCTACCTGAGTAAGACACATTTCTATACATTAACCAATCTACGCTCGCTATTTTAAAGTTTAACCTTATTAGGAAGCAGGAGCTATGCTTCCTTATCTCTACCCTAACTTAGCTGACATAGCACCCCCTATTCTAACTTAGCTGACAGGCATCCTGTCCTAGCATCCTGTCCTATCCTAACTTAGCTGACAGGCATCCTGTCCTAGCATCCTGTCCTATTCTACTGAGTTCGAGACACATCCTGTTTTATCACTCACTCTCACAAACCTAAAAGGAAATGTCATCGCTTGAAGGATGTCTTTGATTCTAAGGGACTTTCCAGAACATCATTTTTTGAAAATGAAAAAAACAAAAACTGTCAGCACCCAGTCTTCTCTCAACTACGGTAGGGATTTCAACGAAACTTTCTCCCACATAAGTGTGTATAAAATTGTACCTATGCACACTTGTCATCGCTGTGAAAACCTGGCCCGTACTGTGCTTTTTAGCCAACTGCGCTTCCCAAGAACACATATCTCACACAAGTGTGGCAACAACTTGTGGCAGGAGATGATATTTTCCTAGCACAGGCCCTGCCTATGAAATTTTGACACCTGAGGCAAACCACAAAATGGCACCTCCCTCCCTGCTAGGAAAGAAGGGGTGAGTGAAGATATACATAAGGAACAAGCGGGGAAGAAAGAGCTACAACAGGATCTGCTGCCCCTGTTGATCCTGAGGCCGTCGCCTCACCTTGCCTCATGGGTGGGCCGGCCCTGTTCTAGCAAGGCAACTTTTCCCTTTGAGCGCTGAAACAGTGCAATAGTTCTGCAACACAAAAGTACTATACAGTATTTGACAAAAGGGTTTATTAATTTAGAGTATACTTCCAGAATATGGGACCTTCGCAAACCACAGTGCCACACACAAAAGACTCTTCTGGTGTGTTGCTCTCCAATCAGAAGCAGGTGCCCAGAGTAATACGTGGATTTTCAGGTTACCTGGAAGTATTTTGAGACTGAATGTGCTTTACTGCATTAAATAGCAGGCACAAGGCCAATGAGAAAACACAGCGCTGCCACTTTAACTGGCTTTCTACTGCTTTCCAGAAGCCTCTAAGCAAACCAACTGACGTTGTTTTTCACATATCACTGCTGCAGGAGTGTAAAATTATTCCAAGTTGAAAACAATATAAAACATAAAATTATTGTTTTTTTAATAACTGCCAATATTTTTGCTTATTTCTTTATTAATACAAAGTGCATATAATATACAAACTGCCAAAATTAACCACAATACACATAAAATATAAATAACACAGGCATATTTAATTACAGTGTTGAACAAGATATGTGAACGTTAATATCAATACTATCATTTGTTTCTGAAAAATCAATAAAAGGATAGTGTTCTAGAGCAGATTTTTCATTATGCCACCTTCCATCTCAAAATCTTAGTACAGTATCACATTTAAATCTGTTGCACAGTAAAGATGTTGCCTTTTGAGTCAGGACTCCTATTTCAGTGTATCTGAAGAAGTGTGCATGCACACGAAAGCTCATACCAAAATAAAAACTTAGTTGGTCTTTAAGGTGCTACTGAAGGAATTTTTTTATTTTACTTCGACCCAGACCAACACGGCTACCTACCTGTATTCAATATTTTGCTAAAACTGCTTTAGTAGCTGTTAAAGAATTAGAAGCCATTGGACACTGGTTCAGGAATTAACAAATGGGGGTGTTCAAGTAGCAGGGCTAGCTGTAGTATTAGACACAACAGCAACATGGCACCTCAGCAGATGATTTTGGGTGTTACAAAATATAGGTGTGAGAAACCTTTGGGCCTCCAATTTTTACTGAACTACAGCTCCCTTCAAGGGTCATTGGTCATGTTTGCTGGGGCTGATGGGAGTTGTAGTTCAGCAACCTCTGGAGGGCCAAAGGTTCTGCACATCTGTGTTCTGTTCATGAAATATAATCTAAATGCAATATGTAGACTTTGACTTGTGATGAGAGGCATCCTTTACTGCTCCCCCCCACGCAGCAAAAAATACTGGTCCAACCCTGTCAAGTAGCACAGCTTGGGACCAATAGGATAGATTTGCAGGCATGTCCAACAGGTAGATCGTCTGTTGGACGTCTGTGGTAGATCACTGGTAGATCAGTGGCTCCCCTCAAAGAAGCTAAAAAACTTTGGCTCCCTTAAAAAAAGCTCAACATCTTTGCCCTGCACCCCTAAAATGACCTGAACCACACAAAAACAGGGCTTTCCTTCCTTAAAAAAAGCTCAATGTCACTTTCCTCTTCCCTAAAGAAGCTCAACAACTTTTATGTGAACCCCCCAAAACAGGCCGTTCCTTCCTAAAAAAAGTTCAACAACTTTGACCTGAATCCCCCACTGCCAGTTTTTAACTCTGAGTAGATTGCAGTCTCTTGGAAGTTGGCCACCCCAGGAATAGAAAATCTGAGAAGCAACAACAAAAGCAACCCCCAAAAGGAGACAAAATCCCACTACTACCACTATCCTGTCAGCATGAGCCCAGTAGGATTTAGGATTTGGTAATTTCTCCATCGTAGGTATCTTCTGTCATTAGTTTCATCTAGCTGAAAACTATCAAACATGTTTATTATCAGCAAAGATCGTTGTTTTCTTTCCCCTCCTTTAAAAGGAAGATCTTCTCTGCTTTCCGGCAAACGATGGAAAATGCATTAAATAAATTTAACTATGACTACACAGGCATTAAAATCAAGCTTACACGCTTGCTCCCCCCCTTTTTTTATTTTGCATTCTGTAATGGTTCTTCTTCTTCTTCTTTTGTGATTGCTTGCATCTGGGGCAATGAAGACAAACAGCTTAGACCTTGAGCAGCACATGGGCCAGCCAGATAGATGGCATCTGGGAAGACTTGAAGCTCCCTCCACATTCTATAGGGAAAAACAGAGCCAGGTGCACTTCTGCAGAAATCAAATTAGCCGCAAGATGCCACATCCAATTGTAGTAAATTGATGTGAGAGTTTGTGATGTCTATAGCAGATCTTACAACAAAGGTCAACGTGCAGAGAGATAGACAACAGGCTGCTATATAGCAACTTGTAATGTAGCCTAACAATAGCAGAGAGCCTGGAAAATGCAGACGGGTTTCTTAGAACGGCGAGAGAATCCTGTTTTAAGGAAGTTGCTTAGCTGCACCGGCCATCCTGCTCTCTACGTTCCTCCCAAGATCATAAACTTCCTTGGAATATTTACACTTGAAACGATCCCTCATCAGCTTGAAAAAGAGGCAGCACTTAATGTAAGCCCAGTTTCAAAGCAGAGGCAACCAGGGACAGTGGTGAGAGATGCTGTTATTTGGAAGCAAACATTATTATTTACTTCATGAATGTCATGTGGAAAGGGAGAACCACACACACACATTGACATATTGAATTTACCTATCATGATAGCTGCTCCACTGTCTTTCGCCTGACGCTAACAAGTTTGCATCATGTTTTATGACACGTAACTTGCTTTCGTTTTACGTTATCGAATTAACTTCGAAGACAACCAGAGCAATCCGAATGTTTTCTTAAATAATACGGAGGCAGCATACATCCCATTTGTAAACCCTGTAGACCAAAATGTTCGGGTTCCATTAAGACAGGGATGGGGTGTTGGACTACAACTCCCATAATCCCTGATCATTTGTCCTCCTGGCTAGGGCGAATGGGAGATGCAGTCCAACAATACCTGGAGGGCCAAAGGTGAGTGAGAGGCAACATGCTAGAGAGAGGTGCGAAATTAAGCAGATAACATGCTTCTCTCTCCCTCACAATATTAGAACTTGGAGCTAGCCAATGTTGGACAGACCAGAGAAAATGCTTCTTCATGCAGTGAATATTTAAACTATGGAATTTTCTCCCACAGGGTGTAGTGAGGACCACCAAGTAGCATGGCTTTAAAAGAGGATTAGACAAAGTCATGGAGAATAAGGCTATCAATGGCTGCAAGCCACAATGGCTATGTTCTTCCACCACTGTCAGAGGCAGTATGCTGGGTTTCAGGTGGGAAAGTGCTATTATACTCTGGTTCTGCCTACAGATTTCCCATGGGCATCTGCTTGGCCACTGAGATAACAGGATGCTGGCTTATGTGGGCCTTTGCCCTGAACAAGCAGAACTTTTCTAATGTTCTTATCCCCTTTCCCATACAATGAGCCTACATTAAAACCAGAAAGTAGCAAAACCTGAAGCCACACACTTGACCACTGCCAAAAAGATATGCCCATTCAATTCTAAACCCAATATAATTCATATTTGTTCTTACCTTTCGGGAGAAAGTTCTCCAGGGATGGCTTACCAAATTAACCCCCTTTCCTACATGGTGGTAAACCAAGTTTTAAAATTGTGATCTGCCTTGGGCAGAAAGACAATATATAAATGAATAGTTTCAAAACTCATAAATACATTAACCCGACATAAAATCGTTCCAGATTACTTACATTTCAATGCAGGCAGCAGATACAATGCAGGTATGGACACTTCTCAAGTGCAAAATACAAACGTTGACTTCAAAATAGGGTATGTGTGACTGGAACCCCCAGACACATGTCTGCTTAGTTTGGAAGTATGGTAGAGAGTCTTCTCAGGGGCATGAAGAAGTATAAAAGATTTTCTCTTTTGTTACAGAATTCCTGCCTAGAAGAGGCGGGAAAGTGACACACAGAGGGTCCTCTCCAGGAAGTTTAAGAACTCTCTGTGTACTAGCCCTATACTTGTCTAGCAAACCATGCATTTGTGATTTGGCTGCAAACCCCATACTGTGAATATGATCAGCTTCCTTTTGGGAGTGTGGCCAGCAGTGCAACTCCAGCTCTCTCTTTGTGTGTGTTTAAATGCATGTTGCAAATTACATTGTTTTTCCAAACCAACAGGCTTTTGATTCAATGTATTGCATTTTCCAATGACTCTCAATATCATGGAATAGGCTCTTAAACTTTAAACATTTTCTTCAGCTGTGATCAACTTGCCCTGTAAAGCTACAAGACATCTAGCAATTTCTTCTCTTCAGCTATTTCCCCCCCAATTTATTGACAATGATATGAGAGTTGTGCACTTCCAAGCAATTTAAAAATAACTCATCGAGCGTGATCCTATTTGCTTAGTTTCAATGCAAGGATGATGGGAGCAAGGATTATTATTATTTTCCCTGTTGTAGTAAATTATTTATGGGAAAGTTGTTTTCCTTTTAACAAGTAAATCTTCCCAGACCAAATTGCATTAGGCCTCTTGAATTTCATAACGGGGTTATCCACAGATGCGTGCAATGCTTCAAGGTAAGGTTCAAGTGTAATTGAGCTCATGCATTTGCACACTAAGAAGAATCAAGAAAGGGGGGAGCAGTTCAACACATAAAGAAAAATGATCGCTCTGCCTTGTCAAAGTCACACTTGGTAAAATAAGAATATGTAGATGTAAGGTTGTTGTTAGCCAATAGGATCAGTGGAGTCCTTTTTGAGGAGGGGTGATGGTTGGTGGGCCACAGTTCCATGGCACTCTATTGGCCAGTGTTGGGGCTTCAGCTACTTCCCCTTTTCAACAACAACAACAACAACAACAACAACAACACTTTCTTACTCTCTTAGACCGGCATAACCTTTTCCTTCCGCATTAGTATCTGAGGGACCAGATAGCTCAGTTGGTAGAGCACGAGATTCTTAATCTCAGGGTTGTGAGTTTGAGCCCCGTGTTGGGCGAAAAGATTCCTTCATCGCAGGGGGGTTGGACTAGATGACCCTGATGGTCCCCTCCAACTCCACAATTCTATGGCTCTATTAAAACAAATAACCCTTTATAGGTGCCAACGTTGGCTCTTCGGCCACCAGTTGCTGATTGTCTGGCCAAGGGTAGTGTCGTCTACATTCTGTTCAGCATTCTGCACATGGCTAGCCCTCTGTGAAATGTTGGCTGATATAATATAAAAGAACTTACATTTATTTCAAACATGATATATTGTGTCTCATATAGTTTGAGACACAAGAGCGATGTTGCTCTTTAAACAGCAAAAACGATAGCACTTTCCACTGCAGAGTACACAGTGCTTTACAAAATAATATAAGCAAAAATGACAGCACCATGTCCCAGGGAGCTTACAATCTAAAATCCGAAGTGCATAGAAGACAATAAAGGGTGAAGAGAAAGGGTGATGGGGACATCTGGCCCCTAGACCTTGAGCCCTTACTAAAGAATCAAATTTTATTTTAAGGGGACGTCCAGGGTAAATATTCATAAGAATATAACTGGTCTAACATCCTCCAGCCTTGATCAGGTGGCAGGTCTGAGGGACAGACTAGATCAGATGACAGATCTGTGATCAGATCTCCCATCTCCTTAAGGAGAAAAAGGAACATAGGAGCCTGTCTTATATTGAGCCAGACTATGGGTCAGGGTAGCTCAGCATTGTCTAATGCAGCAACTCCCCAGGGATCTGTCCCAGATGCTGGGGATTGAAACTGGGTAGAGCAGAAGCTCTACCACTGAGCTACATTCAAAAATATGTGGAACTCCGGAACTCCGGAACTCCGGAACTCCCTGCCTCTTGACATTAGGCAGGCAGGGGCCCTTACATTATATTGTTTTTAGACACCCGTTGAATTTTTCTGTTTTGCTTTGGCAAGCCTACCCAAACACATACCGGTTACTTGATTACCTATATTTGTTTTGCAAGCTTTATTGATCTGATGTATTTTAATGATGATGGCCCTACATATATTTGCTGTTTTTATTGGTTTGTGGATTTTAGCTGTTCATTACCACAGCTCTATTTGCACATTGCGTGGAAAGCTCTTTGGTCAGGAGGTTTGTAAATCTTCTAAATAAATAACAACAAAGCAAACTTAAAAACCAAGCACAACTTGTCTCTAAAAGGTGACTATCTGGGGCCTCCACACATGATAGCAAAGCAATGAAGTGGACCCTGGAATATAACACTCGTAGAGGATTGATATTGCCAATTTCTGCCCCCCCCCCCCTCAGTTGCTTCTTTTTGTTCTGCTCTCATTTTTCCCTTGTGTTGGGCGGAATGGGCTGTGTTTAATAACATAATTTGCATCAGCGAGTCCCCAATGACCAAGCTACTGAAGGCTGGGAGGAGATTAGCATGGTAATCTCATTCCAAAGGATAAAATTAGCAAAGATATTTCCCTGAATGGAGAGCTGCCATTGGCGAGCTGCCGTGCTTAGAATCAATTACTAAATTACTTTGAGCTCTAAGTCGACATTAACAGAAAAAAATTGCCATCGACTAAAGGGAAATAAGATCAAAAATATGTGATCATTAAATCTCTCACTACTATTCGCAAATGTGGCACACAAGAACTGCACCAAAAATAAGGCACAATTTAATTTTTAACAGTAGCCCCTGTCATCGTTTCAGCCAGCACTCTCCATGTCTTGGAAGTATATCTTGGGTACTTTTTCATCTTCAGATGAATAAACGTGAGAATAGAAGGGGGGGCAGAATTCCTAAACGTTCTCCAACATCCATATTGGCACTAGCTCCTGATGTTCCTGGGTTAATTTCTATGTAACGCTGTTCACTTAATTTTTATTTTCATACAAAATGTTTTTTGGGGTGGATAATCTAGCTCAAGGCAGTGTAGCCCTACCTCATTATTATTATTATTTATCATTGTGATAATCCTGTGTGGTAGGTAAAGCATTGGCTCATTGACTAATGCCAAATCTCTCAGACAAAACCAAATTTCTAGGTCCATGTCCACTGAGGTCTCGGCCTGGAAAATGCCTTGATTGCCCTGTATGATGACCTTTGCCTGGACGGAGCCAGCGGTGTGTGTGTGTCCCCCTTGTCAATACTCCTTGATCTCTCAGTGGGTTTCAGTGCCATCCATCATTATATTCACTGCAACTGCTGTCTGAGTTGGTAGTGAGCAGCACTGCTTTGCGGTGGTTACAGTCCCACTTGGATGACCATCTTCAGAGGGTAGCGCTGGGGAATTTTGTTCGGCCCCATGGAATGCAGGATGCCACAGGGTTTGATTTTTATCTCCCATGCAATTCAAAGTGTTGGTGCTGACCTTTAAAGCCCTAAACGGCCTCGGCCCAGTATACCTGAAGGAGCGTCTCCACCCCCATCGTTCAGCCCGGACACTGAGGTCCAGTGCCTAGGGCCTCCTGGCGGTTCCCTCACTGCGAGAAGTGGAGTCAGGGCCAGCTCTAGGTAAGGTCCCGGTGGTGCAGGGTGGCAGGGCGCCGGGCCAGCAGGCGGGGTACTGCGCGGCAAAGCCGCGTGGAAGCCGTGCTGCGAGGGCAGGGGCGCTGGAGCGATTTCTGCGTCTCAGCGCCAGGGCGCCCGACCTGCTCAAGACTGCCCTGAGTGGAGTTACAGGGAATCAGGTAGAGGGCCTTCTTGGTAGTGGCGCCCACCCTGTGGAATGCCCTCCCACCAGATGTCAAGGAAATAAACAACTATCTGACTCTTAGAAGACATCTGAAGGCAGTCCTGTTTAGGGACGTTTTTAATGATGATGTTTTATTGTGTTTTTAATATTCTGCTGGGAGCCACCCAGAGTGACCGGGGAAACCCAGCCAGATGGGTGGGGTATAAAATTATTATTATTATTATTATTATTATTATTATTATTATTATTATTATTATTATTATTTTATTGACTACATGAAAGAGTAGGGTCATCCAGAGCTTTGGATTGCAATATGCTGACAACACAAGTTCTATTTCTTGTTTACATCTGCAAGGAGACCTGTGGGTACAGGGCGGTATATAAATTTAATGATAAATAAATAAACTGTGACCGTGGAAGTACTAGACCAATGTCTAGTCTCAGTCATGGACTGGATGACAGCCAAGACATTGAAGTTTATTCCAGGGATGCAGGAGTACGCATACTCCTAAACATCTTGTGAATCTTTGTCCTTTTGTCCATTTACTGTATTTCTTTCCCCCCTATTTGAACTACAAAATGGTGATTTTTCATGAGTCAAAATGAGAAAACCCCTAAACATTTTTAAAAGGGAAAAAGCACTGTTTAGGGGTATGCATACCCCTACATCCACCCAGGGGGGAAAAAGCACTGATTATATCATTCTCTCAAACATACGTAAATTTTTAGGTTGTTTATCCTTGTTCTTTATGTTTTTCACTTTCACTTTCCTGGGAAAAACAGCAGCCACTAATAAAAATAATTATCATCTCAGGGCAGTGGCATACTTTGGGCTTTCAAATTTCAGCAGTGCCCTATACAACACTAAAATCCGGAGCCCTCCCACCTCTCATGTTCCCTTCTACAGCAGTTTTGGTGCCCCCTGTGGCTCAGGGTGACGGCACCAGTCATGTTACCCTAAACTGCCCCTGCTCAGGCTCACCAATTTGCTAGCACCTGCTATGTTATCAAGGGCTAACATGCTCTTGCACAACTCCTACGCAGCCCTGCAAGGTCTGCTCAGGAGAACTCATTGACCCCCTTTCTCTCTTGCGCACACGAAGCAGATTTTTCTTTTGCCGATAATATTGCCATAGTTATTACAAATAATTAAAATAAACAAACAGCAAAGGCGCTGCTGCTTTCCTGCCATCCATTAATCTCGCATGTCTCTCAGAGTCGGCCTTTGGAACGTGTGGCATTTCAAGACCTCTTAATGTGTTCTCCCCTCCCCGACCTCCGAACATGAAATTGGGACTTGAGTGTCTGGACTTGAGCCCATAAAAGGGTCTTGAACTTGTGACCTGACGGATGTTGGGGCAGCCATTCCGTCTGTGTGCCACCATCCCGCTCTGCCCAAAGGGTCCGTTTGCTGAGAGAGCCAACCATATCCACCAAGATACGTAGCTTCTTAACCTTGATAGGCCAGAGAAGGTCAGGCGATACTCTGAGACACCCATAAAAAGTTTCTGGATCGGATTTGCTACCTGATCTAAAGAACGAGGAGACTTGTTCTTGCCTGTCATTTTTCCTTACACCTCCTCTACAGTTGCTTCACGCCATGCTCAATCGAATAACACAACCAGCTCTAGCGTACAAGCAAAGAACTTTAAACCCTGCCAATGTTTCAAATCAGAGGAGCGCTAAGCAGTCTATATTATCCTCATAATATACACTATCAGCTGTCAGATATAAGGAGGTCTTGAATTCAGCCCTGCTGGGGGAAGCAGGGTCAACATCATTAACTATAGTTCCTGTCCAGGGGTTTCCATATAGAGCCCTTGGGCAATGTGTCTGCCAGATACATCTCTATAGATATCCATTGCTATAGGACCAGGAGGGGGCTCTCACACACTCATTAGTGATAGACAACAAGCTTTTGTTTCTCGGAAGGTTTACTGGAATTAACCGATTAGTGTCAACTTGACACAATATCTTTTGTCTCCAACGCTGTCGATCATTTTTGATGGTTTTATTGATGGAGTGTTGTCTAATGCAAATCGTACGGGGAGCTGGATTTAGATGAAGGAGGCCACATTTCTTACCGTAGAAGAAATTGAAAAAGCCATTTATAAACGTATCCTTAAAAATGGCATGTTTTGTTGTCCTGAAGAGTGAGCCATGATAAGAAGCCAGAGCGATCTTTCCTCCTCTTAAGGCAACGGCCACCCTGACGTTCATGGGGTCAAGACTGTAGCCAATGATAGTAACAGGAGCAATTAAGGGGTTTTAACATTGAAAAGCAGACAGTGTGTTCATAAATTGGACCCAGAAGCAGAGAGTCTTTCCATGGCAATTAGAAGCTAAACTAAGGAGAAGACAAGTTTGACAGATGTCCTTCACTAATATATAATCCTGTTGCATGAATGGGGTGGGTTGGCTACAAAGCATTCTTATTGCCCATTGACTAATTTAGACATAATATGGCATTTGCTTCAGTATGATCAATATATAAGACCACACGGTAATTAGGGTTTCATGTGGATTATGGGTATAATCCAGCCAAAATTAAGCATTTTCACTCCGTTGGGGAAAAGTTAAGAGCACACTTATATTTCTCCCAATGCACTGGTGGACTTTAAAAGTTATTAACTTTGGCTAATTGTGCATTGTTATTATTTTTTCATTTCATATTATTTATGATGGTTTTGTTTGGTTTTGATAATGCTTCTTTTCTAATCTGTGGTACAACCCATTGATAAAGACTGAATATTTAAAAGCACCCCCCCCCCTAGAGATTTACGCTATTACAGTCCAGGAAATTCAATTAAAAGTTGCAATAAACAAATTCTTAATCATCACACGTTTCAATATACAATTTCTATGAGAACTGTTTCACAGAAATTGTATAGCATGTGTAATAGTGCAGAATCTATTTTCTTCTATTTTCAGCAGCTCCTAAGAGTTGGATTTTATGTATTGACGTGATATCTTAAATAGGAAAGTCAACCTGGTCCCATGGGAGCAACTCACAAGTAGAAGCAGACTTCCATGTACATAGTGTTTTTCCCCAGCAATAGTTCATGCACTGGTGCATCACCCAAGATCTGGCACTGCCAACTTGGTGCCCATGGGCACAAATGCACCCATAATGACTTCCCCTGATGCCTGCAAGACCTCTTCCTGCCTTTCCCCCTTCCCTTTCGAAGTGGGAAGGGATCAATCTCAGCTTTAAAAGCTACAAAGAGCAGAGAGAGGAAGTGAGAAGAGCATTGCTTTCCCCCATTTCCTGTCAACTTCATGAACGTTTTCCAGGCTGGGATCTGGAGCAGAACAGTCAAGCAGGAGGAAGATAAAGCTCTCTGTAAAAATGTTGTTAAAAACAGAAACGAAAGGTATGTTTGTGGGTAACAGCAGCAGCAGTAGCCAGACCAGATGCATGGAACTGGGGAGAGAAAGTGATCTGGGGCAGGGAGGGTGGTGGAGGATGGAAGAAGCAAGGCAGTGGAGTGGGTCTATATTTGTCCATTTGTCCATTCTCCTCCCCGCCCCGCCCCCAAAAAGGAAAACGAGCGATGTCCCAACTAAAGAAGAATGGCAGCTTAAGCTGATGGAATATGCACAGCTTTCTGACTTAACATATAGAATAAGAGAACAAAAAGAACATACATTTAGAAAAGGCTGGAAAATGTTTATTGAATATAGGGAGGGAGATTGTGTACACTTGAAAACGTGGGCAGCATTAAGATAAATCATAGCTGCCAAGTCTCCTGTTTTCCCTGGGAAATCCCCGTTTTTCCAGCTGTTCCTAGCTGAAAAAAATGGATTTTTTTTGTTTTTTCCTGGTTTATTCTGGCCCGGCAGCCATTTTGGAACTGGGCGGAGCATGCTCAGAAGCGACTTTTGATGCTGCTCTGCTCTGCCCAGTTCCAAAATGGCTGCAGTGCGACTTCTGGCGCAGCGGCCATTTTGAAACTGGGCAGAGCAGAGCAGCATCAAAAGTCGCTTCTGAGCATGTTCCGCCCAGTTCCAAAATGGCGGCAGCGCTACTTCTGGTCTGCTATTTCCGGCCCGGTCCCTTATTTCTCTGACAGCAACTTGGCAGGTATGGATAAATTCAGCAGTGCAAAGAAGTTTTGTTGGATGCAGTAATGGAATACTGAATGGTTTAGTTTATGTAAAATATGTAGGGGCTTATGATAAGCAAAATGAACCATGGAAAGAGAAGAATGGAAGTCACTGATATTTTAAGGATGTTTAAATGAGTATTCTAAATTGTAAAAGAGGAAATTTAATCACTCTCTCTCTCTCTCTCTCTCTCACACACACACACACACACACGTGTATAAATTGGGCCTGCATTTTCTCTCTGCTGGGCTGTGTTTTATTCTCTCTCACACACAGTTGGCTGTGCATGTTCTAAGCAGACTAGATGGGTTTATAAGGAACATCTAATGTTCAAGAGAAACATTATCTTGAATCTACCATTCACATATTAAGGGCTCATAGCACAGAATTTATAGAGAGGCGTTGTCAGTTATTAAGCAAGCGTAGCCTCTGATGTTCAAACGATATTCAGCCAATGAAAACCTCTCCTGAACCCACCACCAACCATGTGTGGTGGCAGCCAATGTTCTCATGATGGGGAAGCCCCATTCAAACTCTCACCATTGTAGGGATCCAGCCCTATAGGTCACCCGCTTGTGAGTCTCAATCACTAGCAGACACAAATTAGTGGATCCTTCCCATGAGCCTAGCCTAGAGTAATCTTGTGAAAACTGTCTCATGTGTGAACTGGCCATCTGCTTACATATTTGAAAAAATATTTGCCTTTATGCCACGACTATAGACCCATAACTTAATGATAATAATGTTGCCACAACTCTTTTCTCCTGCTCAAAATATTCAATATTTCTTCACAGTCCCCATCGTTTTATAAATGCATACATACCACAGATTTTCTTGATGCTTCTGCTATAGATCTTTGTATTAGTTCTCTCTCCAGCCTGTTTCAGCAGCACTTTTCAATCCACTACCGTATCATGGGGAAATTCAATTAACGTGCTATTTACATTTCTGTTAGCCGGAGAAATGCCTGTAAACAAAGATCGAAAAATTTGCAGAGATGGTTAAAAACGTCTTAGGCAAAAATAGGCTTGTGGAGAGCCTTTCAGCACCTCTGTAGACATCTGCAGAATTCAACACATTTCTGTTGACCCCTAGCTTTATTTTAACAACCCACCTGCCGGATTTAAATGCATGTACTAGACGCTATTTCTAGACCACGCTGCTCCAAGGAGGGCTTGGAAAATCAATTGGTGCAATTGCCCCCACCTTCCCTCTTTTATACCATGGGGTAAACAGATCACAATATAATCAATGATATCAGACAGGGTGGGGGTGGGGTTCCGGTACTTTATCTTTCCACAGGAAATAATCCCATTTCATAAGCTCATTAATAGACATGAATGGATGCAACATTTCTCCAATGAGAATAGGGATGCCCTATTCAACAACAACAACAACAATTCTACCTCACTCATCTGACCAGCTTGCCCCAGCCACTCTGGGTGGCTTCCAATATATAAAAATAATAATAAAATATTAAACATTAAAAAACTTCCCTATTCAGGGCTGCCTTCAGATGTCTTCTAAAGGTTGAATCTGGCTCGGGAGTTGCATAACTTCATATCCACCAACATTTCTTCGACGAAAATAGGGACATCCTAAGGAAAAGCGGGACATTCCAGGATCAAATCAGAAACTGGGATGGCTTCTGTAAATCCAGGACTGTCCCTGGAAAATAGGGACACTTGGAGGGTCTGGTTTCAGAAATTTTAGCTTTGCTTACTAAATACTGTACAAGTAAAATAAAAATAAGCTAAATTCTATTACTCTACAGAGCAGAGGAGGGGAACCTCAGGGGGGCGGGGCATTGGAAATTAAGGGACATACAGCCCAACATTGAAGTATATTCTGTGTCCCCCCCAAATCTCTCCTGTTTAAATACTACTAAACTTGTAATTTAAGAACAGACATCCATGTTTACATGCCTGGATAGGCTTGCTAAAGCCATGTTTATTTAGAAGACTTGATAAACTACTTATAAATTATTACGCAGCAAACAGAGCAGCTTAAAACAATTATAATATACTTATCAAATCATACAAATGTTAATGCAAACAGAATTGATTAATTAATCAAGTACAGTAATCAGCAAGTATTCTGTTAAACAAGTGACGGCCGTGGAGAAAAGAGAAGTAAGCAGCAGTTAATTCTTAATACACCTTAATTTTCCTTTAAGTGAAGACAAGGGAGTAGGGGAGAATGAGTGATAAGAAGTGGATTATTTTCTAAACTGCAACACCATTTAAAGGGCCAAGTGGTGCTTCAGCCTTAGCAACAGAAATGTATTCTGCACAACAGACAAGGGCAAAACAACTGCAATTCGGGACTGTGAAAATGTTCCCATACAAATGCACTAGTTTTCCCAGGTTTTGACAGTTCCAGTGGAAAAATGAGTGGTTAAAGCGGCCCAAGTGACCTAGATTATTTTTTTTAAAAAAAGTGAAACTGATCCAAATAACATGTTTCGCAGTGGGAGATGTCATTCCACACACTTTAGCCATTGCCCTCTGATTTCGAGCAGGGCTCAAAGTATTTTGCTGCCAATGTACCCCTCTGGGCATAGCCGGGGGGGGGCAGGGGCGGCAGCTGCCCCCCCCCCGATCAATTAAAACAATAGAGATACTTAACTAACTGACCAATCACGTTGGTTCTGCCCCCCCCCACAAAAGTCCTGCCCCCAACAAAATTCCTGACTACGCCTATGCCCCCCCCCTCAAATCTAGTCATAGTACAGAGTACTCCAAACAGGCATGCACATAACTTTTTCAAAAACTAAATATTCCATCTGAATAGATACATACATCACCAACAGCAGAGAACTGGTCTACCCTTCCTGGTAAACCTAGTTACAAAATTGTAATGAGTGCTGGTCTCAAATCAACTAATGCTCTTGGTTTCTCCATCCATTGGTTTTCATTGGCTTCCACCTACAACTGACCCTCAATTCTTCCTGGGGCTCACAGAAAACCCTTACTTAATTATGCTGGTGGTGCTGCAAAAAACTACAGACTCCCTGTTTCCTATGCCCAGTCCAGAGAGGGGGAGAGCAGCCTTCCATAGGCTTGGCTACTTTGGGAATGTTTGACTATCTAATTCAGTCTTCCTTCACCTTCCCGAGTTGTTGTTAGCACAGCCAGGGGTGAAGAAGGATGTGAGTTGTAGCCCGAGATCTTATGAGGACCCGAAGAGTTTGAGACGTTAATTAAGGTAAATGACCCCGGAAGTTTAGTCCAGTCAAATGAGACTTATGGGGTTGCAGCGCTCATCTCGCTTTCAGGCCGAGGGAGCTGACGTTTGTCCACAGACAGCTTTCTGGGTCATGTGGCCAGCATGACTAAACCGCTACTGGCACAACGGGACACCGTGACAGAAACCAGAGCGCACAGAAACGCCGTTTACCTTCCCGCTGCAGCGATACCTATTTATCTACTTGCACTGGCATGCTTTCGAACTGCTAGGTTGGCAGAAGCAACAGGAGCTCACCCTGTCGCAGGGATTCGAACCGCTGACCTTCCGATCAGCATCAGCGCCACCTGCGTCACTCACTGGGCAACCTTGAGTCACTTCCCAGCTCTCAGACTAACCTGTGTCCTGGAGTTTTGAGTACATTATGAGATTAGCACAAGCAAGCTGGCAGTAAATCACACCGTTCAAGTTGGGAGTTAACTATTTATTAGCAAGAACACAATCTGGAAAAGAACAGGTGCACTGGTGAAGGAAGAGGAGTGGGGGGAAGCACACCGCCCCCGGCAGCGCGATCCCGGTGGAGTGCCATCGTGGCTGATTCCCCGCCCGCGCTGGGCACCACGCCCCCACAGGCAGCACACCACGCCCCTGGGATGTGTGCCAGCCCTGCCATGCCTGCTCTCTGCCCCCCCCTGGTGCCGGAGCATGAAGCTCCGCCACTAACTAGGTGGAGTGTCAGTCCTAATGAGCACCAGCAGCACCTCCCTGGTATGTCTTGCCCCATGGATCAGTTGTCAAGACTGAGAGTCCTCGCCTCCCTGCAGCTCCTCTCCGGAGCTTTTTCTGAGCAATTGGAGACTGTGCCTGCATGAATCCAGCCTCTCCTCTGCCATTTTCAAGCCTCTTTTGGTTCTGGGAGACCTGGGGTGGGGGTGGAGAGAGAGTTTGTTGCAGTAGGAGGAGGAGAGACCTGTCACTCTGCACCAGCCTGACTCCTCCCACTCTCCTGCTTCAGCTTCAGCTTCCAATTCTGGACTTCTCTCTGCCACAGACTCCCCCAGCTCACTAAGCCCTGTTACCTCTTCAGTGACCAACACCTCTTCTCCCTCTGACAGCTCATCATTGTCCCACCACCACTCCCTGGGCTCTGAGCCTTTTCCCCTTGGGAGTTCCCCAAGCTGGTTCCTCCCACCATTCCTCTGTGACCAACCAATCTGGGACACGGGTGGCGCTATGGTCTAAACCCCTGAGCCTCTTGGGCTTGCCGATCAGAAGGTCTGCAGTTCGAATCCCTGCGATGGGCTGCACTCCTGTAGCTCTGTCCCACCTCCTGCCAACCTAGCAGTTCAAAAGCACGTCAGCGCAAGTAGATAAATAGGTACTGCTGTGGCAGGAAGGTAAACGGCGTTTCCGTGCGCTCTGGCTGCAACCCCATAGTCGCCTTTGACTGGACTTAACCATCCAGGAGTCCTTTACCTTTTACCTTACCTACCACCCCAATGTAAACCATTTTTTGAAGGAATGGAATGGCGGGGCACAAATGTGATAGGTTAACAAATCAAATGCGTTCTGAATTTAGGGGTTGCATTTATTCCACGTGAGTTGATCTCAGGCAGAAGACTCATTTTACAGACCACTAGCATTTCAGAGTTCTTTTCTGCTACTGACTCCAATGGAGCAACCAGGGCAGGACTTAGGAGGGTCCTCAAACGCAGCAGGGCTGGCCTGCCAGATTTCAAAGTCAATGAAGAAGCCATTTCATCACCATTCAGGGAAGCACACTGCTCCCCAAAACACCAATCGGTCCAAGGGCTGAAATTGTCTAAATGCTCCACGGATTGTCTCTTCCAATACGTCTCCTGTATCACTTCCACGCTACATCTCTGGCGGTACCAACTGTAGTCAATGCTTCCTCACAAATGCTTCTTCTTGCTGCCGTCCCAGACACAGTGAATATGTTTCTCCAATTTCACTGCAAACAGAAAGGCCTCCTTGCCTAATTTAATCTGCTCTCCTTTGTCACAGGCAGATGTCACTTTTACATCTGTGCCTCTCTTCAAATGCTCTTGTCCCCCCCACCTTCCACGAGCCAGCAGCTGTTCCTGCTATAAGCAAAACTGCAGCAAAAAAGCAATGTGGAGATCCCTCTGCTGGAAGAAGCTTGTCGCACTTCATTCATTTCCTGCTTTCCTGTGTTTATAAAAATGCACACACAGAACACTATCATACATAACAGGCTATCCTTTTGTAGCATGGGCATAGCCAGGGGGGGAGATGCCGCCCCCGATCAAGTAAAACAATAGAAATACTTAACCAACTGACCAATCCTGACGGTTCTGCTCCCCCCTAACAAAAGTCCTCCCCTCAAAAAATAATAATAATAATCCTGGCTATGCTCATGTTTCGTAGCCAGCAAAGCTGGTGTCAAAAAACACAACTACATATAACAGCAAAACATGCTTATGAGATAGGTAAAGGTAAAGGGGCCCCTGACCATCAGGTCCAGTCGTGTCCGACTCTGGGGTTGCGGCGCTCATCTCGCTCTATAGGCCGAGGGAGCCGGCGTTTGTCCACAGGCAGCTTCCGGGTCATGTGGCCAGCATGACAAAGCTGCTTCTGGCGAACCAGAGCAGTGCACGGAAACGCCGTTTACCTTCCCACCGGAGCGGTCCCTATTTATCTACTTGCACTTTGATGTGCTTTCGAACTGCTAGGTGGGCAGGAGCTGGGACCGAGCAACGGGAGCTCACCCCGTTGCAGGGATTCGAACCGCCGACCTTCTGATCAGCAAGCCCTAGACTCTGTGATTTCCCAAAGCTGTGAAAATGAAGCACTAATGAGCTTTACAGTAGGCCTGTGCATAATCAGAAACAGGAAACTACTGCTAAGAGCAGGATCCCCTCTGTAACATATAGTAAAGCATACCCGTTGTCGCCAGTGTCATTACGCTGTCGGTTTCCTTGCTTTGCCCTCTCCCCAAGGGCGTACCCACCATGCGGCAAGTTAGGGCAGCTGCCCTACTCTAGAAGCAGGGCTGGTGGGCAGAGGCGGAGCACAGCCCGGCGGAGCGCAAGTTCGCCATTCCCGCCGCACCGCGCTGCACCCTCCCTCCAGCTCCCCGGCGCGCCCTCAGGCAAGGCCAAGCGCGGCGGGGAACCAAGGGAGCGCGGCGCGGTGGGCGGGAACGCTGAACTCGCGCTCCGCTGGGCGGGGCTCCGCCTCCGCCCACCAGCCCTGCTGCTAGGGAGGGGCACAGCCCGGCGGAGCGCGAGTTCGCTGTTCCCGCCCACTTTGTGGCCCCTCCCCTTCCGTGCCTTGGCCCCTCCCCTTGCCCCCCCCCCTAGTTTTGATCCTGGGTACGCCCATGCCTCTCCCTCTTCGGATGCTTCTGGAGGCAACAAGGAAATGTGTTGCATGATGAACTACAGCTCCCAACATCCTTGACAATTGGCCATGCGGACTAGGGCTCATGGGAATTGGAGTCCAGGACCACAGGTCCCCCCCCCCCCGGTTTAATGTGAATGAACATGCACTGCTCGTTCCCCAACTCCTGCTGTACTGTGGCCAAAACAAGCCAGAGTCATCTAACCCCAAGCTCACCCTTGTTTCCTCCCAGCAGACGCTGAGTAGTAACCGAGATTTGTTCTTGGCTTACAACCCCATAGGTCTGGAGGAAACAAACCCCAAGGCTGAGTTTGGTTGGCAAGACTTGGGCTTGCTTTGTCCAGGATATGGCAGCTCCATGGGAGCTTTTGAACAGTGTGCATGCTGCTCGTTCAGATTAAACCACAGTTTGTTTTAAACTATGGTTTAATGTGACATGCAGAGGGGATCATTTTATCGCTCGTGCAAAATATAATGCAAAAAACATGGTGAATAGCCACCAGATCCCTCTTACTGCTTTCTAAATGTGCAGAGAGCACAGCAGATTTATTAGATTTATTAGCTGGCCTCATCTGCACGGAATAAAAGAGAGAGAAAAGAAATATAAATATTATTCCATTTAAAAAACGTAGAGAAGATACTTTTGATTGCATACTGATACAGAGAAAGTGCCTACTTGCTCCCTATAATCTCTCAAAGTAACAAAAGCATCTTGTAAGAAAAAAAAATACAAATATAGTCTGTGACTACAAGGCTTTATTCACACAAAATTGACTTCCATTGAAGAAACAGCTATTGTCTGTTGCTTGCGTTAGTGACTCTATTATTTGTGATATTGAATTTGATCACTAACATATTCGACGTGTCCCTTGGCATAGGCTACAGTCTGTTTTTCTTTTCTTTTTTTGTGAATATAAAAATCATAAATGGAAGAAAATTGGGGAGCCGTCCTGAGCCCAAATGACATTTTTGAATCTGATCCTTTGCTTCGTGGCCATCTCTAGTGGGAATCATTAGCAGTCTCTCGCAAATAAAGCAATCAAAAAGAAAGCTCCTTTGAAATGCTCGCTGGTGTTTAATATTTGATTCGTTCCCATGTTACTACTGTGTGTTTAGCCTGCGGAAAAAAACAGCTTCATAGGAGTGAGACATGATGGGCCTGACAAGCATTTTGCCCGTCAATTGCTACTTCAGTACAATACCATTTTGTTTGCTGTTTTGTTTCCCTGTCTTCTAACATTCTTTCTGACTTTGAAGGGAGGGGGGAGATAGATGCTGTGGGAGGAAGGGGGATTTTCCTCTAAGAATGCCAAAGAATAGGATAGAGAAGTTTCCTTTCAACTCCAAACTGATCTGTTCTTGATGCACATTGCCAACCCTTGCCCTGTGTTAGCTTCTTTCCTGCACTACCTTCCTGGTCTCTGCTGTAACCATCTGCAGGAGGAAAGGGAAGATTCACACAAACCTCCTCATCCTGTATTAATAAAGGACAGAGCAACAAACTGTATTTCTGGTTGGCTGGACCTGAATTTGTGATGTGCAGACAAAAGTCCGCCTTTTGGAATGGGAGGGAAGCGGGGAAGCGGGACAGGGGATCTATTGGTGACTCTTAATTCTATTTGTGCCGCCTGGAAGTCAGGATGGTTTGTGTGTGTGTGTGTACGTCTTCTTTTTTTGTCCACCGCCCCCCCCCCCCCTCCACACTTCATTTTGATTTGATTATTTCGTAGAGCTGGGCTTCCTTTTCACTCTCTCCAGACGCGTGGAGGAAGGCTGCTGAGGCAGTTGGCCTATAGTTGCCGTAATCAAATTAAGCATTTGCTACAACTTTTGAGGAGAACGGCTCGCGTGTAAAAAGGACGACTCCAAACAAAAAATAAGAGCAGGGGGCCTCGGGGTGCCAGGGAGAGCAAGGGGAAACCCAGCAGGTTCTTTCATCTTTAGAGGAAAATTTGGGGAAGGGAAAGAAAGAAATCTACAAAAGATTCCACTCCTCCCCTGCCCTGCCGAAAACAATGAATAAATATGAAAACAGAAGGGAGATAATCAAGTCAAGGGCATTTGCTCAGGGGGCTGAAAGAAGGCTGGGTGGAATGAAAAGAACAGGGGAGCACAGGACCTGAGAGGTCACTGGCACCCTGAATGGAGACTAGAAGGTGGCAAGCAGGTGGAGGGGGGAATGGGCGCCATAAGTGAAGGATAAAGAATACAGCTGAGTCGCAGCAGAAAAATGTGAACACTAAAGGCTATTTAATGGTTGTAATATGGAGCCTCGGTTGTGGTTGGGACCAGGGAGGTGTTGTTTTTAGCCCTGCCTAAGGTCTTAAGAAAGAAATGGTTCTCTCTTTATCTGGGGCTGCCATTGCTACCAACTGTATAGGAGGCCAAGGTAGGGTACTGTCACTGCCAGCCATTTCTCTGGGCAGAGACGACTTTGGCTCGTTCAGCTTGTGATCCGCGCTACTAGCAGTTGCTCGTTATCCAAGCGACTCCACCATAGGCTACTTCCACACTTCCACATGTGCAGAATGTGTGGGATGTAAAGCTAGGTGCAGTCAAGTCACAACAGTTCCTAGAGTGACCACATGGAGGGACACCTGACCAGGTCAGCAGCAAAACTTCCTGCGACTGATCTGGGATGGGCTTCCTCTACATGTAATTGAGATGGGCGTCACCTGGCCAGGTAAAGTCACCGGCCAGCGGCCATTTCGCTCTTTTTGAATCCCGACTTCAGAGAAGCAACAGCTTCCAGCCAAGAGAGAGAAAATGGAGTCTCACCCCTTATGAGTGAACTTCACATGTATATACAATATTACTTTTTCTAAGCAAGCCTGCCTTTCTGAGATTATGCTGTTAACTCAGGATGTATGTAAGTAAACTCTTTCTACTTTTAAAGAGCACTGTGTCGTGTTGTGTCTTTTCTTTAAAGAGGGATAAAGGGGAAAATCCAGTAAATATATTTAATTCTAGAGGCTTAAGCAAGCCTGTGCAACCGTTTTTGCTGTGCATTAAAAGGGGAATGTAACTCTGCTAAGTTTGGAGCTTGCTAACACAAGCTGGGATAGGATATATTAAACAATATCTCCGCATCCACATTCCTAAACATTCCCACAGAATGTGTGCCTCCACGTGCACCTCCGTCAGAATTTACTGCTCGGCCGCGGTCCACTTCTGCAGTCTCCAACCCAGCCTTTAGCTGAATCCAGGTAGAAATAGAGGTGTGTCTTGCAGCTGACAAGGAACCTTAAAATGCTACATCCAGCCCAGTGGCTGCGGTAAGAGCTGCAGTAACCACAGTGACCACGAAGAGCAGGCCTATGAGATACGAGGAGATGGTCTGGAGCAGAACTAGGCCTTGCCCCCAAAGTCCCCAAGACTAGGACCTCCAGCCTTGTCCAGAATGCTTATTTGTTGGCAATGTTAGGATGACTATCTCTGCCAGATTTGTATGTAACAACCAGGTGAAATAGCCATATTTGGCAGTTGTATCATCTTAGGTATGTGCCCGTCGCTGTGTGGGATCCCCTATTAAGAATAACGTACGCAGGCCGCAGGTGGCGCTGTGGGTTAAACCTAGGGCCTGCCGATCAGAAGGTCGGTGGTTCGAAGCCCCACGACGGGGTGAGCTCCCGTTGCTCGGTCCCAGCTCCTGCCAACCTAGCAGTTCGAAAGCTCGTCAAAGTGCAAGTAGATTAATAGGAACCGCTACAGCGGGAAGGTAAACGGCATTTCCATGTGCTGCTCTGGTTTGCCAGAAGCGGCTTTGTCATGCTGGCCACATGACCTGGAAGCTATACGCCGGCTCCCTCGGCCAATAATGCGAGATGAGCGCGCAACCCCAGAGTCGGTCACGACTGGACCTAATGGTCAGGGGTCCCTTTACCTTTTTACCTTTACAGCGGGAAGGTAAACGGCGTTTCTGTGTGCTGCTCTGGTTTGCCAGAAGCGGCTTTGTCATGCTGGCCACATGACCTGGAAGCTGTACGCCAGCTCCCTCAGCCAATAACGTGAGATGAGTGCCGCAACCCCAGAGTCGGTCATGACTGGACCTAATGGTCAGGGGCCCCTTTACCTTTAGCTTTTACGCAGGCCAAACGGTACAAAAATATTGCCAGTTTGCTTCTGGCTGGCCAGTCAACTTTGGGTTTGCTTCTGAACTCTGGGACACATCCTTAACTTTCCTGCAAGTGGAACGGCAGCAAAATGTCAGAGTGTGCAATGCTTTTGTTCAGGGTTCCAGCCAGCCAGCCATGCCCTTTCAGAACACTCCCTTCCCTTCCCCTTTCCAGTTTTCTGTTCTGTCCCCAACCGTCAGTTAACTTTCTGTGTCCAACACTCAGACCACAGTGGACTTTTTTTGGGGGTGGGGGTGGGGGTGGAATACTTCACACATCCTTGTACTTCTGCAAACCTTAGGGTTTCCCTGAAGCCTGCTATCACCTCCTTTCATGCCATTTTGGTTACATGAGGACCCAAAGAACGAGTTTGCTATTACTTATGTAGGAGATGTACCTTGGTCCAAGCCTTGACAGTACTGTAGTTTTTGGGCCATAGGCATACCCATTGCCTCCTCAGTGTGTCACTGATATGAGAGCGAACTAGAGCTTTTAATCTAGAATGGCCACATGTACGAGCAGCAGCGTCATCTGCTCATTGCAGTCCTTGGCAGGGTAAACAACACCTGCTAAGTATGACCACATGCAAGAATCAGCAAGGTTAGAATTAATCTTGATATTGGGAGGAAGCATGTCTCATCGGTGGGTATGATTTTTCAAGAGCCAAATTTGTGTGTGTGTGTCCATGTCGTCGTCCCCACTTCACCAAGGCCATCACCAGGGCAGGATTTGGGAGCAAGAGTCAATGCCCCACGGGCTCCCAAGCACAGCAAGCTTGACTGATTGCATTTTGAAGCAAATGAGGTGATACATGACCAGTCAGCAGAGCATGAGACTCTTAATAATAATAATAATAATAATAATAATAATAATAATAATAATAATAATTTATTTATACCCCGCCCATCTGGCTGGGTTTCCCCAGCCACTCTGGGCGGCTTCCAACAGAAAAATGAAATAAAATAATCTATTAAACATTAAAAGCCTCCCTAAACAGGGCTGTCTTCAGATGTCTTCTAAAAATCTGGTAGCTGTTTTTCTCTTTGACATCTGATGGGAGGGCGTTCCACAGGGCGGGTGCCACTACCGAGAAGGCCCTCTGCCTGGTTCCCTGCAACTTGGCTTCTCGCAACGAGGGAACCGCCAGAAGGCCTTTGGTGCTGGACCTCAGTGTCTGGGCACAACAATGGGGGTGGAGACGCTCCTTCAGGTATACTGGACTGAGGCCATATAGGGCTTTAAAGGTCAGCACCAACACTTTGAACTGTGCTCGGAAACGTACTGGGAGCCAATGCAGATCTTTCAAGACCGGTGTTATGTGGTCTCAGCGGCCGCTCCCAGTCACCAGTCTAGCTGCCGCATTCTGGATTAGTTGTAGTTTCCGGGACACCTTCAGAGGTAGCCCCACATAGAGCGCATTGCAGTAGTCCAAGCGGGAGATAACTAGAGCATGCACCACTCTGGCGAGACAGTCCGCAGGCAGGTAGGGTCTCAGCCTGCGTACCAGATGGAGCTGGTAGACAGCTGCCCTGGACACAGAATTGACCTGCACCTCCATGGACAGCTGTGAGTCCAGAATGACTCCCAGGCTGCGCACCTGGTCCTTCAGGGGCACAGTTACCCCATTCAGGACCAGGGAGTCCTCCACACTTGCCCGTCTCCTGTCCCCCACAAACAGTACTTCTGTCTTGTCAGGGTTCAACCTCAATCTGTTAGCCGCCATCCATCCTCCAACCGCCTCCAGGCACTCACACAGGACCTTCACCACCTTCACTGGTTCTGAATCGAAAGAGAGGTAGAGCTGGGTATCATCATATAATCTCTATGTTGTGGCTTTGAGCCCCATGTTGGATTGCAGGGGGTTGGACTAGATGACCCTCGCCGTCCCCTCCAACTCTACAATTCTACGGTTCTTGCAACTGACACCGTGGTTCTCAAAGGATGTGGCAGAAGAGGATGCCAAGTGCGGCAGGAAGATCCAAGGACAATAATTTATACATTTCAGTATAGTATAGTACAGTACAGTACAGTATAGGATATATTTTAAAAATTCTTTCTTTTATCTTTTCAAAATCAAGCACCGCTAGGAGTTGCTTGTTTTCCAATGCATTTCTTATTGTTCTGGCGCAAGCCAATATTTATTCTGAAAGTGTAACCCAGAAAAACAAGTGTGAGAAAAACTGATGTAGCGCAAAGCACGATACTCCAGAAATACTTATGTTACCGAAGGAGCCTTCCCCCGCCCCAAGCAGACATTAAATCCGGTGTAGAAGCTTACTTAACTGGAGGCCGGGTTAAAAGCGTCAAGAGACCACGTGGAGTAACAGAGGCCTTCAGAGTGGTTGCGTTGGAGCCACTCCCGAGGACTCCGCCTCCGAGTCAGCTTGGCGTTGTGGGTTTTTTCCTCTGCCCGGGGTTGGTGTGTCGTGTGTTTGTGTGTATAATACAGATATGTATGTATGAGCCAAAGAGGGCAAACAACCGCCCCCCCCCAGCTCCTAATAGCCTTTCGATGCGCACCACTTTTTTGCCTGAGACTTATCAGAGATAGAAGTTTTGCATAGACGGCGGACCCCTTACCCCGCGTTTGGACTCCGGAGAGGTCGTCCAGGAAACTCTCCGTCGCCACTTGAGATGTTTCCCTCCCCGACTATCCTCGCCTGCTCCGGGAAAGTGTGCCCGTTTCCCCCCCGGCTCCGGTTCCCCGCTGCCAAGGCCGACGCGCAATTGCGCGCTCTCCGAGAGCACCCTCGACTACAGCGCCATCCTGGCCCACGGACTGCAACGGCGCTGCGTGGGTTGTCCTCTCAAGAACCCTTTTCATCGGCGAGTTACAAGGACATGTAGCAAAACACACACACACCGCCCGTTGCAGCCGCGCTCAGGGTTTGAAGGAGCCTTTTAATGTGCAATAAAACACTGGAGAAAGTCCGGAGGTAGTTCCGGCGCACGCGAGATTTCTCCCCGCACATTTTTCCATTCTGTTCGGCTCGTTGATGAAATCGGTTAAAGCTCTGCAAATACTTCGGATCGGTCTTAAAGGCTTTAAATACTATCCGAGTGTGCTAGTTTTATTAGCTCGGGAGGGATGCAAGGAAGCTGTGATTGCGCGCGCGGAGACCTTCAGAAACATCCGGAGTTTGTTTGCTTCCCCTCGCCCCCCCCCCCACTTGCCTATTCATTTTGCAAACATTGCTACTTGCCTCGCGATAGTTTGGTTTTGACCATCTCAGAGGAAGGAAGAGAGATCTAAATGCAGGAAAATGGATGGCGTGGACTTTGTATTTCGGGGTAAATAACAGGCTGCAATGATCTGCAAGGAAGCACCATGCAAATCGTGAAATCCACAGACAAGAATTTAGGGGGAAACTCATTAGCTTAGGCTCCCTGGGAGGAGAAATGTACCGGTATTTTCTTATACAGGTACAAGGGAATGCGAAGGGAGCTGCAGCGTTGTCAGTAAACAGAAAACGTGACTTCATCGGGAGCATCAAGACACCAACTTGTTATTGGAGCTGTTTTAAAGTAGATTAATGTCATTATTTTCGTTACGTTGGGACCTCCACTAAGCGCAGAAAGTGAAAAGGCGAACGAAAAATTAAAAACAAAACAAAAACAAAGCACGTTAAAAAACCCGGCCCCACCTCGATCTCTATGAAAGGGTGTCCATATCTATTCCGCTAAAATCCATCGGATTATAAAACTGTTAGGGTCCGGCTGGGGAGACGTATTTTGTGAACGCGACGGGAGAAAGGATGCGGCCCATGCGGGTTTTAGGTGGGCGGGTAGCAAACCACGACGCGCGTTGTGGACCTGCCCGTGATTTAAACCCAGCCTCTGGGCCTAACCGCTGCCTTTGAAACCCAAGGGTTGGGTGCGGACGGGCTTTTCTCGTGGGCTCTCGGTTAGTCTCGAGAACCACCGGGCGGGGGGAGGGAGTTGGTGGTGGTTCGGATGGTGTCAGGAAAGGGAGACGCGGTGGAAACCGCCACCAGGCACGCGCGACCTTGGAAGGAGAAGCGCGGGGTGTCCCGTCGGTTCCCCCGCCCCACTCTCCCTCCGACCAGGTGCCTTTGGGAAACCCCTGCATCCTCTGCCACTCCCCACCCCGGGGTCCATTTCGCAGGGTGCCCGAGTCCTGCCAGTGTCTTCGTCCTTTATAGCGTTTCACGCTCGGCAGGGGGTCTCTTTGGAGTTCAATTGAGCGCGTAACGCGCGTACAAAGCAGGTTTCGCGAAGACCCCGGGGTTTCACTCCTTAGTCCGAAGCTGCGGGAGAGGGAGGCGTCTTTCTCTTCTTGATGCACACACACACACATGCACACCCTTAAAACACACACACGCACACCCAAAGCAACAACCCCCAACCCTTCTCTCTTTTTATTCCCAGGTGTGTGGGTGTGCGTATCATAGGGCAAACTTCTAGAGGGCGAGGTCCCTCCAGCCCCCCAATAAAATATTTAAATATTTGAGGGGGGGAGGCCTCAAAGTTGATAGGCATTGCCATTCAAACGGCGTGTGGGTGTCGTGTCTTGTGATCGATTATGTGGGGCCGGGTTTACCTGGGGCCCCAAATATTTTAAGCAAGTTGGCACCCCTGTATATAGGGGGTGCGTGTGTGTATATGAGTGAGATCAGTTAAAAAGGAGGCTTAAAAGCTCGGGCAAATCGGATCAGGGAAAATCGTCACCCAACTTTCCTCCTTTCCCAAGGAGGCTGATTGAATTAAAAGGGCAGCGAGGCTGCTTGGCGAAACAGAGGACCGGGGACGTCGAGAGGGTGTATATTAAATTCTCATTAGAGATGCAGGAATCAGCCAGAGGGATCTTGGGCAGCTCAGCCTGCCTCCCTCCCTCTTTCCTCCCCCTCCCTCCTTCTCCCCTTCCCCCTCCTTCCCCTCTTCCCTCGCTCCCCCCCCCCCCCACCCCCCACCCCAGTTGCCAGCCCAATAGACTGATGAGTTATTGTCATGTAAAAAGCGCCCGCGATCAGACCAACCGCTTTGCTATTGTCCAAGTGGAAACAGCCAAGTTTATGATGAGGACTATATGCTCTAGAGACCTCAGGCAAGGCAGCTCATAGGAGCCGTTTTTTCATAAAACTCGGCACGGCTGGTAGCAAGGAGGCCACTCTGGAAGCAAGAGCGGAGCTGTGAGCATCTCGCTCTCTCCCCTTGCCTTGGCTCATCTTCTCTTCCCCCCCATCCACCTCGCCCCACCCCCCACCCCACCTTGACAAGAAGCCCCCCATCTTTTCTCTCTCCCCACCCTCCAGCCCCCAAACCCGTTGGCTGGGCCATCCCCGAGCCTTTTCCAATGTATAAAATGGAATATTCTTACCTCAATTCCTCCGCCTACGAGTCGTGCATGGCTGGGATGGACACGTCCAGCCTGGCATCGGCTTACGCGGACTTCAGCTCGTGCAGCCAGGCGAGTGGCTTCCAGTATAACCCCATCAGGACCACTTTCGGGGCCACCTCCGGGTGCCCGTCCCTCACCCCCGGATCCTGCAGCCTGGGCACCCTTAGGGACCACCAGAGCAGCCCATACGCGGCAGGTAAGGACCCTGCGCCCTGGCTGGAGACTGGAGAGAGAGAGAAGGGGAAAGGTATCCGAGAGAGAGAGAGAGAGAGAGAGAGAGAGAGAGAGAGAGAGAGAGAGAGAGAGAGAGAGAGAGAGAGAGAGAGAGAGAGAGAGAGAGAGAGAGAGAGAGAGAGAGAGAGAGAGAGAGAGAGAGAGAGAGAGAGAGAGAGAGAGAGAGAGAGAGAGAGGGCAAGAGACGAGGAAGGGGGAAGAGCCAAGCCAAAGCCCGACCGAGGAGAAAGAGAAAAAGGGAAAAAAAGAGGAGAGGGAAGCCTCGCTTTGATTGCATTTGGAAAATGGCAATGTGTTTAGTATTTACCCAACGAAATTTGCTTACACAAATGAAAGAATTTATCACGTTAGGAGCGATTGCAGGGAAGGAGAGAGAGAGGAGAGGAGAGAGGAGGGGTGGGTTGGGTTGGGTTGGGTTTGTATGTTGGGGGGGGGGGTGAGAGGGGGGGTGTAATTCACTTACACCGTTACACTATCCGAAGTCACACCCGAAACCGCCAACAAAATTATCTTAAACTGCCAAAATGATCGGCATAATTTATTTACTTTGCGAGGGAGACGGAAAAGCTGGGGGAAATAATTAAATAAGCCGCGAGGAAAGCTCATTACTGACACTGTCTTCTTCATCATCTTCATCTTCGTCGCCTTTTCCTCCTTTCCTTCTCTTTCCTTTTCCTCTTTTAAGAAACCACATCCACCACCACGGGCAACAACAGTAAACAAGCCATGCAGAGAGATAAGCGGGCACTGTCTCGCTGCTAGTATTTTCCCTTTTTCTTTCATTACTTTATTTCCTTTTTAGCAGCTCCCCCCTAGGAACAACGAAATCCCACTTCGAGTAAGGGAGGAGGTGCAAAACATTCAGGGGCAGCTCTGGAGCTGTCCGGGAGGGGGAGGCGACACTTACTTGGGAGCACGTCCCATTGAGCTCAATCGGACTTCCGAGGCAACATATTTAGGATGGCACCTGTCCGCGTTGCTCTATTCCGGTCAACGCAACGTGTCGATTTCGCTATCAATTTCCATGGAAACAACAGCATCTCTGGTGCTGGTCGTGGATCATTATTATTTTTGAACCATTTTTGTACTAAATCAACATAGCTGCCAAGTTTTCACTTTTCTCGCGAGGAAGCCTATTCAGCATAAGGGAAAATCCCTGTAAAAAAGGGATAACTTGGCAGCTATGTAAATCAAGCAGGCATGTAGCAGTAGCATTTTGAGAGAAAGGCAGCCTTTGCCGTCTTGTGTGAACGCTCATACCCGCATCTAGCGAGATCGCCCTGCCAATCTCTCCATTCGTCATCTCTCTTTGCAATATTGAAGGAGATGGCGGGCGGCGCAACTACAAGATTTGTCTGCCATTCCAACGAACCACCCCCCATCTTAATTGTCATCGCCCCCCCTCCCCGCAATTTCATTTTTGGAAAATCGTCGCTAAGGGTGGTATACTTTTGATCCAACCGCAATAAACAGATGCTGTCGGGGTGGGTGGGAAGGGAGGTGGTTGGGTTTTTTTTAATAACCTATATCGAAAGTAAAAAATAGTGTTTTGGAGAATCCATCTGCAAACAGACCGTATCATTCTCCTTCCTTATCCATTTCGTTATTGCAATACATCCCCCTCCCTTTTCTGGATTAGAAACGTTAACCGTCTCAGAAAACGGAGGGGACACGAATGCGTTTCTTCTCCATGTCTGCTCGCGAGTAAGCTCCCTGGTTAAGCGGGTTGTTAGCACGGCGGTGTAGAGTAAACGGTTCCGCGGGTCACACTCCGTCCGACCGCCGCAAGCGCAGTGAAACCATTCGAAACCGGATCCCCTGAACTGCTGTCCTCGCGTTCCAACGGCTTATGCGGGGAATCGCAGCAGCTTATCGACTGGCCTGTGTTTCTGTTCCTCCCATCCCGCTCCCCTTTCCCTCTTTAGTCCCCTACAAGCTCTTCACCGACCACGGAGGCTTGAACGAGAAGAGGAAGCAGAGGCGGATCAGGACCACGTTCACCAGCGCTCAGCTGAAGGAACTGGAAAGGGTGTTCGCGGAGACTCACTACCCGGATATCTACACCCGGGAGGAGCTGGCCCTCAAAATCGACCTCACCGAAGCCAGAGTTCAGGTTGGTGAAGGAGCTCCTTTCGATCCGGATTGCAGCAGCCGCCTAGGCCGCTTCATCCGGAGCAAAGCATCGCGGGTGGGTCTCTCTCGCAAGGTAGCGACGGGCAGCTTTCAAGATTTTGCTGGACGGGAAGTAACCAACGACAGAGAGTCCCAGGGTGGGAAGCCTGTTGCTTTTGCACATTTTCATAATTCCCTTTGGAAAAATCATTCTGGGCTGCTGCCTTTTTTAAAAAAAAAACAAAAACCTCGTTTATCTTGAGTCATTCCTCCATCAGCAGCAGCAGAAGGCTTTGCATCCCAAAGCTGTTTCACGTTCCTCATGGTAATGAGTAAGACTTCTAAGGGCAGCAATTTCCTTGGTGAGCCCAGCGACTAGGATATGTATTCCCTACAGCTTGGCTCACTTCCTAGAGCCACCCATTTCTGTACAGGAACCTTGTCAGTTCCTGATTTTGGCAGAGGACACATTATCAGCTGGATAGCTGAACAGGGCAGCATGTGGTGAGGACCACACCATTCCGAGTATTAGATATTTGCATCTCTTCTATAATTTTGATTTTTTTCCCTCTCCCCGAGTTCTTGTTGGCAATGCTCTCTATTTCTAACTTAGCAAACTGGAAATCTGAATTCTAAAAGCAGGGAGAGCTTTACACCAAGATCTCACCTGATCTGCAATCTAAACACCTTTACCTTGGAGTCACTGATCTGAAATAATTATATTTGGCACCCACTGATGTGTCTTAAAGACACACCCTAAATCAGGGGTGGAGAACCTCTGGCCCTCCAGATGTTGCCAACGGCCAGCAATGATGTTAGTTTATATCTAGCAAAATCTGGAGGGCCAGAGGTTCCTCATGTTTGCTTTAAATACTCTATCCTTTCACTACTTCTGAGCATCTCAAGGGTGCTAAAGAATGGTTTAGGATGCGCCAATAAATAATAACACAAGTCATTAAGACTACAATCCTATCCAACTGCTCAACGGAACGAAATTGAGATTTCTGAGAAAACAAGGCTGCAAACCACTTTGATATACCACAAAGCAGGTCACAGGGGAGCAGTTAATTTGCAAAGCAAGCCAGGCCAAAGCATGCCACGACAGATTGTGGCATGAAGGCTTTAAGCATGGGCAGAAGAATGTTAGGGTGATGATGCCAAAAAGCAATAAATTCCCACAGAGGAGAGTCATTGGTATTGGAGCTGAAAGGGAATGTGGCTGTTCTGCTTTGGTGTTGTTTTTGTTTTTATTAGGTATTCTATGGGTTTTTTTCTTGATTTTATTCTGTGAACTGCCCTGAGACCCCCAGGTATAGGGCAGTATATAAATTCAAAAAATAATAACAACAACAACTAGCAATTAGCCAACATGCCAGATGATGTGTGTGGCCAATGCTCTGGTTCCATGCCAGCACACCTGGAAACATCTTAAGAGTGGTCGCCTGTTCTTTTTATTTACGCACCGTGGCCGAGCTGATGGCCAGCAGAACTCACAGACAGGCTGCATTATTCCTCAGCAGAAGAACAATAATACATGTTAGTTTATAGCAACAACCAACTCTGCAGTGAAGGACTTTTCCTGTCCACACTGCCCACACAATAGGGAGTAAATTACAGCAGTTCATTGTCTGGACCTATTAAGAGAAAACAGTCCTCTGCTGAAATGATACGAAATGCTGAAATGATACCCCACCCATCTGGCTGGGTTTCCCCAGCCACTCTGGGAGGCTTCCAACAGAAATATTAGAATACACTAATTTCTTAAAGATTAAAAGCTTCTCTAAACAGGGCTGCCTTCAGATGTCCTCTAAAAGTCTGGTAGTTATTTTTCTTTTTGACCTCTGGTGGGAGGGCGTTCCACAGGGTAGGTGCCACTACCGAGAAGGCCCTCTGCCTGGTTCCCTGTAACTAGACTTATTGCAGCGAGGGAACCAGCAGAAGGCCCTTGGCACTGGACCTCAGTGTCCGGGCAGAGCGATGCAGGTGGAGATGCTCCTTCAGGTATTTTCTAAACCATAAGTGGAAGAATTTGCAACCCTGAACTCCACCACATTGTATAACCTGAATTTGCAGCATGTCCATTTCACATCTTCTCCTTCCTAAGGACCACATAAGGTGGTTTTAACTAGCATCTTTTAGACACTGGGTGTCTAAAGCCAATTTACCCAGTCGCATCGTGCCAGAAAGCAAATACAACCATGGAATAAGCCGGCCATCTGTAACATGTTATTTACAGTATCTTACTATTGCTGCTACCCCTGATTTCTCACAGGGATGGGAATTTGTGGTGCTCACAGATGGGCTTCTCTACGCAAGACCTGGCCGGTTATTGCCCGTCGGTTGGCATTGACTTCGGAAATGGGCCTTTTAATTCCCCATCCTACACCCATACCCTAAGGATAGTTAGCAGTGGGTATTTTAATCCTTTTGGGTGCACACTCAAGTTCACGTACTAAAAATAGTTGCCAGTTAAGACCTACAAGGATAGATCTTTCCACATGTTTATTGATTGTTTTCTTTGGCTGAAGCTGGGATAGCTCAGTCGGTTTGAGCCCCACGTTGGGTAAAAGATAACGGGTTGGAACAGATCGCCCCATGGTCCCTTCCCATTCTACAATTCTATGATTTTAGTAGTGACCGTCCCCCCACCCCCGCTTTTAAGGGAAATTGCCTTATTCCGAATAGGATTCCTCGCGATAAAAGGGAAAAGTTGACAGCTATGCCGCTGAGTTCTGAACCAGCTATTTTGAATCACACTACGGCAAAGTGGCTTTCAAGATGCGCTTGTGAGAGACAGAGAGAGAAAGAGAGAGGGGGGGAAGGAAAGGGGGATGGTCTCGCATAATAATCACAAACACAGAATCGGTGACTCTAGGTTGCTCTGGCTTGACTCGCATATCCCGTGCACGTGGGAATAGAAAGCCCGTGTCCCCCCCTCTGAACCTCTCTCTTTTTTCTCGTTTCTTCCTTCCTTCCTTCCTGCCAGG
The DNA here is from genome assembly GCF_963506605.1 of Zootoca vivipara. NCBI lineage: Eukaryota > Metazoa > Chordata > Lepidosauria > Squamata > Lacertidae > Zootoca > Zootoca vivipara. The sequence continues at coordinate 59,182,089 of NC_083284.1, read as the reverse complement.
TCTGGTTCCAGAACCGACGTGCGAAGTTCCGCAAGCAGGAGCGTGCGGCGGCGGCCGCGGCGGCCGCAGCCAAGAACGGCTCGTCGGGGAAGAAGTCCGACGCGTCGCGGGACGATGAGAGCAAAGAGGCAAAAAGCACCGACCCGGACAGCACCGGCGGGCCCGGCCCCAACCCCAACCCGGCGCCCAGCTGCGGTGGCGGTGGGCCCAGTCCTACGGGAGGCCCCGGCGGACCCGGAGCCGGCGGGCCCGGGCAGGAGGCCGGCAAAGGCGCGCCGTCGGGGCCTGGCGGCTTGGCGGCGGCGGCGGGGCCCGGGCAGGGCTGGGCCCCCGGGCCGGGGCCGATCACCTCCATCCCGGATTCCTTAGGCGGGCCCTTCGCCAGCGTGCTCTCGTCGCTGCAGAGACCCAACGGCACCAAAGGCACCTTGGTGAAGAGCAGTATGTTTTGAGCGCGGGGCCGGCCGGCCGGGGCTGCGTCGTCGGGACCGGGCCTCCCTCGACGGACGCTTCCCCAATGGCCGAGAGCGAGGAGGCGGCGCCCTCTGCAGGGAAGGGACTCGCCAGGCCTCCACTTCTGCCCTCCTCGCTCACGTCGGAGCGGCCCCGACGGCGCGGACTTGCAAACGACCTTGCCCGGGCTACGAACAAGCGAGCGCGCCCCGTCGTGCGCAGCGTTCTGCTGCTGCAGGCGCCGCACCTCCGCCCTCTCCTCCTTGCGCAGTCCCTGGCCGGGAGAAAACTGTCCACAAGCTGCCAGTGTCGTTTTGTTGGTGTTGCTGCTGCTACTGCAATGTAATCCTTCCTCCCCACCTCCCCACTTGGCCGGGCTTTTCCTTGAGGCTGAGGCGATTTGAGCGTGGCTGGTCCCCCACCCGCACCCCCCGATGCGAAACCGCTCGTCCGCTTTGCGCATCGAGAGCGCTCCATTTGGTGACTTGGCACAGCCGTCGCCTACAAGTGCGCGCCGTTAAGAGCCACGCGATCTCCCCCCACCCCACCCCAGGCTGAATTGGAGCCCACTCCGCCGCCCCCCTGCCGCCATACTCACTCACTCCTTTTCGTGGGCTGAGCTGAAGAGGCCTAGAGAGAACATGTACGGAGTTGAGAGGTCTAAATTTGTAAACGTACTGAAACCAAGGGGTTGCTGTGCAAGTCGTTTGTACTGTAACGAGAGCACAGCTTCTGAATGTATCGGTTAGGCTAGTAGGACGCACACCCCTTCCTGCTTTCGCAGCTTCCCTAGAATATAATTGACACGGAGGGTCTAAAAATTACAGTTAAATGTTATGTTACACCGGAGGGGGGGGGAATACAGTTACAGAATCAGTGCGATCTGGTTATATTTTATTCGGAACCAAATTCCACACTCTTCAATCGGGCTTACTTCCTAATAAGCATGTTTAAGCCTTAAACTTTACGGATTGCCGCCTCGGTAGATCAATCTCTGTTTTCTAGGTAAGGGAGCGCATTTCTGAAGGCTTCCCAGAAATATTTTTGCACCACAAAACACCAGCCCTTGTGGAAACCGCAGCTTGCCTCAGGGAAAGCTAATTTTCTTTAGCATTCCTCTTAAACAAGGTGACCTAATTTGATGTGGCAGTTGTCAAAGGGTATGCATGTACAGTATGTATGGTTCAAGTTACGTTCAGGTGGTTTGGGGTGGTGTGCCAAATGGTTGCTGTTTGCGCCTGGTTGCCGGTAACTGGAGCATCGCTGATGACTTGCATTTGTGAAGGTGCCGCCGGAGGATCCAGCGCTACGTCCCCCCTCTCATCTCCTCCTGCGAGGGTGATCGAAAGTCGTGTAAGAGTTCAGCTGCCAGCCCTCAGCCACACACAGTAATCCATTGAGACGCGTGCGAAGCAGTTCTTGGACCAACCACGTTTCCAGCCCTGCCGAGTGACAACATGAACCGGCCCTGACCATTCAGCATAGCCAACCCTCTTATTCTTGTGATCATTACTAGCACGGATTTAGATTTTTCATTTACGGCCCTGCCCTTTCCCCACCGCAGTTGCTGCAATCCTACCGTAATTGTGTGTTTCAATGTGCAGGGAGAAGTTTACAGAAGGTGAACCAACTCTCTGTCCAAAATAGCCCCAGGGGTCTTAACAGCCCTTTCGGGCAAATGGATTGGAATTCATTCTGAAGATTGCGATTACATTGTCCATACAGTTTTTAGGCATCTCTTCTTAGGGTTTTAAAAATGTTTCTTTTACAAGGCACAAGAACCTAGGTATTAGTTATGTCGACAGGTATGCTTTACCATGCTGAGGCTCCAATACTTTGGCCACCTCATGAGAAGAGAAGAATCCTTGGAAAAGACCCTGATGTTGGGAAAGATTGAGGGCACTAGGAGAAGGGGACGTCAGAGGACAAGATGGTTGGACAGTGTTCTCGAAGCTACGAACATGAGTTTGACCAAACTGCGGGAGGCAGTGCAAGACAGGAGTGCCTGGCGTGCTATGGTCCATGGGGTCACGAAGAGTCGGACACGACTAAACGACTAAACAACAAACAACAACATGCTTTACCATCTTTTTCTGTGTCTTTCTAAAACTGTGTTCTGTGACTCAATTGTATAGTGTTAATATTGATACAAACTTGTCTACTCTAGTTAGACGTATAAATAATGTTTTCTCTCCTTGTAGACTTTATGGTGTGTCTTTATGGAGAAATGAGGTTCTCACTGGTTACATTTCTTTGCGTTTAGAGAGGTCGGCTTCATGCAATGGTATCAGCTTTGGTTATCAATTGCATGTTGTCTCGTTTTTTTATTATTGTTATTTTTCCTTTTGTGTTGGGATATGTTTGTGAGCATTAACCATCATAAATTATGTTTCAGGATTTTCAGATTTATTTATATGTGGTTAAAATGAATGCTTCTATTTAAAAGGGGAAATATTTCTACATGTGCATATAGTTTTCCAAGAGTGTACCATTAACTGATTGTTGATAATAAAAACAAAAAGCAAATACAGGCCCTCTACATCTCTCGGTCTAATTTACTTTCTTCCTGAAGTGTGTTTTTAAAAACAAGATTGTCGTGATAAATGGTCACTGATAGGCACTAGAGAGTGGGCAGGATCTGGGCGGGAAATAAATCAGCCCCCCAGTATTGAGAATTTCCTCTGTGGACAATGTTGTAGGAACCAGGAAGTGCTGTGACCCAGTTTCTAGGGTGGTGATCAGGTTTTGAACCCATCACAATACCGTCTTCAAGCATAGCACTTCACTGCATTGAACCTTGTGTAAGTGCTGCCATTCATTCTGTGAATATCTCCTTGAGATAGTTGCTTTTCTTAGCATGTCAGAAAGTTCCTTGTTGGATAGCACATCAACTTAGGTCAGAAACAGATTTCAAAACAATCCATCCAATATTTCCCCACTGAAATCTTTTAGAGAGAGGTGCAGTTTAATTCCTCCACAAGACTGTAATTCTAACAATCAGAGAATTAAAGTGGGTTGCCCGATGCATAATAATCTCGCGGTGGTGACTTCAACATGACAGCTCAAATACCCCAGTCAGAGCTTTTTATGTCATTTGACCCCACCCCACCCCAATGCAGTGCTTTTAGCGGAGGCCATTCACACAGTCATCAAAAAGCTAATAAACAATAAGTTACTGAGTGAATGTGAATTGCCAGAGATTTTCTCTCTCTTCCAAATAAGGGCAATTCAGGCTTACAGGATTCAAAGAAGAGCTTTCACGCCAATACAAGAGTATTCTGGAGTCCAGTGTAAGGTGTATGTGTTGTGTGAATGGGAGGAGATGATGGGCACTGAGAAAGAAGATATTATTCCTTACACCAAAAGTTATTTAACTGGTGAGAAGAAATCAATGTTTGTGGATAACTTATGTAATATGCATGGTATAGGTATTATAGAAAACAAATCTCAAATATATACTTTGTTATACAGGTTAGACGTGGTCACCCCGTTTGGCTACTTCAACTCTCTTTGAATTCATTAAGCTAATCACATTGAACAGGAATTCATAACTGTGTTAGTCTTAAATTCAAGCGTTACCTGGCAGTCACTATCGTAAGAAAAATCCTTTTCTTTTGCCCACTTCCTACCGCAGTCAGCATTTACAAAGCCAGATTACCTTACAAAATAAATATTAAAAGGCCTCCTTGGAAACCTCCAAAACATCCCAGATTGGGATCTTTCTGAAAATGTTTTGTATGTTTTTTAAAAAATATGCTTCATTTTTTGTTTGACTGAATACCCAAAACTTCGACTGTGATGTTTCCCTCTACCTTTAACAGTTATCCTCGCAGCTCGAGCTGATGTTCCGCTTTCTCAACACGCTATTGCATGCCAAAGGCTTTTTTGTTCTTCCGCTCGGAGACATTTTCCTCTTGAAAGAAGTACAAAGATAAAAAAAGATTAAAAAAAGTGTAATGTCGCCAATAGTTCCAGTACAGGACAGTAAACAATGAACAGAGTTGATTATGGTGGAATACCAGAGCCCCTTTGCAGGAGACAAATGATTTTTAATACAGCTTTCAACAAAGAATAATTGCTAAATGTCTTGGTGAGGAAAAGCTACTCAAAATGTGTGTTTCTGGTGATCCAAAACATTCCTTTGGATTAAAGATGCAAGGAACTGGGCTTGTATATTGCACTCTCCAGTTCAAAACAAATGGGAACTTGTGTTATTTTTAATGGATTTCAGGTAAAACACCAAATATTCAGTAGCAATAAATATGTAAGATGTAGAATTCACTATTAAGAGATAATCTGCATGTGATTCTAGATCTGGCAAGAGAATGTGGAACAACACAATCAATACACACATTAAAAGGACATATGGTTTAGTTGTTAATCTTTTAAAATAGTTGCCATTATGCTGTTTAGTTTATTTTTTGTGCTTTTGGTGCTCAACAAGGCCAAAGATCTCGCAGAGGAAAACTGGATGCCACACTTGTTAAATTCTAAGTCTTTATTAGCAATCCAGGCTAACAGATATCCCCCCAAATCATAGTCTCAAGTCTTGTAGGGAACAATTATGTGTTCCATACTTTTTCAGATTTTAAGGTTTCTGTTCCAAGTGTTGTTTTTATTTTTGGAATTATTTACATATTTTGAGTTTGGGGGTCACATTTTTTATATTCATCTTAGTTTACATGTATTTGCATAGGAGTTTCTTATCCAAACAAAACCCTACTCACTTTATTCACAGACTAATAAAACTGGATGTTTGTTGCTGGGATACATTGATTAAAAACTGATCAGAACGGAAAAGAAAAGTCTGTTGGCAGGGTCTTGCTTGAGCCTATAAGAAAGGGCTCTAAATTTATCCCCATAGTAATTAGCTAACTACTGTGTATTTTAGTTTTTTTAAACATGAGAAATAGTCACTGTATCTTTGCTGCTAAGTTCTGTGTGTATTGTGTGATGAAGATGCTGGGTATAGTACGGGGTTCATCTTGATTTTGAGGTGTGAGATTATGTGCAATAGGCAGCTTCTAGGCTTAAAAGTGAAGCAGCATTTCTTTCCATTGCATTATTACATATTTATTTCTCGCTTTGAAATATTAGGACTTGTATTTTTGAAACATTAATTCAATGAACTGGCATAACGCCATGCAGCAAAGAATGCCAGAGGCTCAGAAGCAACGCTATAGTCTTTTTTTCCCCCTAACCAAAAGAGAACAACTCCAAAGAGAGGGGAAATGTTTCAAGTAAGTCGACACCTCTAGGCAGCTTCATTAATGTGTGACCCCAAAATTCTGGATCCCCCCCAACTGATACCAATTTTTGTGCTAGTTTTGTGCCATTAACCCGACATTTTGTGCCCCCCCTACAAATTTTGAACTTCTTTGAACTTTGAACTAATTTGAACTTTGAGCTTCAAACTAATTCAAACTTTGAACTAATTTGAGCTTCGAGCTTTGAATTATTCAAACTTAGAGCTTTGAACTGAGGTCCAGCGCCGAGGGCCTTCTGGCAGTTCCCTCACGGCGAGAAGTGAGGTTACAGGGAACCAGGCAGAAGGCCTTCTCGGTAGTGGCGCCTGTCCTGAGGAACGCCCTCCCATCAGAGGTCAAGGAAATAAACAACTATCTGACTTTTAGAAGACATCTGAAGGCAACCCTGATTAAGGAAGTGTTTAGAGAGCCAGTGTGGTGTAGTGGTTAAGAGCAGTAGATCTAGGGAACCGGGTTCGCGTCTCCGCTCCTCCACATGCAGCTGCTGGGTGACCTTGGGCTAGTCACACTTCTCTGAAGTTTCTCAGCCCCACTCACCTCACAGAGTGTTTGTTGTGGGGGAGGAAGGGAAAGGAGAATGTTAGCCGCTTTGAGACTCCTTCGGGTAGTGATAAAGCGGGATATCAAATCCAAACTCTTCTTCTTCTTTAATGCTTTAAGTTTTATTTGGTTTTTAGTTTTCTGTTGAAAGCCGCCCAGAGTGGCTGGGGAAACCCAGCCAGATGGGCGGGGTAGAAATAATAAATTATTATTATTATTATTCAACTAATGCGAACTTTGAGCTTCAAACTAATTCAAACTTCAAGCTTTGAACTAGTTACAATCCCCACCCACCCACCCAGCGAAAGCAACCAGATAATACTACAAAGCCAGCCACAGCCATTTCTATTGCTGTTCTTCATCACACATATATGAAACAAGCAAGCTTGGGAACATTAACACTTTGCCTTACATCACCACCACAGGGTTTTTCCCACAGGGTTGCTTTCAAAGCTGATCACAACCTGTCTGAGCAGCAATAACAATTCAAAAACATAGGAGGAACAATTACAGAGGAATCCTAATGTCAATAAAATCCAATCCATAAAACGTTGCATAAAATAATACAGGAAACTAATCTAATTTAGCAGTTTTTTTTAAAAAAACAAACCAAACTTGGCAGGCACGTCCCTCAGTGCTGTGTGTTGTTGTGATGGCTTGCATAGCAGAATGTGATATCGCAATGCAAACATCACAGGAATGGCTGTCACGTTAGCTCAGTGGAGCTCATCTGCACTTTCATCAAGTGGAATGGAGGTATATGGCCTATTTGGATGCACACCAGTGGCTACCTAGTGGAGAAGTCAACGGAGACACTCAGATGTGTCCTAATTTCATGTGATTTGGTGCAGAACTCCCCAATCAGTGCTTACCTAGTGTGGAATACAATGTTGTGCTAAGATCGTTCTGTCAATACAACTATTTCTGCTTGTCAGAGGAAACAATCTCCTGTCTCCTCCCCTACCTCTGGTAGGGGAACATGTCATGCTCCTTCTGGGGTAGTTTGTCTCCCTTTGTATAATGGTAATAATTTATTATTTCTACCCTGCCCATCTGGCTGGGTTTCCCCAGCCACTCTGGGCAGCTTTCAACAGAACATTAAAAGCAGAATAAAACTTCAAACATTAAAAAACTCAGATGCCTTATAAAAGTCATTTGCTTGACATCTGATGGGAGGGTGTTCCACAGGCGGGCGCCACTACCAAGAAGGTCCTCTGCCTGGTTCCCTGTAACCTCACTTCTTGCAGTGAGGGAACCACCAGAAGGCCCTCACCCTGCACTCAACTTTCACCTGTGGCTCCTAGAAGCTGTCAGCATGCAACAGGTGATTGGCTTCCAACTGGCCGGCTAAACTTTGGGGGATTTTCAGGGTGGCAGGAGAGGATATGTTGATTATTAACATCCTTCTTAACTTGCGCTAGCAAGTTCCTTTACTTAGCAGAGTTACATTCCCCTTTTTACATGCACAGCAGATAGCTGGTTGCAGGCTCGTGTGAGCCTCTCACTATTATCCAATTCAGTCTGTCTTCAGATTGAATTGTACATTCCTGGTAAGTTTCCTTGAATCCCTCTTAAAAGAATAAAGACGTCCCCTTCTTATTCAAAGTCAATAAAAAAAGTTTACTTACATCAGTTCACAGTTGGATTCCTGAAGGCAGACTTAGTTACAAATATGTACATGTGGATCTACCCCATATGGGGGAATAATCCCAGTGCTTCTGCTATCTGAGAGCTAGCAGAGCAGTCCTAGCTGAAAGCTGGTCAAACAAAGAAGGAAGTCAAAAAGAGAGAGAGAGGTTGCTGCGTGACTCGTCTTGTTACCTGGACAGGTTAGGTCATACCCACTTTCTATCACATGCAAAAGGAAGGATGCTCCAGCCAGGAGGAACAGGAAGTTTTGACTGGCTGGACCAAACATTCCCTTGCATGTCTTCTCTAGCATTTCAAGGAATGTTGTACTTGACTGCCTCTCATGGATCACATCCCACATAAACCAGGTAAGGGTTGCCAATGCGTCTCAAACTCTTAGTGAGTTAGTGACTTCCCCTGCACATGAGGAAAGTCTCTGGCAGATTGAGCGGACAAGACCAACAGTGGATCCAACGGTCAAGAAGGTGGTTTCTGCATGTGCTGTAGAGGGAAGTGAGGGGCAGATGGGGCTCATCAACCTGGGAAGGGAGCCCATCTAGGAGATGGAAAACTGATCCTAAACCTCTGCTGCCTTGTGGGATATCTTCGGGAGAAGAAAGGGCTAAGGAGTAAGCCCTACACAAATCTGGAGAGGGGTCCCTAAGGAAACCTTTTATTCCTCATCCTGGCAACTCCTGCAGCCAGGCTGGTGCCAAACGTCTTGCTCTGCTTTCCTTTGGACCACACCCGTGAGGCCAAGAGGCAAGTATTGTCATCTGGGCAGTCCAGGACCTCCATACACACTGCCCAGACTTGTGCTCCAGAGAGGTCACTTCGGTGCTACTAACACAGCAGAAACAACACGGGACGCAGCGGTTAAGAGTCACTGGTTTCTGCAGCCACAGCAGGCGCTGCAATTCTCCAGTGGTTTGGCCTCACCCTTGGAGGTGCCCGCCACTGACTCTCAAGACAGACAGATGCCAACAACTTGATATGTCCATGATAACCATTTTATCCATTTTAATTCCAATACAAAATAAACTGTGTCCACAGTTATTTGGAAAGGTTCTAGTCATCTGATTTCTTTCCTCCAATAGAGGATTGTAATGGGTAATTTTCTTTATTACCGTCACGTCCCAAGTCTCTGATCACTGGAGACAGAGCACTTCCCCAAGTTTGGACAATCATAACTTGAGCATCTATTAACATATGGGATACCAAAACAATTTACATGCTTTCTGATCAACTGCTGTACAAAAAATGTTAACATTAACCTCTCTTTCCATTGATTCGCACCATCATGTTTTGTTTTGTCTTGTCTTGTCTTGTCTTGTCTTGTCTTGTCTTGTCTTGTCTTGTCTTGTCTTGTCTTGTCTTGTCTTGTCTTGTCTTGTCACCAGTGAGCCTAACAGATAAAAGTGTGGCCATCCAAGACATTCATCTTGGCTGGAGCCTTTCCTAGGTGTAACCGGTTATCCATGGAAGTAGCTCTCATTTAAATACTTGAAACGTATCTGCTTTAAAATTTACTTTTGATTATAGCTTTGAAGGAACTCAAGCTTGTTTCATCAAAAAGAAAATGTACCCACATTCACCCAGAGAAAAAAGGTAAAGGTAAAGGACCCATGTTAAGTCCAGTCGCAGACAACTTTGGGGTTGCATCACTCATCTTGCTTTACAGGCCGAGGGAGCCGGCGTTTGTCCGCAGACAGTTTTTCCAGGTCATGTGGCCAGCATGACTAAGCTGCTTTTGGCTCAACGGAACACCGAAACCAGAGCAGTGCATGGAAACGCCGTTTATGGAGCGGTACCCATTTATCTATTTGCACTTTTTGGCATGCTTTTGAACTGCTAGGTTGGCAGGAGCTGGGACCGAGCAACGGGAGCTCACCCCGTCGTGGGGATTCAAACCGCCGTCCTTCTGATCGGCAAGCCCAAGAGACTCAGTGGTTTAGACCACAGGGCCACCTGCGTCCTTACCCAGAGAAAGTTCTATTTAATTTAATGGGACTGGATTATTCCCATTTCATTGTGTGCTTCAAGAGGAGCTATACCCTATCCTAAGTATTAACCTTGGCTTAAGAGAAAATGTTTTGTTTTCAAAAATGACTTTCAACTTTTGACTAAGATTTTGGTTCACGTAGCTAATCATATTTTGAATGAGAGAATTGGTGGCAACTCATCCTGGTCTGCTTTCAAAAGGGAAAACTAAGCAGACAGTCTTGTTAATTTAGCATATAGACTTGGAATAAAGTACAACATCCATCATCTCATCAAAATTCAATTAAAACTCAGTCCAGCATCCAAGGAAAAGGAGCCAATTTTCTTCTGGAAGCAGAGCTCTCCAAACATCACTAAATACCTTTAATGGTTCTTGCATTCTGGGAGTGATTTTTTTAAAAAAAGAATAACCACTTTGGGACTTCAAATTAAGCTTTACATTTAAAAGCTAGAACACATGTCGTCTTAAAGCAGAGGCCTTTGTCATTAATTTAATGCATGCTGTCAACACGCTTTGTCCAACACCAGTGAGATGCAGCTAGGCCATTCTAGTTCAGCTTTAAAATAACCTCATTTCTAACTGGTGGGTAGCTGGCCCTCACACTTGCTGAACATTTTTGGGATTTGGGGCTGGTGAGATTGTTAATAAAGGCATGGGCAAAGGCTTTGCCTAACATATAGTTAAAGCCAACCACCTGCATTTTATCCAACCCCCCAAATCACCATTGGGCTGGGTGGCTCAGCAAAAGGCCATCCTCTCTTCTGAGCCCATATATATTGATCCTGCAAAGCTGTCATAATATATAGGGTAGACACTTTTGGGGTAACTCCTGAGTATGGCTGTCACCCAAGCCCTTTCTGGCATAATTTCACATAACGAAATTTGGAAATGAAAGCTAATACCTTTCCTGAATGTTCTGACACAGATGGCCCCTCTCCAATATGCCAGATTTCCAGCGATCAAGCCATAGAGATTTAATTCAAACTTGGGTATGTTCGAAGAGACTAGGGGCAATATATTCGTTTACTGTAAAGCTTTATTGTGTTTGGCTATACAAAAAAAAAATTAAAAGTCAAACAGCACCAGTTTTAATCAATGTTTATTTAAAAACATAACATTTACTATAAAAGCTGTTGCATTTAGACAAGAATTCTCTTGCTTTCCAGAGGCATTTTAGAATAAATATCATCAATGGAGATTAGTGTAACTGGTATTCAACATTAACCCAAGCAGGACTTCCATCCTTTGGTGATCTTGCATATAAAGTAGCCCTCTTTTGGCTCACCAACTTTTATACCACTTATAGATAACTACAGAGAATACGGAATTAATTCTACATAACAAGAGTAAGGGCCACTATGAAGTTTTGAAAATGAAATATATAAAAAAATAATTATGGCATGGTTATGCCTGCTCTCTAAAGAAATTAAAAGCTAAATACACTTTTTGGGGTTTTTTAAAAAATCCATTACGTTTATTATATTGGCGCGTCAACATCTTTTGAAACACATTATTTACCATTTCAAACCAACATAGCAGTAGATAAACTCCCCCCCCCCCGTCGGCATTCCCTACCCTTAGCCATTCCCAAGTTATTTGTGAAACAAATATTAACATGTTTATAAACAGAGCTGGAAATAATGAGGGGGCTGAAGTGTGCATACTCATTTGAAATGAAATATAAAGAGGAAGAGTTGAGATCTTAAAAAAATCTTTATGCTGGTGACTAATCCATCTTAATGGAAGCGGAACGTGTGAGTGGTTCAGGTTTTGATACATTTGATAGTTAGCTGCTGCCATCTTCTCGTTTACAAGGAGAAAAATGGTCAGCTACATTCATCAGTGGACGTGCCATAAAATCCTGTTTGCGTATAAAAACGTTGCATTTGGAAAAATTCTGCTAGCATGTAAATTCTGGCTGCAGTTATTCTCTTACTGAAGACTGGCAGGACTTGAAGGTTATTAAAAGCAGGATCAGATCTGCACAATCTGCACACTCCCAGATTTTGCACAATTTTTTTTTAAAATTAAAGCAACCGTTGCACACAAGGGCAAATCAACGTCTTCACAAGCCATTGGGATATGCTGCTATGCAAGACCCACTGAAAGCAACAGGACCTGCACAAGAACACACCATCTTCTGCTCTTGGGGCAAGTTCTATGAATTTCAACAGGAGTCTTATCAGAGCTCCCCACTGACTTATACTCAACATGCACAGAGCTGTGCCCTTAAAGCACCATCGGTTCCCAAGAGTCTTGAAGATACCCAACTCTGTGCGCTGGGTTCTGGCCCATATCCGCAGTCCTTCACATGCACTAAATACCTATGCCAGACTGCTCTCTCGACACCTTTTAAGAGGGCACCAATGTAAACACAAACCTCCTGGTCAGGTGTGCAACTGCTCTGCACCAGGAAGGAGACTGCAGTAATGCATCAGTCCGAAGACTTAACGTACAACCCAGCTCCAATTTGCAGGGAACACACTTGCTGCCAATAGTAAGAATGCCACAACTGCATGAACTCAGAACATTGGATGTCGGGTCCTTACGTCTGCCTTTATTTGAAGCAGGGGTCTGAACTGGCCTCTCTCTTCCACCAGAACGCCACTGACTTTTGTGGCAGCAGCAAAAAAGGGGGGTCCAGGGGTTAATGTAGATCGAATGCTGGGGGTGGGTGGGGGGTAGAGCTCAGTGCCCTGGTGGGGATGTAAATCATCCCTCCCTGGTTATTGGATTGATCAGTTGAATGCAGAGATGGTGACAAATCCCCACCCTCAACTAATCTGCATGGATTAGGTGAGAAAGGGTGTTTGTGCAGTCTGCAGAAGAGTGTGAGGTGGGCATGTGGCCCCCAGAGGCTTGGCTTTGGCCCTCAGGCTCAGCAGCCCCTGCTGTTTCACAAGGTAACAGAAACAACACGATAGGTTGTGCCACTGACAAGTTGATTTGTGGAAATGTGCACTTGGGCTTGCAAACCGCAGTGCTCAGATCAGGGCCTACCTTCCAGCTGAACCTCAAGGACTGTCTGTTTACAAGCAGAGGCCATTTTCTGAACAGGAGGCGCCAGATTCCAACCCTTAATGCAATTTCCCAACACAGCCATGTCTGAATTAAAAATGGAGCCGCACATCACTGCTGTACCCAAAGAGGTTTCCTTTTGTAGTGTGTGAGAGGAAGAATTGCTATCCAGGAGGAGCCAATTTCTTGCATTTCTGCATAAGCCGCTGAATGGAAGGAGCAGAAACTCATGTAGAGATGCAATGGGAAATCTCTTTGGAGGATGCCCAATTCCACTGCATCTCTGTATTTAATATGACGCAATGGAGACAGAGACACACCGCAGAATGATCTGCCTCCAGCTTGGCTGATCGGAAGGAGGGGAGGGTGGAGCAATCCGTCATGCAGAGACACACCGGGCAGCCTCTCCTGTACTTTGGAATTGCATGAGCTTTTAACTATGGAGTCCAATTAATGTCACAAAGCACACAAGTAATGCTCTCACAGCCCACAGTTTGGGAATGACTGCTTTGCACTGCAATCCTATACTTGTTTACTCAGAAGCAATTTTTTTTCTTCCCCCAATGGCGCTTATTCCAAGGTAAGTGTTTGTAAAAACTGCAGTCTTACTGTCAAGCAGGGGAATAATTCAGTTTTTGGGTGGGGGAGAAAGGTACTTACACAAATCTGTGGCTTCAGTTTTTATACTGTGCATTTCTTGTTATACGAAGAGGTATTATGACTACAGCACAATCCATTCAAAAAGCAAAGTTATCTATATGTATCCCCAAACAAATCACTTCAATGACTATTCACAATGTGGGGGGGGGGGTCAAATGGACAGTCCCACAAGGTTTGTTGTTTGCAGAACAACTTCGTTGCCAATCTCTGTCCTTAGGAATTATATTTTTTTCTTAAAAAACAACACCACAATTATTACATCCATCTGTCACTGGTGAATGTGCAACAGCTTTGTATTTTTTAAGGCACAATTTTAATGAAATGTGTAACTTCCTATCAGACAATCATATGTTTTAAGATAGACACAATCGTATACAAATGCTTTTGAGTGACAAAAGGAGACATCATTGCATGTTTGCACAACTGCACATCAAGACCCGCCTAGACACACAAATAGTGACTTTGTGTCACCCTTAGAAAATATTTATTGCTTACCTAAGAAATGTCCACTATTTCTTTCTGCTAGCCCATCAAGAGATAACCGATGTGCAAAGACAGTCACATACAACAAGGAATCTCAATTAATTTTGTTTGTTGCTTTCATATTCTTAAGGCAGCATAAATACATTTTTCCTTTTTGAAGACCATAACTACATAGGCTTTCCAATCTCTTGCACCTGTACTCAGCCTGCAGAGGATACCAAAGAATACTGCTCACAAATCACTATTTTACAACCGTAGTACATCAGCTAAATCTAGTGTGCTGCCTCTGATCATCATTCCAGTTCCTTAAGGTGTCAGGAAAATGTTAAATTAGAAACACATGCGGTGCACTTGACTTGGCCGGGTTTAAATCCAGATGCAAATATAACACCCTCTCTTTTGTTTCTTGCACATTTGAAAACTTCCATCATTATTGGTCAAGAGGGCTGGTTCTTTAGCTATTTTAAAAGCATGGTTGCTGCTCCTTCCTCGTGGCCGATTCTCATGCTGCTCCAGAACATAACGTTATGTACACACCGAGGAGGCTGCGTGTGGGGAGCGATGTGGCTGCTTCCCATTCCTACACTGGGAATGCACCAGTGTCAAAAGTAACCACATCAGACAGCCACACCCATAGCACTCCTCCCACATTATGCATGTTACCAGAGTGGTGTGGGAATCAATCCAGGGATAATGCAAACAGCTTTGGAATCAGGCACATCAATGCACTGTAAGGTCAGGCTGTCTTCCTAGGCCATTGACTCTTAAGCCTTTGCAACGCCATTTCCCTTCAGGGTATACGGCTGCACGCATAAGAAACAATGTTCCAGGAAGAGCCAGCACATGGGGACTGATGCCAGCCACTTTATTCCTATCTTGAATAAAAGTGTACGGCCTTGCCCTAAATATATGTGCGTGTAAACATACCCAAATCCGAAGCATATTTATTTGGAAGTGCAATCTCACCGGCTTCAGCTTTGGAGCTTAGGATCTCAGCCTAAATCATATGATTATTACCATGTATTCATACGGGCCCAGGTTCCCCCTTTAAATTCAACTCTGCAGCAACTTTAACCAACTCTGGTTTAACCAACTCTGCAGCAACTTTACTGGAAACAGGAATATTACAAATGAGGAGTCCCGAAGTTGTATCTATCGCTAAATACTCCAGCGCCCAGCATGCCCACTCTCCGCAGAACGAAAGGCTCTACAGCCCAATATTCCAGAGTCTCTGTCCTGTTTTATTCAGGCTGCGTGTCTCCATCCCTGCCGCCCACAAAAGTCTTTCCCTACAACCAAAAATTAGCAGCCTTGGCTAGCAATGTTGCTCCACCAACCTTGCAGAAAGCATTTGCAGCGGTCGTTCTGATATTTATCTCAAGAGGGATTTCTTATTGGTTATTCTAGGGTACCCCAAGTCCCACATCCTCAGGAACCATTTTATTTTCCGTACTGCAAGTGGTTGGAGGTGCTAGGTGTTTATGGGTCAGACTCCATAAAAAGTCCCCCCCCCCAAAGCAGCAACACTTTCACTTTCACAATTATGGTACACATGTGCTGAGGCATAGACGAGCCATTACATACCAGCACCAAGGGAGAGAAATAATGTCACATCTTCATGGAGCAGCATCGAAGGTTGGGCTAGATGATGATTTAGGAACCAACTTCCCCCTGCATCTAAGTCAAACTGGGCACATCTCGATTAAAATTGGGTACAGCTACCAGTGGCTGGTAAACTGCTTCAGAAAGCAGATTCATCTCATGGGCTGCTGGTCGACCAACCCTGTTGGGTATTTCTACAACCTCGAATGCATGTATTATTTAAGCTTAGAGAAAACACTTCATTCGGTAAAATAGTTTGTTATTACAAGAAACATCATTTTATGCACACAACAGATTGCATGACTGTCAACCCAATCCTAGGCATGTCTACTCAGAAGTAAACCCCACTGAGTTCAGTGGGCCCTATTCCCAGGTCCATGGGTGTAGGATTGAACATGCAATAACTTGCTCACGCAATTCCTGACTTCCACTGAAAGTAATATAGTAAAATGTTTCAGAATTACAGGATGTTTGGATCAAACTAGTGTCTTTGTATATATATAAAAAAGTTACCACTTCAGAAACAAAACAGGAAAAAAACCTGCTTTCTGTCATGCTGTTTAAATTTTCTTCTTCTTCAAATGCAACTAATTAGATTTATACATTGGCATATTATAGAACATCTACAAAAAGTAGTGTAAACTTAACATTCTCAGTTCCTAGTCGTATTCGAAACAGGACAGGTTTATTGCATCTTTATTTCCTTGTTACTTTCATAAGAGCAGATTCGGAAACCAAACGTAACTGATAATATGGAACACGCACGCTCCCGCGAGAGGGGAAAAGGAGCTGAAAGTCCAGAGATGAACTTCATACATGTAATGTAAGTGAATTAAGAAGGGAGGGGGGGTAATGTATTGCATTGGAAAGTAGCCGATGTAGCCTTTTGTGCCTGCCTTGCAAAGATGAGATGAGAGCTATCAAGTCCGTGGATATAAGCTCTTACAAGTGATTGTCCCGAAGCAGCCCCAGGAACAGAACAGCAGTGACAATCCTTCTTGGAGGACACATTTGCACGCAAGACTGAAATCCATGTCACAAAGTCGTGGGCTGACCAGCGGCTATAATTAAGACAAAAACGGGTAGAAAAAGTGAAAGCGCCTTAAGCAACGAAGCAACTGCAATGTATTTTTTGTGTACAAGCATCCTAAGACCTCCTTCCTTCTGTTTTTCCAATCTTAAACAGCCAAAGAGAGGCTGATATGGCTGTGTGCATTTAAAGGGGATGCTGGAATTGAGGCTCTGAGATGGATAAACTACATTTCCCAGGATTCTTTGGGAGAAGCGATGTGCTTTATATGCAGTTACTCAACCAGGGTTGAGAGATCAGGAGCGATCAACACCCCTCTCCCACTTTTCCTTTCTTGTGCATGGCTCCCCACTAAGTGAGCAGACCAGCATTTCCTTAGCATTGCAAAAATCTCAGCAGTAGTCAGCAACCGGAAACGGGAATGTGGTTTTCTGTCAAATCGCCGTCTATTTTCTGTCCACCCTTTCGCAGAACAGGCTATAGCAGTTAGATTCAAAGTCAAAGGAGAATGTGGGATTAAAATAATTAAAGCCACACATCTAAATGATAATTTATCCATCGTTCATTTCATATCTACCACAGTTCCTGCCAAAAATGTGTGACTCCCTTGTGCAAATTGACTCTGAAACTATACAACAGTGCCCTCTGCCTTTCAGGATGTGGAATTGTTTCCCAGCGCAAAAAGCAGCTTCTTAGAATTAGTTTTTTCTTTCTCATTCTCTTTATAACAACACAATTTTTCTTCCTCGGAAAGAGGAGAGGTACATCTGTTGTGGTTCCTTTCTTTACTCAAAGCATGCATCATGGAATGTGAGCAGCCGTACCCTCTGAGCCAGTTGGGACAGACTGCCTTCTGCTAAATTTGCAAATGAGCTAGGCGGTGCTGAAAGATCAGTGCAAACAGGTGAATGCAGAGAGGCAGGAACAGCCTCTGTCCGTTCCTGGCCTTTTGCACTGAATTTTGAAAGGAATCAGAGCAGTTTCTTTTGCCATTCCCCACAGCCTTTGCTCCAGAGCCAGTTTACAAACTCACAATGGTGGAATATCAAGACTGCAACCTTCCTGCAGCTACGGGTATCTTGTGGGTTCACAAAACATGCCAGCCTCCCCTCTTCTACGTGCCAATGGTAGTATTTTATTTTACTGCGATCAGCCTCTTAATATCACGTTAGCTCTAGCATTTAGTACTGTTGGTTGCACAGTTCTAGATTATTTCAGCTTTCAGTACGACTAACCAGGAAAAAGATTGGGAGGTGAAACCTACAATCTCAAAGTAACCCTTGGCAAAGATCACTGCTCATTGTGGTGCGGAAATGAGTGTCAGACCAGGACTGAGGAGACAAAGGATGAGATTCACCGAGTGACCTTGAGCCCATCATATTCTCTCAGCCTAACCTACCTCATTGGAAATAAATAAAAAACTGTCCCGTAGCACCTTAGAGACCAACTAAGTTTGTTCTGGGTATAAGCTTTCGTGTGCATGCACACTTATACCCAGAACAAACTTAGTTGGTCTCTAAGATGCTACTGGACAGTTTTTTATTTATTTCGACCGTGTCAGACCAACACAGCTACCTACCTGAATCTACCTCATTGGATCGCTGTGGAATAAAATGGGGGTCTGGGGCAGGCAGGAGCCAGGGAGAAAGAACCATATTTCCTTGAAGGAAAGGTGGCATATAAATGGAATGAATGAATGAATGAATAAGAAAAGTATACCGTTTCAACAAGAAATTAAATCATTACAAGATTATATGTTGGACGCACTTGTAAATAACCACTTGCCCATTCACATGTGACGAGTGCAAACTGCCTACATCTGATCAGTTTTATTAAATTGTGAGGTAGGGTTGGATCAAGCCATAATTAGGCATTTTTAAGTCCCACTGATCTCAGGGGAAGACTTGCATTTTCTCCAAGGAAGGGGAATCATGCAAGGCCTTGAGGCACCCTCACCATGAAGTAAACCCACTAGCCACAGTGCGATTTACTTCTGAGTTAGTGTGCACAAGAGGGTTGTGTAAATTGCCTCAGGGCACTTTTGTTTGTTTGCACACATCTTTCAGGCAACTGATGCGCCACAAATGATTTATCTCAACCGGTATGCGTTGGCAAGTGAGGTAGTAAATGTTTTTTGTGGGGTGGCATAGGCCCTGGGCATATATGCAAGGCTAATGTAGTATGCGGTGTTGAAAAAAAACACCACACACACACACAGAGTAAATATCACGTTGAGACTAGTCCCCGGTACTTACTTCTGGATCGGATGTAACAATCATTGCAGTTGAGAAGACCACTTCTAATCCGGACATCTGTTCCACTTGCTGCATCTCCAAGTTGTCCCTTGCAGATTCCACACTATTTATTGACAAAGAATGAATACAATTAATGTTAAATAATACATTCAAGCTACAAACATGAGTTTGAGCAAGCTGCGGGTGGCAGTGGAAGACAGGAGTGTCTGGAGTGCTATGATCCATGGGGTCACGAAGAGCCGGACACGACTAAACAACAGCAATACATTCATTGGGATATATGCTGTAGGCCACCCAGAGTGGCTGGGGAAACCCAGCCAGATGGGCAGGGAACAACAACAACAACAACACCCAAACTATGTTGCTTTTAAACCAGGTTAATTGTCATGGTGCCCATCCACCAAGAATCCTGGGATCTGTACTTTGGTGAGAGTTTTCAATCTGACATCCCTTCCCTTACTCCCTATCACATGATTACTGTTCCCAGAATTCCCTAGAAATTAAATGATAGCTGAAGTAAGTGGTGTGGATACGCCATCTGGCTGTGCATCTTTATTTGGGTTAAAAAGAGAAAAATTCTTTCCATAGTTCCTCGCCACATCTTCACATTGTCTCCAAATGTCAGGGGCTGGACTGAGGAGGAACGGTGGAGACTGCCCCCCCCCCTTCTCCTGAACCTTCCGGAGAACAGGAGGACAGTATAGATTTAGAACAGTGGTTTGCAGAAGGGCACAGTTCAGAGGCTGCAGAGGGGAGAAGCTGGGAAATATTGGGAGAGGAACAGCAGGAAGAAGAAGAAGAAGCATCAGGGGAGAGACAGCTGACAGACTCAGTGTCTTTGGAAAGCAATCCTGACCACCCCCTCTTCCAGGAACTGGCGTGCATTGAGGGTATTAGAACACAGAGCTCAGAGGCAGAAAGCTCAGATTAGCCAATGCAGGGTTGATGTAGAATAGGAGAGATGGAGGGAGTGGGACTTTACTTGGAGCAATGGCATTATCTTAGGGAGACTGCCTTCCTTCATTGCTCTCTGTGAATAATTGAACAAATTGCTTGGTAAGAACTTTTATTGTTTATCTGCTTCTTGGCTGCCACTGTGGGAGGGATCGGATTCCCTGAAGCCTGACATCAAAGCAGGAGGATTTCTAGTGGCTGCATTGTTTGGAGTAGCTTGCCACATAGATGGCTCGGGATGACACAGCACCCCAAGCGTCCAGCACCAGAAAGAAACAGAAGGTATAAGCACCTGCAAGGCAAGTTGCACTAAACCTCCCAACTGTGCTGAAGGGAGTTGCCATGCAAAAGACAACAGGCAGGCCATCCTTTAGGAAGAATACATTACTGAGGAATCCTACCCTGAAGCACTGAATATGGAAATAAAGACCGAGTGTTTCAATAATCATGGCAGCCCCTTTCCCGAGAGGCTGTCCGCAGCTAGAGCAGAGTTTCTTCCCACTGACAGACCTAAAAGAAATAAACAAACGACAAAACCAGATTTAAACATTTCCTCCCCTGCTGTGCCCCCCATGAAAACCCTCTCACTCACAAAGCTGATGTTTGTTTGGCACAGGAGGAAACCTGCCGCTGCCCTGAAAAGGCTGGTTTGTCCTCCAGCTAGCCAAAGCGTTGAGGACCTAGCGAGTGCTCAAACCATTCATGGCCAAGCAGGGCATCCAGATGCTGAGGGTCTCTCACACCCCAAAGGTGTGAGAGAATGTCTCCTACATTTTGAGGAACACTGTACTAAGGTGACATTATGTGGTTGGCAAGGGTAGCACATCTCCTGGAAAGGAGAGGCATCTTCACCAGAGTAGACCAATGGACAATGAACATACTGCACCACAGTTCATTTCGGTTCTCTGTCAACTGGATGGCACAGGAAGGAACTGTTTCTGGCTGAGAAACCCACAGGACTACAATCATCATAGCTACAGCATGAGTTATTCCTCTAAGGCAGTGGTTCCCAACAGGTGGTCCGGGGACCCCCAGGGGTCCGCGAGCTATGCCAGAGGGGTCCGCAAGATGCTATTAGAATAAAAAATATATTAAATATATTTTGTATGATAACAGATTTTTTGTTTTGGCCGCTTCCTGCATTAGCAGAGTCTAGCGCAAAACTAGAATTAGATAGAGGCAGTAGTTCTGCTGTATGCCGTTAGGTGGCGCTTTACAAACACTACTGTTTTGCAAAGAGGCAGCGCACGCATTCTACTAACACTCACCTCCCCAAGATGCTTTGCGCGCGTCGGCTTCATTTGTGCGCTACTGCGTAGGTACCCTGTCTTCTCCATTCCCCTCCCTCCTCCCTGGCGCGCGATGCCTCTTTGCAAAACAGTAGTGTTTGTAAACAAAGCGTTGTTTTTCGCGGAAGCTACAGTTCGCGTAGTTAAAAATGGACCTTTGGTTAAAAAGTGGTTCGTTAAAACGACAAAGGCCTACAGATGAAGAGGAAGAACTGTAAAAAACGTATACCTATAAAATATAAAAAGACTCTTAATTTGGCTCTCACTTTTTAATTTTAGGATTAGGAATTAATGGGGGTCCTTGTCACAATAGCGGCTCGATGAGGGGTCCTCGAGAAAATTTTGTTGGGAACCCCTGCTCTAAGGCAAGCGCCATGTGGATGTGCTCCATATTTGTGGTGCTTTGATAGGATCCTGTGCCATTGAAATTCTACTCAGTATTGACCCAGAGTAGATTCCAATGTATAGTTAGCAAAGTAACAACTTAAACTCATTTCAGGATAAAAACAAAAAACAAAAACCCCAGACCAGAGGCAATTGTATTTCATCCAGCAGAGCTTTACTGCTACTGAAGGCAAATGACCATAATGGTCACAAATCCAATACAGTGGTACCTCGGTTTACGAACTTACTCCGTTCTGGAAGTCCGTTCTTAATCCAAAGCCGGCCCTAAACTGAGCCACCTAATGAGGCCTCCCGCCGCCAGTGCCCTTCCACTGTTCGGATTCCGTTCTTAGACTGAGGTAAAGTTCTCAAACCAAGACACTTTCCGGTTTTGCGGAGTTTGTAAACCAAATCGTTCTCAAACCAGACTGTTCTTAAACCGAGGTACCACTGTACATTCAGGATTGGCACTGTCCATAAGAAATCCAGTTGCAGTAGACTTAACTTAAACTTACAATAACTTATAATAAGTCTAAACCTTAACACTAAGCATGCTATGTACAGAACACCACACCAGAAGGAAAAGAGATAGAAAGAGGCTATGACAGAAAAGATAAGAGAACTAGTTTAAGCCAGCTGTACTCAGCTTCTCTGAAGGAATAACCCAAACATCAAGAACCTTCTGCTTGTTTCTTTCACACAGAGAAGCTTCTAGAAGCTTCCAGAAACCTCTTGAATTAAGTAGAATAGGAAAGATCTTACACATCAGATCAATACTTTCTGCACTAAGAAATGCAAACTGACGTCCTGCACCTAAGACAACTATCTCCTTCATGTTTTGCCTCCACTCCACATGGCATTCGAACAACCTCCCAGTATCTGTAGAAGCAGCTCCTAGATATTTTCCAGGGTGATAAAATACTTTTGGGAACGTCTTAATCTATGCCACCACTTGTACGCCTCAAAAACTGCGCTCACCAGTTAGGAAGTTTTAGCTGAAACGATAACTCTGTAAAGCAGCTCATTAGCTTGTGAAAATCCTAATTGACCTTTTGTACCTGTTGGGTGACTGTCTTTGAGTTGTAGGAGAACAGGGTGATGACGATGATCGCCCAGCTCCAGAGCTCTCTCGACAGCCTGCCCTGAAACAGAAACAAAACAGGAGGGAACTCTGGTGAAGCTTTGGAAATGGAAGGGGTGATATGATAGCCATGTTCAAATATATAAAAGGATGTCATATAGAGGAGGGAGAAAGGTTGTTTTCTGCGGCTCCAGAGAAGCGGACACGGAGCAATGGATTCAAACTACAAGAAAGAAGATTCCACCTAAACATTAGGAAGAACTTCCTGACAGTAAGAGCTGTTCGGCAGTGGAATTTGCTACCAAGGAGTGTGGTGGAGTCTCCTTCTTTGGAGGTCTTTAAGCAGAGGCTTGACAGGCATATGTCAAGAATGCTTTGATGGTGTTTCCTGCTTGGCAGGGGGTTGGACTGGATGGCCCTTGTGGTCTCTTCCAACTCTATGATTCTAAGTCCAGCCCCACAAACAGAGAGTAAGGAGGGATCCTAATGGGGCAGGAAATGGCACTGAGCCTCAGGCACTAAGCGGCCTCTAGGAAGCCATTCTGCTGCCTCAGGCAGGGCTGGTGCATTGACAAGAGTGAGGATTCATGCTGCAGGCCTGAGTGGCTTTGGAGGCTGGATAAGAACCTCTCTCCCTGTATCTTGTGGTGAACTCTTCTTGCACATGGTTTCTTCAAATGGAAGCAGGGGAGTCGCAACTCTGAATGGCTCCCTGGGTAAAAAAAATGCCTCCTTGTATAATCAGAATTACCATTGTAGGACAAAAGCATGGCTAGTATTCCACGGGCGAGAAGCATTTAATTACGTAACTCATAATGATAATAAGAGGAAAAGTAAAGGTGAAGAATCCCTGGACAGTTCAGTCCTGTCAAATTCGACTATGGGGTGTGGTGCTCATCTCCACTTTCAGGCCGAGGGAGCCGGCATTTGTCCACAGACAGTTTTCCAGGTCATGTGGCCAACATGACTAAACCGCTTCTGGTGCAATGGGACACCATGACGGAAACCAGAGCACACAGAAATGCCGTCTACCTTCCCACTGCAGTGGTACCTATTTATCTACCTGCACTGGTGTGCTTTCAAACTGCTAGGTTGGCAGGCGCTGGGGCAGAGCAGGGGGACCTCACCCCACCACGGGGATTCGAACCTCCGACTTTCTGATCGGCAAGCCCAAGAGGCTCCAGTTATGTCATGCTCCTCTCCCTACTGCTCCACGCTCTGAAGTTGTACAGTCCAGGAACATTTTATTACATGACCCATCATTTCTACAGTCTACCCCTAGATGTCACACTCCCTTCACAGGGTGGCTTACTTCTTGTTCTCGCTTAGGGAAGGGTCAAACGTGAAACTTAAGGCAACCTCTTTCTCTTCCCTGGGGTCTCTGTCTCAGTGCGGTCTGTGGTATCATAGCTGATTGTATGCTCTCATACTATGCCAATTAAGTCAAGAAAGCCTTGGTTACCTACCTCCTACTCCTTATTATTATTATTATTATTATTATTATTATTATTATTATTATTATATTTATTGACATTTTCATTTTCAAAAAACACCGTGTGATTTTACATATCTTTACATTACCTATATTCTGACTCTCTCGAGTCAACGACTTCTCCCCCATCCTTCCTAACCCAACTGACTTTCTAACTTCCAATTATAATTTCATCTGCGTTTCTCATTCCCCCCACCTTTCCTTTTACTTTGAGATTCCTTATCATTGTAAATAAGTTTCTAATTTTAACTGACAAACCTTTAAGCCAGTCCTGTTAGTGTTGTTAAGTGTTTACAACTCTGTTACCTACCTCCTCATTTCTCTTGCGGAACTGACCGGCAGACCTAAATTATGTTCCGATGGAAAGTTTTTCTGTTTCGTGTCTGAAACACGTGGGCTCTGTTTAGTTAATAACTGCTGATTCCACGTGACATCTGGAGAGAGAGAGATTCGAATTAGGCAAACACTTGCATAATAAAGGGGTTGTCTGACACACACCCAGAGCATTTCTTCTCACTTTCCTTATCACAAGATGTCTGGCTTATTTTGCAAGCATGTTTGTTATGTACCAAATTCACTTTAAATGTGGAAGCTGAATTTCATGGTATGTGATTGAATTCCACAAGTGAAATAGCAATAAGAGCCTGGAAGCTCTCTTATTGTGAAGGCTATGTTGAAAGTTCTCCAAAGATAATTTCTGAGCAGTGGTTTCTTTTTCTTTTAAACCCCACATTGTATAAAGAGGTTGGATTCTGCACAAAACAACTCAGAGTATTTTAATTCTTTCAATTCCCTCTAAATGTAACAATACATGCAATACCAGAAAGGAGAATAGTAGATTTTATTTTCACGGAAAATGTAGTTTCAACTACGGTAGTTAGGAGAGAGTTGTTTTGTAAAGAGATTTTAAAAGCCTCCACGTACCCTGGCACAGTGGCAAAGTCATCTCAGTGGGCTGTAGACGTTCTGTCCTGGACATCTGTGGGTCTTGCTCATTTCCTCTCTGTTTACTGGTTCCTATATATTCTTCTTTATTTACAGTGCTGATAAACAAACATAAAAAGGTAGGAACAACATGAAGCAATTTCATAATCACATTTCAAATTAGGCTTGACGATGCCACAGTTGGGGAGGTTCAGGTAGCTTTGATTTTGCAGCACACTTTTCCTATGATAAAGTATTGCATTTGAGATGATATGAAAATCTGTTCGTTCTTAGCCCTGGTGGCAGCTGTTTTGTACATGAAAACCAACTAGTGATGTTATCAGGTCGAATCCTGGCAAGACAGAAGTACTGTTTTGGGGGGACAAGGGGCGGGCTGGTGTGGGGGAGTCCCTGGTCCTGAATGGGGTAACTTTTCCCCTGAAGGACCAGGTGTGCAGCCTGGGAGTCATTTTGGACTCACAGCTGTCCATGGAGGCGCAGGTCAATTCTGTGTCCAGGGCAGCTGTCTACCAGCTCCCTCTGGTACGCAGGCTGAGACCCTATCTGCCCACAGACTGTCTCACCAGTTATCTAGTTATCTCTTGCATGGATTACAGCAATGCGTTCTATGTGGGGCTACCTTTGAAGGTGACCCGGAAACTACAACTAATCCAGAATGCAACAGCTAGACTGGTGACTGGGAGTGGCAGCTAAGACTACCGTGTTTCTCTGAAAATAAGACACCGTCTTATATTTATTTTTCCTTAAAAAAAACCCCCGCAGTGGCTTATTTTTTATTACGTTTCCAGCCTCGCCTCTTCCTTGGGGCCCTCCAGAATTGCGCCTATCACTATGTCTTATTTTCTGGGTATGGCTTATATTGCGCAAATGCTTAGAAATCCTGCTATGGCTTATTTTATGGGTATGTCTTATTTTAGGAGAAACAGGGTATATAACACTGGTCCTGAAAGACCTACATTGGCTCCCACTACATTTCCGAGCACAATTCAAAGTATTGGTGCTGTCTTTTAAAGCCCTAAAAGGCCTTGGTCCAGTATACCTGAAGGATCGTCTCCACCCTCATCGTTCAGCCTGGACATAGAGGTCCAGCTCTGAGGGCCTTCTGGCGGTTCTCTCACTGCGAGAAGTGAGGTTACAGGAAACCAGGCAGAGGGCCTTCTTGGTTGTGGCACCCGCCCTGTGGAACGCCTCCCATCAGATGTCAAGGAAATAAACAACTACCTGACTTTTAGAAGACATCTGAAGGCAGCCCTGTTTAGGGAAGTTTTTAATGTTTGATGTTTTATTGTGTTTTTAACATTCTGTCGGGGAGCCGCCCAGAGTGGCTGGGGAAACCCAGCCAGAGCATCTTAGGATAGGGCAGTGACGTTGGGCAAACATACATATCACAGGCTTCCTGTTTCCGGGCTTCTCTGTCATATCCAAAATAAAACTTCCGTATCTCAAATAAGACTTCTGTATCTTCCCTAGTGGGAAGATGGCTCAAGCGGTTTGTGCATATATTCTTTGGGAAGAAACACCCCATGAAATGTTATTTCTTTTACACACCTCATATTTTCCTTCCCTGGTTCATATTCTTTGCTTTTCGAAAAGGGAACACCCTCTTGCTCAGAAAATAAATTCTTCCGCGTTCTATCCTCCTTTTGCTTATCTTCCTCTTCAGAGTAGCTCACGTCCACCATATTCTACCAAAGATAGAGATACAAACGCTCATTTATTTTTTAAAAAAAGAACAGCCTATTTATTTAACAAAAAAAACCAAGTTATTTACATGATTTGACAGAGATGGTAAAAAAAAGAGTGTCTTTAAAACTTTTTACCTCTTCACCTCCAACAGGTTGTGCCATAGTGTTATAGTCTCATTTGATTTCACCCATTGAACAATGCCACACTACTGCCCCACCAAATCACTGTCAAATTCCAGCTATCTCAACATCTGAACTTGTTTGGCCAGCTTCTCATTTCAGACATAGCTATATAATTCTTCCATCCCACATTCATCCTCAGCCTTCCAAAGATTATTTCCACAAAGAGAAGGCTAAATCCCAAGGCATTTTAATTCAATGTTGCTTTCAAAGCAGGGACTGCAACCAGATCCCTGAACATCTGCGCTGGCGGAGTTTGGATGAAGGAGAGACAACCCCACACACCCCTGATCTGACTCCCTTTTTTTGCCATCCCATATTTTCCCTCTCGTTCCACCAGCGAACTCACCACAGTCCCATTTCCATCTGTCACAGAGGAAGACGTGGACAAGGGTTCCGCAGAGCTCGAAGTGACTGTGAAGGGTACCACGGTGTCCTCAATGATCTTGCGTTCCTAAAGGAGAGGTAAGGATGTCGGAAGAGCGAAATGGTGAAAGTTTGGCAACAAAACCCAGCTGCATCATTAGGAACCAGGCGATACAAGACTCAAATGTGCCCTTTCCCGATTTTTCCCTGGGGAGGAACGGAATGCAGGGAAGAGCCACAGGGAAGAGGCTGGAAGTCAGATACAAATGAACATTTCATAAAATAATGTGTTTTAATAATAAATGTAATAAAATAAAATTGGGCAGAAAAACAAAGGATGTAACTCCCCATCATAATCCAGCATTTATTTATTTATTTTAAATTGTTGCTGCTGAGAGATTTCCATGGATATACAAAGGTACATATACCATTTCATAGCCCAGCATTTTGTTTCTAACAGCAGCCAATCTAATGCCTTTGGGAAGCTTACAAGTTAGGTAAGGGGATTCATTCTGATGTATTTGCAAGGAGACTGGGTGACACAGCATCCAAGCAAGCACCCACACTTCCAGGTGCACTTTCCTTATTGCAAAAAATCCGATCTTACGGGGAAGTGGGGGTCATTGTGCAAATCCTCCCAGTCAACTCTAACTGCCCAACCTGTCAGTATGTGACTGAAACGCACCTGAAAATAGCAAGAGTCTGGCAACAAACCCAGTTTGGAAATACATGATGCTGCTTTAAAAAAAAAAGTCAGTGCCCCGATCATGAGAAGTAATAGTTCTGCTCTATGCTGTGCAAGTCAGGCTGCATCTGGAACAATGCGGCCAGTTCTGGGGTCACATTTGAAGGAGGATATTGGCCAACAGAAGTGTGTCTAGAAAGAGGGTGACCAGGAAGACGAGCGGTTCAGAAACCATTTCCCATGTGAAACCGCTGAAAGAGTTCGGTATATTTAGCTTGGAAGAAGGAAGCTTTGGTGGGTGGGAGGACAGCTAAAGAGCTGGACTAGAACCAATGGCTGGAAAACTGCAGGGAAGGAGGTGCCGGCTAAACTGTAGGATGAACTTCTTAACAGGAAAAGCTGTTTAACGGCGGAACAGGACTGTGGGAATGTTGAGGAAGGTAGGAAAGAATTTATCGTGTTTTGATATTATCCCTCCTCACTCATGCTAGTGAGCAAACAGCAGAGTGCATTCCCTTTGCAACTTATTGGAAGGATTCGTTAGAATCCTTTAATTAAGCAGTCCAGTCTGGCTTGTTCCTGTTAAGTTTCCCCTTCATTTCCCTCTTAAAATAATAACAGCACAACACAGTCTTCTTTAAAAGCAAGAATAAAGTTTTTCTGGAGGCAGGCTTTATCTTGTGGTTAAAGTGAAAAGAAGTCTGAGCTACACCTCAGACTTTTTGCTTGTGGACTCCATCCTGTGTGAAGGTTGAGCCATGCGCTGGCTAAGAGCCAGGAGAGTGATAGTCCAAGAGAGAGGTGGTTGTGTGGCCAACCCTTTTATCTGGTCAGCTAGGGTCACGCCCATCTACCTGGTCGCACACAGGGGGAGGAAGCTCCAGAGCAGGTATGACAGGAAGTCCTCCCTGCCTGGAGCTACATTCCCTCCGTGTGTCCATTCTAGGCAACAGGAAAATGTTGTACTTGACTGCTCTAGTAATAATACACCCCACACTCAGGAGTGGTGGCCTCTCCTTCACTGGAGAGGCTAGGGGCAGCCATCTGCCAGGGATGCTCTAGTTGCATCCTGTATTGCAGGATCCTGCTCTAAGCAAGGAGTTAAGACTTAGTTGACTTCTGAGGACCTCATGATTCTGGGGGAAAAAAACACACACCCAAAAAACAACCCAACCCAAGGACAAGGCAGATTAAACACTGTATTACAGCCACCATGATACAGGTACAGCCATATCAAAGCTGCGTCTCTGGCTTCGTACCTCCTCATAGTATTTGCGCTCCTCCTCTTCAACTTCCTTTTGTGCCTTTTCCCATTCTTCTTTTAACTTGTCCTGCTCTTTCTGATACCTTTCCTGCAGAGAGTTCCAACAGAAGGTGTTAACTGTTATAGGAGGAGGGAAATTGAGCTCCAAATGAATATTTATTTGGAAATGCAACTGATCTTTCATCAGCAAAAAAAGAAGCAGCAAAACTCGCTAGAATCGAGGATTCCTTCAGAGCTAAAAAGCAATAAAAAAGATATTTGGAAAACCATAAAATTTAACATACACCCCCCCCCAGAGTTGCTACCCTTCCTCTTCCATAATGCCTGGTTCAGTTTTTGACATTTCATTGGCCTGCGTTAAAAGATGTGGAATGGGAGTTGGGGAAAGTACACTACAATGGTATAATGAGGGACGAAGAGAAACATGGAAAAGGGGGGAAGCAGAAAAACTGCCACAGAAAGAACAGAGAAGGCGAAGGATATACAGGGTGAACATTGACTATTTGTTTCAGAAAGTTGCGTGTCTGTTTGCTATGCATTCGGACACCTCTTATGAGATTGTAAACAAGTTTTACAGGATGGTTTCTGAGATCAAGTAGCAGGTTTTGGTCTATGTTTGGAGAAAACGGGCTACTATTTGGAATCAAGATGGTGGACTGAACCTTTCAAAATTGCACTGATTTTAAGCGCTGATTTCAAAACCGCACTGATTTTTTTGTTTCTTTGTTTCTTAGCATGGAAACTGCGGGTATGAGGGTGCTAGTATAGATGCAAAAGTGAGTGATAAAGTTGGTACACGGGTATGAAAAAACTGAAACATTCTGCTTTACTTTTCACAAAGTTTTAGTGCAGGCATCCCCAAACTTTGGCCCTCCAGATGTTTTGGACTACAATTCCCATCTTCCCCGACCACTGGTCCTGTTAGCTAGGGATCATGGGAGTTGTAGGCCAAAACATCTGGAGGGCCGCAGTTTGGGGATGCCTGTTTTAGTGCCTTAGTCCTTCCTCTCCCAATGACTGTAACATCAGCTATAGTTCTATGAGATCTTTTGGTGTGGACAAAGGATAAGACTCAGTGCTGTAAGGAAAACCATCTAACTTTTAGAAATACCCACTAAAATTAAAAAATGAAATCTCCCTAACCTAGATAATATTGTTTCACAGTCCCTGGTTCAACCTTCAATTTATATTCATCTCAAATCATAAGGTAGCATGGCTATGACATGTTTGATTATCAGCTGATCAAATTTTGTTTGCTGTCTGAAACAAAATCCATTCTCAGCCATAAAACAGAAGAAAAAGAAGGAGGAGGAAGAGGAGGGAGGGAAGGAGGGAAGGAACTAACAAAAAAATCCACTGTACTTGGAAACATGGGATATACATTTTCATTTGGCTAGGTTTGCATCTGAGTTTAACTGAGGTTCATAGATATATTGACTTTGGCAGTAATCAAATCAGGATAAACTGCTGCCAGTAAAATTTTAATGAAAGATGAAGAACTATGTCAGCTTATAAGATAAACAGACAACGTATAAAGGTCTTAAGTGGAGAAGATGACAACTAGCCAAGTAGTTGATTGTTCTAGAGTGGAATTATTTTCTAAAAAATATACCCAGTCCCAATGAACACCCATTTTCTGAATTCCAAAAGGAATCCTTCAAATCGTACTAATGAATATTCGCTTCCCAACATCCTATGCCTAGCATTTAAAATGTGTATCATTAAAATGCATATCATCATATGTTGCACTTTTGCTGAGAGTTTTGTATGCTTTTCTCTTTCATGGAAAAATCTGGGAGCCAGTCAGTGTCTCTAGATGAATGGGGAGTCAAAGGATTATGTGAATAATAAGCACATGTGGCTCAAGTTTTAAGGAAAACTTTTCAACTATGGAAAGGTAGGCTCGGGAGAAATTTCAGAAGCCACTACGGTACACTCCTCAAAAACCAGGTAGGATACAAATGTAATAAACAAGTAAGGATGGGAGGTACCTGAAGTACACGCTCCTGTTCATGCTGCCATTGTTCTTGTCGCTTACGCTCTTCCTCTGGGTCCCAAGACCAGCAACCAAAACGCTGAAATAAAGTTGATGGATACTGTTAAAGACAAGGAATACATACCAGAAAACAAGAAGTTCCACACTGCTTTCAACATTTATTACTTTAAAACACACACACACACACCACAAAACCAAATATATTCTGAAGAAGATGTTTAAAATAGTCACACACACACACACACACACCAAAAAGCCTGAAGCATTTCCTTTGGGAATAATGGGGACAGAGGTCCCCCAAAAGTTGGTTAAATTGTTTATGT
Organism: Zootoca vivipara; assembly: GCF_963506605.1. Lineage (NCBI taxonomy): Eukaryota > Metazoa > Chordata > Lepidosauria > Squamata > Lacertidae > Zootoca > Zootoca vivipara. The sequence goes on along the minus strand of NC_083284.1, from coordinate 59,150,506 downwards.
ACGCCACCACCGCATCCAGAACTCTGTAAGCACAGAAATGGAAAGAAGTGCAGTGATACCTCGGTTGTTAAATGTAATCTGTTCCGGAAAACCGTTTGACTTCCGAAACGTTCGATAACCGAGGCAAAATGGGCAGTCGGCAAATCCCATTGGGGAAATGGAGAAATGTGCCATGGAAGGCGTTCGACTTCCGAGGTGCGTTCGAAAACGGAAGCATTCACTTCCGGGTTTTCGACGTTCAGGTTCCGAATCATTCGGCTTCCGAGAGGCTCGAAAACCAAGGTTCCACTGTACCAACGATAGAGGAGTGGACTTTGAAATTACTGGACTATGTGGAGATGGCGAAAATATGAGGGGAGGGGAAACCCCTCAAATATATTCATACATACACATCATCTCTATCCAGTAAGGGACAAGGAAAGTTCCACCCACGGAAGTTGGCTTCTGCGTGTTCAACCAGCGTGGGGACAAATATGCCCAGAATGCAATTTCCACTAGCCCCATTGTCATTGGTCAAGATGTGGACCCATATATGTCTACGTCACAGAGGAGTGCTGGGACCAATCGATACAAATGCACCTTTGCATTTATTGTGCAGATTTTAAAAAATGTAAACAGCATCAGTTGGGGGGGGGAGCTGATAATAGGGTGAGAACAGGCACGGAGGGGGGAATATAATCCTGTCCTCCCTTGCTGCGTTCTTGCGGAAAATTCCTCCTCAGAAGGTGGTATAGTGAGAATCCCCCACTGGTGACAATGCCCTGATCCCATTAATTCCCACTGATCCTATTTGCGTTTTTAAAATAACTGCTTATTAAATGGAAAGATGCACTGAGTGTCGCATGTACCGGTAGTTTGGCCCATAGCTGCCAAGTTTTCCCTTTTCTCGCGAGGAAGCCTATTCAGCATAAGGGAAAATCCCTTAAAATAAGGGATAACTTGGCAGCTATGGTTTGGCCATCAACAATATTTTTAAAAACTGTGTCTTAATTAGGGCTGGAGAAAGCATTCCACTTTTCTTCTTTCTTGGGGAAGGCTCTTGATCTGACACGTTCCAAATGTTGTGCTTTCTAGGCACACAGAACGGAAGAAAAATGCTGAAAATAATTAATTTAAGGCTTGGGCAAGCCAGCCACATAAGTAATTCACAATTAAGTCTGGGAACAAATAAAAAAACCCATGTATCCATAATCTTGATACATTTCACAAGAGAGAGAAAACAAACCCCATAACTTACATTTGATTTGTCACTGTTATCAGTGCCAGCTGCATGGAGAGAAGAACAATTGCAATTAAAAATGCCAAAACGTCAGCTTATTTTTCAATTGAAAGGCATCATTTATTTACTTGCATTTTTACACCCTGCTCTCCAACCTTGAAAGGGTTTCCAACGCTAACCATTTAAAACTGACACATGAAAACTGCAGCCATTAACCTCAGATTTGGGCAGGTTCTTGGGCAAAATGTCCTCATCTCCCTGAATGGGCTTTTGCTTCCTTGCAGCTCCCTCCCCCCCCCTTGCCCTCTCCCTCTTAAGGGATGCTTAAGGATTTCACACTGCCTACACTATTAAGCAGGTCTTCAGTTTTCACCCTTCTCCAAAATTTGAGCTCAAGACACAGGCTGAAGTACATTTTAAAAAATCAGCATTTGGGGGTAACTGACATGTACCAAAAAAGTGTGATTCTTTCTGCAGGTTTCCCCTCTCTTTCTAAATAAATGCGAAAGAACAAAGGTGTGAATGGACTCATGAGAAACCAGCACAGGCTGGAAATTGACTGATCCATCTATCCCTATTTGCCCAATGTGCTGCAGAATAAGTGCCCTTTCTCTGTGATTCTGTCACTCACTGAGCTTGGAGAGGACAGGTGACAGCAACAACAGGTAAGGGGGATGAATAGCAAGGCCAATGGGCTCAGGGTCAGAGGTAACTCGCCTGCTTAGCAGTTGCCCAGTTCTGTCAATTCCTGACACCGACCTCTTTAGGATGAATCCATGTAGGAAAAGATATCAAGATTCTACCAATCTTTCCTTAATAATCTGCAACTTTTTTGAGAGAGAAACCTCCTGATAAAGTAGAAAGACAGACCCTCCACCAACCTCTATGCAGATAGAGAAAGGAAAGCATTAAGTCAACTTTAGGTTCTAAGCTACTGCTGGCTACCAACAGCTACTGCTTTTGGCCACACCCGAATGCCGCATGCTATCTAAAGCTCTATTTCCCCCTACGCTGAGCCATGTGGGGAAAGGGAATACGTCACTCCAGCGCCACAGTTACCAAGAGAGCTCTTGCCATTTGGGGTGAAACGGTTTTGATCTCGACAGCTTAGTGGTATTTCAGAGCGAATTTACAAAGGAGATTGATGGCATGCTCTGTTATACATCGAGGGCAAGCTCTTTGCCAACTACGCAACTGGGAAAGGCGCTTTCTACGAAAGCAAGGAGGATGGACAGAGATGCTAGCTCTGGACACGTTCTAGAAGACACCTATGCGGTGTAGCAAGAGGGCAGGCAAGGCCGACACTTTACCTGACTGTGAGAAAAATTGGTAGCGCCGCCAGGAGTTCCGAACCTTAAGCGGAACGCTGGGGCTGTTGGGCGACTCTAGAGTGGATGGCAGGCCAGGGGGAACAGAACAAAACAAAAGACACAACACTGTGAAAGGAAAGGAGAGACCAGAGAGTAGCCAAGAGACTCAGGAAGATTATTAACAAATCTTGTTAAAGTGGGCTGGTTGGCTCTAGCTTCCCATGGAGATCAAGCCAAGGCTGTCCCAGGGGAGATGGAGCAAGCTTGTTTTCTCCTGCCCTGGAGGCCAGAACCTGAACCAATGGCTTCCAGTTACAGGAAAGGAGATTCCAACTAAATGTCAGGAATAACCTCCTGACAGTAAGAGCTGTTTGACAGTGGGAACAGACTCCCACGAGAGGTGGTGGACTCTCCTTCCTTGGGGGTTTTTAAGCAGAGGTTGGATGGCCACCTGTCATGTTTTTGAGATTCCTGCATTGCAGGGGGTTGGACTGGATGACCCTCGGGGTCCCTTCCAACTGAATAACTCCAGGATTCCATGTCTGAAAGCAACTAGAAAATGGCAAAACTAATACTGTCATAGTGCAACATGTATCCTTGATGTGTTACTCTCATGATTGTTTTGATTGCGATTTGGCTGTTTCAATAATATTTTGTAGCTTGTCTTAGGCCCAGAATGATGTAGCCCATCTTAGGCCCAGAAGGAGGGGGCAGAATGAAGACTGAACAAATAATAAATAAACAAATGGTTTCCATGGTGCTTCTTGTCGAGGGTCTGAAGGCACTCTACAGTCCCTGTTCACACAGTACTTCAGTCTCCTCCTCCCACCTTCCTGCTGTCAGTGAAGGAACAGTCCTAGGAAAATGTATCAGCCTTTTTCCAGGAACAGCCCTCCCACTTCTGGTTGCCTGTTCTGCTTCTGAATAGAGGTTAAGAATACCAGAGCAAGGGTGAGCTTGGTTCAGTGCCTCCAGACTGCTGGAAGATCGCAATCCCATTGTGATTCAGCTTTATTCTGCCATTGCCAACCATGGGAGAATTCTACTTGGCGACATAAGGCACACCAACTCCTTTCTTCATGAAAGCCGGCAAGCAAGTGAACCAACAAACCAAGAAGTTCTCAATTAACCGTAGTTTCCCCCTCAAACTCAGAAACTATCGTAAAGAACAAGCCAGGGTATTAAGCCAGCTTCTAAACTTGCCTTGTGATCCTGGCTTGTTCTGAAGCTGTAAAACCATGGTTTCCCCAGTTTGGATGAAAAATAAAACTGTGGTTAGCGGAAGACTTCCTGGTTCGTTTGCTCCTGACATGAAGAGGGGAATTGAAGAGGTTGTGTGCGTGGTAAAAAGGCCTGCCGTAGCATGTCTCTCCCCCCCTTTTTTTAAAAAAAGCAAAGGTATGATGTTATGGACTTGTCCTCTACCCCTTTGGCAAATGTTGAAGGATGTGCTGAGACTACACCCCTATTTCTTCCTCCCTCCCCACTTCCTGTTTTGTTTACCTTGTGGGGCAGAATTCTGCAAAACCACTTGGCTCCTCTCAGGGATTATCTTCAAAAGTGGAACTATGATGCCTCCATCTGGCACAGGGGCTTCCAAAGTCTCTACCTAGGCCAATTTTTGAAGACTAGAATCAGTTCTAAGGCAACAAAATAGAATACAAAATATAGACACTCCTTTTTAGCACTGCCTATTGATTGATTTCTTAGTTGCACTAATTGAACAGTCTAGGCTGCATCAGGTAAGCAGGGTATTCTGCCTAACTTGCATTTATTTATAGCAGAATATATGGTCTGCTTTTTCTAACCAAACAGATGCACCGAAGTGACTGGAAGTCCTAAAGTCAGACACATGGAAATCACAAAACAGCTTGTCTGAATATAATTGCTTTAATTTGTTTATGAAAACAGATGAGGGCATCTAAACATTTTTTTGGCTTGTTTGTTTGCACTGGCTGACAGAATTCACAATGCATTTTCCCTTATCACCTCCTTCCTGTGTAGTTACGGTCCTACATCTGTCTGAACAGGAATATATTAGACTAATTCCCCAGATCTGCAGATACATAAATGAAGCTTGCTTTTTAATCTTCTAAATCTATTTGCAAGCTGGAACTGACTAACAGAAAATTCTTCTCTCCCTTTTTGTGTGAACCCTTTTCCATGAAGGTACACATCTCCTCGTGGGAAAGATGAGCACATTCCATCTTCACGTGGTGGAAACGTAAAACGTAAATCAGCTGTGTATCTTTCATTTTGCTGGTAAGTCTAGACAAGACGCAAAATGTGTCATTAGGAACTAATAATAATAATAATTGCTACGTATGGGCCCTATTCTCTAGCGGCAGCTAGACTGGTGACTGGCAGTGGCCACCGGGACCATATAACACCAGTCCTAGGATCGTCACTGGCTCCCAGTACGTTTCCAAGCACAATTCAAAGTGTTGGTGCTGACCTTTAATTAAAGCCCTAAACGGCCTTGGCCCAGTATACCTGAAGGAGCGTCTCCACCCCCATCGATCAGCCTGGAGATTGAGGTCCAGCTCTGAGGGCCTTCTGGCAGTTCTCTCACTGCGAGAAGTGAGGTTACAGGGAACTAGGCAGAGGGCCTTCTCAGTAGTGGCACCCGCCCTGTGGAACGCCTCCCATCAGATGTCAAGGAAATAAACAACTACAGTACCTGACTTTTAGAAGACATCAGAATCCCTTTATTGGGAAGTTTTTAAAGTTTGACATTTTATTAGGCTTTTATATACGTGTTGGAAGCCGCCCAGAGTGGCTGCAGCAATCCAGCCAGATGGGTGGGATATTATTATTATTATTATTATTATTATTATTATTATTATTATTATTACTATTGCTGCAGTGTGTTGCAAGGGGGGAAATTTCCCTCATTTGTATTGTTGAAGAGCAGTGAAACTGAAGGGGAAGCACTGCTTGGTCGGCTGTTCTCATCTTGATGAAAACCACCCTTGGGATGCTATTAGCACAGAAAAGAAGGATATGTTTCCAGACTAATAGCAGAGTGCAGGAGGAGGGATTTTTATTGGGATTATGGCAGCGGACAGAAGAATTGACCCTCCCAGCCCCCTCATGCCTGTTATCCAATAGAAAAGAATTCCCTGATGTAGTTTTTAACCAATGCATTGAACCTCATGTCTAGCTTCATCCTCAACTGTAGGTTTTAGTGCATCACGCTACCTTCTGGATAACTGGTGCTTCTACATCCTTCAGTTGCCCCCTTTCAAGTTTCTTCGGCTCCTCATTTGAGCCCATTTCCTTGCGATGATTACTGAGGGAAGAGTTCGTGACGGAAGAGAACTCCGCCACGGCCACAGTAGGGCTGGCACGGGAAACGGTTGTGCTGAATTCTTTGTGGTCTGAAGCAGGATTGGGGGTGGGGAACAAGGGAAAAGCAAACAAAAATAAATCAGGACAATAAAATAAAAAAAGTGCCAGCCTCATGTCAAGAACGTTGAAAATATTACCCAATAAAAAGACACACGGAAAATATATTCAGAAATGTTTATCTGAACATATACTGCTGCTTTGTTTTAATTCTGATTTTATGTAACTGTTGCATGCCGTATGTCTAAATGTGTGTGTGTGTGTGTGTGTGTGTAGACACACAGCAGAAGAAAAATCCATTGTAGATGATGGTCACTATTTCCAGAAAGCAGAAAGAATAAACAGGGACACAACTTTTAGCCAGTTAGAAACAGTGTTTTTTTTCTAAAAAAAAAATGTTTAGGGGTACTCTCATTTTCCTACTCATACTGAAATACTGTCCCTCAATGAGGCCAAACTTAGATTCACAAAATGTTTAGGTATGTGCGTACCCCTGCGTTCTCCCAGAAAAAAATCACTGGTTAAAAATATGAAGTTGACTAAAGCAATGCCCCAAACAATCGGACAATATACTCAAAATATGCATTATTACTTTTTTATTTATTTATTTATTTTATTTATTTCTACTGCGTCAGACCAACACGGCTACCTACCTGAATGCTTAATTATAAATTAGCTTTCTTTCATGAAACCTCTAGAGGGCACTGTTCATGTATGAGACAAAAAACTCATATAATACAGTACTGTATTCCTTAAAGCAACAAACCTGGAGACAGTCTTTCTGAATCGGTTTTCTCGTTTTGGTTGATTGATTTAGCTTCTTCCATCAAGGTGCCCTGCAGAGAACATTTACTGTATATTACTGTCAATCCACAGGCAGAACAAATACAAACTTTCACGTTTTTTCATCATGCAACAGGCATAATTTGCTCCTCCAATTCAGAGTGGCCAGGATGTTAATTAAGCCACTTATTTTAGAGCAGTTACACACTGGCTTGAATTAGACTGCTTCGCAGCAAGGGTCATTGAGCTGAACAGCAATAACAACTTGCAAACGGGAATGAAGAAAACATCAAACTTTTGTTTGGTTTTCCATCACAGAACAATATACTGTACAGTACCAAACTTTTATATTGTCCATGTTTCCATGCCACACTAAACTGTAACTGAGTGCAATGCAACTGAGCCCTCGTGAGCCACAGTAAGCCCTGGGCTTGCATATTGTATAGCCCTTTCCTCTCTTCCACCTGTGTGACTGGAAAGAGAAGTTTGGAAACTTTTGCTTCTCCATGGTTTGTCATTTTGTATGAAATTACAAACTATGGTTATCCTTAACTCTGGTTCGTTTGAAGAAAATTCGAAACCATTCTTTTAATTTAAAAATTTAAATTTAAAAAAATTTAAATTAAAAAAATTAAATTTAAAAAAAACAAAACCCATAGTTCTGCTAATCTCGCAAGAGGCTAGCAAGGACCGCCGACTCCGGCTGCAATTTATCCCACCTATGTGGAGGCCCAGACGGTGCTGATTGGCCAGCCGAACTAAGAGGTGGCCTATACAAAGCTTACCAGTTTGGCCATTCTCTGGCAGGTAGCCTCGCCCCTTCATTGGATCACCGCAGGGCCTGTACACCAGCCAACCATTTAAGGCAAGCAGACTTCCCTGTGAATGGCTCCCATGTAGCCCAGGGTTCCATCTAAACGACCTTAATTACACTAATTTTATTTCCTTGTAAAAAATAAAAATTATCCTACACCTCAACCAAGTTTCCAAGAGCATCTTACAAAAACCGAGAACGCAATACAGTTAAAATGTAAGTGCCGTACAAATCATTACTTTTCAAATCTCAAAAATGATCTAACCCATGTGAAAAGAGGCTCTCCCTCCCCCCAAATCGACACCCCACGTAAAAGACCCAAGTCATTGGCCCATTCTGAGTAATTAACACTGGGTCTCCAATTCTCCCCGTGGGCCCCCCAAATCTGCTCTGTAAAGGGTTGCCCAGTTCCCTGAGCTGAATTTGAGGGTTGCTTGCACTGTGCCCATGGAAATCTCTTGCATCAGCAGAACTGTGGCGTTGGATATGGCCCAGCTGGTGGGATCTGCTGACAAATAAGCTGCCATGTGGCTGGAGAAGCGTTTAAAGTAGTGGCATGCAGTGATTTTTTATTTTTAGGGAAACAAGGACAGAGGTGCCAACTCGCTGGGGCAATGGAGAGGGAGTGATGTCATTACCTCCTGACACGTGTGTGAGCATCTCGCCTCCCTCCTTAAGCCTGGCAGAAGCTTCCTGGGCTTTGGGAAGGAGGCGCCAGGCATTAATGCTTTAATACCGGGAACATTTACGGGACTAGCCTGGTCCCCTAGTCCACTGATGGCAAACTATTGGTTTGAAGGACACCTGAAATGCACTGTGTGAGAGAGACTGAAAGGGCTCCCCCCCCTCAGCCCACCCCCGTTGCAAAGTACGGCCAATCGGATGGCATGGTCCTCACCGCCTGCGCTCTGTCTTTGCTGTGCTCGATGAGTCGCTTTAGAACAAGCTCGGTGCTAGGGCTGTTTTGTTCCCCCTCCACTGAGGAACCGTCCACCACACTGTTGGACTTTGGCGATCGGCTTGGCGAAGGGGCAAATATTAACGTTGTGCATTCTCTCTCTCGTTCCTCTTCTACTCCGTTGACAGCTTCCCCGTTCATGCTGACTTTTCCATCTACCTGCAGGGTACAGTTTCAAAAGCCATGTGAGTAACGTAAAATGGAGAGGCCCCAAGGCAAGGTATTTTATTTCTCAGCAGAAAGAAATGAAAATTCTTTTTGTGGCGTCAGTGTTTCTGATGCAGTGAAGCAGACTTTTAGGATGCCCTTCCCGCCAGCGTTACAGCAACAGCACACAAACCATTTGAGTTAGTGCAATTCCACGTGCGATTATTCTTTCCCAGACACTTCTGATTCTCTCACTCCTCTGTTGTCTTCCCCTCTTGTAAAATTTACATTTTAAGCATTCTGGGAAGGGGACTACTGTTTTGGCTTGTAAGGGCAAACAGCAGGAGTGAAATAAATAGAAATACTTTAATCAGGCTGGAATCTGATTGAAGAAATATTTGAGTTTGCATCTATCTCACTTCCAGAGTTAGAAATTAAGGGACCCAGATTAGCCATGTCCCTTAATTTCAGCAGGTCTGCTCTGAGTACAACAGACACTGAAGCATCAGAAGTTCTTTAATCTCTGAAGTTTTATCTTTTCTATTTCCTCTTGAAAGCTCTTTTCTATCTCTTTTTTCCCTTATTTCTCTATCTCTTTTTCGGCATGTTTTATCTTACTTAATGTTGGACAAAAAATACACTTGAGAATAAGTTTTGCATTTCTCTTCATCAACTCTAATAAAATTTATTTTAAAACTAAAAATCCTCATCAATTAAATCTGCACACATGTGCATATTAACAACTGCTCTGAAGGAAAGCATGTTCCCAACTGGGGCACGACTCACAATTTACCAAAATATTTTCAATCAATTCATCTGCTTTTATCAAAAGCAGAAAAAATAATGATGAAGACCTTTGTCATATTTGAAATGGGATTCTTGAAAGCTTCCCCTTTTCTCTCTCCTGAGCTACCTTTGACTCACCTAACGCAACCTACCTTAAAGGTTCTCAACACCTGCTGTGTGCTTTTGGGTTGCGAGTAAGGCTTGGCAGTCAGCATAGGCACAGCCTTCGAGACAAACGCTTTGCTTGGAGAGGTGCGGCCTGTCGAGATGCTGGCTTCTGACCCGCCGGCTGGAGCGATGGTTGCCTCTACCTTGGCAGTGTACTTGGGGGCGGGGAGCGATTGCTGCCGTAAGTATCTCATGGGGTTGGGGTCCTTGGGTGGGGACGACGAATTTGGCTCCGCTGAATGGCTTCTTTCCAGAATTTTTGGCATCTCCAAGCGCTCAAGGACAGCTTCGCTAATGGTGAACCTCTCAATGTACTGCTGGAGAATATTATCCGCTTCCTCGCGTGACCTGGCATTCTTGTACGCTTCATGCAGAGCTCTCTCTCGCCTCTCTCTGTCAAGCAAGGTTGCAAAGGGGTATCTATCATTATTGTCATTAGATAAATTTGTATACCGCCCAACACCCACTCCTACGACATAAAATCATGTTATAAAACACACAATACACAGAGTAAGTTGAATAAGTCAGCATGTGTGCAAAAGGGGGGGGGATGCCCTGCTCATTTCTGCTTTGCAAAAGGTCTGGGCAGAGTAACATCCAGCCTCAGTTCACTTAAACTAACTTAATTGCTTTATACCAGGGGTCAGCAAACTTTTTCAGCAGGGGGCCGGTTCACTGTCCCTCAGACCTTGTGGGGGGCCGGATTATATTTTGGTAAAAAAAATGAATGAATTCCTATGCCCCACAAATAACCCAGAGATGCAATTTAAATAAAAGGACACATTCTACTCATGTAAAAACACCAGGCAGGCCCCACAAATAACCCAGAGATGCATTTTAAATAAAAGGACACATTCTACTCATGCAAAAACATGCTGATTCATGGACCGTCAGCGGGCCGGATATAGAAGGCGATTGGGCCGCATCTGGCCCCCGGGCCTTAGTTTGGGGACCCCTGCTTTATACCATAGGTCAGTCGAGCTTGTACCACTTCCCACTGCAGTAAGAAACTTCCTAGCTTGAATGCAACCCTTCGCCAGATAAAATACTCCCTGCATAGAGAAAACAATCATGGCGGGGAGAATATCAGGTGGAACATTTTACCCTGACATGCTAGTTTTCTATGTGAAAAACACAACCCCCGCTATGGATGGGCGATTCAGACATGCAACCCCTTCCTCCCCAGGTGCGCCTATGCTTGTGGCCTGAAGTTGCACCAACCCGGAAAAGCTTTACTGTGTGAATCTGTTGATTATGCAAAAGATAATGAACAGATGATCATGAACCATATATTTTACCACACACATACCTCCATTGGATGTGTGGCAAAAACCCTCTTCATCCATCGGCAGAATAATACAGTTGGGAGGTTTTTTGTTCCTCGGAGATCATGAGTGGTTGTTTGTGCATGAAGGGATTAGAAAATAGAGCTGGATTGCTAGACTCAGCTATGTCACACACACCCTTCTCCAATAAGGGAGGAAGTGAATCTTTCTCTTCCTGTTCCCTCTCTCTCTCCACGCCAGGGGTCCCCAAACTAAGGCCCGGGATGCGGCCCAATCGCCTTCTAAATCCAGCCCACGGAAGGTCCAGGAATCAGCATGTTTTTACATGAGAAGAATGTGCCCTTTTATTTAAAATGCATCTCTGGGTTATTTGTGGGGCCTGCCTGGTGTTTTTACATGAGTAGAATGTGCCCTTTTATTTAAAATGCATCTCTGGGTTATTTGTGGGGCCTGCCTGGTGTTTTTACATGAGTAGAATGTGCCCTTTTATTTAAAATGCACCTCTAGGTTATTTGTGGGGCATAGGAATTGGTTCATATTTTTTTTCAAAATATAGTCCGGCCCCCACACAAGGTGTGAGGGACAATGGACCGGCCCCCTGCTGAAAAAGTTTGCTGACCCCTGCTCCACGCCATGTAACCTATGAGGAAGGATGTGTCTAAGCTTAGAGCACGTGTTCAGAACTATATTCTGTATTTTCTACCCAGGAGTATTGTGCCTGTGTTCTCCTTGCTGCTGCTTCGAGAAATGCAACACTCTGTCCCTTGGAATGTTTTGTAAGTAAAACATTTAAACTTACTTAACGGTGTGGTCTGTTTATTGCAGGATGGGTAGAAAGAGGGGGGCGCTTTGCAAGTGGACTAAATGGGATAGGCAAAAGATTAAGCAGCCTATATTCCTAACACTTCACTATATTGCTTGACTTTGTGAGTTTAAACTCTTCTACTAGACCCCCTCTTGCTGTAGAGTATGTTTAGCCCCACATTTTGAATCCAGGCATCCAGCCTATTCTTTTATTATTCACCCTATGCACAGAGATCACAGTAAGTCCATACCCCACACAACCTCCACCTTACTTCACTGAGCTCCACAGCTTTAAGAAATTTTCTCCTAGCCAGCTCACTTCTGGCACCAGAACTAGAAAACTACTTTAAAATATTGGAGCCTAGTGAGGTGAGATGGAGGTTAGATTTTGCTCCCTGTTCTTCTTTGCAAAAGAACAGACCCTCAGCCAGCGCTTATTCGACACCTACAGAGTTGGCCTACACATCTAGTTGCACTCCAAGAGTCCTCAAACTGTGCTTTCATTAAATGAACCTACTTCTCTTCCACAATTTCTCTGTAGGTCTTTATGCTTTTCCTCCACTCAGTGGCCTCCTCAGTGCCAGTCAGCAGTCTCTCCATCTTCTTTCTCTCGGCTTCTTTTTTAAATAAGTCCTGAGAAGCACTTCTCCGGCGACTTTTCCACCTGGCTAAATCCTGCAGGAGGAAGAAGGGCAGGGGACAGAATTGTGATGATTAGACATGATGTTGAAAATCAACCCTGGTATCTGAAGAAGTGTGCATGCACACGAAAGCTCATACCAAAATAAAAACTTAGTTGATCTTTAAGGTGCTACTGAAGGAATTTTTTTATTTTACTTCGACCCAGACCAACACGGCTACCTACCTGTAACCGAAAATCAACCCTGTGAGGTATTATTATTATTATTATTATTATTATTATTATTATTATTATTATCACTCTGGGCGGCTTCCAACAAACCAAAGCAGAGTAAGAAATCAAACATTAAAAACTTCCCTATACATTATACAAGGCTGCCTTCAGATAGGTAGATTGGTTACTTGTCTTCCACCAGTAGGCTGAGACCCACAAATGGGGGTCTGTTATAGCACAGTCATTTCCTCTCTTTGTTTAGACCAGTGTTTCCCAAGCTTGCGTCTCCGACTACAATTCCCATCATCCTTGACCCCTGGTCCAGCTAGCTAGGGAGGATGGGAGTTGTAGTCCAAAAACAGCTGCAGACCCAAGTTAGGGAAACCCTAGTTTAGACTAACCTGTAAGGTAACTCAATAGCATCATCTCCTCTAAACTGCAACTGAAAGTGTGGCTTACGGAAGGCCACCAAGTGAATTTGTGGCAAAGGTGAGATCCGAAGCGACGCTGCCGTGAAATCTGCGCTCCCAATTTCTCGCGGGTTTCCTCCCCCCTGCAAAAGAGTCTTCGGTTCTCTCATACTCACATCCTGCCACTGGTCCTCTTCCTCTTTGAGCTGGTGGTGAATAGTCTGCAGCTTCTCGTGGCGAGCTTGGCTATGAGGTTGCATCACGGCAGCCTCATCTGCACACCTCATGTCAAACATGCTCACGCTCCTGAAAAGAAAAGCAAGGAAAGGAGGAGGAAGGAGGCTATTTGTTGTGGATAGACTTTGTGCGTTTCTGCCACAGGAGGGTGCTGGAGCAAACGTAAATGCATCGCGTTCCACAGAAAGCTCTGAAGTGGCAAAGCTTGAGGTGGCTTTGCACGTGCATCCACTTCATCAGAAGCCATGTGCTTTTTTCCCCTTTAGTATGCACAAGGCTATACTAACGTGCGTGCAAATTGCCTGATTGCGGTGTGTTCCAGTAACACCGCTGCAAAAGGAAGAGCTGGAGGACTGCCCAAGGCTGCCCTTTTGCTTGGCATCTAATGTGAATTGAGCACAGCCCCGTACTTGCATAATTTCTCAACTGTCCCTTGTTTCATAAGGAAATACAATCACTCTTTTGGCGTTAATAGCACCGACTGGAAAGGTTTTGGAGTGAATCAGCACCAGTGGTTTTTAAAACTGCATTCAGGCAAACACTAGGGAGCTCAGCAGGGTTCCCCGGTGAGAATTTCAGTAATGATGGAAAAATTCCCCTCGCCCACCTCCAATGATCTTGTTTCACGATGCCAGAGGGGAGGGCTGGATGTGGTTTAGGCACATGGGGTGTTATACAGTGGTTGTGTTCAGATGTCATGATGCGAGTGAGTCTAGGCAAGCCTGCTCTCCCTTCCTGTCTTCTCCCCTGATGCAGCCGCAAGGAGTTCAGAAGCTTCCACTTCTGTTTTTGCTTAACCACAGCGTGTCGTCCAAACTGCGGTTAATACCAACCATGGTTTCTTGGGGGGGGGGGGAGCCAACTTGAAACCATGGTGGTTGTAAACAGATCATTAACATTAGCCACAGTTTGCACAACATGGCGTGTTGTGGTTTAGCGAAACCTTCTGCACTTTTCCTGGCAGTTGCATCTAAAGAACAGATGAGAAAGGAATGAGCAGCGAGCCCAAGGCTTACCTTGCCTTGTACACAAACATAAAGGTTAGTAGTGTGATCACTGAACACAACTGGTGGGGACTTGATAGGCCATATTTGAGCCCCACATGCACTGAGTGTGTGCCTTCAGATAGGTCCCAGAATCCACTGAGAAGCACAAGGGCTCCCTGGCAGGCATGGAAAGTGTTCCCCCCACACTAGAAAGTTTGAAAACCGCTTATCTAAACTTTAGCTATGAAAGTACCATGAGTTACTCGGAGAAAAGATTTCTGATTTCCTGAAACAACTGAAGTGATGCCTTAAGAGACAGTTGAGATGTACATACGGCTGGTGAGAGCCATCCCTATTGAGCACACATGCAGAGTGAATGGTCACAGAATTTCATTGTTATTCTGGTTTTTAAAAACACACACACACAACCCACCAAAGTACCACTTATTAACACAAGGAGCAGCAATCACAGCCCATCACAGTCTCCTTTGCAAGATGAAGTTAGAGGCTGGTTGTTAAAAAATGCTGGGTCAGATAAAACGCCACAAGCGCATCGAATGAGACAAGGACAGTATACGGAGCTGGTTAATTTTCAGCTAGTTACAGAATATGCACCATATTTCTGGTTGCCTTTGGATGGAAGTGCAGTTAATTGTATAACTTAAAATAAGCAAATCAGCCACCTTTGTGTTTCTGTATGAACACACCCATACATGAACAGATTAGGAATCTCCAGCATCAAATTCTTAGCAGCCTTACTAATCTACCAGGCCACAATGGTGTAATATCAAAGCAGGAGCCAAGGGTAGACGTCTTCTGCCATCTACCATTCTGTTATAATCCTTCACACAGCAGGCCTGTATAGCCCATTTTCTATTTGAAAGTATGTGAATTGTATGCCCTAGTATATGGTTGAGATGTGACACAGGAAGTCCCTGTTTCAAATTTTACCTTGTTAGTCTTAACTAAGCTGTTATTCTCTTATCCCAGAGATGCATTTTAAGTAAAAGGACACATTCTACTCTGTCAGGAATGCTTTGATGGTGTTTCCTGCTTGGCAGGGGGTTGGACTGGATGGCCCTTGTGGTCTCTTCCAACTCTATGATTCTATGATTCCATGATTCTATCTAATGATGCCTCAGAATGCTACAGAGCCTCATTTCTTCTCCTAGAATTGGCTTTTAATGTACATTTGCAACAGAAATCTAAGGTTCAGGGCGGGTTGCTTTTTTGTTTTGTTTTGTTATTAAAAACGGATTCCCCAGTACATTAAAATAACCATCTCTTGTGGGAATACAGTCAATATTTTTATTCTTGCTTTCCATTTCTTTGCTCCTAAGTACTTGCCCTTTAAAATGATGTAATATTACAGGAAAACAATGAAACACCTATTTTTTATTTAAGGGTTTGATACTATCCTCGAGACTTCATAAATTATACGCAAGCAGTCATGTTATTAAAGCGTAGCAGAATTTTATTTTAACGAACCAAGGTCTACATTAGTTTCCTTCTAAGTGACGGGATGGAAAACCAATTAACTTTATTATATGGCATGGTAAGTTATGTTAAGGGGGGCCAGAAAGTTGGGTGCCAAAGGCTAACTGAAAGTCAGAGTCAGGCCAGAGTTGTAGACCCTAGACTAGGCATTCTAAGGACATAGTCGGTGACATGAAACTGGAGCCAGAATAAGTGTTTGAGGATGAAACCAGCAGAAAGTACACTTCTGTTGACCTGGTGTGGTATTGCAGACCCTCCAAGTGTCCCTATTTTCCCATGACTCTCCTGTCCTGGTTTCTCATTTGATCCCGGAATGTCCCGCTTTTCCTTAGGACATCCCTATTTTCTTCAGAGAAATGTTTGAGGGTATGGAATTATGTGACCCCTGAGCCAAGGAGATAAGTAACTATACAATCTTTAGAAGATACCTGAAGGCAGAACTGCATAGGGAAGTTTTTTAATGCTTAATGTTTTATTATGTAATGATAATAATAATAATAATAATAATAATAATAATAATATATTTATACCCTGTCCATCAGGCTGGGTTTCCCCAGCCTCTCTGGGCGGCGCCCAACAGAATATTAAAAACATAATAAAATATCAAACATTAAAAACTTCCCTAAACAAATGTCTTCTAAAAGTTAGATAGTTGTTTATTTCTTTGACATCTAATGGGAGGGCGTTCCACAGGGAGGGTGCCACTACCAAGAAGGCTCTCTGCCTGGTTCCCGGTAACCTCACTTTTCTCAGTGAGCAAACCGCCAGAAGGCCCTCGGAGCTGGACCTCAGTGTCCAGGCTGAACGATGGAGGTGGAGATGCTCCTTCAGGTATACAATGGTACCTCGGGTTACAAACACTTTGGGTTACAGACTCTGCTAACCTGGAAGTAGTACCTCAGGTTAAGAACTTTGCCCCAGGTTGAGAACAGAAATCGTGCAGCGGCGGCACGGCAGGTCCCATTAGCTAAAGTGGTACCTCAGGTTAAGAATGGTTTCAGGTTAAGAAGGGACCTCCAGAACGAATTAAGTTTGCAACCAGAGGTACCACTGTACTGGGCCAATGCCGTTTAGGGCTTTAAAAGTCACTTTGAATTGTACTTGGAAACGTACTGGGAGCGAATGTAGGTCTTTCAGGACCGGTGTTATATGGTCTCAGCGGCCACTCCCAGTCACCAGTCTAGCTGCTGCACTCTGGATTAGTTGCAGTTTCTGGGTCACCTTCAAGGGTAGCCCCACGTAGAGCACATTGCAGTAGTCCAAGAGGGAGATAACTAGTGCATGCACCACTCTGGCGAGACAGTCTGTGGGCAGGAAGGGTCTTAGCTGGCGTACCAGAGGGAAGCTGCCCAAATTGGCTGGGACAATCTAGTCAGATGGGCAGGGAATAATAATAATAGAATAGGACATCCCTATTTTCATCAGATAAATGTTGGCGGGTATGGTATCGGTCAGTCCATGCAGGCTTAATATTGCTTGCCAAACACAGGGGTTGATGAGTCAAGTCTCTCATCTCTGCTGTAAAGGGCTCTAAGTTCGGAGCACCCATTGTCCTAGGTAGCTCACTAGGCTAAGTTCCAGACACATGTTATGAGGTTCCTCGTTTAAGCCTGGATTCCTTGCCAATTAGAACATGTTTTAAGACGGGGCCTGAATATTAGGGTGCAAAAACAAACTAGATGCCGCGGGGAAGACTGATTTCTTTCTTTAAAAGCAACCACTACTAAACACGAACAACAAACTCAAAACAGACCCATTGGGCTCCAAGTTTGAACAGGGCAGGGAAAGGCTATTTAATCTTTTCCTTCCAGCTCAAAATCGCTCTCTTCCTAAAGTTGATTTTCTCTCTGGTTCGGGGACACACAATATGGAGACATCACCTCTTTTCTCTCATAGGTGGGGGAAAAGCAGATCAGGAGATGAGGTTCTGTGTACGCCAAGTTGCAGGAAGGGAAAGAGTTGCAGCTGCAGTACAGGCGGCTAATTTTCAGTTTTATTTTATTTTTCATGTTGGGGAAAGAAATGCAAAACTTACGCCAGAGACCCTACAAGGTAATTTAACTGTGCTTTGTCTTTTGAATCTCAACCTGTTGTAATAAACTCATCCCCTCAACTTACTACTTAGTAATCTACTCCTAGACCTAGCCAGTGCTTATTCAAGCCTCCCTTATTTATAATTCCAGTTCTTTTAGTCATTGCAGACCCCACAGATTTTCTTTTTCTTTTTTAAAAAAGGATCAAGCCACAGATTAGCAGAAGTCATATATTGCAGCAACATCCACATGCTTTATAGCTTTGTGAAAAGGCATGACTTCAGAGCACATATCATCACATCACAGTGCGTATGTTAAAAGCACGTATTATTTCGAACAGCTCTGCATTGGAACAATGACGAGAAAGAATGGTGCATCAGCTGAATTTAAAATTAGTAATAAATACGGAAAGCATGCAGTTTAAGTTGTTAAAGCAGCCACCGAGCACACAACTTACTCTGCGTCATCAGACACAGGAGTTCTGGAGCCGAATCTATAAAACCAAATATAAAATTAGAGAGGCTTTGTGGGGGGTGGAGATATAAATTGCATTGAGAGGAAAGGGGGGGGGGAGAGAAGAGGAAAACCACATCAAGGAAGGAGATTTTTATTTGAAGCCAGTCTTCTCCATCAGTCCAGAGTGTGGAATGAACATTGCATTTTCAAAGCAACACATGTGAGATCACACTTTAATCCTTTCATACAACAACAACAAATAACCAAACAATTTTTTTAAAAAAAATGCTTTTAAAATTTGGAACACCCTGTTAGGAAGCCGCACTGTGAAACCAAGGCTGGGAAGTGATTCCTCATAAAAGCAGATATAAAAAGTAAATCTTGTTTTACGAGATGAGCCACACATGCAGTTACATGTTGCAGCATGCATAATCAATTTCCGTTAAAAAGACATTTCAGTATGCACAGTAAGTGGACCCTGAGATGCATCCCGCAAGGGGGGGGGGACCCAGAAAATGTCATTGGATCTTCCAAGTGAATACATTTCTATGTCCATCCTGAAAGTTCATGCAACTCATTAGCAATGATTAAGTTTCATTTGGCGCAGTCATATTTATATCCAGAAAAATAATAGCCATTTACATGGATTGGAAGCTCTCCAAAGAATCTACCTTGCTCTCCCAAACCAGCACCTTCCCCTTCATTCCTATAGCCCGTTTTGAAGAGATTTCTTAGAATTTCTGGGAAGGAAACCAAAAAACGCGCCACTGGAAAGCACTTTATTAGTTTCAAAAAGGCACACCTCCGAAGTACATTAGGGTTAATCCGAAGTTAAAATATTCAACGCAAGAGCAAAACAGGCTTGTTTCCAGCATGCGCACACCAGCACACTACAGATGGCTTTAGGGTGCAATTTCTTGACCACAAGGTAGCTCACGTTTGTGCATGTCCGTCCATTAGAGATGTAAATCCTTGGCTGTGTTTTTCAGTAAGCTGCACCTCTGAAGAATCTCCTGGCTGGAGTAGCTTGGAGTCCAGCAAGTCCTTATGAGCAGCAGAAGAGGCGCCATCTTGCCTTACACCAGGGACTCTGGGTTTCCCATCTTCCAGTTTGTGCTCAGGTTGCACCGAAAGCCTTTGAGGGCTTTCTGCACAAAGCTCTGGATGCTTTTCGGGGACTGCCGAGTCCGTCACGGTAATGCTAAAAACGTTAATTTCCAATTTAGCTTGTAGCGAGACACCCCATATGTACCCAACATGCACTCCTCTTAACTGACATAGAAACTAACAGATGAGATTATGACACAAAGCATGCATGGCTAGGGCAAAAGCAAATACGATTTTCAGCAACAGTAGTTCTGTCCCTCTCTATCCTGGCAGGGGGGGGAAACAGCATGTCTGGTTTCACCCAAAGGCAGCAATGAACTATTTTTTTAAATAAAAAAATTGCAGCAGAGCTACCCAACACCGTCAACTGCACTCCGGCTTCACTGAAACCAATAAACCTTTCTGATATTGGGGAAACTCTCGGCACCTACCATATGTGGCACAATATGGTGTTCCCTTCATGTGCCACGCCAAGGAGGACTCTGATTTGGATGAATCACAGGTCACGTCACTTACGAGAGGAACTCTCAGCACCCCATTTCACACTGCCTCAGGCTCAGGAGGTAGGTCTCTCATCTTCCTCAGACTCTGGGGGGGGGTGCCTCCCCCTGTAGCTTCTCCCACACCACAGACATGCGGGAACTATAGGCCCTTCAGAACACCGCAGGAAGAATAGCCAATGCAGTTCTGTGATACCCAAAGATGGAAGCAAAAGGGACCAGGGGTTTTGAACCCTGAGTCTGGGTTCAAAATTTTGCTTGGCCGTAAAGGTCACTGGGTGACCCTGTGCCAGTCACCGGGCTAAAGCTCAGGAAATCTCAGCCTGCGCAGTGCGTCTGAACAAGAAGCTCTTTGTTTAACATTGGGGGTTGTTGTAACGACAAAATGGGGAATGCTACACACTGCTCATTTGTCAACAGGCAACAGCCTAAGCTACCCGACACACTTGTATTTCAGAGTCTATAAAGACTCAAGGCTCACTCAGAAATCTTTTTCCTCACACCTTGGCCCCCCCATTAATGGAAGTTTTGACCAAATTTACTTGGCATGAGTGTGGTGCCAACACCTGCCCCCCTCAAAAACATCTCAAAAATGTTTTTATCCCCTGCAAAAAAGGTTTCCGTTTCCTTTTCCCATTCTCAGGGCACTTGATAACTTCTTTAAAATTTTGCTGGGTGAGGTGGTCATAGATACTAGGTGTGTGTGTGTGTGTGTGTTTTCCATTAAACATTCTCCAGTTTTCTGCAGCCTCCCTGGCTGCCTACACTTCTGAATCTAAAAAAGCCGTATGAGAGGAGATATACCTCATGTCACCTCTCCCTGAGCTTTAATTGAAGCCAGGAAAGCTGGCTCATGAGGGCCTGAGTTTGGTCCTCTCACTGTTTCTGTATTCATGCATGTGTTTTATTTAAAGAAATTTACAGATGAATGTTTAAATGAGTCAACTTTCCATCCTGCAGGAGCCCCTGTCTTTAAATGACCACACCCAGAATTTGGTGCTGGGGAACCAATGGCTTGCAGGGGGGGTCCCCCGTGCTGTTTAACGTCTACATGAAACCACTGAGGGGTTTGGGCTGCTGTGTCAACTCCCATCATCCTCAGCCAACATCAGGGGTGATGGGAATTGTAGTCCAATGACATTTGGAAGGCCTAATCTCTGGCCTCAAGTCATTCACAGTCTAAAGGAAAAAAGAGCCGACTTTAGTTAACCTTCCCTGCCTAATGTCATTTAGAAATTCTTACTTGGCAACCAAGTGAAAGACTACTGACAAACTCAGTGCATAAAAAGGAGACATATAGCTGCAGAACTGAAAAAGCAGGCCCTTTCCCCATGTGAAAATTAGAGACTGAATTTAAAAAAAGACTGCAGAATAGTTTTCTGACCTCTTGACTTTCTGTTCAGTCTTTACAAGATCCTTAGTTGCTTCCCCACCATCCTGCTGTTTCGAGAAAGGAACTGGGAGGAACTGACTAACACTTGGTCCAGTCTGCTTCGGAAAATCTCTGCTTCTTCTCACCATCATGTCATCGTTTCCTGGATTCCTGACTCCTGCTTTGCCTCCTGCTGCATTAGTTCTGTGCTCATCTTGGTCTTTAGGCTTCTCCAAGCCATCTCCGCATGTGGCAACAGAGCTTAGGGATACAGGGGAAGGTGTTCCCAAACAATGTTGTGTCGCACAAGTCAGCGGGGAACTTCTGCTAAGGCAATCGTGGGCACTGTTATTCAGGAGACAACAGATGACCAGGGAGGAAAGCTTGCCTGCGCATTAATTGCACGCAACACTCTGCTGGGAAATAGCCTTTGAGGGGACTGTGACAAGGCTAAAGCTAAGCTCGTCTCCACTTGGACAGTGTGCCTGGATGAGAGTCTGTCTAGGAACTCCTTCCAGGAAACCCCAAATAAGTGACGGAAAGAAATGCAGGTAATATACCCTGATGTTGGATTATGGAAATAATTCATTCATTCATTCATTCACACACACACACCTCCACATAAAAATTATAAAGGGTGGAATGCAGCATATCACAATAAGTCTCTCATTCCACCTATGCAAGGATATCTCCATGTGCAACAGAACATTCTCCCCTTCTCCCTCATGTACCACCTAAATCTGTTCTAAGAGTTTTCCCAACTCCCCAGAAAAAGATTGAGGGGGGAGAGTCCTGTTTTGCAAGCGGAAAACATGGCGTTTACAGGACACAGTGGTTGAATACTGCCCATAGAACCAAAACTAGATCCAGAAAAAAAATTAAAAAATAAAATAAAAACTCACATACAAAAGTAGCAGCCAGCAATAACAATAATGATAAGAATAGCAATAGTCACACAGCTGGACAAAAACTGCAGAAATCCTCTAGGAAGTCTTCAATAACTGGGTTGTTGTTTTTTTACATTGGTTTTTAAATGTCACCAATGAAGAATTCACAACAGTCAGGCAGCCTATTCCTTTATTATATTGTGTTTATGATTATATCCACAAAGCTTTCCGTATTATCCCAAAATGACTAAAATCAAAACAGCATTGTAAACTTTTCTTCCCTCACGTCTCTCTTTAAACTAATCATGCTTATTTTCTTCTTGTGTTAAAAGACAGCAACTAGCTGGTTTTTGTTGACAGGTATTAATTAGAACGTGTCCTTTTTTCTCTCTTTCTTGTCAAGAAGCAGAATAATATAATGCACAATTAGCATTTCATGCAAGACAGGCATAAGTAGCTAATAACAACCGGTTTCCCATCTCTGACCTTTCTGCTTTCTGCAGAGCCTTCCGTTCTTTTCCTTGCTGTTTCAAAGGATGATAACTGACTACTGAAATGGGAGGACAAGATGGGCGAACGGGGCTAGTAGATTTCTGAAAAGTTCCAAATCTTCTAGCCAGCATGTCATCCCTCTCAATATCTGGGAAGCTGCCATCCACCTCTTCCTCGCTGCTCTCGTGCCACTCGCTCAAACTGCTTGCCGTTTGCTTCTGAGAATCAGCACAAGCATCCGAGAGAGATGAATTACATGCATCCATAATTTCACTGACAGTACAAGATGGAGATTAGGAGAGAGAAAGGGAGAAAGGTAATGAGAACCACATGGAAGCGCTGAGAAGAGACCTTCCCTTTTTCATCTTATCTTTAAAAACGAACTTCTGAGTTTCTTTCTAGTAGTATCAAGCAAGGAACTCTTGCAACGACAATGGGCTGATTAGATAAAAGAAAGCCAAAATAAGTGAAAGTTATTGGCTTCGCAGAAAATGGGGGGCGGGGAGAGAAATGCACCACTGAAACAAAAGTACAATCCATTTTTAACACGCACACATCAAAATATAACAGAGGGAGGAAAAAACAAAACTTTTACTAGATGCCCCAAAGAAATAAACTCTGTAATGCGTTGCCAGAAACAAAGCCAAAGCTAAGGCTACCGCTTCAGATGGAATACCAAAAGTTTGAGAAGCCTTGATCAGTAAGGACCCCTCCAGACTGGTATTTTGGGGGCAGGTGAATTCTGTGCAAGGTCATTGACACAGTAATAGTGCATTAGTGGTAGATTTATAGTATCCACACTTACTTACTCTGCCAAACCATTATCAGGCATTGCAATTATAAAAAAGCTAAAGGACCGTTAAGTCCGGTCGCAAACGACTCTGGTCCTCATCTTGCTTTACTGGCCGAGGGAACCGACATTTGTCTGCAGACAGTTTTTCTGGGTCATGTGGCCAGCATGACTAAGACACTTCTGGCGAAACCAGAGCAGTGCACAGAAACACCATTTACCTTCCCGCCGGAGTGATACCTATTTATCTACTTGCACTTTGAGGTGCTTTCGAACTGCTAGGTTGGCAGGAGCTGGGACCGAGCAACGGGAGCTCACCCCGTCGCAGGGATTTGAACCGCCAACCTTCCGATCGGCAAGCCCTAGGCTCAGTGGTTTAGACCACAGCGCCACCCGCGTCCCCATTGCAAGTATAGGTAAAGGTAAAGGGACCCCTGACCATTAAGTCCAGTCGTGAATGACTCTGGGGTTGCGCGCTCATCTCGCATTATTGGCCGAGGGAGCCGGCGTACAGCTTCCGGGTCATGTGGCCAGCATGACTAAGCCGCTTCTGGCAAACCAGAGCAGCACATGGAAACACCGTTTACCTTCCCGCTGTAGCGGTTCCTATTTATCTACTTGCATTTTGACATGCTTTCGAACTGCTAGGTTGGCAGGAGCTGGGACCAAGCAACGGGAGCTCACCCCGTCACAGGGATTCGAACCACCGACCTTCTGATCAGCAAGCCCTAGGCTCAGTGGTTTAACCACAGCGCCACCTGGGTCCCTCATTGCAAGTATAGGCCACCATAAAACCTATATAAAATGTTAAAATATATACAAAATATGACAAGGATTTTCGTTGGAATTTCTCTTCCTGCTAAATAGTGGCATTCACCACTCTAAGAGATACTGTTCACCACTCTAAGAGATACTGTTAATGTCAGGCAGATAGAATCTGATATTTTCATTGTGCCATGATGTTAAACTACCCGAAAAAGGGGATATAGCACATGTTTGCATAGCTGGTTGTACAATGGACAGTAGAAACGAATATGTCCTACAGTGTCCGGCACATTCAGAGAACATCCACAATGTCTATCTTTTTCTGGGGATGTTTGAATATCTGCCCTTGCCAAAAGCTGAGGGGGAAGCACACATCGTTTATTAAGTTTTCCTGCAATGCTTTCCCAGTGTCACCACATTTTTGTTGCGTGTGGCCCTAGAGTGCAGCAAAAGTGGAACACCACCCTTATTTCACTCCAAAAAACACAACATTTTGGGTATGGAAACTTACAAGATTTCAGGGCATGCACTTGCCGGAAGCAAGGTTATATCTACTCCAAAAAATTGGCAGTAATGAAAGCGGGATCACATATAGCTTGCCCTGATAACACCATGTGCACAAATTGTCATGAATAAACAATTTAATAAGATGTCTGGAGAGGGCCTAAGTCAGGCATCCCCAAACTTCGGCCCTCCAGATGTTTTGGGCTACAATTCCCATCTTCCCCGACCACTGGTCCTGTTAGCTAGGGATCATGGGAGTTGTAGGCCAAAACATCTGGAGGGCCGCAGTTTGGGGATGCCTGGCATAGCCGTTGTGGTGTAGGGGGGAAACCTGAAAATTAACATTTAATTAGCAGATGCCTGGCCTAAGTCAACCTGTGGCTGACCCTTACTGAAGAGAATGCACTACCACCAGTATCCTCCAGGAAAGATGGTCACCCTCTCTTTGGCTTGCCATGCCATTCTTCTTTGCACAATGCAGCTTAGGGCAGAATCACACAGCAGAGGCCAACACTAAGCGCTTCATTAGAATCAGGAAGTAGTATCCGAGAAATGGGGAAGGGGCGCAGTGGGGTTTCATTAGGAGGAGGAGTTTGGATTTGATATCCCGCTTTATCACTACCCTAAGGAGTCTCAAAGCGGGTAACATTCCCCTTTCCCTTCCTCCCCCACAACAAACACTCTGTGAGATGAGTGAGGCTGACAGGCTTCAGAGAAGTGTGACTAGCCCAGCAGCTGCATGTGGAGGAGTGGAGACGCAAACCCGGTTCCCCAGATTATGAGTCCACTGCTCTTAACCACTACACCACGCTGGTTCTCACCACTTGCATGCACATGCATTGCTTGGTCCACAGCAGAGGTGGGAGATCAGTACGCACTGGGTGCATGAACCATATAATAATAATTTATTATTTATACCCCACCCATCTGCCTGGGTTTCCCCACATATGACTTGTGGGGATCTAGCATGCCAGATGAGTGCAGAGGATCCCTCAATCAGGCATACACTGAATAACCCATCCTGAGTTAACGGGACAGAGCAGGCTGGAAGTCCATATAAGTAATAACCACTTCAGGCAACGCTTCGTAACAATAAGATATATTTATTTACAGCGGAACCTCGGTTTTCGAACGAAATCCGCTCCAAGGGATTTCAATGCAATTTCAATGGAGAAAAGTGGGAAAAACCTCAGCGGGAGCCATTCTACTTCCAAGGAGCGTTTGAAAACAGAAGCAATTACTTGCGGGTTTTCGGCGTCCGGAAACCGAAACGTTCCGCTTCCAAGATGCTCGAAAACCAAGGTTCCACTGTATTAGGAAATAAGTAGAACTGGATTCTGAGAGACTTAGAGTAGAACCACATGGGGAACCACCATGCCTGCTTCCCAAACATGTCTGCCATTTAAGATTAATACAGGGTTAGGAAAAGCAGAGGTGAACTGGCAGGCTCTTCTTAACCTGCTCTGCATCAATCAGATCTCTCCTGCGTCTGTTAGCCTTCACCCCCCCCCCTCCAAAACATTTATTCTCCACAGTCAGGTATCTTCATCTTGGGGTGGGGGGGAGGTAGTTTAACACACATGCCACATTTATATGGAAAAACCTGCAGGTACGAGAGGAATTGAAGCACCTTTACCTGTAGATTCTCCTGTAGCAATTAGCACCCTCAGGCAAAAGGTTGCATCCAAACCATACACTCAAAGCTCCCGGACTCCCCCCAAGGAATCCTGGGGAATGCAGTTGGTTAAAGGCGTCTGCGTGGCCCATCGCCTTCCCAGGGCGGTGGATTAGTGCATACTGGTAGCCGGCAAGGAAAATTGACCACCTGAGGACACGTGGAGACAACACTTGGGGGGTCTGCTTCTCAGGGGCAAACAGGCCAAGCAACGGCTTGTGGTCAGTCACTATGGTAAAGGGCCGCCCGTACAAGAAATCATGGAATTTTTTTACGCCCTTCACGATTGCCAGACCCTCCTTGTCAATCTGTGAGTAGTTTCGTTCGGCTGCAGCAAGCGTCTGGGAGAAGTATGCCACCGGCACCTCTCTTCCATCCGGGAGTTGGTGTCCCAGGACAGCGCCGATGCCATAGGGAGAGGCGTCGCATGCCAGCACCACTGGCAGCCTCTCGTCGAAGTGTGCTAAGACCGAGTTCGAGACGAGCAAGTCCTTGACTGCCTGGAATGCGGCCCTTTGTCGCTGGCCCCACACCCAAGGGGTCCTTTTATCTAGGAGTCTGTGTAGGGGCTCCGCTACCGCTGCCTTATGGGGAAGGAAGGCATGGTAAAAGTTCAATAGTCCCAAGAATGACTGAAGTTCGGGCTTGCTCTTGGGCGCTGGGGCCTCACAAATGGCCCGTACCTTGTCACCTGTTGGATGGACCCCTTCTGCGTCCACCTTAAATCCCAGAAAGTCCACCTGCGGCACTCCTAGTAAACACTTTTCCCGCTTCACCTTGAGGCCCGCCGTCTGGAAACGGTGCAGGACGGAGCGGAGGCGGTCCTCAAATTCCTCTGGTGTGGGCCCGGCGATCAGTACATCATCGAAGAAGGGGGTGACGCCAGGAATCCCTTTAAGGAGAGAGTCCATTAGATTCTGGAATATGCCTGGTGCCACGCTAACGCCAAATTGCAGCCGCTTAACTCTGAATGCCCCTCTGTGCGTCACAATCGTCTGTGCCTCTGCTGTGGCTTCGTCCACAGGCAACTGTTGATACGCTTGGGCCAAGTCCAGTTTGCCAAAGATTTTTGACCCAGCCAGGGTGGCGAGGACATGGCTGACCACTGGCACTGGGTATGCATGGGCCGTGAGAGCCTTGTTTATGGTGCATTTGTAGTCTGCACAGATGCGGACCGAACCGTTAGGCTTGACGGGTGTGACAATTGGAGTTTCCCAGGGGGCGTTGGGCACCGGCTCCAGCACTCCTTGCTCCACGAGCCGGTCCAATTCCTCGTCTATGCGGGGTTTCAGGGCGAACGGGACCCGGCGGGCCTTGTGCCTGATGGGTCGTACAGCGGGGTCCAGCTGTAGGGCAATGGGGGGTCCTGTATATCGTCCCAATGCCCCATCGAAAACCCCTGGAAACTCTTTGCATATGGCGTCCACGTCCACTTGTAAGCTAGTGCGGTTCACCCCGGTAACGGCTAGCCCCAGAGGTCCAAACCATGCCAGTCCCAGTAAGCTAACGTAGGGGCCCTTAACTACCAGCAAGTCCAATTGTTGCTTTCGCCCTCGATATTGCACCCTGAAGGTCCCCACCCCCATAGTAGGGACCTTACGTTTCTGGAAGTCCCGGAGGGTGAATGGGGCCGGCCTTAGTTTGGGACCCCCATTAGGGCACAGTTCCCTTAATGTTCGGGCCGAGATTATGGATAGAGTTGAACCCGTGTCCAGCTCCATGCGGCATGGGGCTCCCTCTATCTGTACCTCTATATAAATTTTCTCTGTGCTGGGATGGGGCAACTGGAATACCTGGTAGTCCGTGATCTCCGTCGAGTTGCCTTGGTGCATGGTGCCGTGTGACCTGGGGCTCCTGGGTCGGTCATCTGATGCTTGTCGACGGGTGAGTCGAGCCCGACACACCCGGGCGATGTGTCCCAATTTTCTGCACTGCCTGCACTCTGCGTTGCGGAAACGACAGGTCCTCCTCTCGTGGTTCTCCCCGCAGCTTGCACAGTTCCCTCCTTCTCGTCGAGGCTGCTGTGGTGTGTGTGCTGCTTGAGTGCGCCGCTGTACTCGGTGTACTTCCTCCCTGTCAGATTCGGATTCGTCGGTGAGGTCTTCGTGGTAGACCCTCGGTTGGGATGGCGGGGCCGGTCGTGCCTCTTGCGTTGAGCTCTCGGCGGCTTCGGTTGCCAGGGCTTCCTCCAGAGCAATCTGGAACGTGAGGTCTTTTTTGGCGTAGAGGCGTCGTTGCAACATCTCGTCCCTCAGGCCACCGACGAGGCGGTCACGAAGCATGTTCTCCAATTCTGAGAAGTTGCATAACCGGGCGGCTTGGCGGAGGGAGGTCACAAACCCAGTTATGGTTTCCCCCGGGGCTTGCCGCTTTGCGTAGAAGGCATTTCGGCAAGCTACCACCGAGGGCTGTGGTGAGAAGTGCTCCTTCAGCCGTTCCATTATTGTTTTGTAAGAGACGGTAGCGACATCTCTAGGTGCAAGGAGAGCCCGGGCGATTTCAAACGTCTCCTCTCCACAGACGCTGAAGAATGTCGCCCTCTTCATGGCATCGTTGGTGACTTCTTTCGCTTGCAGGAGGAAGTTGAAACGGGCGGCGTACCCTTCCCAGTCTCCTGATGCTGGTTTGAATGGCGAGAAGCTGCTGTCGGTTGCCATTCTGGGTTCCTTGGGTCCTGGAGCTGAAGCCTGGATGCACGGTGCGATGCAGCGGTGCAGCAGGTGGCGGTGCTGCGGTGCAGTGCGTGGTGGCGGTCAGCTCAGCAGGATCCCACCTTCGTCGCCAGTGAAATATACTCGGAGTCAAGAGTGAATTTCATGCTCTTTATTCAGCTCATAGTCATCAAGGAGGAGAAGAGAAGACGAATGGCTCTTTTCCCCAAACCATCTGCTTATATACATTATTTACACAATGGGCCTTGCGTGATTGGCTACTTCAGGGCTACACCTGTGGGCCAATTATATTATGGATTGACTTCTGCCTGCAGCCTGATTGGCTGCTCCTACAGGCCAATCAGGTAGCAGATTCACTTCTGCCAGCCGCCTGATTGGCTGCTCCAGCAGGCCAATCAGGTTGCGGATTCACTTCCACCTGGAGTTGGATTGGGTAGCTCCCGCTGATTCTGAATCCTATTGTTCTAGGATTCAGCTCAGTACATAACAGAACTGTAGCATTGTGGGCCCCTATTGTGCCTTTTGCAGAGATACAAACTAAATACCTGGGATTAGCATGCAGCCTGTGGACATCGTCAGGATGACCAAGAGAGTTGACATGGCTCACAGAGAGCAAGGATGAGGTTTCAGCTGAGGTCCCAAGAGCCCCAGCTCTTTCCCTATTGGCTGCCTCTTCCATGTCATCTTTAGGCGCAGCCCTAGCAATTGAAAGCTTCTCCCAAGCATGAAGGTCAATTTCTGTCACTGGCCCAAAGTGCACAAACCTCTGCTTGGGGATGCTGGCCTTCTTGGACGTTCTCACTTTGTGGCTTGCAAAACAGTTACGACCAGCAGCTTCCACTGCCGTTTCAGAGGTCAGAAACGAACCTGGGGTGTTGGTGAGCTCCTCATCGCTAAGGACAAAGATGTAAGCAAAAAATAATAAAAATAAAAAGGCATATAAAAAGGCAACTACAAGACTGAGGGAAAACCAACAAACCAAACATTTAACGAGAAGGAGGAAGAAAATCACCCGATGCAAGAAATTGGGGTGGTGCGAGAGGAGACCCTGGAACGCACCCCTTATTATCAAACCAAGGAAGTGTTTGAGCAACATGGAGAAAAATGATTCTGACCAAGAGTGAAAACAACATTTAAAAATGTAAACAGCACAACAGGGCCCGTGCCAAACTGTATTCAGAAAATTATATGAACTTATCAAAGGACAAAAGTGGCTTGGTTCCAAGTGATGCCATAATGTCTCTTGGAAATCCGAGCAGTACATTCGCAAATAGCTATGACAGCAGCTTTTTCTTGCTTTGTAAACTTTTTGCCAGATTGTGCCCACAGCCCTTCCACTAAACAAGATAGAGAGCTATCGTGTAGACCTGATTGATTCAGACATATTCCCATGTAACCCCGAGCAGAGCTAGCAAGGCCTGTTGCCACAGCTGCTTCCTGCATGGGAGTGCCAAGAAAAGAGGGAAGCCCTGTGAGTGGAAACTTGACAAACACCAAGGGAAAGAAAAGTGTTTCATTTCAAGCCTAGACTCTTAAAGATTATGATAAGGGTTATTCCTGGTTCCTGTACAGATGTGATCAGGAGACTTGTGCATGGAGCCCCTAAGATGGCCCATGGTGCTATTCTTAGCTATGTTGGGGGATGGACAGACAACACTCCCCTTGGTTCAGGACCCCACTAACCCCAAGGAAACACCAAAGACCACACACACACATAGGGATAGGTGAAATCTCTCGATGTTGGTTTCTCTCACTTTCTCATTTTTCCGGTCTTTTGTTCAGTTCTCCAGATTTGTTTGCAGTTCCTTTTAAGTGCTCATGAAAATTCATCAGCATTCAACACAACTTTCTGTTAATACAGTGGTACCTCTACTTATGAATAACTCTACTTACGAATGTTTCTACTTACGAATGGAGCTCCGTCCGCCATCTTGGATGCAGTTTAGATAGGATTTTTTCTACTTACGAATTTTTAGATAGGGTTGCTTCGACTTGTGAATTTTTTCTCCCAATGCATTCCTATGGGATTCGACTTACAATTTTTTTCAACTTACAAATGTGCGTTCGGAAAGCATTAAATTCGTAAGTAGAGGTACCACTGTATACGCATTCTTGCAAAGCAATTTCCCCTAATTGAATGCATTTTTTACATTATTACCACCAGTATATATGCATTTTTAAATGCACATTTTACCCTAGCATATGCATTTTTGTACACATTACTTGGCTGGAGAATTAACTGCACGGCAAAATTAGGAGAAGTGTGAATTTTGAAGGATGTGTTTCGTTCACATGTTGTTTCATGACGTGTGAATTAGGCAGATTCTCCCCATTCCTACACAAAGATGACTGGCAGAAAGACACATCAATTATTATTGACCAGACCTTACTGTGTACCCTGGTAATTTGCTGCATGCAGATATTATGCACATGTCTTAATTGCTGGCCTTTGGTATTCCTGAGTGCCATGATTTGAGTTACAAATATTTTAGGAGCAATATGAATCTTTATTCTCTCTCTCTCCTTCTCTCTCTTTCTCTGGAAACATACCTGGTTTTCCCCGAAACTTTCAGTCGGTCCCAGGTGTCTTGAACTGCTTGTGTTATAGTAGCTCTCACAAAACATGACAAATCTAGTTGGGAGGGGCTAGCCTGAGTTTTTCGCTTAGCCAGGTCATCTCTTTGAACGTCTGGAAATTTAGGTTGGTCTTTCTCCTTAGACTCGTCCTTCTGTGACTGCAGGAATGGTTTGTCTTCACACACCACCATTGGCCTCGCTGAAGTCACACCCATCTTCTGTCCACTAATTTAATGCACATTCCAGAATCAGCAGGACAAAGAATACCTCGGAAGGACCAGACAGTGACAAACGGAAAGCTCAGTAGCAGGAGCGGCCCAAGCTATTTTGCTGCCTGAGGCAAAGGACAAGGCGGTGCATTCCCCATTCTGAGCACAAAATCTGACTAGTCCTCCACCTCACCTTAGGGCAGCAAGGAAGTTTAGGGGCTGCACAGCAGACCCTTTTCTAGTGACTTTCCGCCCTTCAGTTGCTGCCTAAGGCAGCTGCCTCACTCTGCCTCATGTAAGGGCTGGCCCTGCCAAATCAAAATATTGAAATGTTGAGTAAAAGTGGGCAACGGAGGAGAGAACGATGTTGGAGGAAGCAACCATCTGTTGCTGCAATTTCAGCTAGTGGCTGGTATGCCCCATTGAGAGACAATACCCCCGTTTTTACATAGTTATTGTCTACCAGTGCTGGCAGCAAGATTTTGGAAGCTCTTTGGCATGGCACTTTCAGTGGGCCTCCTTAACCTGAAAGAGGCAGGGGTGCAAAAGGAGAATGCTCACATGCTACCTCTGACCTTCTAGAGTGCTTCAAGCAAAGCAGGAACGGTGGCAACATTGGGACAGAAAGCTCAGGTCTTGCCAAATGCCACATCTTTGGCCAGACCTGCAATCTACAGACAGACTATGGGCAAAGACAAGCAACCCCATTGATGCATTTTTGAAACAATATTTAATTTATTAACAATCTCTCATTTTGACAGTTACGATGACGTCTACTTCCTACGCCGCAATGAATTCAAGTTTTGTCTCCTAATATAGCAAATCTTGGGGATTTTCTTTTACTGCTAACCATTCCCAAGCTCGGCATCCAAGGATTTGGACACGTTCTTCAGATGCCATTCCAAGACATTAGTCACCAGTTAGACGCTGGGACTGTAAATGTTGGCATTTATATTGTCTCCACAAAGGCAACACTTTTTATATGGCTAAAAGCAGCTGGAACTCACAAAAGACTTTCTGCACTCTCCAAGAAAGCTATACCCAGTTAAAAAATATTGTATACAGATATTTCTCAAAGCACAAAGAGGAAATCGCTTATGCTCCCTAAAAATGTCACTGATCACCCCTTTTACTATAATGCATATAATTACCTACGCCTGCAATGAGCAAAATGGACACCAGTCTGGCTCTGCAGTAAAAACATTTTGCTCAACATCCACTGGTGTGTTGCATCACCCACACCAAGCCCACAATTACGCCTGGAGCTTAATATATATAGCTATTGTATTTAAAAAAGAGAGAGAAAGGGCTTTGCAGGAATTCCCCGCAAGGGGGTTGACCAAACTGAACAAGACCTGTTTTTGCAGCTTCTTCATTAGCAGAAATAAATGTGTCCCAAGCCAATAGCCAGAAAAGAAACTGACAGCTTGGTGTAATACAACTTGGCGTAAGACAAACATTTCTTACAACCCTTAGACTAGCCAAGCTAGACAATGTGTCGAGAGTCACAAGTTTTGTCTTCCAAGATCCCTGCAACTGCCACTTCAACAGAACTGCAACTGGAATTCATTTGTTTCACTTCTGAGTCCAGTGGGGATTGGGGGGGGGGCAGAGAGAAGAGAGGTTCCTCTGGTATAAGGTTACCAGACGTCCCCGTTTCCCGGGGACAGTCCCCGGATTTACAAATCAGTCCCCAGACAAAATCCTATCATTCCTACTGACGTTGAAAAGTGTCCCCGGATTCAATGGGAAAAAAATCTGGTAACCTTACTCTGGTACCTACTTGTGGTTTTCCTCCCATGCCACACAAATACCCTTTTATTTCCCCAGGCCTTTAAATAGCGAACTTTTGAATTGACTGAGTTTTAATTCTGTTGCACAATCTTTTGTGATGCTAAGTTTTCTCTAGGTTGGCTGCTGCTAAAAAAATACATGCAGGAACTTGTTTACTTTTTTTCAATCGTTCTGGGATTATTACTGCATTTTAATGGTCTACTGCAGGCATAGGCAAACTCGGCCCTCCAGATGTTTTGGGACTACAACTTCCATCATCCCTAGCTAACAGGACCAGTGGTCAGGGATGATGGGAGTTGTAGTCTCAAAACATCTGGAGGGCCGAGTTTCCCTATGCCTGGTCTACTGCATGTAAACCACACAGAGGACACTGCTATGCCATTTCTATATATGCTGTAAACAAGCAAGCAGGCAGGCAGGCAAGCAAGCAAGCAAGCAAGAAAGCAAACAAGCAAACAAACAAACAAACAAATGGTTCCTTTCCCACCTGGGTGGGAGGAATTGCAGGGTCAAGCAGTAGGAAGGTGATGTTGAATGTAAAAAAAAAAAACAGCAGGAAGTAAGAGGGTTGAGCAGCCAATCTCCCTTCCATTTCTGATTTCAGTTTCTGATGCTACTTTTCAGATTAAAATACAGTAAAATGTTGGGAGGGAATCGCAAAGTCTCCTGTGTATTATATCCTTTTCTTACATCTTGTGGAAGACTCTACCCTTAACTGGCAGACTAGAAGAACAGTGGCTGCCAAACAAACCAACTTATATTCTACACTTCCTATTCTCAGTCCAAATTTAACTGACCCAGACACTTCTCCCCTTTCCTACAACTTTTATGAGAGCAGCCGGAGAAACTTGGCAGAGAGCTTTGAATTCCCCCACCTCCCCTGTGAACCCACTGAAAAATGGGAAGCTTACACTGAAATGCCAACACCATTGCCTGGTAAAAAAAATAATAATCCCAAATTAAACAATACGGAAACAAGTAGAATAGCACACCTTGAACATTCCTGCGTTTCCTTTGGTTTCTTCCCTTCTTCCACTTTACCTCGATCTTTGTTTGCATAAGATCCAAGTAGATACTGGTTAAATGGCAACGTGAGTTTGGGCTGATTTAGTCTTGCTCTGCGTATAGCAAAATCATCCTTCTCTAGGTCAGGAATCCTGTCATCTCGTTCGTCTTCGGACCCAGAATCTTTTCGCTGATAGCTCAGCATAAAGGGGTTCT
This sequence comes from Zootoca vivipara, assembly GCF_963506605.1. NCBI lineage: Eukaryota > Metazoa > Chordata > Lepidosauria > Squamata > Lacertidae > Zootoca > Zootoca vivipara. The sequence continues at coordinate 59,115,846 of NC_083284.1, read as the reverse complement.
CTTTGCGAAGGATGATGTCTGACATGAGCTCATCCATTTCGCACATGTGCAATTGACTGATACATAGCAAAGTTAAATGGGAAATCCAGATGTGAAACGAAAAAAGACAACGTGACTCTCCATATTCCTTTAAAAAGGCAAACAAAACATGCTGTACGTGCTGTTAGTTCAGAGAAAGTGTTCATAATTTAAGACTCCATGCTGCAAAAACCGGAATTCCATGCATGCGGAGTTAGTGACAATGGATCTTTATTTCCTGCTTTAATTATTTGTGGAACGAACATGAACAGAACAAGAATTACTCATTTCACCATTTAAAAGAGGCACTGTTATTCTCAAAAACACTGCAAAATTCTTTTTTCCTCGAATCAAAAACTATCAGTACAGCTTCTGGCACTCTCTAGATTTGTTACGTTTCCTTCTAGCATTTAATTTCTCAAAATGGATTTCTTTTTCTTTACAGTAATAGCAGAAGTCCCCGCCCGCCCCCTCTGTTGAAGGTTTTTGGGTTATGGTCCATTGAGGAACACCAGAGAACAGGACTGCAGTCACTGATATTTATCTATTAACCTTGAGGTGGGAAAATAAAAAAGTTCATTAAAAGAAAAGATGCAGAATATAACTGGTGCCCTTTCGTCCCACCCCTGAAACACCCTGAACCTGTGGAACTTCTCTTATAAAAAAGATTTTTAAAAATGCCTCTTTTATAATACAGTGGTATCTCGAGTTACAAACGCCTCAGGTTACAAACACTTCAGGTTACAAACTCCGCTAACCTGGAAGAGTTGTCTCAAGTTGAGAACTTTGCCTCAGGATGAGAACAGAAATCGTGTGCCGGTGGCGCAGTGGCAGCAAGAGGCCCCATTAGCGAAAGCACGCCTCTAGTTAAGAACAGTTTCAGGTTAAGAACAGACCTCCGGTACCTAGAGATGCCACTGTATGGCTATCCCAGCTCCTGAAGAACCGTGAACAGTATCATCACCCAAGACTAATGTTGTCTACCAGAAGCCCCAAGCGGCAATATTGTCCCAATCCAAGCAAAACGCAAAGGAAAATGAAGTTATTTGCATTGCATATTTTGTTGGAAGCCGCCCAGAGTGGCTGGGGAAACCCAGCCAGATGGGCGGGGTATAAATTAAAAAATTATTATTATTATTATTATTATTATTATTATTATTATTATCAGCCATTTTTCTTTGTGAACTGGCATAGGGAAGCTGCAATGCTTCAAAAGGTTGAGCTTCACAGCCATATTTATATTGAAGATGCTAATTAAAAGCTTTGCATCATTTTGAATTCACTTTGAGTTTTTTCTCTATTATGAAGTTGGAACACTGGTACAGCTGAAAAATGAAAGGTCAAGAGAAATCTGATTTTATGTTAACAAGTAAGAAGTTTATATGGAGAAATAAAGCAGTTATAAACTAGTTTAAAGTATTATGGCTTCCCCAAGGGACTTCCCAGGCTGGCTTTGTACGTATGTTCCTATAATCTGGTTTGCATGGCATTGCTTAACCAAACTATGGCTTAGTGACAACATGTAAATGTGCAGGCTCCCAAAGAGTTGCTCACAGCTATCTTATTCCTCCCTAGTCCCTTTTACTGCCATTACAACTCATGGTTAGTGAGGCGAGAGCTTAACTGTACGTCCTGGTTCAGAAGACACAGAGAAGTTTCTCCCCAAGAATATGCATGCCTGTAGGGTCTCACTATGTAATAGATTGGCTTACTGTATCAGACAAATCAGTGGAAAACACCAACAGGAAAGAAAAAGGAGATTTCTAAATGCTCTTAACATATATTTTTAAAAGGTTTCATTCCCCCCCTCTGCAGCCATGTGTATTTAAAAAAGAAGAAGACAACGAATTAAGTTCATCTTGGGTCTTTCACAACCAGATGGGGCTCAGAAAGGTAGGGCAAAAGTAGCCTGCCGCTAAAGCACAGCTTCGCTCTTTGGCAGGCATTCCCTGCCTTCTACCACCACCACCTTCAAATTCTGCACCTGGCACCTAGGAAAATACAGTATTTCAGGACGACAATGGGGAAGGAAAGAATCGCTTACTGCTGCAGACCCTGGACACCTTGCTCTACCTAAGGCAGCTCAAGAAGTCATTGAGAAGAGAAGAGAGCACGAGGAGTCCTGCGGATAAGATGACGCCAGAGCGCTTCCCACAACCTGATTTGAACAGGTCAAATCAGTGATGATACAAGGGGCAAAAGATGTGGGACATAAGATACAAATGACAGATTGGGAGAGGCTATGGAAAATAGACGGCATGTACTTTATTGAAAGAAAACTATATGAAAATAATGTGCCGGTGGTATTTAACCCCGGTAAAATTATCAAAAATGTGTAGAACAAGTACAGTGGTACCTCGACATCCGAACGACTCGACATCCGAACGACTCGACTTCTGAAGTCAACAACCCCGGAAGTCTTTTCACCGCGCACACGTTCTGCGCCTGTGCAGAAGCAGCGCGCGCTTCACACATGCGCAGAACGGGCGCTTTGACAACCGAAGACTTCGACTTAAGAAGACGGCCGCGGAATGGATCGTCTTCGTAAGTCGAGGTACCACTGTACCAATATATGCTGGAAATGTAAAGAAAAAGAAGTTACCTTTTATCATATGTGGTGGGATTGCAATGTAACTAAAAAATTCTGGGAAATGATATATAATGAAATGGGGGGAAATGTTTAAAACAAACAGAAGCTTTTCTATTACAAATTATAGGTACTGAGATCCCAAAAGACCAGAGGAAACTGTTTATATATGCTACAACGGCCACTCGTGTGTTACTAGCCCAGAGATGGAAGGAAGAGACAGCCCCAACCAGAGAAAAATGACAAATCATGTTGATGGACTATGCCGAAATGGCAAAATTAACTGAGAAGCTCAGGAACCAAGAAGACAAGAAATTAAAAAAAGAATGGGAAATGTTTATAAAGTATAAAGAAAATCATTGCAAACAGGTCAAAACATTAGCAGGATTTTAAATACACTTGTAATGTAACAGAATGTATAGTTAATTTAGGAAGATGAAAAAAATTGGAGAAGTATTGATATGCAGTTGAAAATAGAATCAAAAGGACCTATGGAAGAGATGGGGAGAAGTCAGGAGATTCAGAGCAATCTCGATATTTGGATTTTGTACTGTTTTTTGAGGTATGTTTATTTTATTTTTATTTCTCTCCTTTTTTTCTTTGAAAATCAAATACAAAGATTATATATTTTAAAAAATACTGCACCTTTGATGGGCATTCTCTCACACCCTTTTGGTGTTTTTTATTCCATCAGCAAGAGCTTGAAACTGATACACAAGCCTGATTTTTTTGAAATGCAAAATAAATAAATGAATAAACAGGAACCATAATCCCAGAAACCCCAAGCCAGACTCCTCCATGTGCCAAGCTGCACACGAATGCACAGACATGTCTGTATTCTGACAGAGTAGCCCAACTAACTGATCCACCCTGCGCAATATCCACAGGTAGAAAAGCTGAAACAAGCAAGCTACCCTCTTATCAGACGTGCCTGAACAACTGAAAGAGAAGGGATGGCTGCTGATAACATTATTGTCACGTGTTTGCTTACAGCAAAATGTAGAACAGTCTCCGTGCTCTACCAGAAAAACGTAACGAGCCGAATATTTTTATGATTCCTGTTTTAAATTAGACATCCTTTAATGCAACCGCTAACCTCATTTTTACTTTGCGCTCACGAAAGCGAAGCTCAAGCGCTCCAAGACAATTGCACATTTAGAGCCTGTTAAGAGGGCACAGTAATTACCGTGTTTCTCATATTATAAGACACGTCTTATATTTATTTTTTCCTCAAAAAAACACACTATGGCTTATTTTCAAGGGATGTCTTATTTTTTTCCTCCTCCTCCTGCCGCGGCCGGCATTGCTGCTGCTCCTATCACTATGTCTTATTTTCGGGGTATGGCTTATATTCCTTGAATGCTTAAAAATCCTGCTATGGCTTATTTTATGGGGATGCCTTAAAATATGAGAAACAGGGTAGAGCACACAACTCTTTCCCAGCCAAAAATTCCTGCACCATAATCGCTCAGTTGCAATGAACGTGTTTAATAACAGATAATACTGCAGCGCGCCGGCCTGCAATTCCCAGCTATTGTTTTCTAAAATCTTGCCGTGAATTCCGAAGAGGAAGCAACAGGCGCATTTATGAGGTTATTTTTCTCATGTTACGGAACGTGACATTGCGGCAAAACCCAAGAAAAAAAACCACACAGCATGGCAAATACCAAATGCATGCGCACGCCAAGTCCCACAGTGCGGCAGAGCTAACCTGCTACCATAGCGTTGCAGAGCCGGCATGATCTTAATGCCGGCCTGCTCAATCCTCCGTAGCTTGCCCAGTTCCTTGGGATCTTTTTCGGGATTTCTGGGCCCCGCTGCTTTGTTGGCAGAAGGTGTAGAAGACTGACGTAAAGGCTCTCCTTGGTTCACTTCTGTTTCAACAGGCTTCCCAGAAGGGCTTGCAGTAGAATCGCGACATCCCAAACACTCTTCTTCAGATTGTGCCAGTACTTCGGTTTGTTCCTCTTTTATAGTTTCAGGGTGCCTTTTGCTAACAAGTCATACAGAGCAGATTATTTCACAGCACGGCACAACCCTGCCTTATTATTACCTGTTGCTGCTTGCGACCGTGCAGATCAGGTTAAGTTTATTCAGCACTGAATTAAAAGGAGAGGTGGCTTTTTAAATGTGAGCCACTACTAAAGGGGGAGGGGGGAATTCCACCACTTTGACATGTGGATGCGAATCAAAAGGCAGTACACTCACGTTTTTGCATATATGCACACATATTGGAATAATGTAATAATAATAATTTGTTATTTATACCCCGCCCATCTGGCTGGGTTTCCCCACCTACTCTGGGTGGCTCCCAACAGAATATTAAAAACACAATGAAGCATTCAAACATTACAAACTTCCCTAAACAGGGCTGCCTTCAGATGTCTTCTAAAAGTCAGGTAGTTGTTTATTTCCTTGACATGTGATAGGAGGGCATTCCACAGGGCAGGTGCCACTACCAAGAAGGCCCTCTGCCTGGTTCCCTGTAACCTCACTTCTCTCAGTGAGAGAACTGCCAGAAGGCCCTCGGCGCTGGACCTCAGTGGGCAGAACGATGGGGGTGGAGACGCTCTTTCAGGTATCCTGGGCCCGAGGCCTTTTAGGGCTTTAAAGGTCAGCACCAACATTTTGAATTGTGCTCGGAAACATACTGGGTTGGATCTAGAATAGACTAGTTGCATTAATGTCCCATCAAAATCAATGGAGGAAGTAAATCATGGATGGCTTAAGTTCAATGGGAACCAAGAGTCTGGATCGAACCCATTATATCCAGATTTAAAATAAAGGAAAACTTGAGGAAGATGGGATATCCATTTTTAAAAACACAACATTTAGGTGGGGGAAACACCTTCCGTCTGCTTCAGATATTCTCAGAGCCTTCATGCCGCCTTGTCTCCATGGATGCAGACACATGGGGCAAAGGACCTCTGACCCCAGGGAGTGTTGTGGCTGATGTAAATCACTGCCAGAAGGCAGCATATGTCTTGTGTGACTGTGCCAAATCACTCAGAACAGCTGCCTGTCAATGGTCAGAAAGAAAGACTTGTCGCTGGGTGAGTGAGTTCGAGCTGCTTAGCCCTACAACCTTGTCTCAGAGGCCTTCAGTGAGCTAGATGCCTAGTAGACAGTGGCCAAAGGCAGTTGGAGAATCTCTTGTGTGCTACTTTGAGAGCCCCTCTGGGCTATAAAGTGGGATAGGAGTTCTATTAAAAAGTAAATAAATAACACTACTTCCTTCACTATCCTTCAGTGCTCCAACAGTGCCCTTGGCACTTTACAGGATAAAATAAGCACACACACAAAAAGGAAGTTACAGGTAGGTAGCCGTGTTGGTCTGACGTAGTCAAAACAAAATTTAAAAAATTCCTTCCAGTAGCACCTTAGAGACCAACTAAGTTTGTCATTGGTATGAGCTTTCGTATCTGAAGAAGTGTGCACACACACGAAAGCTCATACCAATGACAAACTTAGTTGGTCTCTAAGGTGCTACTGGAAGGAATTTTTTTATTTTGTTTCAACAAAAAGGAAGGTTGCTGTGTCAAGGACCTTGTGATTGAGACTTAGTTGGTAGTCCAGCAAGGGAAAAGAAAAGAGAGCGGCAATAAGAGCAGAATATGAGCAACTGCAGTTATACATACAGGCAAACCTCGGTTGCTGAACATAATCCATTCCAAGCGGAAGCTGCGTCGGCTGTTTGGCTTCCGAAAAACGTTCAAAAACCGGAGTATTTACTTGCGGGTTTTCGGCGTTCAGGAGCTGAGGTTTGACTGTACTGAGGCTTTTGTGTTAGTCAGGGGTGAGCACTTAGGCCTTAAAGCCAAGGGCTTCCTGGAAATTAAGGATTTGGGAGGGAATTGAGGAAAGAGATGAGCACAAAACTGTAGCACCCACAACAGCAATCCGTGAGAAGGTTTTAGAGCATCTGAACCAAAGTTCTGGCTTCAAGTAACGTAAATGGTACTAATATGAAACCCAGCATCTTGTTAAAAACAAACTAGGACAAAACACCTTATGTCCACAGTAAGACTCATTATGTAATTCTGTTGTAATGTTTCAATAAACTAAGTATAGCAGAGCTGTTTATGTGATGTTCCAAGTCAAACTGCATTCCATATGATCGCCATCTTGCAATTAATCAAGCAAGAGAGAACAAGGCCAGAAACCATCTGCTGGTCACCTGTGAATGGGAGATGCACTTGCTAGGCTTAGTAACCTGAGAAGTGGCCAAGTCCTTACCTGAAAGGTCTCTCTCCTCCTAGGGGAGAAGTAGCAGTACTCCAGCTCTTCCTGAACTCCTCTCGTTCGGCTTTCTTCTTCCTGAGAGGAGCCGGAATATAGGCAGTCTGGTTACTCTTATTGGGGAGGTATTGGTTAAAAGGCACAACTGATTTGGGTTCACCATAAGATGTCCGCCTTGCAGACATATCGTCTTTTTTCACATCTGGCAACTTTCGATGTGGCAAGTCAGATTCCGAATCGCTTCCTCTGCCTATGTGGAAAAGAAAGAAAGAAAGGAATTAAGAAAAAGAAAGAAAGGAGACCAGTTTAAATGCTTAATTCAAGTGTGCCGGTAGGAGGATCACTGGAACTATTTGGTGCAAAGGTGTCCATCTCCTCCCCCCCCCCCAAAAAAATGAATGTATGGTTTGCAGGCTTCAGAGTGTCAATTGCCACAGAACATGACATATACAAAAGTGTTCCTTAAATTCAATGGGCAAATGAAGCACAAATTCCAGTCGCTACTTATGAGTGAGAATCAAGTATTTAAATTGTCAGTAAAAGCTATTGGGCTTTAAGATCCATCTTGAAGTTTCACAAGGTCACATTTGCACACTGCTCATGGGACTGCACAAATGAGGGCAGATTTTTTTTTAATGACCCACATCTCTATTGTATTAAACGTTTGAAAAAAAACACAATTGAGTAATGCCCCTTGCACAGGGAAATCTTCAGTTAGCAGTGATAATTGAGAACACACGAGGACGTCCTATAATACGTTTTTCCTATTATAATCTTGAATTTGAAGGTCAGAAATACAATAACTGCTGTGTTCAAACAGCTCCAAGAAAAACTCCTCTAGCTCTCTGCAGGCATAATATTTTAGCTGTCTTAAGCAGAAATATTCAACAAGCAGCTGCACTACAGATATAGCTAGATGACAACCAAGAACTGCCTTGCTGGGTTTGATCAAAGCCCGTCTCATTCAGCATTTTAAGCAGCAGTCAGCCAGATGTCTCTGGAAGTAGCAGTGGTCATCCATCGTTGCTTATCTCCAGTGTATGACACTCAGAGTAATACCATCTCTGAAGACGAAGATTCCTTAGCTAGGATACACCCCCCACCCAAGGATTTGCTAATCCTTTTCAAAAAGTCATTGTCAGAGGGTTGCCGTGGCTACTCTAGAGTAACTCCGCTTGAGTCCAGTTTGTCTTTAAAGACTTTTATTGTGCAAAGTATTTACAGTGCAGAGACAGCTTAAAACATGACCTCTCATTCCGAATCAGAATCCGGCAATGACGTACGTCTGTTCTTACGCCAGCAAAGTAGTCGGGGCACCCCAAAATGCCTCCCCCTTGCCCTGCGTCGCGGTGCTCTCCTTAACTCTTGCGCCGGAAGGAGTGATGCTCTCTCAGCCTCCTCCCTGTCAAGGCGGTTGAAGGGCTCTCCAGCATCCTTGAGCCCTTGCCTGCATCTCTCCTCCCCTGAGCTTTCCCATCGTTCCGCACACTGGCTTCTCTCTTCCTCCGAGTCTTTCCCCTCCCCCCTGGCTGCTTCAGACCCACTGCTGCTCCCTGTGCTTGGTGAGGTGGACGTTAGGATGATGGGGGCTGGCTCCCTGTAGGGAGTCACCCTTACAGCCATCAGAGCCAGTAATGAACCTACCATAATGCTTGAATCATCCCACGAAGTGGATTTAGCCACAGGATGCTCAACTTCATGGAATGACCCAAAGTTCAAGTATTATGAGAGAAAGGGAACAAATTTCTGAACATCTGTACACAATGAACTCAAGACCTTTAATCATTTTTTACTTTCTTTTCAAAGATGGTAGTGTTGCACAAGGTAAAGGTAAAAGGTAAAGGACCCCTGGATGGGTAAGTCCAGTCAAAGGCGACTATGGGGTGCGGGGCTCATCTCGCTTTTCAGGTGAGGGGGCCGGCGTTTGTCCACAGGCAGCCTTTTGGGGCATGTGGCCAGCATGACTAAACTGCTTCTGGCACAACGGAACACCGTGACAGAAACCAGAGCGCAGGGAAACGCCATTTACCTTCCCGCCACAGCGTGCTTTCGAACTGCTAGGTTGGCAGGAGCTGGGACAGAGCAACGGGAGCTCACCGCCGCCATGGGGATTCGAACCGCCGACCTTCTGATCGGCAAGCCCAAGAGGCTTAGTGGTTTAGACCGCAGTGCTAGCAACATGGACAGGGACAGAGAACCGAGTCTACTAACTGTAGCTCTCCAGATGTTGCTGAACTCCATTTGCAACAGTATCAGACGGAATGTCCAACTACAAGGAACAAGAGGTGCTGTCCAATGGCATCTTGAAGGTCCCTGCCCTGCCCTAAACAGGTTGGGACCATGTGACCTGAAGGATCACCTTCATCCATATCAACCAGCTCACACCTTGAGATCTGCACCCCATATCCCACTTGTATACCTCCATTTATGTACAAACTGTACAAGTTTACAACATGTGGAGCACTCTCAGCGGGGTCCCCATGACCATGGGACTGTTTCAACTGAAACCTCCTTGCCCCCATCATTAAAGACTGCTTTAAAGGCCTATAAAGACCCATTTATTTAAAGCTGCTTTCTTCTTTCTTCTTTAAAAAGAGCATTCTATTTTTTATTGTGCTGCTCCTTGAAACAGAACTGCAATATTGTAATTATTTTTTAATCTAATTATTTTACACTGTGCTGCAGGTTGTTGTGATTGATGCTGCTGCTAGTTCTTAGTATTTTATTGTTATGGCGTTTTAAGGTTCCAGCCGACTGATCTGCATGCGTGAGGAAGGCCTCCTTGAGTGGTTTAACCCTAAAAGGCAGCCTGTACATATCTAAATAAATCAACTAGCAAACAAATGCCTGACTAGCTATATCATCTGCTAACTAAATGTTCATTTTCAGGTTTCCCCCCTACACCACAACGGCTATGCCAGGCATCCCCAAACTGCGGCCCTCCAGATGTTTTGGCCTACAACTCCCATGATCCCTAGCTAACAGGACCAGTCGTCGGGGAAGATGGGAATTGTAGTCCAGAACATCTGGAGGGCCGAAGTTTGGGGATGCCTGGGCTATGCTCAGATTCCCTGGTTGAATACCGGTTCCTGAGAATCAAATGGGGAGAAAACGGCTGCCCTCAGGTTCTCCCCTTTCGGGTTCCCCATAGGCATCTGGTTGGCCACCATAAAAACAAAGATACTTCCTTGGATAGCTCAGTTGGTTGGAGCAGGCTCCTGATAGTCCCGAGATTGCAAGTTTGATACCCATATGGGACAGCTGCATATTCCTGCATTGCAGGAAGTTGGACTACACGATCCTCAGGGTCCCTTCCAACTCTACAATTCTATGAAGTTGGACTAGTTGGGTCACTGTCCTGATCTAACCAGCCCTTATGTTCTTACCATGACTCCAGGTCAATCAATTTACTGTCTTGCCAGAGTGGCGCATGCTCTCGTTATCTCCCGCTTGGACTACTGCAATGCACTCTACGTGGGGCTACCTTTGAAGGTGACCTGGAAACTACAATTAATCCAGAATGCGGCAGCTAGACTGGTGACCGCGAGTGGCCGCCAAGACCGTATAACACCAGTCCTGAAAGACCTACATTGGCTACCAGTATGTTTCCGAGCACAATTCAAAGTGTTGGTGCTGACCTTTAAAGCCCTAAAAGGCCTCGGCCAAGTATACCTGAAAGAGCGTCCCCATCGTTCTGCCTGGACACTGAGGTCCAGTGCCGAGGGCCTTCTGGCGGTTCCCTCCCTGCGAGAAGCGAAGTTACAGGAACCAGGCAGATGGCCTTCTCGGGTATAAGTATTATTATTATTATTATTATTATTATTATTATTATTATTATTAATCTCCTTACATTTCAGGCCCAAGAAGTGCCATAGACTGCTATGACATTCCCCACCCCGCCACAGCTTGTAACTGTAAGTAAGGAAAAAAGCTTCTGCCATAATGTGACCCCAAAGCTCTAGACAGCCCTCAAACCATAAATTGGCATTCCAAGAGAGTTCCCTTCCGACTTCATGGGATTAAAAGGCACACCACGCTTCCAAAACTCAAGCCAAGCTTCTCGAGCGGCAGCACACCAGCTATTTCACACCAGAAGAGCCGCGTGTCGCGTTCAAGAGGAGCCCTGGAGAGCACAGCTTACCATCACTGCTTCCTCTCAGCACCACATCTGGAGACGGCGTCTGCTGGGAGCGGGAGCCGAAGGAATCCAGGCTGTCAAAAGAATCATCTCTTCCGTGGCGAGGAGGAGAAAGGGAATCGCTGCGTTCGGAGTCCCAACAGTCTACATAGCCGCTGTCACGGATGCTGCGCTTGGGGCTATCAACATCCTCAGTCTCCTAATGTGAAAGAAGCACACACACACACACACACACAAATGTTTTTGTTTTGTTTTTTAAAGAAATACCCTTAATGCAAACAGTAAGAACTTTCTGTGAATCTAGCATGCCTAGAACCTAAGGCTGGGGACAGAGAGATATTTTTCTAAGGGACTTGAAAGTGGTATCCTGGAGGCATTGTTTGCCATGGTACTCACAACACATTTCTTTTGTATCACGGCTGTCTCTGATCCAATAGGTTTTGCAGGTTTTTGAAACAGTAGAAAGAAAACAATTTAACCCCAAACCACCCACGGGGCAAATGAAATGTGTACATACACTACTGAAGCAATGGCTCTCTCTCAAAACAGTTTTGTCCATCTTAAAAAAACAAACAAACCCAACAGCCCAATTGTCTGTCTCCAATGCCATTTACCAGAGGAGTCGGTGGGGTAAAATGTACACATCGCCACAGCCAACAACGCCATTCTTTTATCACCTTTTTATGCTTACAAAAAGAGGCAAGTCAGCTTTCCACCCAAAACTTCTCTTTCCGCCACTCTCTAACCAAAACCATTTTTCAAGTAACTACGAAGAGACTACCGTTAAAGGCAAAACACAATCCACCATGACAATGTGCAGAATGAAAACACAGAGCAGAGAATCGGAATAAAGCAGGTTAACATGTGCTAAAGAAGAGAAGTGGTGTCGATGTGTGGCACTTTAAAAGACTAACCCATTGATTATGGCTAGAGCTCACTTTCATTAGCTATAGGTTTACATGTGTACCAAGAAGTAAAAAGAAAGGCATTGACCTGAAACATGGCCGGTTCTGCATCCATATCCATGATGTGAGGGACAGGGGATATCGCGAAGTCCCTCCCCTCCTAAGTTCAAGCCAATCCCCGAGCACAGGGGGAAGCAGAGAGAGTTCCGATTCCAGTGGGGAAGCAGGAAGTCGTGTCCGAGGCTCAGGCAAGGTAGAGGAGCCAGGGTCCCAGGTGGGACAGGAAGGGGCGAAGAAGGGCGGGAGACCCATCCCCCCAACTCCGGAATTACGCAGAAAGAGGAGGGGAAAGAGGATGGGTCTGCCAAAGCTTTTGTGTTGGAGAAAGACGCGCCAAAAGCCATTAGGAGGTTCTGAAACCGACTGACAACATCACTCCGTGTAAATAGCAATGACTTGAGCACTGTAAATACGCAGCACCAATAAAAGAATAAAATGCAGAGCTGCGTAGCGTCGTTACTCTGAAGTAGTCCACTCCGGCCACTGTGACAGCAACCTCCTAATGGCTTTTTGGGCTACTTTGGAGTTGCCGGGATGAGCGTGTCAGAGGCGGAGAAATGGCGGCAGATCGCGGAGCAAGCCCAGCAAGAACTGCAGCAGCTGTCGCTGCAGGCGCAGGGGGAATTGAAGGCAGCTAAAGAGGAGACTAAGAAGGTCCAGGACGACCGGCTACAACTTGCGGAACAGGTGAGAGCGCTTCAGGAAAAAGAGCAGCAATTAAGGGCGGTGGCGGTAGACCTCCAAAACAAGCTGGATGCAGAGAAAAACAAGGCGGGAGGGGCACCCCAAGTCCAAGTGCTGCCAGGAAGGAGAGCCGGGACCCTAGTAAGCAAGTTCAATGGAGACCCGAGGGAATTTCAGGGCTTTGAGACTGAGATTGTGTATGCTCTTGAGCTGCACCACGATGAGTTCCCTGATGATGAGCACAGGGTAGCGTTTATTGTGGAGCACCTTACCGGGGCAGCCAGGGAGTGGCTAAGACCGTTAATTGCAACAAGGAATCCTTGCATGAAGAATGTCAAACTATTTCTAGAAGGTTTGAAAACGATGTATTCGTCCGATAGTCATATGGATCAGACTAAGGAGGAACTTCATAATTTACGCCAAGGAAATATGACAGTTCGCGCGTATTGGGCGAAATTCACCATGCTGGTGCACAGATTGGGGTGGGAACTTGAGTCCCCCCCAATGCAAGCGGCGTTCTACTTGGGGTTGCATGAGGAGGTGAAGGATGAGCTCTCGAGAGGTCCAAAGCCCAGTAATATGGATCAGCTGAGCAAAGCGGCTCTGGCGGTGGGGGTGAGACAGGAATCCCGGTGGAGCGACAAGCAAGCAACGCGCGCAAAGCGGGCTTGGTTCCCACGGTCGCAGGAGAAGCCACTCCCCCAACAACCCTTTCAAGCCACGCCTGGGGCCAGTCAGGACCAGGAACCCATGCAGATTGATAGCGCGCGGGCTTTTCAAACCCCAGCGGCGCCAAGACGCAAGGAGGGAAGGGGTGGGAATTGCTTTCTCTGCAACTCCCCCCAGCATCTCGTCAGAGACTGCCCACATCGCAGGGAGTGGCAAGGAAAGGCGGGAACGGTTGTGCCCTCCCCCACTGACGCAGCACCACAGCAGGGAAACGGGAAAGCCTGGCTGCAGGAGACAAGGGGCGGCAGCCAGGCACAGTCAGCAGACAACAGCCCCAGCCCACCCACCCGCACAGAGAGGAGCAGAGCCAGCCCACCCCTCCCAGAGCAGGAGTGGTTCTAGAAGTGACGCTCACGCTTCCAAATGGCTATCCCCTGACAGTCCTCGCCCTAATTGACAGTGGGGCGTCAGCGAACTTCTTCTCGAGAAACTTTGCAGAAGAGCACCAGATCCAGCTTCTGCAGCTGGATTTTCCTCTGCACGTGGCAACCATTGACGGCAGAGAGCTGCTGGGAGGGGCCATCACGCATCAAACCCCCCCCATGAGAATGACGGTTGGAAGGCACTCAGAGACACTGGCATTCAACGTCACCACCATCTCAGACCCCCCCATCGTTTTGGGCATGAGCTGGCTGGCGCGCCATGACCCCTCCATAAGTTGGCACCAGAGATGCATCACTTTTGGATCGGACTTTTGCCTGGAACATTGCATGCAGCACCAACCAGGGGAGGGGCCTCCGATAGCCACGGTGGCCACCATGCACGTCAAAGGGGGTGAAGCGATACCCAAGCCGTACTGGGACCTGCAGGAGGTCTTCAGCGAAGCGGAGTCCGACCACCTACCCCCACACAGGCCTTTTGACTGCCAGATCAACCTGGTGCCAGGGGCAACTATACCCCCAGCCAAGCTGTACGCCATGTCAGACCAGGAACTGGAGGATCTGCGCGCTTTCATCGACAAGAACCTCAAGCGGGGGTTCATCAGAGAAAGCAAGGCAGCAGGGGGCAGCCCAGTCTTCTGGGTGGACAAGAAAGACACGCAACAGCGCCGTCTTGTGGTGGATTTTAGACGGCTGAATTCAGTGACAGAGCCAGTGGCTTTCCCCATGCCCAGAGTGGATGATCTCCTGACAGCGGCACGCAGGGGCAAGATTTTCACCAAGCTAGACCTGAGGGGGGCGTACAACTTGATCAGGATCCGGGAAGGCGATGAATGGAAAACCACGATGTTCACGCCTCTGGGCTCTTTTGAATATCTGGTGATGCCCTTCGGGTTGCAAGGGGGCTCAGCATGCTTCCAGGCCTTCATGCACCACGTCCTGGGGTCCCTCCTCTTCAGGAAATGCTTGGTCTTCCTGGATGACATCCTTATTTACTCCAACGACCCAGTGCAGCACGTGAAAGATGTCAGGGAGGTGTTGCAGCGCCTGAAGGAGAACCACCTGTATGTGAAGCTGGAGAAGTGCAAGTTTCACACCAAGGAGGTGGACTTCCTGGGCTACAAGCTGTCAGACAAGGGGCTGGCGATGGACAAGGACAAGGTGCAGGCCATCCTGGACTGGCACAGCCCCAGGACTCGCAAAGATGCCCAACGCCTACTAGGCTTCGCCAACTTCTACAGGAAGTTCATCAAGAACTTCTCTCGCGTTACGGCTCCCATCACTGACTGCCTGAGAGGCAAGCAGAAGTTCAGGTGGACACCAGAGGCGCAAGCAGCGTTCGAAAGCCTCAAGAGGGTGTTCGCCTCAGACCAGAACCTGTTCCACGTGGTTCAGGACGCGCCCCTACGCGTGGAGACAGATGCTTCTGATAAAGCTGTGGGCGCCATTTTGTTGCAACTGGACGCCAACCGAGAGTGGAGACCCTGTGCCTTCTTCTCCAGGAAATTGACTCAGCCAGAGCGAAACTACACAGTGTTTGATCGGGAACTTCTGGCGATCCACGCTGCGTTCCAGCACTGGAGACACTTCCTGGTGGGCGCCAAGCACCCCATCCAGGTGTGCACAGACCACAAGAACCTGGAGTTCTGGAGAACTGCCAGGGTGCTCAACCAGCGGCAGATACGGTGGGCAGAGTTCTTCTCGAACTTCAACTTCTCCATACACTACATCCCGGGAGAGCAGAATGTCAGGGCGGATGCCCTCTCCCGCAAGCCAGAATACATGGAGGAGGAGGCGCCACCGGCACCCAGGCACATTTTCCCCCCGTCAGCATGGTCCTGCGGAGCAGCAGTGGTGAGCGAGGCAGAACTCACAGCACTGACGGCAGCGGATGAATTTGCCAACCGCATCTGCAGAGAACTGAGAAGGGGGGGGGAGCAGGCAAAAGACTTTGCAGAACGCAGGGGGCTGCTTTTCTACAAGGGTGCACTGTACCTGCCCACCACCCAGCTTAGACGTACGGTCCTCAAGCAGATGCACGACAACCCAACGGCGGGTCATTTTGGGAGGGACAAAACCACTCACCTAGTCATGAGACACTTCTGGTGGCCAGGGGTGCGGGAAGATGTTCGAGACTATGTACGGGGCTGTGACACCTGCCAGCGGGCAAAGGTGGTCAGAGCAGCGCCACCGGGATTGCTGGAGCCCTTAGCCACGCCACACAGGCCGTGGGAAGTGGTGTCCATGGACTTCATCACAGATCTGCCTTCTTCCAGGGGCAAGACCGCAGTGTTGGTGGTGGTGGACCTCATGTCCAAAATGTGCCACTTTATACCGTGTGCCAGGGCGGTCTCTGCAGAGGAGACAGCCAAACTGTTTGTGGATCACGTATTCAGACTGCATGGATTACCTTTAAGGGTTATTTCGGATCGTGGCCGCCAATTTGTTTCCAGGTTCTGGCGGCGGCTCATGAACCTCCTGCAGGTGGAGGTCAGCTTGTCGACGGCTAGACACCCGCAGACCAATGGACAGGCGGAGAGGGTCAACGCCATTCTGCAGCAGTACCTGAGATGCTACGTCAGCCAGAGGCAAACGGACTGGGTGGATCGCCTGCCACTGGCAGAATTTGCCTACAACAATGCGGTGCACGTCTCCACAGGGGTGTCGCCCTTTAAGGCCAATTACGGGCGTGACCTCAGATCTTTCCCAGAGAGGGAGGGGGAGGAGGAGGAGGAGGGCCCACAGGCTGAGGATTGGGCAGAGGAACTGGAGACGGTGCACCAGCAGCTCAGAGAACACTTGGAGAGAGCCAAGGAAGCGTACAAGAGGGGGGCAGATCGCCACAGGCGACCGGGGGAGGTCATTAGGGTGGGGGACAAAGTTTGGTTGTCCTCGGAGGGCCTTCCCATCAGAGGGCGATGCAAAAAGCTGGCGCCCAGAAGGTTGGGCCCCTTCACGGTCACGCAACAGGTCAACCCGGTGGCATACAGGCTGGCACTGCCAGAGGACATGAGGGTGCACCCAGTGTTTCATAGATCGCTGCTGTCACCGTACAGGGAAAGCAGCAGGCTCCGAGACAGCGAACAAACCCCTGAGGGAGGGGGGGAGAGGGAAGGCAGGGAGCAACTCAATGAGGCCACAGCCATCCTGGATTCAAGGTGGGGGGTGGGGGGCCTGGAGTACCTCATGGCATGGGAGGATGCTCCACCGTCCCAGAATGAATGGGTCCCAGCCACTCAGATACAGGAGGAATTCCTGGTAGAAGAATTTCACGCCCTTTTCCCCCATAGACCCAAGCCCTGGCACATGGAAAGGGAGGGGGAGGGGGAGGAAGCACGGGAGAGCAGTTCACCATGGCGCTGGGAAGCGGAGTTTGAGGAACCAGAGGATGAGGTATGGGTGTCACCGAGATCCACCCAGTCAGAGGAAGGAGCAGATTGGCAGAACATTTTTACCCCCACCAGCTCTGACGCCACAGACTTTTTGGGATTCCCGTCCTCCCAGGCGGAAGGGGGGGGCTTGCAGGACTGGGGGGAGGTGTTCACGCCAACGGGCTCGGAAAGCACTGAGTTCTTAGGCTTCCAGTCGTCACCGACACCTGGGGGGGACCTGGGGAGGGGTGAAGGAGAGCTTGGGAGGGGGGTGGATGTGAGGGACAGGGGATATCGCGAAGTCCCTCCCCTCCTAAGTTCAAGCCAATCCCCGAGCACAGGGGGAAGCAGAGAGAGTTCCGATTCCAGTGGGGAAGCAGGAAGTCGTGTCCGAGGCTCAGGCAAGGTAGAGGAGCCAGGGTCCCAGGTGGGACAGGAAGGGGCGAAGAAGGGCGGGAGACCCATCCCCCCAACTCCGGAATTACGCAGAAAGAGGAGGGGAAAGAGGATGGGTCTGCCAAAGCTTTTGTGTTGGAGAAAGACGCGCCAAAAGCCATTAGGAGGTTCTGAAACCGACTGACAACATCACTCCGTGTAAATAGCAATGACTTGAGCACTGTAAATACGCAGCACCAATAAAAGAATAAAATGCAGAGCTGCGTAGCGTCGTTACTCTGAAGTAGTCCACTCCGGCCACTGTGACACATATCATACAGGCCATTGTCCATATCATATGAGCAAAGGCGTCCTGGGTTTAAGTTAGCAGGCAAGGCACGTCTAACTCCACCGAGCTGATCATTTCCACCTAGATATCATACTGGCCCAGGACACCTGCAGAGAGAATCTGCTGCTGCTGCTGCTGCTTTTGGCTCAGTCAAACAACGAAGCAGCGAGCTGCAGGAGACAGCCTCTTTCTACCTCGGACAGAAATTCCAGTTATGAAAGAGGGGATGTCTTTCTTCCCGGAGCAATCAGCAGCCGAAAAATATGCAAAACGCTTTTCCTGATGCCTCTGAAGAATTCAGTCTTGCTCTTTGTTTCTTGCCAGCTCCTGGCTCTGGGGGATATGAAAGCACTTGTATCTGACCCACATGTTCAGAGCAGTGAGAACAATGGCCGCCTTTGACAGCCTCCCAATTATAAATTCTTTCCAGAGCAAGCTGCACATACTAAAACACTGAAAGCTCCAGAAGAGGGAAAAGGTCAGTAGAAGCCATCCTCAGCCTTGCATTATTAGAAGAACATTGCCCCTTGTTTCAGCCGGTATCTTATCATCAGTTACAACAGGATGAGGCCAAGAGAAACAAAAATAAGGCCCTTTGCTGAAAAGCAAACTTTTGGAAGTCCACCCAGCCCCTGCTTCTCCCTGTGAGTCAAAAAGGCAGGGACAATATGATCACCCTCAGATGTGGTCACCAGAAAAGCCCAAGGTGAGAAATGCTTCTCGGGGAGTCCTTTTGAAAAGGTGCAAAACTGCCAACAGGTACAGAGGCATCTGTATCATGTGGTACAAATAAAGAAGTCATGCCAGAGGCCTGCTTCACTTGATTATATAAACAGATGTGAAAGACGTTGCATGTGTCTGTCTCAAACCAACGTGCAAATTCAACCAACAGAGGTTTGCAGATCTGTATGCCGTAATGGCATATTTGTCAAGGAGTCATGATTGGCTAAGCCTCTGAGTTAGCTGTGCCCCCTGGGCTTCCCACTGTAGGGATGAATGGATTGTTCTGTTTCCAGTTCATGTCAATTTCACATTGTGCTCATTCACAAGTCCATTTTGTTTTATTTCTGAATGAATCTGTGGTTTTTAAAATATATTTTAAAAAAGAAATCTGAATGGCTATTCTTATTTACATTTCTATTCAAATATGCATTACCACCACAAACATATGTATTTCAGTACAGTAGGTGCTTTACCTCAGTGCAGTGGTTCCCAACAGGTGGTACGGGGACCCCCAGGGGTCCGCGAGCTATGCCAGAGGGGTCCGCAAGATGCTATTAGAATAAAAAATATATTAAATATATTTTGTATGATAACAGATTTTTTTGTTTTGGCCACTTCCTGCATGAGCAGAGTCTAGCGCAAAACTAGAATTAGATAGAGGCAGTAGTTCTGCTGTATGCCGTTAGGTGGCGCTTTACAAACACTACTGTTTTGCAAAGAGGCAGCGCACGCATTCTACTAACACTCACCTCCCCAAGATGCTTTGCGCGTGTCGGCTTCATTTGTGCGCTACTGCGCAGGTACCCTGTCTTCTCCATTCCCCTCCCTCCTCCCTGGCGTGCGCTGCCTCTTTGCAAAACAGTAGTGTTTGTAAACAAAGTGTTGTTTTTCGCGGAAGCTACAGTTCGCGTAGTTAAAAATGGACAATTGGTTAAAAAGTGGTTCGTTAAAACGACAAAGGCCTACAAATGAAGAGGAAGAACTGTAAAAAAACGTATAAATATAAAATATAAAGACTCTTAATTTGGCTCTCACTTTTTAATTTTAGGATTAGGAATTAATGGGGGTCCTTGTCACAATAGCGGCTCGATGAGGGGTCCTCGAGAAAATTTTGTTGGGAACCCCTGCCTCAGTGTATGCTTTTCTAAATATACCGTATTTTTCGGACCATAACACGCACTTTTCCCCTCCTAAAACGGAAGGGGAAAAATCGCTGTGTGTTATGGGGCGAATGCCAGAGCCAGATCCCCGCTCCAGAGCCACAGCTTGTGCAAGAGCCAGAGCCACGCACAGCGGGAAACCTTGGGCTGCTTCTGTGACAGCGAGGGAGGTGAGAGGAGAGACAGAAGGGAGCCCCTTCCGCCCCTCCTCCCAGCTTCCATCCTTCCTTCCCCCCCTCTTTCTTTCTTTCTTTCTTTCTTTCTTTCTTTCTTCCTTCCTTCCTGTTTCTCTCTCTCACCCCTTCCTTCCCTCCCTCCTTCTTCCAACTTGAATAAAATATTGGGGGGGGGGCATACCGTATCAGCCTCCCCCCGCCTCCGCACCGTTCAGCGAGAAGCGGGGGGCAGCGGAGGGATGCTGCTTGTTCTTCCCCGCCAACCCCTGCTGCCTCCTTCGCTCCCCCTCCAGCGCCCCCTCCCAGCCTTTTAGAGGAGGAAAACCAGATTATTTTTTCTTGTTTTCCTCCTCAAAAAACTAGGTGCATGTCATATGGTCCAGTGCATGTTATGGTCCGAAAAATATGGTATTCTCTCCAAAAACTTTATCACAGAAGAATATAAATGTTCAAATCTGAACATTCAAATGGGATGTGTGGAGCAGGTCACATAGGATTTCATAGGAATCAAATTCCTCAAGCATTCTGTGTGAAATGGTCCTCAACATTAGGTGGGGAAAAGCCAGGTTCAGATCCTCAGTCATGTATGAAACTTAAGCAATTTCACACATTACCCAGAGGTGAACCTAGACTTGACACTCAAAAGGGAAACAAAGGCAATCACAGCTTCCCAACAAGAGAACTGAAAAGATATATATGTATGCAAATAAGTCATTCTTGCACCCCTACTTTTTGTATTTAGATGCACTCCTAAAACTTTCTTAGCCTAATAAGTAAGCTGCCCAGGGCTTTCACTGAAGGACTACAGAAAATACCGATTCTTATTACGATTACCCGTACTATTATTAGCAGGGCACATGTGCAGCAAAGACTGCAGGGTTCCTCTTGGGTATATAGGGCAGATACAAGGTACCCATCTGCTGGATAGCACAAGTGAAACTCTTCCTTGTGGGAACTGTATGCTTACATAAAAGAAAGGAAACGGACACACTAGAGCAGGGTTTCCCAAACTTGGGTCTCCAGCTGCTTTTGGGCTACAATTCCCACCTTCCCTGACACCTGGTCCTGCTAGCTAGGGGTGATGGGAGTTGTAGTCCCAAAACAGCTGGAGGCCCAAGTCTGGAAAATCCTGCACTAGAGGGAGACCACTTAGGCCTATCCTCCTACAGACCCTAAGAATAAGGCCTGTTC
Organism: Zootoca vivipara; assembly: GCF_963506605.1. NCBI lineage: Eukaryota > Metazoa > Chordata > Lepidosauria > Squamata > Lacertidae > Zootoca > Zootoca vivipara. Next base: position 59,094,761 of record NC_083284.1, on the reverse strand, counting down.
CTCGCTACATAGCCCAATCTCATTTCATGGTCACACAGGCATTGCATTTCTTCCAAAATTGGCCACAATTATTACAGCCGCATTGAAGATGAGGAGCAGGGCAGAGAGAGGCTACCAGCTTGTCTAAAAAATGCTACTGAGAGAGGTGAGCTTTAGATCGGAAGCTTCCCAGTTTGCACATCAGTCCCTTTGCTATTATGACACATTAGGCGACATCCTAGGATGAGGTCTCTGAAATCCTATGTGAAACAAAACAAAACCAAACCCAGTACCATGAACAGCAGAGAGGAGGTAGCACAGAAACATACAAAGGGCTTTACATACGAAGCAGGATGATTCCAAAACTCAAATGCCCTACAAACGTCTCAGGGAGAAAACGTAGTAATTGGGGTCACTGTTGAGTTGGCTGCCAAAAGTCCCATAGCATGCTTAAAGCCAAGGTCCCCTAAGGCCAAGCGTGGAGACGGCAAATAGCTTCAGGAAGTCAAAATAATTTGATCGGATGAAAATGCAGCGTTTCATGGTGTCTCTTTCGTCTGTTTAGCAATGAACAACAGAAGTTACTACCAAGAGCTAAAGAGGGTATCCTTTCTCCCAGGTAAAAATGTTCCATGAAATAAATTAGATGCATGTATCTGTTACTAGCCCAATAGCCTCTAAGTTAATAGGTATGATGGTGCTTTACAAACGTTTAGCATTCTGAATTTTCCCATTCACTTATTTATTTCCTAAGTGACTAACACAAGTTTGTGCATAAAGCAGGCTAATGAAAACGTGGGAGAATTTACTTGCAAGCCTGATGCTGTTAGGACCGGGCTTTGGACAGCAGACTGAAGCGAGTCAGGAGTTGTGGGCAGGATCCCGGAGCAAGCCAGGGACAAGGAATGAGGCAGGAACAAGTCTGAGCTCAGGAAGAGCTCAGGCAAGGCCCAACTAGTGTTCAAAACTCCCATTGTTCTAGGCGCATTTTGCAACGGGGAATTTCATTAGGGCGAGCAGTTTCTGAGCGCTTTCTTAAACTTCTCATTATCGTAGTCTCTGAGCTTTGCTGTCAGTTTTGCCATCTCTGCATAGTCCATAAGTTTAATTTGCCAAATAATTTTATTATTTATACCTCGCCCATCTGGCTGGGTTTCCCCAGCCACTCTGGGCGGCTTACAGCATATCTAAAAATATAGCATGTTGTGAAGGAAATGGACTGTTCTATATTATTAAAAAATAAATCTGGGTTTGCTGATGCAGTGGATCACACTTAGGCTGTCTGGATTTGGGAATTAAATGACAAAACCTCCAGCGTCTTGCTTTGATAGCCAGATCAAGATGGATCTCAGCGTGATAAGGAGGAAAAACAGAAGGAAGAGCTGCAACTCTAAAGTAAGAGTCATTAAAATGTTACCGTGAAGTAACATTCACATTTAATTTTCAGGGGGAGTAGATGGGGCTTAACTATGTTTATTTGTTCCTTTGCTCCAAGTGGGAGGAATGCTTTTGCATGCAAGTAACTTTTATTGTGTTTAATTCTTTTCCCCAAGATGAACTAGCATTTTAAAAATATTTTAATAAACTTTGTTTAATAATAATTTTGCGGTCTCTTAGTTTACTACCCCATGTCAAGAGCCAAGCCCTGTGTTATTCTTGAGCTGTTGTCAAAGAGATACAGAGGACATTTTTTCGCCTAGTGGCAGTAGAAAGTCTAAAGATAAGGGTGGGAAGGGGTACGCTTTGTTTAGCCGGGAACTTTGCCTATACAGCAGAGGACCCAGGGGAGCTGGGGCGCTGTGACACATGTGTGCAACTCTTTTAACCTTCCTCTTCCAGGCATTGCTCTCCTTTCCTCACTGGGTGTGCACAACTCTGCCAGGAAAAGAAAACACCACAATTTGGGTGCCTTGAGTAAAATAAATCCACGTGGTGCCAAAATGAAACTACAGTGGAACCTTGGTTCTCGAACTTAATCCATTCCAGGAGTCCATTCGACTCCCGAAACCAGTGCTTTTTCCCCCGGAAAAAAATGTTTAGGGGTACTCTCATTTTCCTACTCATATTGAAATACTGCCCCTCGATGAGGCCGAACTTAGATTCACAAAAGGCACTGCCCAAACTGGAACACTTACTTCCGGGTTTGTGGCGTTCGGGAGCCAAAACGTACGAGTACCAAGGCGTTTGAGAACCAAGGTACGACTGTATGAGCAAGTGACAATTTGTTCTTCCTTTAATGGTGACCCAAATATCTCAACTGATGTGGGCTGTCTCACGCCCTGCTTAACAGCAAAGCTGGCCACCCACTTGGAGACATTGCGGCATATACAAATGTAATCATCCACCCTGCATGCAAAACTCATTAAAATTGTTTTGTATTCCTACAAGATGGCTGTTCAACGCATAACATTATATATGTGCATGCCATGCGTTCTGAAAAGAGAACCAGACTTCCAGACCCCAAAGTCAATCCTACTTAAATACCCTCTTTATTCCCCGCCCCCCCCCCCCCGCCTCGGCACATGCACCCTCCCCAACCAATCCGACATCTTTCCCAAATTCCCCCGAAGCTCTAAATACCAATAGAATAAGTTTAATCCTTTGGCAGATTGCCAGTTTTTGAGAGGTGGGGGCGGGGAGGGAGGAAGATAATATGTTTCACTATCGTGGAAAACGCTTGACAGCAAGGTAAATGAAAATCAGATGAGCTAGACGGTGACACGGGCCAGTTTTCATTCATAAAACATTTCAAGATACAAAACTGGGTTGCTGTTGTGGCTGCTTGCTTTTTAAAAACAACCTTAAGCTTTGACCAAATTAAAGAATGAATCAACTGTGTGTGTGTGTGTGTGTGTGTGTGTGTGTGTGTGTGTGTGTGTGTGTGTTGTCCTTCTGTTACTTGAATTGGTTTTGTCTGTAAGGAAAATGGGGACAGATGCATAAACCGAGAGCCGCCACACCTCCATAATTTCTGTGCCATTAGGGCAGATCAGGCCCGTCTTAACCACATCAAGCGCCGTGGCGCAAAGGTCCCTCCGCCACTGCTGCCCCAAGTCACTGCGGACGCAGAGGAGGGACATGGCATGGGCGGGCCGGGCGCTGAGGGTGGGCCGGGCTGCCTGGTTGTCCTCCGGGGCGCCGGCGCCACCTCCTCCTGCACGGAGGCCTCTGCAGGGGGGGCGGTGCCACGCAGCGCCCAGCCTCTTGTCCTCCTCATGCCCCCGACCCGCCAGGCTGAGACTGGGACTCGAACCCGTGGCAGGCGGGAGGGAGGGAGGCAAGGAGCAGGGCGAGCGGGAGGGTGGCCGGGCTGTCTGGCGGGTGCAGCGTGGCGCCCCCTGGCGGCCCGGCGCCCTGGCACATTGCGCCACCCAGCCTTGCCTTAGGGCCAGCCCTGGGGCAGATTCATGTTTGAGAGTGGCTAAGAGTTGAGAAGTAACCCTCAGCCCTTAGCTAACAAAGTTGCCTTTTGGCTTAGTAATACTGGCCTGCCTTGCAAGGCTGTTGTAAGGATCACCAAGGTAACGGGTGCAAAGCGCTTTCAACACTTGAAAATGCGCTTTTGGAATACAAAGTATTACTTAGCATAGCAATTAACATGGAAACAACTAAGCAGCCTCTCTGTGTATGTGTATCCTATTATTATCGCCTCATTCAAAACATGTGGTGCAATTCCATTGCTTACATCTGCATTATGACATCTTTAAAAACAGATAATCTGAAGCATGGCATTCCGTAACACAACAGTTATCACAGCCATCTGGAAAAAATCAAATTCACAGACATGCAATAAAAGCAGTCATAATAGCTACATAGAAGATCTCTTTCCTCAACAATTTCACATATAACAAACATATTGGAGGCTGAGAATTTTTTTTGACCCATCTGCATCACAACTTTTATTATAAAGCTAACCTGGTTGTTGGAAGGAGGGATATGTTTCCATATTTCTATACATTTATATTTATTTGTTAATCTGTTTGTTTGAATTTGTTACCATCCCTTCTTCTCTACAAGGTACCAACAAAAGAGCTGGATAAATTGAGCCTTTACCATGACTGTCTACTTTGTATGGTTTTAGGTTTTCAAAAAATGTGTTTGCTGTTTTTTGTATACTTAACTGTTTTAATGATCTTTTAGTGTACAGTGGGCCCACCAATTTACTTACAGGAGTGTTAACCTCAGGAGCACACAATAACAAAATCACACTAGTTTTCCAAAACATGAGGAGGGAAGCTGCTTCTTAAAGAATGTGTTTATTTTTACTGTCCCTCTAAAACTACATAGAAAGAAGAGCACTTTTTAAAGCCAAGAAAAATAGGGAGGAAATGAACAGAAAGGAAGCTGTTCTGACGGGACGGAAGATTGGGATAGTTTAAGGAGGCCTCGGGAACCACATAAAATTTGGGGTTTCCCCTGCATAAGCAGCAAGCTGCCCACCGGTGACTTATTATTAGTAATGTCACTCTAAATCAGCATTCAGTCCCTCTAATAGAAAACCTCAGTCAACTAGCTAGAGATAAGAATGAAAAATCAATATGAGCATTAAAGTTGGCAGAAAAATATGGACAGAAAATGCAGCAGATGTACTAGTGGGGTAGGAGGGCAGGGGGGAATGTCAATATATTTCACATCAGGCAACCAATGAGCCTCTTTGGTTTCAGACAGTACGTGGGTAGATTGGTCCAAAAAGCCAGGGATACAAATCTTCATGGCCCTCTAGCAGAAGTAATGCATTTTAGTGTTAACTCTGGAAATGTACACAATTGTACCTTGGTTTTCGAACGCCGCAAACCCGGAAGTGACTGTTCCGGTTTGCGAACTATTTTTGGAAACCAAACGTCCGATGGGGCAGAAGCTTCCTGCTAGGGTTGCCAGACTCAATAGTGGACAGGACTTCTGTGCCTTTAATTGCCCTGCTCTCTTTTGAGTCTGGAAACCTTAAAGAGAAACCAGCAGACCCTTTGCTTGGAAATTAAACAAAGGGTCTGCTGGTTTCTCTTTAAGGTTTCCAGACTCAAAAGAGAGCAGGGCAATTAAAGGCACAGAAGTCCTGTCCACTATTGAGTCTGGCAACCCTTCTTCCTGCAGCCAATCAGAAGCCGTGCTTTGGTTTCCAAACGTTTTGGAACTTAAACGGATTCTGTTCGACTTCCAAGGTACGACTGTACTTGATTGTGACCAAACCATGCCTCCTATGTATATTTTGCCCTAGGAGGCTTAGCTTGGACAAAGTCGAGTATTACTTCTGGTAAATGAGCCAACGTAGCCACTAGAAGGCCATAAAAATTTGTGTCCTATGCTTTTTCAACTCATCTTACCATGTACTATCTGAAACCAAATTGGTTGCCAGATGTGTGGGTCCCCCCCCCCAGTTCTCCTACCCCACTAGACTGTACTTTTACTAATGAGGAAGCTATTGTTCCACTAGTAGAAAAAAACCCCAACAGCAAATACCTTTCTCAGCTGCGTTAGCAATCCTTCAAACTCCCTCAGGTTGAGTGTTGCTCCACTGAAACCAGTGCTGCTGTTTGCTGTTTTCCCCAGCCAATAGATGGTGACTAAAACCTGAAGAATGAAATGAACATTAATTTGGGGAGGGGGGTGTTAATATCAGTTGAATACAACAACCTTGTCCAGCTCTCCAGCAGCCTTTTAAAATCTCATCAAATCATTTGTCAGCTGCTGTTTTCAAAGGCTCTCTTACAAAAGAACATGGTCACAGAGACTTTGAAGCACATGACATCACATCAGCACTGCTGATATTTCTAATGTATGTGAAGTAGCAATGGCAGAGCTCCCTATTAAACCTTGTTCAACAATATATGGGGAGCCAAATAACAGAAAACTCAAGCACCCCCACCACTGCAAGGGACAAGGCTTCAAGGCTTAATGAAACTGCTTTAATATTGGTTTATATCGTTTTACGGTATGTTCCCAACATAGAGGTAAAAATCACAGAGATACTGCCTGCCTGATGCCGACTGTTTATTACAGTTCTATAAGTTTTACTAATATACCATTTTAATGGTTGTTGAGGTGGCTTAGCATTTTTAATTTCTCTACCATAAGGAATAATCAGATTGAAACTAACTCCAAAGCAACAGTCTGCTTCTCTTCAAGCCTTTTCTTTTACATGCACAGAGTTTCAAACATCAATAATCTTACAGTGGAACCTCGGTTTATGAACACCTCGGTTTACGAATTTTCGGTTTATGAACACCGCGGACCCATCTGGAACGGATTAATTCACTTTCCATTACTTTCAATGGGAAAGTTCGCTTCAGTTTATGAACGCTTCTGTGAGGGACAGGGGATATCGCGAAGTCCCTCCCCTCCTGAGTTCAAGCCCATCCCCGAGCACAGGGGAAAGCAGAGAGAGTTCCGATTCCAGTGGGGAAGCAGGAAGTCGTGTCCGAGGCTCAGGCAAGGTAGAGGAGCCAGGGTCCCAGGTGGGACAGGAAGGGGCAAATAAGGGGGGGAGACCCATCCCCCCAACTCCGGAATTACGCAGAAAGAGGAGGGGAAAGAGGATGGGTCTGCCAAAGCTTTTGTGTTGGAGAAAGACGCGCCAAAAGCCATTCGGAGGTTCTGAACCCGACTGAACACATAGCTCCGTGTATATAGCAATGACTTCAGCACTGTAAATACGCAGCACCAATAAAAGAATAAAATGCAGAGCTGTGTAGAGTCGTTACTCTGAAGTAGCCCGCTCCGGCCACTGTGACAGCTTCAGTTTATGAACAGACTTCTGGAACCAATTGTGTTCATAAACCGAGGTACCACTGTATTTGCTTCTTAAAATTGTACACTGCCTTTCCAGACAAGTGCCTAGGAAACCAAACAAATGTTATTAAAATATCACCATCGTCTTTAATATTTAAAGAATACTTTTCCCAGGTGCTGCAACAAAGCTGAAGGTTGGAAGATTCAGGACAGACCAAGGTAAGTATGTATCTCTTCACACAGTGCATACTTAAAGTATGGACTTCACTCCCATAAGACGTAGGGATAGCCAGCAATTTGGATGGCTACAAGAGGGGATTAGACAAATAAAATTTGCCGAGGATAAGGCTATCAATGGCTGCTAGCCACAATGGCCAAGTTCCACCTCCCCTGTCAGAGGCAGCACACCTATGAATACAAATAGTTGCACTCAGTTACTGCTTGTGGGCTTCCACACAAGGATGCTGGGCTGGATTGAACTTTGGCTTCACCCAACAGGTCTTTTCTTATATTCTAATAAAGAGATCTTCACCTAATGTAGAAGCCAGGCAAGCATCTCCAGGAAGACCACTCAATAATTAGGGTATCACTATCAAAAGGACCTTTTCCTTGACTCCCCATCTCACACCACTAGGCTTTGTCTCCAACAAAGATCTTAGAGTCTAGGCAGCTGTATATGGAAAAAGGTTCATATGAGCGCTTTCCAGATTTCTCTGCTCATATTTCATTCTCTCTTAACCCCTACACTAGCTGTAATAGCATAGCTCTCAGCACGTTCTCCCGCCACCTTTAATCACGGCTCAGGTTAACCAGGATTCACCCTCAGCCAGAATTTGCGAACCAGCTGCAAACCATAGTTAAGATGGTCATTGTTAACCATGGTTAGGAATGACAGAGATGGTTGAGAGAATTCACACTCAAAAGGGATGCAGCTACAAAGGAAGTGCACAATCTAGCCGTCTGGTCCAGATCCATTGATGAAAATCAGGAAATCTACAGCGGTTGTATGTCAGAACCATTATGTCTGAATTCCACTCCCCACTCCTTCCCCATTCTTAAAGATCTTTCCTCCCACCACCCCTTTCTGAGATCAATTGCATATATTCTTCATCATCTTAAGAGGAAAATTAAAACCACAAGATGGGAATTCCACGTGCAGGATATATATATAGGAAGAAAAACTCCCAATTAGTCCCAGGACAGTAAAGGAAAAGAATTCAGTGAAAAGTAGCTTAACAAGAAAATTAGTTTAGATGAACCATAACCAGGGAGATATATCAATTTTATGAGCACTCTCTTTTTTTTTAAAAAAAAGCATTCATTAATGTAATCATCTGTTGTATTTATTAAATAAAGTGGTTTTCCTGTTTATTTAGTAACTCCAGGTGCAGTGCTTGGGATCAGTCTAGATAAGCATCAGATAACTGATGGGAAACTTCCTCTCACAGAAACAAATTCTCTGGAGACTGTGGGCTGGGGTGCAAATCTATATATAATGGTGTGAACTGAAAATGTTCCACTGTTATATTGCTTAGGAAGCCAATGTTTTCATAATTCATTTCCTGGTAACATATTTTTATTAGGTAAGAGTTAGCTTGGGGTGTTGATGTTTTTCGTGTATTCAGACACACTGAACCATATGTTGACAGTCCAATCTTATATGTGTCTACTCAGAAGTAAGCTCTATGGACTCCAGTGGGATTGGAGCATAGCACTGTAGCCTGAGTTATCACACTTTACTTTAACTACAGTCAAAATTAAGAGCCAACCGTGTGACATTCATATTTATCACCTGAATTCCCTATAGTGCATTTTTTAAAAACCCAATGGCCCGGTTTGCATATCACAAGCAAACCATGGTTTACTTGTGAACGTAAGAGATCTAGCCAGCAGGACTAACAAACTACAATTCCTGGTTTAGCATTATATCCAAAACGGGGGTCATGGTTTGTTTCACTCAAACAAGGCCAACTAGTAGGCCAGGAAGAAGCCTTGGCTTAATACAGTACCATGGTTTGTTTGGAGTCAGAAAAACCACAATACCTGGGTTTGGATATAATGCTAAGCCATGGATCATGGTTTGTTGTTCCCAGTGACTAGAGCAGGGGTCGGCAAACTACGGCCCACCTGGGTCCTAAATCCTAAATCCCGCGAAGCCGGAACCCGCTGCAAAGCCGAGACTCCCGCCGATGGCGTCAGTCGGAAGGGGCCGAGCGGCGGCGGCTCTGCCACTCAAACGTTGTGCCTGGTTTACCTCAGCGCAGCATGGGGATGTCTCTGCCAATAAAACACAGTGCCTGGTTTACCTCAGCGGCGTTTGATTGGCAGAGACATCTCTGTGCCGCATTGAGGTAAACCAGGCACGGTGTTTGATTGACAGAGCGCCTGCTGCTCAACCTCTTCCTCCTGTCGCTGCCGCCCCCCTGGTGCTCCTGTGGGCCAGAGAGTGGAGCGGGGGAGCTCGCTCTGCCTACCCACGAACAGCAGCGGCGGCGGCGGTGGAAGTGGCGGCAGCCCCTGGGAAGGTAAGCGCAGCGGCTGGAGCTGGGGCTGGGGGGTGGGGAAGAGGACTATTTGCCCCCCTCGCCTCTTCTTCCAGCTCCCCCCCCCCGTGCCGCTTCTCCGGCCCACCACAAGGTCTGAGGGACATTGAACCGGCCTGCTGCTAAAAAAAAATTGCTGACCCCTGGACTAGAGAGAAGGGGACCATTTTGGCCGCTCTCATATGAACCATCGTGCTTGCTGTGAGGTGAAGCTGTGCTCTGGAGTCTACTTCTGTAAGAAGTTACAGCTGCAAATCATTATGATTCTTGTTGTTGTTGTTGTTGTTGATGATTTTCAGTTATATACATTTCAATGGTTTTACAATCATTTTAACATTTTGAAACTCAGCTTTCTTCCTCCTCTTTCTGCAGTTCCTTAAATTTATGTTCCTGCATATTCCAAATTAACTTGACATTCATTCTTTCATCTACTTTAACTATAAACTCTTATAAAATTGAGGTTATTACAATATTCCTGCCAATGTTCTTACAGTATCTGTTTACATTTTGTTTGCAAATATTCAATAAACCATTTCCATTCTTTTATAAAAAGTTTGTTATCTTAATTTCTTATTTTTCTGGCAACTTTTGCCATTTCTGCATATTCCATAAGTTTTTGTATCCATTCTTCTTTCGTCGGGACGTTACAGCTGCAATCCTAAGCACCTTCACTAGTATGTAAGTCCCAATGGGATTTAAAGCAGAATCCTAAATATATTCTCTGCCAGTTACATGGAAGTAAGCCTCAATGGGCTGATTCAAGTAAGCATGAGGTTGTAGCTTACACAACCCAATCCTATGTTTGTTTACTGATTCATTAGTCCCGATTTCAATGGGGATCACTTCCAAGTAAACATACAAAGAGCTGCACTGTATGGCTTGTTGTTGTTTAGTCGTTTAGTCGTGTCCGACTCTTCGTGATCCCATGGACCATAGCACGCCAGGCACTCCTGTCTTCCACTGCCTCCCACAGTTTGGTCAAACTCATGTTCGTAGCTGCGAGAACACTGTCCAACCATCTCGTCCTCTGTCGTCCCCTTCTCCTAGTGCCCTCAATCTTTTCCAACATCAGGGTCTTTTCCAGGGAGTCTTCTCTTCTCATGAGGTGGCCAAAGTATTGGAGCCTCAGCTTCACGATCTGTCCTTCCAGTGAGCACTCAGGGCTGGTTTCCTTCAGAATGGATAGGTTTGATCTTCTTGCAGTCCATGGGACTCTCAAGAGTCTCCTCCAGCACCATAATTCAAAAGCATCAATTCTTCGGCGATCAGCCTTCTTTATGGTCCAGCTCTCACTTCCATACATAACTACTGGGAAAACCATAGCTTTAACTATACGGACCTTTGTCGGCAAGGTGATGTCTCTGCTTTTTAAGATGCTGTCTAGGTTTGTCATTGCTTTTCTCCCAAGAAGCAGGCGTCTTTTAATTTCATTACTGCTGTCACCATCTGCAGTGATCAAGGAGCCCAAGAAAGTAAAATCTCTCACTGCCTCCATTTCTTCCCCTTCTATTTGCCAGGAGGTGATGGGACCAGTGGCCATGATCTTGGTTTTTTTGATGTTGAGCTTCAGAAGCTCGAAGCACTGTATGGCTATAACCATATAATAGTTAATACATGTGTTTTAGACCCTCTTTGACTAATAGGTGTTCCAGAAAATCAGGGCTGTGACACAGACATAAGAAGGGCAGGCCTCGCACACCATGGTTGCTTTTACAAACAGAAAATTGGGTCAGGTGCTCCAAACACAGAACTCCATCAATGCCTAGTTTGGCCTACCATGGGAGAAGAATCATTGAAACACAGAATTGTTGCAATGCAATACAGGAATCTTTTGTCAAATGTGGGGCAAAGTCACACTGAATTCAGTGAAATGTCTGTGTATATAAGCATGCCTAGGATCAGGTCCAATGTCAAAATATTCAGAACGGGGCTTTACTTTTTTAAAAAAACGAACAAGCAAATAACATTTTTAAAGGTAAAGTATAATGCTATTATCTAATTAAAACAATAAAGCTGCAACACTGGAAACATAATTATGGAGTTTCCTCCCCAAAGGCAACAGCTTGGTGACATCATTTCAAAATATTAGAAAGTATTTCCAATTTTTTTTATTTAAAAAATAAATCTCACCAGGCTTTCAAAGGAGTAAATAATGTCTGCTGCTATTACTAGGCTTGGATTTAGGCTTATACTTAAAATGGAAATGTTTTAATCACCTGCCAATGAATGGCTTTTAGTAAATCTTGTTTACAGAAACTTCAGAATGCAACTATTCCAAAAAGGCTCATGCACTGTTGGAGGAAAAACAATTACAATACTGATGACAGGAAGGGTAGGATAAAATGACAGTGGACTTTTTACCTGTGGTTGTGATTATGGGCTTGAAAAGTTATTACAGAAAGTTCTTGGCATTTCCCTGGAGTCTCCAAGGATGTCAGCCAAATGCAACTTCAATTCTTGGTAGTTTACAATTGACAGTATAAAAACCAGAAGTTTTGTCTGGCTTTAGATAGTTTATCTAACTCTGTGACCAACTGAATTCAAAGTTTCCTCCCTCACTGTACAATCCTCAAACTGTTCCTGCTGTCCCTGGTTTCAATCAACAAGGCGACTGACTAGAAAAGGCTGCTTTGAAACGACAATCCCTGAAGGACAACAACACAGAAACAAAGGAAGGTTTGCTGTTGTGATGGGGGGGGGGCAGGATGACAGCCCTGCAAAGTTTCTATAGCACTATTTAGATTTAAACATCAAAGCTTTTTCTTGAAGTGTCAGACACATCTCTATCAACCTAACAAAAATCCAAGTTAGCCTTTGCAACAAAAGCAGAAAGGAAACCAAACACAGTTTTGTATTTTAAATATGGTTCACACAAAAGCAGAAAACCTTGCTGGTGTCTAAGGGAGTTAAGCTATTTCCTAACTGAAGCGGGAGCAAAGCTAGCTTTCCACAGCAGCACCACAGATCATGAATTGCAGCAAGACAAAGTGCATGCCAACACACAAAAGCTCTTTTCAGCTACACAACCACATCTGCGTTTCGAGCTCAGTCTGTGGCAACAAAACCATCTATAGCTGCAAGAGGGGAAAACATGCAACAAGTACTTACATTTTTCAGCTTTCTGCTACAGTCAAGATTCCTGGATGTGCACACACAACAAGAAAGGAGAAAGAAATATCAGAAACGAGAAACTCTTTCCAAGAGCTTGTATTATGCAGTCGGTCACATGTTCCCCCTAACAAAAGCCTGCAGGATGTGTCTGCTGGGTAGAAACACATGAAGGCAACTGGGAAGATAGAGAGCAATCATTCATTTGGTTTATAGCATGAAAACATGCTCCCAATGTTACCAGAGTCAACAAAGCTACAAAGTAATGCAGGTTAGCAGCCCTTCCTCAATGGAACTCATAGCTGCCAAGTTTTCACTTTTCTCGCGAGGAAGCCTATTCAGCATAAGGGAAAATCCCTGTAAAAAAGGGATAACTTGGCAGCTATGATGGAGCTAAACCAGCGCAAACACACACACACACACACACACACACACACACACACACACACACACACACACACAGGCAAATTGTGCCCAGTATCTTGCTCAATTTATTAACTTTTGTTTGTATTTACTTCTTTATAGGGTTGACAAATCAGGTGAACGGCAAGAGAGAGGCTGTTGGACTGGAATCCATTTGCGGGTTTGACACTAACTCCGCTGAGTCAAATTGGTTTGCTGACATCAAATGGGAACGAGTCCCATCAATGGCTGGATGTACCCATCTCCACCATCTGCCAATGAAGCAGGCTCTTTCCTAACGTAGCTCATAAGAAATGTGTTCGGCTTTCAGGCGTCGTAAAATCCAGCTTGCTCGTGCAACGGTAGTGTAGTAGCTGAGATTGTGAGTGAGAAGTCCCTGGTGCAAATCTCGCCTCAGCCAAGAAGTCTGCAGGTGACTTTAGGCAAATCGCTATTTCAGCCTCTATCGCCTATTTGCAACAGGGAGATAAGACTTAGCTACTTTCAGGGTTGTTGCACAGATGAGGACGAGAATGTACCCTATTCGGGTGTCAGAGCAACTCCTATAACATGGGTAGGCCAACAAAGTCCCGGGGGCTGGATCTGGCCCAATCGCCTTCTAAATCTGGCTCGCGGATGGTCTGGGAATCAGCGTGTTTTTACATGAGTAGAATGTGCACTTTTATTTCAAATGTATCTCTGGGTTATTTGTGGGGCATAGGAATTCGTTCATTCCCCCCCCCCAAAAATATATATATAGTATGGCGCCCCACAAGGTCTGAGTGTCAGCGAAAAAGTTTGCTGACCCCTGTCCTATAACAAAGCGTACATTGGAGCAGAGGGCATCTGCCAAGCCCTGCACTTACCTGGCCTCCTGGCAAGCTTACCAGCTGAAGGAGAAGGAAGGGCCAGGTGGCAGGCATGGTGCAAGCACACCACCAGGAACTCTGAATTGGCTCCACTGGTGTGCTTGCCCTGCCCTGCCCACCCTTACACCTCACCCCTCCTGGTAAGCAGCAGGGACTCCCCTAGCAGTAAGCTGGGTTAAGTGCCACTATTGGACTGGTCAGAGTTCAAAATTGTACAGGGATACTTCATGTGCAGAGGAATATCCCAGCTCCAGATCTTTGCCCCGAAGCTCATGGGAGGCTGTAAAAATGTAGTCATGGCAGGGGGTTAGCTATTTTCCCCACTCCAGTGCTGGTTCACACAAATATAGCTAGAGTGGTGCATGCTCTAGTTATCTCCGCTTGGACTACTGCAATGCGCTCTATGTGGGGCTACTTTTGAAGGTGACCCGGAAACTACAACTAATCCAGCTAGACTGGTGACTGGGAGTGGCTGACAAGACCATATAACTCTGGTCCTGAAAGACCTACAAAGGCTCCCACTACATTTCCAACTAATCTAACTTTTAGAAAACATCTGAAGGCAGCCCTGTTTAGGGAAGTTTTTAATGTTTGATTTTTTACCGTGTTTTTAATATAATGTTGAGAGCCACCCAGAGTGGCTGGGCATAAATTATTATCATTATAATTATTACTAACAACCGGCTTGGACAAGTAACATTTTGCTAAAGCACTTTGTAAATGCTAAGGATTACCCTCCATCCCCATCACCATTTTGCACGGTCATGTTTTGAGGTCATTCTGCCTCCTTTTGGTGGCACTGCTCCCACCCCCAGCCCCCCGCAAAAAATATCACAACCATTTGTGCCCCATTCTATGTACTTTGCCTGAAATGGCTGCTTACCCAGTCATGGGGTGAGCAGCTGCTCCCTTCAGCGGCCTGGAAGGGTCCATCTGTGTAGACCTGTGTGTTGTGGTAAAGGTAAAGGCACCCCTGACCATTAGGTCTAGTCGTGACCGACTCTGGGGTTGCGGTGCTCATCTCGCGTTATTGGCCGAGGGAGCCGGAGTACAGCTTCCAGGTCATGTGGCCAGCATGACAAAGCTGCTTCTGGCGAACCAGAGCAGCACACGTAAATGCCGTTCACCTTCCCGCTGTAGCGGTACCTATTTATCTACTTGCACTTCGACGTGCTTTCGAACTGCTAGGTTGGCAGGAGCTGGGACCGAGTAACGGGAACTCACCCCGTCGCGGGGATTCGAACTGCCGACCTTCTGATCGGCAAGCCCTAGGCTCTGTGGTTTAACCCACAGTGTCCCCTTGTCTTGTGGAGGAACTATTAATCCTGGGCCTGACCCTGTTATGAGCAGCCCTCCACCAGGGGGGCTGTGAGTGATATACACCCAATGCCTCAGCCTAGTGACTAGTTCAACCTACATCTGAAATCAATAAAGTTGTGGCCATTTTTTTAAATCCCAGAACGTTGTCCTGTCCAGTGATCTCACCTTCACAGGCCCCTGGGGAGGGGTCACTGTGACTGGGTCCGCAATGAAGACTCACTTGCACAGACATAAACGGGATTTGGCATGCCATGGCAGTATTACATATTGAGCACAGAAGTGCACAGGCTTGGGCCACACGTCAGGAATGTGAGCATTAGACAGAAGACTACTGTTCTTTGACAGTTCATCTTCTGGGAAACAGCTGGGTTAAGATTTTGTGGGAAGTCACAGCTGGTCAAGAGGAACCTGGGATTACGTCCGATGTCAGTGCACCTTCCTCTAGCAGCCCATTTGATTCGATTTGGCTTCTACTTGACACTTGAGCTCAGTCTAGATAAACAACACAGCCTGTGACCCTCCAGATAACAGCATTTACACGGCTGAGTGAAATCCAGAGGTTGCACTGACGGGTGGGGACACATTTTTAAATGCTATATGAGCAAATAAAGGGCAGTCGCTGGGGTAACAGAGAAACAAATAAAATACCATGGTTCTTAGCCATTTTACATTCCTCAATCTAAACTTGTTTAGAACGCAGAGACCTGAAAGGAAAGCTGGTGAAAAGGGTCCATTCTTCTGGCCTAAGATACCAGGAAGGTTCGAAGCTGCTGGAGCTGAAAAGGGGGAGCATTGCTGTAATCAAGAGTCCCAAGAAAACTGCTTTTGGTTTCTGGGAGGGACACCCAGAGAGCTCATGAAGGATCTTTTAGCAAGGGTTGGCGTCATGGGTGACCATACTAAGTCCCAAGGAAGCTAATGTTGCTTGTTTCCAATTCCTTCAACAGTGGTACCTTGGTTCTCGAACGAAATCCGTTCCGGAAGCCCATTCAGCTTCCGAAACATTTGAAAACCGAGGCGCGGCTTCCCATTGGTTACAAGAGCTTCTTGTACTCAGTGGAAGCTGCATCGCATGTTTGGATTCCGAAAAACGTTCAAAAACGGAAGCATCTACTTCTGGGTTTTCGGCGTTTGAGAACCGAAACATACGACAACAGAGGCGTTCAGGAACTGAGGTTCCATTGTATTCTTAAAGAGAGTTCATAGTTCTAGGTAACACAATAATCACGTTGCCAAAACTGCAGAGCCCACTATAGGCAGGATCAAGTGTTGGAAAAGTCATGTGATTTGAAGTAAGAGCAGGCGAGGTCTGCTAAGGAAAAGAGGAATTCTTCAGCCAAGTCTCCAAGATCTAAAGCCAGAAAGTGGATCAATGTAGGAACTCAATCATGAGGTTTCTGTGTTCAGTTCCAGATACTGCTTAGGGCCGACATTGGTTTTACCAGGATTCAGCCCCACCCCATGTGTTTTTCAAGTTCTCACAAGGGATTCTTACTCACCCTTTCAGAACTAGGGCCTTAGCTGTCTGAGTGGACTCAGTGATCAGTGGACTCCACAACTAATCCTTGCTGGATAAACTAGATTGTTCCAGGGAATGATCCAAATGTGATTGATGCAGCCCTGGGCCTGAACAGAACTTAAATGTGAGACCATATTGGAACTG
Organism: Zootoca vivipara; assembly: GCF_963506605.1. Taxonomy (NCBI): domain Eukaryota; kingdom Metazoa; phylum Chordata; class Lepidosauria; order Squamata; family Lacertidae; genus Zootoca; species Zootoca vivipara. The sequence goes on along the minus strand of NC_083284.1, from coordinate 59,078,151 downwards.
TGTTTGCACACACACACAGCTGGAGCAAATTGGGAGAAGGGCAGGGATAAACATCACCAATAAAAACATACCTATTTATCCCCACTGCAGTGTTTGTTGCTGTGTGTATATGAGTGGGTGGGTGGCAAGGGATAGCTATTTTGCTGAATTCCTTCTCTCTCATGCACACTCAGACACACGGTCTACCATTTTCATCAAAAGCTAAACAGGCTGATGGTTTGTTTAATCATAGGGCCATCAAGCTTTTGAGGATCCTTTAATGAGCACTATAAACCATCTTGAAAGCCCCTTTAATCTGCAACAACAAGGTACTTAATTTCTCTGCCTACTTAGAAGCATTGGTAGCATAAATATGAACAAGTGCCATAAATTTAAGCTGCTTTTTTTAAAAAAACAAATGCTTTAATCTCAATGCCACCCTAGCATACATTTTCAAAGCATCAGGTTATATTTTAATCAAGACTGGAATTTAGACCTTTCAGTGCCCCAGGCAAAATGTTAAAACTAAATATTTTGCACAGGATTCTGGTTCCATGGAGCTGGGCAGCCCTTTTTGCTCATCCCACTGGGACTTTCCAATCCCCATGTGGGGAGGAGGTCCTCCTTCACATGCCCCATACCATCTCAGACATGCCTGACTGGTTGGGTATCGCCATCCTTTATGCACCTCTCTGGGAACCAATGAACCAGCATTTTGTTTATTGGGTCACCTACCCAAGCACCAACCCTACTCCTGTTTGGCCTGCTCATCATCTTCAGCAGCTTCCGAGTCCCCTTTCTTGTTACATGCATCTTCCAATGACATTTGGACCTTGTTCCTTCATGGATCAGTTCCTGTGCTCCTGGGCACAAAAGAATTCCCCCCTGCCTTTGCTACAACAACAAGAAGTGCTTCATTGGCAGCAGTCTAGGCAGGGGAGGAGGAAGTGGGGGTGGACCACCCCAGGTGTCTTCGCTGAGGGGGGAGGCATTTGGCGCACCACCCACCCGTGACTCCCAAGGCTACCCCAAGCCGTCAGGGGAAGAGGGAGCTATGCCACTTTGCTGGCGGCCTTCCCCCCCTTTCCCCTTCGTTTTGACAGCTCGGGGGAGGCTTGGGAGTTGCGGGCGGGTGGCGCACCAAATGTCCACCAGTGGCAGCTTGTTCCACCCCCGGCTGTAGGCCGCGTGCACCTGAGTGGCTATCCCACGCCTGGAAGGGCACCCTCTGCGCCCCTCAAGAGCATGCTCCGCCCCCCTCAGGAGTGCGCGGACATATGCTCTGCCGCTGAGTCCAGGGTAAAGTGTAGTGCACAGATCTTTAAAACTGGTGTTCCCTTTAGTGATTCTCTAACTCATGGGTATGCCAACTAAGGCCCGGGGGCCGGATCCGGCCCAATTGCCTTCGAAATCCAGCCCGCAGACGGCCCGGGAATCAGCGGGTTTTTACATGAGTAGAATGTGTCCTTTTATTTAAAATGCATCTCTGGGTTATTTGTGAGGCATAGGAATTTGTTGATTCCCCGCTCCCCCCCCCCAAAAAAATAGTCCAGCCCCCCACAAGGTCTGAGGGACAGTGGACTGGCCCCCTGCTGAAAAAGTTTGCTGACCCCTGCTCTAACTCAACTTTTACTGCTGAGACCAATGTGCACTGTACAGCTCTTACAGGATGTATAAAACAAAACAAAAAATTCATTAAATAACATAAATGCTGCTAAATAGGGCGTGAAACGAAGAATGCACAATTCAAAAGTCAGTTGCCACCGCCTGCATTTTCATTCACGCAGCGCCATTTTTTCACATTCTTTTTTTTCTTTGGGTCTTGGGATCTGCTGTTAAACTCAGACTGAAACAGAAGGCCCACTTTTAATCTTATGCCAATAGCAGCTCATGTGTTGGGATGAAGCCATGGTGCTGCCCTCTAGCCACTGGCATTGCTGCCGTTTACCTGGACAAGGCTGGGATGGGGAAGAGCGGCAGGGTTATGCAGGTGCACAGGTGGGAAAGATGAATTGGCTCTTCCGGTGCACCTGCACCACCCCGGAGCATGATTTTCATTCGGATTCTGCACTCCTCCAAATTTCCACTGCTGTTCTTGGCTCAAAACAACAACAATAATAATCCAAAAAATTGTGTTTTTTTAAAAAAAATGATAAAATGTTTCAAAATGCACATATTGAAATAAGATGTGCATTTAAATATCATTTCGTGATAAAGTACACATTTTTGAACTGTCAAATGGATCTTTTTAAAAAAAGAACTTCGGTTAGATGAGAAAATGGGGGCAGAGTAGACTTCTGAATGAATGTGAAATTGGCATAGACCAGCTAAAAAAAATGATCCCCCCATTCCTTGTTAGGAGCTACCACTGGCGCAAGAATACAGCACATAGAGTAGGCTAGAGAAAGCCATGAATCTTGAAATTCTACACCCCTTTCCACATAGCAAAAAATATATTATAGATATAATGCAGGCATGTAATTCCAGAAATGTAGGTATTGTGTTACTTACCTGACTGTTGCTTTGCTTGAGTTGTCCTGCAGGTCTACTGGGTCAAAAAGCTGAGATTCTTTAAGCCCCAATTCCTTACAGCCTCTTAAGAACAAGGCAATATTGTCCTGAAATGAAGCAAGCAAAACTGATGTCGTCTTGTAATCACAGAAGATTATCTCCTTCCCCTTCCTAACCTAGATCACCTGGATGATTTCTAGTTTACTTAGTCTTCCAAATCTGGACCCAACATGTAGCTTTGTTATGTAATAAAGTAAAGTCGTGAAATATAAACTCAAATGCATCATATCTATCCATTGGTGTAGGGCAGGCATCCCCAAACTTCGGCCCTCCAGATGTTTTGGACTACAATTCCCATCTTCCCCGACCACTGGTCCTGTTAGCTAGGGATCATGGGAGTTGTAGGCCAAAACATCTGGAGGGGTGCAGTTTGGGGATGCCTGCTGCAGGGGGTTCACTGGTCCTCATTTTTCGTAGGAAAAAAACTGTGACAGTTTTGTGACTAGCTTATACTATATATAAACCACAAGAACCGTGACATACACCCAGAGATAAATGAAGTTTGCAAGTGAGGTACAGTCATACCTTGGCCTGTGTTTGCGAACGCCTCTGTTTACAAACGCTACAGACCCATCTGGAACGGATTAATTCACTTTCCATTACTTTCAATGGGAAAGTTCGCTTCAGGTTAAGTACGGACTTCCGGAACCAATTACACTCATACTTCAGGTTAAGTACGCTTCAGGTTGAGTACTCCGCGGACCCGTCTGGAATGGATTAATCCACTTTCCATTACTTTCAATGGGAAAGTTCGCTTCAGGTTAAGTACGCTTCAGTTTAAGTACTCCACAGACCATCTGGAATGGATTAATCCACTTTCCATTACTTTCAATGGGAAAGTTCGCTTCAGGTTAAGATAGGATATCTTTATTGTCGTTGTCCCCTTGCGGGAACAACGAAATTACTCGGTTGAAACATCCACTCAGATAAAGCATTCCGCATAATCCAAAATTACAAAACCTAATTAAAAACAGTAAATATAATACAAAATAACAAGTAAAATAAGATGACTTCAAAGTCCAGATTTTCCATTTAAGGCCAAAACCGCTCTAGAGAAGAAACTGTTCCTGAGACGGCTCGTTCTTGCCTGCATTGTTCTATATCTCCGTCCCGATGGCAGGAGCTCAAAGAAATGGTGACCAGGGTGCGTTGGATCTCTTGATATGTCTAGTGCTTTTCTATGGCACCTGGTGGTGTAGATTTGTTACGCTTCAGTTTAAGTATGCTTCAGTTTAAGTACAGACTTCCGGAACCAATTGTGGTTGTAAACCGAGGTACCACTGTATAGATAGGAGGTCACAAGTGAGGTATAGATAGGAGGTCACAATTTTTACCTAAGAACAAGCAAAGGACCCACTCGCCCCTTTGCAGAGAGGGTTGGACAGATTTCAGGCCTGCAGGATCTACTTTGGTGTTTACTTGAACCCTGAGATCCATCAACTGGAGCCAAGTACAAAAGACATAACAGGCCTAGGAAGGTGACATCCTTTGTGTAGTGATCTGAAATATCTAGCTCAGTGAGATCTTGGAAGAGATGGTACAATAAGAGTGCTTGAATTACAGGAAGGCCGGGGGGGGGGGCAGTCCCCTTAACTTAAGTTGACTAACACAAGAGTGGATTTCATTAAGGGTTGGCCGATGTTTTCTCTCCAGAATTCAAGTACAAGTGCGATACTCACTCAACGTAGTGGCAATAATGAGTGTCACCACGAGAGTATGACTAAATAAATGGCGTATTTTTTGCTTTTGCTGCTTGTAAAATTATAGCCAAGGTAGATACTTTATAAGTTTGGTTGATTATTCATGTCTGTATTGTGGCAAAATGTAACTTATTTGCAAACTTGTATTCTGAAGCCACTTCTGTTTTATCTCCACCAATGGCTAGTGCAAAATACAAATCAGATTTGACAACAGAATAAGTAAACTCATATTGTGATATTTATTTTTAGCTAGCCCTTAATGTAAAACAAAACAAAAAACAAAAAACTCCAGAGGGAAGAGTCTTATTTAAGTCTCAACTACCACTGGGATTTCTTTTGCATAACCAGGGACTTATTGAGGAAAACTGTCCCTCCTTTCGAGCTTGTCTGTTCCTTTTCAACCTCATTGTTTGTTTTGTACTTCTACAGTTTCGCAAGAGTTGCACTCTTTATTATTTCAGTGTGCAGTGATCAGTTCACTAATCGCAATGGCATCTGGCATGCCAACATCAGCACACTCACAGCTTGCAGTCACTGCCAGCCTCGTTGCAAAAATCCTAGACTGAACTTTTAGAGACTTCCATGTTCTCTGAATTTAGCCCGTAGTCCAGAAGCCAGAAAGTGAAGGCAAGGGCTAAAAGAAACAAGTACTTCTTCCACAGAAGAAAGTGTATACTTATGAGCTTTTGTCTATTTCCCACCTTTCCTCCTATACCTCTGAACCCTGCAGCATTCTGCAAGGGGGATGACAGCTACACTAACATCAATTGGAGAGGGGGAAATCTTTATTACATTTCGTTCCACCCATCTCTTACACATGAGCCATTCCGTTTTAGTTTCACAGCCACTCTGTGAGATAAGTGACACCCAAAGGCACCCACAAGAAGATTCATTCATAGCTGAGCAGAGATTCAAAAAACCCTAGGCTTCCTGTTCAAGTCCAACGTTGCCCCTAAACCAAAGTCAATTTCGAGGGTTGCAGAAAGAGTCTCCCTTTGATGTATAATTTCTCCCCCAGGCTTCCTTCTTGCTATCTGCAAGAATTTTCTAAAGACCTTTATGGATGAAATTAACTTTCTGTGTGTATTTGTGCAGGGAGGGGAATGCTTCCTTGGTGATGTTTTGAGTAGAATGGTCAGGTTCAGAACCAACCTAAAAAGGGAATAAAGGTTAGACACAAGTGTGTTTACAGCGTTATTTATTATTTATTTCATCAGGATTTATTGAAATTGTATCTCTCAAAAGAGCATGAGGCCAGTTAGGCTAGGTAGGCACACACACACACACACACACACACACACACACACACACACACCTATATGAGAGATTTTCAGTTATATACATTTCAATAGTTTTACAATCATTTTAACATTTCAAAACGACTTCCCTCCCTCTCTTTCCGCGGTTCCTTGAATTTATTTTTTAATCTTTCCTGCATGTTCCAAATTAACTTTATTAACTTATTAATAAATGAGTAAGTTATTTATTCATCTACTTGAAAGATATACTCTTACAAAACTGCAGGTTATTACAATATTCCTGCCAATGTTCTTATCTGTTTACAGTTTGTTTGTCAATATTCAATAAACCATTTCCATTCTTTTATAAAAAGTTTGAAATCTTGATTTCTCCCCACCCCCGGTAAGTTTTGTCATTTCTGCATATTCCACAAGTTTTTGTATCCATTCTTCTTTCGTCGAGACTTCTTCTTTCCATTTTTGGTCAAATACACTCCTGAGCAGTTGGTGTTCTCAAATGGGGAACAAATGGATAGGGATGGCTCCCATTCTTGCCCTCCGCCTATAAGGAGATCTTGCAGAAATTACCACCATAGCTGCCAAGTACCCCGTATTCCCCGGAAAACCCCCGTTTTTCCTTACCATTTCCCGGCGGTCTCCTCTCCTGTAAATCTCCCTTAAATCCGCTCCTGCCAGCAGCCATTTTTCTGGTGCTGGTTTGCCCATCTATGGGCACCAGAAAATGGCTGTTGCTGGCGCCGGAAATACGCATGCCCAGTGGCCATCTTAGGGGTGGCCACATGGTGGCGGCCACATGGCCACCCCTAAGATGGCCGCCGGACAACTTCCAGTGCCGCTGCTGCTGCTAATCCCATATTTTTCTGCAGGAGACTTGGCAGGTATGATTACCACTGTGGTGCGAGAAGTTAAGTACCCCTCACACTGATACAGGAATGTAGTGTTACAGAGGTTGTGCCCCCCCACCAATCTCTGCCAAGTGGTAGCAAGATTCCAGGGTTACGTTTCCATTGGGAAAGCAAGGCACAGCAGAGGCTAGTGTCTTTAAAAAATATGGTTTATTGTACACATCCTTACAGCTGGACGCCTTTAATGCAGGGGGTGCAGAACATTATGCCCCAAGAGAATCCCTCGTTGCTCCTCTCATAGCTTCAGCAAGACTGGCTCCAGAGCAGCAGTCAGTCATGATGACCCCTGGTTTCCCGGTACGGCCTCCTCCAGCCATTGTCACATGGAGTTCTCCTACTTCCTCCTACATTCCTCCCAGAATGCCTTGCCAAACGCAACCCCCCCCCTTCTGTAAGCTTGCCCCCCTTCTCCAGACCTCTGTTTATAAATGGGTACCATCACGCCCCCATTACCCTGGCAACCTCCTTTTCCCAGACCCAAGCATCTTCCTTTGATGGGCCATCAACACCTTTGCCATGCTAAATAAATAGCACCCCAGGGGAGGACTCTCAGCACTGAGTAATTTCTGGCATCCAGTAATTTCTAACATCCACTAACTCCTTAGAATCATGGGTGCTTTTGCACTCCCGGACCCTGGTACCCCAAATCTGTAACAGTATAACGGGGACATGGGACACGGGTGGCGCTGTGGTCTAAACCACTGAGCCTAGGGCTTGCGGATCAGAAGGTCAGCGGTTCGAATCCCTGCGGCGGGGTGAGCTCCCATTGCTCAGTCCCAGCTCCTGCCAACCTAGCAGTTCGAAAGCACATCAAAGTGCAAGTGGTAGATAAATAGGTAGCGCTCCGGTGGGAAGGTAAACGGTGTTTCCGTGCACTGCTCTGGTTTTGCCAGAAGCGGCTTAGTCATGCTGGCCACATGACCCGGAAGCTGTCTGCGGACAAACGTCGGCTCCCTTGGCCAGTAAATCGAGATGAGTGCCCAGAGTCATTCACGACTGGACTTAACTGTCAGGGGTCCTTTACCATTTTGTTTTTTTATAAAGGGGATCAAAATCATAGATCTTAATGGACAAAGCAATCACATGAAACCACCACCACAAACAGGAAACTCTCCTTACCAACAAATAAATGTTGAAAAGTAGACATTTCAAGATGACAATGATCAACTGCATCGCCAACTGGCAAGTTTCAAAAAGCTTCTTTTAAACATGGGGCTGTTATTAACGCAACTTTATTTCTTCCTTCTCGCCTTGTGCTTCCCCCCTCCCCATCAAATTAAGCAACATTACCTTTCATTTAAAGCCAATGAGCAGGGACCATTGGTCAAGGCTTGACACGAGGAAGGCTGTCAAGCTGCACAGATGCATAGTCAGGTGGGAGAGACGGCCAACCTTCAAGTGTATCCATTATACCCACTAAAGATGGTCTCCTCGAGAGCAACCAGAGCGGCCTGCCAGTAGCCACCACACCCCTAACAAATCGCTATTCCCAAATGGCAAGCAGCAAAATAGCTACAGCTACCAAAAAGGGGGAAAGGGTTCATTCCTCCTCAAGTTCGCGACCTCCGAAAGGGACGAGCAACAGATTCCTTTCCTCTTTTAAAATTAAACATCTACTTCTTACAAGCCAAAGAATGCGATCCATAATCTCTTTAATAGTTTAGGCACCCTCCACCCCTGCCAACTCCAACAAAATTGTGTTGCTGTGGGATAGCCACACTTTAAACATTTTCCACTCAGGGTTTTGCAGTGTTTGTGTGTGTCAGCGTTATATAAAACAAAGCCTAAGGGAAAAGTCGTCAAACAAACAACTTCTTGTTCAATAACAATTTTCTTACTGCTTTTGAAATAACAGCAAAACCGACAAACTAAAGACACTTTCATAATTCTTGGAGCAATATGAAGGCAATTAACAATTACAGTAAGCAAAGTGCCCCCCAAAATCACTGTAGTTTTGCAACCAGGGTGAAAATCAGTACAGTTCTTCAAATTCCATGGCATCTGGCTGTATTCAGACATAGGCAGAACCTGCTCCTTGATCTCAGGAACCACCCTACAAAATTTGGTTGTGATGACTAAAGTAGTGCCCAAATGCATGGCAAACAAACAACTTTCTAAAATGTACAGCAGTTTCTACAGAGCAAGAATTATAATTTCCCTATGTTCCTTATGTGATTTATGAATTATTAAGTTTTTAAAAAATATTTTTTGTACCGAAGATTTGCTTACAAAAGCCTTTTCCTGCGGAACAAAGAGGACAATTTCCAGCTTTCACCCCTTATTTTTGTTTTCGTCTTTTCAAGGGAAACTTTCCAAGGTATTGTGATCTTCTCCTGAGAAGCCTCAACTAAAACAGTTCCTTCAAAATCATGTCGAAATCTACTCTTTAAGCCAGTTCATATGTCTAAAACAAGCATTAAAGCATGGGGGGGGGACTGTTCGAGAGATTGTGTAATGGCACTCATGAAAAATTAAGTGCTTAATTTGTGATCAGATAAAAACTATGGACAGAGAGAGAGAGAGAGCATTTGAGGCCAACCGGAACAAATTACCAATTCAATCCGATGCTAACTTGCTGGCAGGATGGATGGACCAGAAAGCACACAGAACTGTGACCAAGAAGGTGGGGTGAGCTACACCCCACAGTCGTATTTAGATTTGAATCCCAATATCAAAACATTACAATGAATAAATAATTTTCACAGGTGTGCCAAGAGTCAAGGCTCCAGTTAAAGGCATGCTTTTGGATCTCATTGCATAGAACGTAAGGGGTGGGGATGGGATTGAAAGCAGGTGGCATCTCTCCTTCTACAGCTCCTGACAGCAAGGGCTAGCATACTACTGTCCTTGTGGGGCAGCGGAAGGAGTGGGCAAGAAGGGTCAAATACAAAGCATCGTCAAAACATGATTGGTTCCCAGGGATACTAATCACAGGCATGTCCCCTGCTAAGAGCTGATCCACAAACATCTGGAATAAGCTGCTGGGACTGTACCACTTCAGATTTCAGAGAACAGCATTTCCCAATCTAAAAATAAAATAATATATAAAGAAATGCCCGCCCTTGGGTTCTACTACAGCATCTCTTGACTTTCTAGTTTTCTATATGCAAGAAGTACTGGATAGCATCTTAATCTTGAGGCTGTGGGTTTGAACCTCATGTTGTACAAAAGATTCCTGCATTCTGGAGCTGGGCTAGAGGACCCTGTGGCCCCCTTCCAACTCTACGATTCTATGTTTCTATGACACGTCATAGGCATCATAAGATAGGGTTGCCATATTCCTAAAATTGAAAATCCGGACAGAGTTGTTGATTTGGGGGGGGGGGCATCTCCCCTCCAAAAAAATATTCATTTGCGGGCTTTTCTTTGATTTTGATTTTTTAAAAATCACCCTACTTGCCATACGTCAGAGGTTTTTACCAGACATTTTGCTAGTTCAGCAAAAATCCACCCGAATGCCATTTTTCTGAGCGATTCCTGGGCATGTCTGGGAAAACCCAGATTTATGGCAGCCCTATCATAAGAGGCTCTCTAGTGAGTATTGTGTCCCGTTCTGATCACCACAATTTAAGAAGGATGTTGACAAGCTGGAATGTGTGCAGAGGAGGGTTACCAAGATAATCAAGGGTCTAGAAGCCAAGCCGTATGAGGAATGGTTGAAGTTTAGCCTGGAAAAGAGGAGACTAGGAGGAGATATCATAGTCACTGTGAGGGACAGGGGATATCGCGAAGTCCCTCCCCTCCTGAGTTCAAGCCAATCACCGAGCACAGGGGAAAGCAGAGAGAGTTCCGATTCCAGTAGGGAAGCAGGAAGTCGGGTCCGAGGCTCAGGCAAGGTAGAGGAGCCAGGGTCCCAGGCGGGACAGGAAGGGGCGAATAAGGGAGGGAGACCCATCCCCCCAACGCCAGAACTACGCAGAAAGAGGAGGGGAAAGAGGATGGGTCTGCCAAAGCTTTTGTGTTGGAGAAAGACGCGCCAAAAGCCATTAGGAGGTTCTGAAACCGACTGATCACATCACTCCGTGTAAATAGCATGACTTCAGCACTGTAAATACGCAGCACCAATAAAAGAATAAAATGCAGAGCTGCGTAGCGTCGTTACTCTGAAGTAGTCCACTCCGGCCACTGTGACAGCAACCTCCTAATCCTTTTTGGGCTACTTTGGAGTTGCCGGGATGAGCGTGTCAGAGGCGGAGAAATGGCGGCAGATCGCGGAGCAAGCCCAGCAAGAACTGCAGCAGCTGTCGCTGCAGGCGCAGGGGGAATTGAAGGCAGCTAAAGAAGAGACTAGGAAGGTCCAGGACGACCGGCTACAACTTGCGGAACAGGTGAGAGCGCTACAGGAAAGAGAGCAGGAATTAAGGGCGGTGGCGGTAGACCTCCAAAACAAGCTGGATGCAGAGAAAAACAAGGCGGGAGGGGCACCCCAAGTCCAAGTGCTGCCAGGAAGGAGAGCCGGGACGCTAGTAAGCAAGTTCAATGGAGACCCGAGGGAATATCAGGGCTTTGAGACTGAGATTGTGTATGCTCTTGAGCTGCACCACGCTGAGTTCCCTGATGATGAGCACAGGGTAGCGTTTATTGTGGAGCACCTTACCGGGGCAGCCAGGGAGTGGCTAAGACCGTTAATCGCAACAAAGAATCCTTGCATGAAGAATGTCAAACTATTTCTAGAAGGTTTGAAAACGATGTATTCGTCCGATAGTCATATGGACCAGACTAAGGAGGAACTTCATAATTTACGCCAAGGAAATATGACAGTTCGCGCGTATTGGGCGAAATTCACCATGCTGGTGCACAGATTGGGGTGGGAACTCGAGTCACCCCCAATGCAAGCGGCGTTCTACTTGGGGTTGCATGAGGAGGTGAAGGATGAGCTCTCGAGAGGTCCAAAGCCCAGTAATATGGATCAGCTGAGCAAAGCGGCTCTGGCGGTGGGGGTGAGACAGGAATCCCGGTGGAGCGACAAGCAAGCAACGCGCGCAAAGCGGGCTTGGTTCCCACGGTCGCAGGAAAAGCCACTCCCCCAACAACCCTTTCAAGCCACGCCTGGGGCCAGTCAGGACCAGGAACCCATGCAGATTGATAGCGCGTGCGCGCGGGCTTTTCAAACCCCAGCGGCGCCAAGACGCAAGGAGGGAAGGGGTGGGAATTGCTTTCTCTGCAACTCCCCCCAGCATCGCGTCAGGGACTGCCCACATCGCAGGGAGTGGCAAGGAAAGGCGGGAACGGTTGTGCCCTCCCCCGCTGACGCAGCACCACAGCAGGGAAACGGGAAAGCCTGGCTGCAGGAGACAAGGGGCAGCAGCCAGGCACAGTCAGCAGACAACAGCCCCAGCCCACCCACCCGCACAGAGAGGAGCAGAGCCAGCCCACCCCTCCCAGAGCAGGAGTGGTTCTAGAAGTGACGCTCACGCTCCCAAATGGCTATCCCCTGACGGTCCTCGCCCTAATTGACAGTGGGGCGTCAGCGAACTTCTTCTCGAGAAACTTTGCAGAAGAGCACCAGATCCAGCTTCTGCAGCTGGATTTTCCTCTGCACGTGGCAACCATTGACGGCAGAGAGCTGCTGGGAGGGGCCATCACTCATCAAACCCCCCCCATGAGAATGACGGTGGGAAGGCACTCTGAGACACTGGCATTCAACGTCACCACCATCTCAGACCCCCCCATCGTCTTGGGCATGAGCTGGCTGGCGCGCCACGACCCCTCCATCAGTTGGCACCAGAGATGCATCACTTTTGGATCGGACTTTTGCCTGGAACATTGCATGCAGCACCAACCAGGGGAGGGGCCTCCGATAGCCACGGTGGCCACCATGCACGTCAAAGGGGGTGAGGCGATACCCAAGCCGTACTGGGACCTGCAGGAGGTCTTCAGCGAAGCGGAGTCCGACCACCTACCCCCACACAGGCCTTTTGACTGCCAGATCAACCTGGTGCCAGGGGCAACTATACCCCCAGCCAAGCTGTACGCCATGTCAGACCAGGAACTGGAGGATCTGCGTGCTTTCATCGACAAGAACCTCAAGCGGGGGTTCATCAGAGAAAGCAAGGCAGCAGGGGGCAGCCCGGTCTTCTGGGTGGACAAGAAAGACACGCAACAGCGCCGTCTTGTGGTGGATTTTAGACGACTGAATTCAGTGACAGAGCCAGTGGCTTTCCCCATGCCCAGAGTGGATGATCTCCTGACAGCGGCACGCAGGGGCAAGATTTTCACCAAGCTAGACCTGAGGGGGGCGTACAACTTGATCAGGATCCGGGAAGGCGATGAATGGAAAACCACGATGTTCACGCCTCTGGGCTCTTTTGAATATCTGGTGATGCCCTTCGGGTTGCAAGGGGGCTCAGCATGCTTCCAGGCCTTCATGCACCACGTCCTGGGGTCCCTCCTTTTCAGGAAATGCTTGGTCTTCCTGGATGACATCCTTATCTACTCCGATGACCCAGTGCAGCATGTGAAGGATGTCAGGGAGGTGTTGCAGCGCCTGAAGGAGAACCACCTGTATGTGAAGCTGGAGAAGTGCAAGTTTCACACCAAGGAGGTGGACTTCCTAGGCTACAAGCTGTCAGACAAGGGGCTGGCGATGGACAAGGACAAGGTGCAGGCCATCCTGGACTGGCACAGCCCCAGGACGCGCAAAGATGCCCAACGCCTACTAGGCTTCGCCAACTTCTACAGGAAGTTCATCAAGAACTTCTCTCGCGTTACGGCTCCCATCACTGACTGCCTGAGAGGCAAGCAGAAGTTCAGGTGGACACCAGAGGCACAAGCAGCGTTTGAAAGCCTCAAGAGGGTGTTCGCCTCAGACCAGAACCTGTTCCACGTGGTTCAGGACGCGCCCCTACGCGTGGAGACAGATGCTTCTGATAAAGCTGTGGGCGCCATTTTGTTGCAACTGGACGCCAACAGAGAGTGGAGACCCTGTGCCTTCTTCTCCAGGAAGTTGACCCAGCCAGAGCGAAACTACACGGTGTTTGATCGGGAACTTCTTGCGATCCACGCTGCGTTCCAGCACTGGAGACACTTCCTGGTGGGCGCCAAGCACCCCATCCAGGTGTGCACAGACCACAAGAACCTGGAGTTCTGGAGAACTGCCAGGGTGCTCAACCAGCGGCAGATACGGTGGGCAGAGTTCTTCTCGAACTTCAACTTCTCCATACACTACATCCCGGGAGAGCAGAATGTCAGGGCGGATGCCCTCTCCCGGAAGCCAGAGTACATGGAGGAGGAGGCGCCACCGGCACCCAGGCACATCTTCCCCCCGTCAGCTTGGTCCTGCGGAGCAGCAGTGGTAAGCGAGGCAGAACTCACAGCACTGACGGCAGCGGATGAATTTGCCAACCGCATCTTCAGAGAACTGAGAGGGGGGGGGAGCAGGCAAACGACTTTGCAGAACGCAGGGGACTGCTTTTCTACAAGGGTGCACTGTACCTGCCCACCACCCAGCTCAGACGTACGGTCCTCAAGCAGATGCACGACAACCCAACGGCGGGTCATTTTGGGAGGGATAAAACCACTCACCTAGTCATGAGACACTTCTGGTGGCCAGGGGTGCGGGAGGATGTGAGGGATTATGTAAGGGGCTGTGACACCTGCCAGCGGGCAAAGGTGGTCAGAGCGCCACCAGCAGGTTTGCTGGAGCCCTTAGCCACACCGCACAGGCCGTGGGAAGTAGTGTCCATGGACTTCATCACAGACCTGCCGTCGTCCAGGGGCAAGACCGCAGTGTTGGTGGTGGTGGACCTCATGTCCAAAATGTGCCACTTTATACCGTGTGCCAGGGCGGTCTCTGCAGAAGAGACAGCCAAACTGTTTGTGGATCACGTATTCAGACTGCATGGATTACCTTTAAGGGTTATTTCGGATCGTGGCCGCCAATTTGTTTCCAGGTTCTGGCGGCGGCTCATGAACCTCCTGCAGGTGGAGGTCAGCTTGTCGACGGCTAGACACCCGCAGACCAATGGACAGGCGGAGAGGGTCAACGCCATTCTGCAGCAGTACCTGAGATGCTACGTCAGCCAGCGGCAAACGGACTGGGTGGATCGCCTGCCACTGGCAGAATTTGCCTACAACAATGCGGTGCACGTCTCCACAGGGGTGTCGCCCTTTAAGGCCAATTACGGGCGTGACCTCAGATCTTTCCCAGAGAGGGAGGGGGAGGAGGAGGAGGAGGGCCCACAGGCTGAGGATTGGGCAGAGGAACTGGAGACGGTGCACCAGCAGCTCAGAGAACACTTGGAGAGAGCCAAGGAAGCGTACAAGAAGGGGGCAGATCGCCACAGGCGACCGGGGGAGGTCATTAGGGTGGGGGACAAAGTATGGTTGTCCTCGGAGGGCCTTCCCATCAGAGGGCGATGCAAAAAGCTGGCGCCCAGAAGGTTGGGCCCCTTCACGGTCACGCAACAGGTCAACCCGGTGGCATACAGGCTGGCACTGCCAGAGGACATGAGGGTGCACCCTGTGTTTCATAGATCGCTGCTGTCGCCGTACAGGGAAAGCAGCAGGCTCCGAGACAGCGAACAAACCCCTGAGGGAGGGGGGGAGAGGGAAGGCAGGGAGCAACTCAATGAGGCCACGGCCATCCTGGATTCAAGGTGGGGGGTGGGGGGACTGGAGTACCTCATGGCATGGGAGGATGCTCCACCGTCCCAGAATGAATGGGTCCGAGCCACTCAGATACAGGAGGAATTCCTGGTAGAAGAATTTCACGCCCTCTTTCCCCATAGACCCAAGCCCTGGCACATGGAAAGGGAGGGGGAGGGGGAGGAAGCACGGGAGAGCAGTTCACCATGGCGCTGGGAAGCGGAGTTTGAGGAACCAGAGGATGAGGTATGGGTGTCACCGAGATCCACCCAGTCAGAGGAAGGAGCAGATTGGCAGAACATTTTTACCCCCACCAGCTCTGACGCCACGGACTTTTTGGGATTCCCATCCTCCCAGGCGGAAGGGGGGGGCTTGCAGGACTGGGGGGAGGTGTTCACACCAACGGGCTCGGAAAGCACTGAGTTCTTAGGCTTCCAGTCGTCACCGACACCTGGGGGGGACCTGGGGAGGGGTGAAGGAGAGCTTGGGAGGGGGTGGATGTGAGGGACAGGGGATATCGCGAAGTCCCTCCCCTCCTGAGTTCAAGCCAATCACCGAGCACAGGGGAAAGCAGAGAGAGTTCCGATTCCAGTAGGGAAGCAGGAAGTCGGGTCCGAGGCTCAGGCAAGGTAGAGGAGCCAGGGTCCCAGGCGGGACAGGAAGGGGCGAATAAGGGAGGGAGACCCATCCCCCCAACGCCAGAACTACGCAGAAAGAGGAGGGGAAAGAGGATGGGTCTGCCAAAGCTTTTGTGTTGGAGAAAGACGCGCCAAAAGCCATTAGGAGGTTCTGAAACCGACTGATCACATCACTCCGTGTAAATAGCATGACTTCAGCACTGTAAATACGCAGCACCAATAAAAGAATAAAATGCAGAGCTGCGTAGCGTCGTTACTCTGAAGTAGTCCACTCCGGCCACTGTGACAGTCACCTTCAAATATCTTAAGGGATGGAGCAAGACTGTTTTCTCCTGCTCCGGAGGGTAGGACTCAAACCAATGAAATCAAGTTAAAAGAAAGGAGATTCCGACTAAACATCTGGAAGAACTTTCTGACAGTAAGAGCTGTTCAACTGCGGAATGGGCTCTCATGAGGGGTGATAATCTACTTGAGATTCCTACATTGCAGGGGGTTGGAACCTTGGGATCCCTTTGATTCTACGAAGAAGCAATCTGCACAGCTTAAGGAGATACGGCAGGTTTAACAGAAGAAGATGAAGCACCACTGGAGTTGTCCCTTCTGTTTGGTGAGCAGCTGTTGAACTAGCACGGTTCAGCCTGAGCGTTCCACTTAGCATTCTGCAGCAGCTCCTTCTAGTCAGCTGCACCAGAGAGCTGACAACAGAATTAGGCATCAGTGGCTCTTTCCACCGGCTGGAGGTCATGATGGAGTATGGAGTACCCAAGTCCAACCTGCCTTGCACAAGTGATCCCTGGTACTGTACATGGTTTGCTGCTGGCATGGGGAGAATAGCCACACTCCTCCTGGATGTTCCTGGCAGCAACTGCCATGGGTTTTTAGTGTGCACCGTCAAGAATCCACAGGCTATACCCTGACAGTCACAAAACCGTGTTTGTGGCTGACCTCTCCAGGCCAAGTGTAAGAGATGCAGCAGCCCTTAAGACTATCCAGAGATACAGCAAAACAATGAAGCCCACTTAATCACTGGTAGCATAAGAACAAAGGAAGAACTTTGGGCATTTCAAGCTGTGCATTTCATAATACTGTTAGCAGCCCCCATCAGATGTTTCCCTTCATTAGGCTCTTCCTGTGACCCTTCAGGAGAGGCAGGAGTGCCAAAATGATCAGGGCAAAGCAGCCTGAGTTGTTTTGCCTTCAGCTGCGTGTTTATCACTTGCCCTGGTCAGCTATTTCTCTTCACCCAAACGCTTCCAGAAAAACAGCAGTTAACCAAAAGCCCTCATAATCTAAACACGGTTCTCCAATATTTGAATTCTCTCCCCATATCTGAGCCAGTTGAATCTGCAAAGCAACAGATGTAACCAAAGAAGGGAACTTGAAAGTGTAGATGAGAACCTTGGGCTGCTCTCAATGCAGAAGCTCCAGTTATTAAAGAGACAAGCGGCATTTGTAAACTAGGGGGGAAAGGACTTGGCTTTTCTGCAGTGGGAACTGCTGTTATGGAAATGGCCGGCCAAAGTCTGGATGTGTGGGCAAGGATCTCCCCCCTCCCTCTTTCTCTCTCATGCACACATTTCTCTTGGTCTTAAATGTACAGATTATCTATCTTGATCTTAAATGTACAGATTATCTATAAGTAATTTTTTCTTTCTTTCTTGCGGAAATGGGATTGCATAGGCAATAGGCATGCACACACTCTCTCAAACAGACTTTGCAGAATGACTAGCAATAGGAAACCAAATGTCCAGAAGGTGCGTGAAAACATGATTAAAGAAAAAGACCGTTTTTTCACTATGGTTCAGCAAGATCGAAATTACCTCTCCAAGTCCTGCTCAGTGATGCAGATATGGGGATTCTGTGACCCACCAGGTATTGTCAGACTGTAGCTCCCAACAGCCCCAGTCAGCATAGCTGCTGGTTAAGGGATGATGGGTGTTGGAGTCCAACAACATTTGGAGTGCCACAGATTCCCCATCCCTGGTCTATACACCTGTGAGGCTGACTGTTGCTCACTTCTGGATGTCAACATTCACTCCTGACCAGTCATTCCCACATCTCTTACACAAAACCACTGCTATTTTTTTCCCCTAGAAAAAGAGGTGCTGCAATTCTCTCATAATGGCAACGGCACCCACCTGAGCTAGTAGTCCAAATTTATGAACAGTTTCACACTTTCACAGCCTGTGCTACAACAAAAAAGAAAGGGGGTGGGAGTAAATGTCCCTGGTATCTTCTGGGGAAGGGAAGGGAAGGGTGGGAATTAAAACCTACAGGAAATTCTGGCGTTTGTACTCCATGTAACTTTGTAAAAGGGCTTTTCTGTCCCGGAAGTGAGGTCCGGTGAGTTCCCGCTGGAAAAAAAGCCCTCTGCACATGACAATCATTAATCCTTAGCTATCAAAGCATGGATGCTTCCCCCACAAGTGGCACAACATTTAGATTATCAATTAGAATCACAGAGCTGGAATGCAAGAATCTTTTTGCCCAACATGGGGCTCGAACCCACGACCCTGAGATTAAGAGTCTCATGTCCTACCAACTGAGCTATCCTATTAGTGCTACATTTTCTTTAATGCTCCTGCTATATCCAGGGCTGCAACACATGAGCAGATAAGCCTGAGGTGTACGTCTGTTGTCGCCAAGCAACCTTTTACTTTAGCATCATGTCGAGAAGCTCCAGGGATTGTGATCAAGCAAATGGTGTGAGAAGACAGAGAGGCCCCCAGATGCAAGTCACATTTCTGTGGGGTCTTCCCCTATGAAATTCCTATGGGGAAGCAGCACCTATGGGGAAAAGCAACGGACCAATGGCATTATTCCCTTCCCCTCACTAAGGGGCTAGGAAAGTAGTTTAGGAGGAAAAGGCAAGGTGAAAGAAATGTGCAACATTGGACAGGCAACACAATTTCTAGTTACTCTCCTTTTTCCTTACTTTTCTTTTCTTTTTAGTCATCCTTCACGTGTGCACAGATAAAAACTTTCTCAAAGTAACCATACATTTGCTGACATGAAGATTAAGCAGCATTAAGCAGCTAATAGTCCAAACTTATGAACAGCTTCGCACTTTCACAGCCTGTGAAAAAAGAAAGGGGGGTGTCCCTGGTATCTTCTGGGGAAAGGGAAGGGAAGGGTGGGAATTAAAACCTACAGGAAATTCTGGCATTTCTACTCTGTGTAACTTTGTAAAAAGGGCTTTTCTGGGCTCATATCCATTATGAAAAAAAAAAGACTGGGACCAAGAAAGAAATTTGCTTTGAGGAGTTTTTCTGACAAGGCTCCTTTTCTGTTCAAAACAGCTGCTGTCAGATGACTCAATGATTCCCCCTTTTTTCTCATTTATTTCCATAAGCTGAGTCCTAAGCAACAGTGAAAGGCACTGGCCACAATCCAGCACTAGGTTAGTTAAATAAATGGGATTTAAGTATGCATAACCATATGCTAGATTGCAGCCATTTTATTTTCTCAGCGCAGGGCTGAGCAATGTGTATTCCATGCTTAACCTTAAAAAAAAAAGCAACAACTCCTGCTATTGGGTTTATGTAAACTGGGCATATTATTTTCACACCTATTCTTACTTTGAATGTAATTCTACTTTCAAATGTAGCATTAAAAAAAAATAAATCAAAACTGTTTGGTAAAGACCGGGGGGGGGGGGGGATGGAGAGAGAAAAGGGGCTGGGGGCAAAAAAAAAAACCCAGCAAAAGGGTTTTTAACCCAAGTCTTTTTTGCTGCTGCTTATTTGTAAAGAGCTAAAAAGAGTGAGGGGAAGAGAATACCAATTAGAAATGAGCCAGGACAGAACAATGGCTGCCTGCAAATGCCAGTTAGCAAATCTGGAGGCCTGCCTTGGGAATGTGCACTCCTGCCCCAAATGTACTACCCTCCCCAGGAGCAAATCTCCCCTCCTTTCTTAACACCCACCTCAAACCACTGTTAACATCAATGCCGACAAACTGTTAACATCAATGCCGACAAACTACTTACAGGCCCTCCAAGTGTCCCTATTTTCCAGGGGCGCCCCTGATTTAGAGAAGCCCTCCCGGTTTCTCATTTGATCCCGGAATGTCCCCTTTTCCTTAGGAAGTCCCTATTTTCACTGGAGAAATGTTGGAGGGTGCGGAGTTATCCAACCCCTGAGTTGCCTGAAGGCAATCCTGTATGGGGATGTTTTATTATGTTTTTATATATGTTGGAAGCTTGCCCAGAGTGGCTGGGCCAAACCAGTAAGATGTGTGGATGGGGTATAAATAGTAAAATGGAATGGGATGCCCCTATTTTCATTGGAGAAATATTGGAGGGTATGTAATTATAGTTGAGGGGTGGGGGGGATCCATTGGGTCTGTATTCCCAAGACTGGCTTCAGATCTGTTAAAAGTGTGGCTAGCCAAGCACCAGCGATATCTCTGCACCTGCACAATCATTATGGAAAACTCCAACAGGGATCCAACCATGGTCTACACAGCCGCTGTCACACCTCCAAGAATAAGATATTACCAAGAACTGTGCCATTGCAGATAAAGACAGATTTTGTGTACACAAAAGATCCTGGGGAAAGGGAGTCGATGATAAGGGCAATTTAGTTCCTTTATCTTTCCAGAACCATACACAAGGATAAATATAAGCCATGAGGGTTAAGTTAGGATTTGCAAACAAATGAAGCGGGCATTCATATATCACGTCATCTTTCCTTATCTAATGTCAACCTGAATGACAGCAATGGGCAAATACAGAGCGTTCTATTGTCACAACTCATCTGGGGGTTCCACCCCCTTCAGAACCCAGATGTTACAGAGCAAGCTTTTCTCAATGTTTATATTAATGACCAAAAAATGAGAACGATGGTACCTTGTGGCCCCAATATTGCAGGTAGTAATGGTGAATGCTTTAAAAAGCAGCATCCTTTGTTTAGCACTGTTTAGCCATCCTGCAGGAAAGTAGTTTAACCCCAAAAGCAGGTTCATCTTACTGGTAGCTGAAGGTCCAACTCCTGCTGTATCAAATGCATTTCTGTCAAATCCTACAAAACCGTGACAATTTTTTTCAGTAATGCCAAATGCATTTTCACCAGAACAACTTGAGCATTATTTCTACTTGCCAGAAAACAGTAAACAAGCTTTATAGAGCGAGGCTGCAGCTCAATGAAACTGCAAACTCTTCCAATATACGAAACCATGGGACTCTCCAGAAGTTGTTGAACTCCCGTTCCCATCGATCGTCATGAATGATGGGTGATGCAGTGCAACTAGAGGGCCACAGATTCCCAACCCTGCACACAATTAAAGGTTTGCTTTAACTGACACTATTCACCGTTCACGGAGGCAAAACTGCCTGTTAACTCTAGTTGCGATAGTCCTCTCAGCTCAAGACTTTCAGAAATAAAGGATCCCACTATTAGGTATGTTTTTATTTCCAACCCAAAGAGGGGGGGGGAATCAAAGAAAGCTTTTTCCTGAATACTTTTGCCCTTTTCATACAATAGCCCCTAAGTACGAACACACAACTTACAGCTCAACCGAGGAACGAAGAAAGATCCCTCTCTTAAGGCTGCTCGTCTCTCCAAGAGCCATAATTCAAATGGAAACAGGACGGGGAAATGGAATGGACAATAAATTTGTGAGATGAGTCCAGAGAAGTCTGATATAAAATGAGCAGGCACACGTACAAAACAGAAACGCATTTGGGAATGGGATGTGCTTTAACCCCTTCCCTTCTTCTTCCAGAATGCTCTGTTCCAACTACAGCTGTCCAAGCATTGTTCCAGCACCCAAGGTCCTGACCGCAGTTTTGGTTTTCGAGTCCAATTTTGAGAGGTTAGCTCTGGGGTCAGGCCATAGGAAATAACCGGTTAGCTATGACAGAGTCTACACCGCAGAAACCACAGCCAACTATTGCAACACATTGGTAGAGATGTTTCAACATTCCATCTTCTCGGTCTGCAGAAGTGCTGATGGGATGTCAATGTGCACAGAATACCATGATTGTCTCTTATGTGGTTTTCAGGAGGAGGCTAGGAGAGTCCTCTTATGCCCTTCCTTGCACAACTGCCTTGGGAGCAGGCTGGCGGCATTCCTGAATCGCGGCTTGAATTATCTGACAGGAGGCAGGGTTGGCCACCAACCTGGATTTCTTTAAAATAGACAAGTATGCAAAATGGGCAAATCAATGGACAAGAGGGCTATCCAAGTCTCCTAGCCATGACGGCTATGCTCTGCCTCCCAAGTCAAGGGCAGTAATGTTGCCGGAAATCACAGGAAGTGAAAGGGTTCTTGGGCTCGAATCGGCCTTGTGGGTGTCAGAGATTCATTCCCTGTGTCTGCAGTCATGGGTTTTGTTTTGTTTCCACAGGAATGGGAAGTGACGAAGACAGGATGTTTGTGTTACTGTGTTTCCTGAAGCGAGACCATTGTCCTTTGTTCTTTCTCTTTGCTGTCTGATGCTGGAAAGAGAGGGAGCCATGTTGCAGTGCTCCATGTGTGTTTATATGCAAATAAAGTAGATTAGCCAAAATGCTGAGTTGCTGAGTTCTGTTACGCAACTGCGCAAACATCTGTGGATCCCTAAGTGTACCGATGTCTTCTGGCAACAGTCGCTGTGATGTTTGGGCAGAAGAAAGCTTTTGAAGCTCCCGAACGATCTACCAAGAGGGAGAGAACATGCCAGCGGGGCATCTGTCTCTGCCAAGGTTCTACTCGTGTGTAGGGCATCCTGACAGTGGGTTTGCCACAGGCATCTGGCTGGCCACTGTGAGAACAGGGATGTTGGTTTAGGCGGGCCATTGGCCTGATCCAGCAGACTCTTTTTGTGTCCTTAGGTTCCTGCACTCCACATTATCCCCTACAACTCCCTCATGGAATGAATTCTGAGAGGCCAAACAATCGCTTCCATAAGGACTTGGAGACAGCATTCTCATGACCCCTCTCCATTTATCAGGGACAACAGGGCTAGCATCCAGCTGCCCTGCCACCTTGGGCACAGCACAACCTGTTCTCTTCCCTGTGGAATCCCACTCTTTTGCCTGTAGAACACACCCAGAATCCCAGAGTTTGGCATGAACATACTCTAGGCCCCAGCAGCCAAATTATACCAAGTTTCATTAAGAATGGAAAAGGAAAAGAGAAAAATGGAGAAAGCAGAATATGGAAAATAAATAGAGCTCTTTAGCTCATACCTACTTATGCTGACCTAGTAATTTACAGACAGGCGTGTAGTCTCCCTGTGAGTAACACAGCATAGGTGGTCAGTTGCTGGGTTTCTGTTTATTGATGAGGAGAAACAGATGCTGATCTGACGAAGGTAAGGATCACATCCCCCTGTTTTAAATGCTTCCTACCCACATTGGGTTGAGTGACAGCCGGCACTCTTCTTAAGCCAATCAGAGCACAGAGCAGGTTTGCCAGGTAACCTGTGTGACACCTTTCCAAGCACTGGGGGGGAGGGTGCACACCACCTGTGGGAAGGGAAAGATGACTATTGCCTGTGGACGTTGCCACCCAGATTTCTCAACCTTCCAGCCTACAATATCCTGTGCTTGTGGATTTAAGAGCTTGGTTGGAGTACATGTCTACCTCACTCAGGCTAATCAGAGAACCAGAAAGAAGGGCTCCCCACCCCCACCCCCAAGCAACACTTAACAGAACAGAAGGAAGTGTGGAGTGAAAACAGAAACTGTTGCCCTGACAAACTGTGAAGAAATCTGCTTTGAGGATGTTTAACGGTTAAAGAAACACCAAAGAAATCATTACTTCTTTGCAAAACAATGGATATTCCAAATGCAGCTAAAAGAAATCTGCTTTATGCCAGCATGGCTCTCTTTTAAAAACAGAAAACAAAATCCCTGATGATTTGCCAGCACCTACACCCATGCAAATTCTTCACATTTTTTATTATTTTTCTTTGTCATGCAAATGTATTCCACTGTGAAATACAAACAGAGCTCTCGCTCTTCTCAAAAAAAAAAATCCCACTTATTTTTGGAATGGGAGTTTAACCAATTTCACTGCATTTATTTAACATTTGACACACAAACACACAGAGTATCTTCGACTCGCTGCGTCAAAAACCAAACCACACAGCCCTTTCTGCTCCGAGAGACACTTGCAAGCTGAGACAGGGCAGGTGGCCTTAAGATAAAAGGGTCTTCTCAGCAGTGGCCCCTTTCAGATGGAATGTCTTCCCCATCGAGGTTCAGGTGGCTGTTTCATTCTCACATATTATTCTTTTTTATTATCACAAACCTGATGTCTTCACGTGGCTGCTTTATTCTGGAGTTGTTAGGTTTGTACTCCCTGCTACTTGGCGTACGACCTTCTAGCCCCATCGCTCTTTCAGAATTAGGGTTTTAGTGCTGCTTTAGGTGTGGGTGGCTTCGCTGGTTAGTGCATGGTGCGGATAATGCCAAGATTGCAGGTTCAATCCCCATATAGGACAGCTGCATATTCCCGCATTGCAGGAGGTTGGACTAGATGATCCTAAGGATCCCTTCCAACTCTACTATTCTATGATTCTCTGATTTACAGAACTGTATCCTTACTGATTTTGTTGTTTTACATTGCTTTTGAGTTACACACACACACACAGGGAGAGAGAGAGAGAGGGACAGACAGACAGACAGACAGACAGACAGACAGACAGACAGACAGACAGACATAGTCGTACCTTGGAAGTTGAATGGAATCCATTCCGGAAGTCCATTCGACTTCCACAACATTCGGAAACCAACGTGTGGCTTCCGATTGGCTGCAGGAAGCTCCTACAGCCAATCGGAAGCCGCACAAGTCCTGTTGGACGTTAGGCTTCTTAAAGAATGTTCGAAAACCAGAAAAGTCACTTCCAGGTTTTGATCGTTCGGGAGCTGCTTTGCTCAAGAGCCAAGGCGTTTGAGATCCAAGGTATGTCTGTATATAGAGTTCACATTTTTGTTTATTATTAAGAATAATATTATTAAGAATCCACCAGTTAAGCAGAGGCCCCAGGGTAGGCTACATAAAATAAAAATACCCCCCCCCAATTATAAAATCACAATGAAACATAATAAAAGCAGCAGCAAATCATTGAGGCAGTAGTGGGTGTGGCTCAACTTAAAAAAAAAATCACTGCACCTCAACCCTTGAAAATGTAGGACATTTTTCCATGGTTGCCCCTAGACCAAGGAAAGGAAACCTGTTGCCCCGTATTGGTTGCTGGACCCATCATCCCTGACCACTGCCTGGGGCAACCATGAAAAAAGTGTCCCACATTTCACTGCTCCTCAAACTACATTTGGCAGTGATGAGCATGGCCTTCACAGCTCATCTGAGGTTCAAGGTCACTATTCAGAACGGACCCAACAAAGTCAGTGGACTTGCACAACTATTTCAATGGGTCTATGTGGTGTGTGACTAATGCTGGATACTGCCCTATATTTCTTGTTCAGCGCCCAGCAAATGACAATTATTGGACAACTGATAGAGCTTATTAAACAGTAATATTTTGCTCAGCAGCTCAGATTTTAGAACAAGCTTCCAAAAGGCAGGCAATTCTCACTCCTATAACATGGTTTCTACCAAGTTCCTGTAGATTCCCAAGCCAAAATAAACTTCCTAAGAAAATAATCTAATAAGCATCCAGTTTTCCAGGAAACTGTTCTTCATTATCCATTTTGCTACAGTTCTCTTTCTTGTAGGGTTGCAGTCATTTACAAAACGTCCGAGCATTTTATAGAGAACTTTCTTTCCCTGACTTCTATACACAAACTCTTTCAAACGCATGTCTGCAAGCCAATATTGCTCTCTTCATTAGGGTTGAAACCAAGAGCCAAAAAGAGCCGCGAGCAAGAGTGCAGCTATAGTTCAGCCACTCGGTTTCGCCTCCCCCAATTTCCTACTATTATTTCTGACTCCTTTTTCACACACCCTCTGAGGCAAATGTCCGAAATTCCCATAGGGATAGCGTTAAGGAACTGAAGTAATGCTACGAATGCCACTCAACCCCCAGCCAAACAAAAGATAAGCCCAAAATAAGTTCATTCTTTTTTCTCTCTCACAGTGACACTATTCAGAGACAGGAAGGAAATTTGAGGGAGAAAAGAGAGAGCCTTCCTACAGAAATGCTGCCTTGAGACTTCAAGCTACGATAGCCATTTGCCCCCAGAGTGCCACACCAGGCCTATACATTCGCTTTCAAAAATAAAGCCTCTCCTGAAATTCTACACCATGGGGAACACGCAAGGTGATGGATTCTCTCTATACTATGAACGACCAGCAGCCGCTCAAAACAAAAGAAGACACCCGCCAGTCCTTTATACGTTAACAGGAACAAGCAGATCCAACAACCAATAAATAACTATCAAAACTGGAGAGTTAGTTCAACCCTCTGCAATGCGAGAATGTCAGCTGAAGCATCCATGGCAGATGTCCATCCAACCTCTGCTTTAAGACTTCCAAGGAAGGAGAGTCCTGAGCAGTGGCAAAGCTGCGTGCTCTGCTACTGGGGGCAGAGAGCAGGCGGGGGCATAGCATGCCCCCCGCGGGGCGCGTGTTCTGGGGGCGTGGCGCACTGCCTGTGGGGGTGTGTGCAGCACGTGTCCGGGGGGGGCACCGCAATGGCACCCTACCAGAATAGTGGTGCCGGGGGCAGTCCGCTCCCTCCACACTCCTGTCCCTCCACCAGTGCTCCCGAGGGAGACCGCTCCACTGTCGAACAGGTCTTGCTGTCAGAAAGTTATGAAAAACATATTGCATATGCATGCACTTAAAGCTCTTGTAATAACTTTCACCGTTTGTAAGCATTCTGCACTATTCAAAGCTGCTGATTCTTCAAAAGCGTTTCAATCTCAGCTTTGCACAATGAGCAAATTATGGGGACCCACCCAAATGGTGCAATGAACCTCATTTAAAAACTCCTTTAAGAAACAGTACATGACTGAGAAGAAATTGCCATGCATTCATGAACTGTATGACAAGCAAGTTTTCAGAAACCTTCCAGAACAGACATCCAGATTTAGGCAAAGCCAATGTCGAGTTTAGAAAAAACCAAACCCACGTTTGGGAGTCAAAAAAACACTGGCTTTCCAGAGGCCCTTTCCACTCTAGTTCCACACAGTGAGTCATGCGTATTTCTTTCCAGTATGTTCACCCTAGTGATTATAGACTGCTACACCAAGCCAATTGCAGATTATATAATAAACAAGATCTCACGCTAGATAAAGAAAGAAGTGTCCCACAGGTGCATCAAACCACTAGCACAGAGAGAGGCACATCTGTGAGTATACAGTTTGGATTATTTATTTCCCTAGGCACACTGCATAGAATACTTGGAGCAAAGGAAGATTCTACAGTTAGAATTTCTACTCAATTGATATTCTTAATATGCCAAAAGCAGATGGGAAGCTTGATCTCTTGCCCTCAGGAATAATCTTCTTCTTCTTCTTCTTCTTCTTCTTCCTTGATCACTCATAGCCAAGTAAGATGGTCTTCCATGAACACGGTCTTAACAGTGAGTCCATAAGTGACCTTGGAGACCAATTCTGGATCCACACATCCTTCCACATAGGTTTCCAGGTAGGAGTTGATCACAGTGAGAGTTTGCCAAACGTGTCTTCCTCTCAGCTCGTTTCTCCCTTTCGTCCTGAGTTCGTGCTTCTTCAAAGTCCATAACACCTTTGGTAAAGGCTGTTCTCCAATTGGAGTTCTCGCAGGCCCGTGTTTCCCAGTTATCAGTGTTTATACAACATTTGTTGAGATTTGCCTTGAGGGCCTTTTTAAACCACTTTTGCTGTCCATTGGTATTTTGCTTTCCATTCTTGAGTTGGGAATAGACTAGTTGCTTTGGAAGACGATAATCAGGCATCCAAACAACATCCAAAGCCTTAAGCCCCAACGTGATAGGATGGTTGCATACCCGTATGACTGCTACAAAGCTTCAGGAAGGAACAATATGCAGTAGACGCACCTCAAATTTTCCGCTGCAAATTGCATCTGCTTTCTCCAACTGTTCACTCAACCACGTATCTCTTGGCCAGGCTCCATGATGCAAAGTAAGAGAGATGTGGTTGATGGAGAGACATGATTGGCAAGGAGGGGGACAACAGTTTTGAGAGTGGGAAAGGGGATCCATTTCATTTTCCTGCTACAAAATCTGTGTTCCAAGACCTGTGTCATGCCACCATTGTGTCTGTCTCAGAATAGAGATCCTTACAACTTCATCCATCTCCCTTGATATCCTCCCTAAGCAAAAGGGATGGCTACTCCTTCATGTCTCCTGCCCACTCTCAACTTTACGTTCTATCAACGTATCAGCCCAGATGTCTTTCACACTATGCTGTTCTGTGTCTGCTTCCCAATCCTAAAGTTATCCCGTTGAAATGACATCATACTCGCCATAGCAATGCTACTGCATCAGGCAGAGCAAAAATGTGTAAACCTTGAAATGCATCTACTATTCTCTCTATAGCCCTTTTCAGGCATCCCTGTCTGACACTTGGAGTACACCTCCTGACCCCAGGCGATTGCTACTAGGTAGGCGAAAACCAAATGGCTGGTGTGAATTTGCCTAGCGGGGGGGGGGGGGGAGAATCCTACCCAGCCCCAATAACATGGCGACCGACAATTGCCATAGCGAGGTCAAATCAGAGCAACACATTAGAAGAAGGTGGGTGGGTAGGGTGATCTGACGAAGAGGCGAGGAAGAGGGAGCCGACCAGCTGCACCATGATTAAATGGCCCGCCCCCACCCCTGCTGGCTGATTGGCTGGGGCTGTCCCTCAACACAGGTGAAGCGGCTGGCCATGATGAAGGGGTGAGGTCATGTACCTCCACCCCTACACCGGAAAACTATTGAGACACGGTCGCCTGTGTGCAACGTCGCCCACCAATATAGAGGTGAGCAGATTTGGAGTACACCTCCTGACCCCAGGCAATGATTTCTGCCAATGATTTCCGACTCCCTACCTCATGCATTTGCTGTATGTGTGGATGGAGTGTACCTGAACAGGGCTCTAACTGAGAACTTAAGACTGTTTTTCCACTGCCTTTGTTATTTGAAAAATAATTAGAGCCACCACATTATTCTTCAGTAAATGGTCAATAATTTAAACAAACAATAGCTCAAGATACAGTTTCCTAAATCAGCAAAAAAAATAATTAATTATGTAACATATAAAGAAGGATATAACCTCTGCTAAATCTAGCTCTAAGACACAGTTAGAAGTGACTTTTACTGAAGATGCAGGAAGAATCAGGGTGAACTCAAAATAAAAACTAGACCCTGGTTGCAGTGCATTCGAAGAGCATCATTCATATATATATATATATATATATATATATATATATATATATATATTCATTCACACACACACACACACACACACACACACACACATACTGTCTGTGATTTAATGTTCAGCTCCTAATCGGAATGCATCCCAAGAGATTCCTTTTAAAATAGCAATGTGAATTTTCACTACTGCTGCACAAGTTTAATAAGGCAGGTGTGCTTGCATTACCCTGGAGAAAACAGCCACCACAACACCAGGATTTAAACAAGACAACCGAAATGTCTCAGCCACAAGATACTTACCAGTCCTGCAATGGGAGTTGGCAGTCTGTTGATCTTTTTGACCAAACCAGGCTTTATGGAATTCAGCAACCTGTCACAAGAAAGGAGTGTGTCAGATGAAGGATCAGTTAGTTAGACTCAACTTGCAAATTGCTTTCTCCCCGGTCGGTGAGAACGCTTAACGCAGCATACGACGGCAGGGAAACCTTGAGACTATTAACTTGGGACAAAAATTACGTAAGCCTGCAAGCGCTATTGTTTTAAGTTCAGATTGGTATCTCTAGGTCTGTCAAGAGCTTTGAGCTGCAGTGCGTACTTAAGTGGAGGCCTGAGGAATTTGAGGCATGGATTCAACCTGTACACAACTGGCTGGCTCTGGTCATAGAAGGGAAATGCAGCGAGACCGGCCACACTTGAGCTGATTTATACCAGCAGGCCAGAAGGTCAGGTGATTCCCTGACCCCTATAAAATAGGGAGCAACCAGGAGTCCTTGATCTTCCCACTACAGACTGCCTTCACCTCACTCCCTGTCTGCCTTTCCCTTGCCTCACCCTCAATTCAACTTTTAAAAGGAACTGAACGGGTGTTGGTGCAAGAAAAAAGAGCGAGAAAGGGATACCAGTGCTGGTTTTCTAGAAAAAACTTACCATGAACAAACTCCCTCGTTCTCTCTCAATTGAAGCCAGCATGCTCACGTCATTGAAAACCTCCACTGTCACAACTGTGGTGTCAATGTGACATCAAAGCACTGTGGGACCTGCAACAAGTGTGTGTGTGTGTGTGTGTGTGTGTGTGTGTGTGTGTGTG
The DNA here is from genome assembly GCF_963506605.1 of Zootoca vivipara. Classification (NCBI taxonomy): domain Eukaryota; kingdom Metazoa; phylum Chordata; class Lepidosauria; order Squamata; family Lacertidae; genus Zootoca; species Zootoca vivipara. The sequence continues at coordinate 59,048,168 of NC_083284.1, read as the reverse complement.
TGTGTGTATTTGATCATCACTGCATGTGGCTCAACGGCTGTGTGGGAGAGAGGAACCATTGGCTTTTGCTCAACAGTGTGATATCTACCATCCTAGGCCTTCTCCTAATCCTACTCATTGCTTTCTGCATTTTTGTTGAGTTCTTCCTTAACCCCATGAGGCTGCGCACAGACCAGCACTTTGAAGGCCTGAAGAACCCGACGGATGTGTGGTTTGTGCTCCCATTGAGACACAAGGACCTGCCATTTGGGGGCGATAGCGCCCACCTGAGTTCCGGCTGAAAAAAGGCCCTGATGGAAACCATGTAGCAGGACTGGTGAACCTGTAGCCCCTCAATTGTTGTTGGACTACAAGTCCCATCATCCCCCACCCTTGCTGACTGGGGCTGATGGAAATCTCACAACAACTGAAGGGTCACAAGTTCCCCATTCCAAATCTGCATGTTCCCTTCATAACAAACTGGAACGGTTGACGCATGCCACAATGTGCAGCACTGGGTCCAACGGTGGATTATGAATTCTCTCCCCACAGAATTCATGGCACGACAGTGGACGTTGCCACAGGTTGCAATGCCTGCATGGAGAGAATTCATCCCACAGAGACTATTTCTGGGTTCTTCCATGGGTGACATTTGGACGAGGCATCTGATCAATGTTCTGGTCATCTCCCAACTGGGACTAACTACCCTTGAAAGCTGCTCGGCAGCTGAACTCAATTAAAGCAGAATATGGCTGCCAGAATATTAGCCAGTTCAGACTAATGAAATCACAGCACATCAATTCTGCAGGAGTCACACTACTGATTGCCTCCTTGCTTCTGGGCCCAATTCACTGGTGCTTAATGCTTGGTACCCATATATCTAGAAGAGCGCATCTCACAGTACTAGCCTGCCAGTGCCTTAAAAGACGTATTTATACGCCTGAGCCTTTTAGGAGTTTCAGCCTTGATTGCTTAACCTGCTCAGCAGTTGACTGCTTTTAGCTGCCTTAATCTGATTATCATTACATTTTTTTATATATATATAAAAGTTAGATTGTTGCTATATGATTGTTTTGTTTGTTGCACCCCGCCTTGGTTTACCGGTATTGACTGAAACAAAAACAACATTTTTGGCAATGTGTTTATCTTAAATGCTACAATTCTGCCTAATAATGATAAGTTCATTCTTCCCCATATTTCTAGATTTCTTCTTATTTCATTCCAACCCTTTTCATAGTTGTCTTTATATATGTTGTCTTTATATATGTTTGCAAGTGGTAGAGTCTGTTCACCTAGCATTTAAACATTTTCCTTCCAGACCAGCATAATGACAACAACACCAAGTAATATTTTCCTAACTTAAGAATTTCCAGAGTTAATGCGGATACTTCCACTCACTGCCTAAATTTTAGTAGTGGAAAATATTGAAGAAAGGGGCAAAGAGAGAGAGAGAGAGAAGAATTTTGATTGCAGGATTCCCCCCTGCATTTCAGGCACACACACAAAAGCAAATCCTGGAGGTCTTAATGCAAACGCCAAATGTCAGATGCTGCTTGAAATAAATCTTTTAAAAATGTTTGCATTGGCCCCATTGAAGGTTAAGTAAGAAGTGAAGAGGAAGAGAGAGGAAAGGATCTGGGCTTGCAGTGGGAGGAAATGAAAAATGTGGTTAGACCACCACTATTAATGATTAGGGACCCAAGCTTATGAGGAAGAGGAAGACAGCAAAGAAAAACCCTCACGATTCAGTTCTTTGCATGAAGCATCAAAATAGAGCTGCTATTCTTTGAAATAATTCTTTCAATGCAGGCTGGCTTTTTAAAAAATAAAAATACTTGTTTATTCACTGAAAGCAGTAAACTAAAATTTAAGAGTCTTCTGTGTGGTCTTTCAACATTTAAGTCAAATAGAAACTAAAGCAAATTGGACCCCTCAGACGCAAATAAAACAAGGTTTACTTCCTACAGAAAATATAATGATACAACAAACATGCAGAGGGCAAACACTGGTGCCTTGACTTCAAAAAGGACTGACAGATGAGGTCACTGTTAGGTTCTGTGCTGTTGTAAGGAGAGGCACGGGCTGCAAAGACCCTCGGTAGCATGCAGAAGGTCGCAGATTTAATCTCAGGTAACTATTTTTATTTATTGAATTTATATTCCGTTCTATACCTGAAGGTCTCAGGGCGGTTCACAGAACAAAATCAGAATATACAGTAAAACCACAAAATATAGAATCAAAATAAAAACAACAACCCAATAACCCCCCCCCCCAACAACCCAATAACTAGTGGCAGGGCTGGGAAACGAAGCCCCAGACAGCTGCTGCTAATAAGTGTAGATAATACTAAGCTACATCTGTAAGGAAGACGTAGTAAGGGTATCCCTTTATGTGTATTTATTTTTGTTTCAGATTTGTCATGGCCAATAGCTAGCACAATAAAGTTATTTGGATTGGATTGGATACTAAACTACATTGATCAATGATGTGACTCAGTGTAAGGCAACTTTCTATGTTCCTAATGTAACCTCACAGGACTGTACAGAGAGAATAAAAAGACATATTCACTGCCCTCAGGTACCTGGACAAAAATGTGGGAAAATATATTAACAAAGGCAACTTCAAAAAGTTTTCTTGACAAAAGGTAAATTCTTTCTCTGCAGGATTTATATGGGAGTGGGGTAAAGAAAGAAGTACAACTGGGTTCAAATATTCTTTCTCCCAAGTAAACATGCATGAGATTTCCGTCTTAGGCCTGTTGTGACACGGGTGGCGCTGAGGTCTAAACCATTGAGCCTCTTGGGCTTGCTGATCAGAAAGTTAGCACTTCAAATCCCCGCGTTGGGGTGAGCTCCCGTTGCTCTGTCCCAGCTCCTGCCAACCTAGCAGTTCGAAAGTACACTGGTGCAAGTAGATAAATAGATACCGCTGAGTTGGGAAGGTAAACAGCGTTTCTGTGCACTCTGGCACTCATCACAGTGCCCCGTTGAACCAGAAGTGGTTTCATCATGCTGGCCACATGACCCGGAAAGCTGTGGACAAACGGCGGCTCCCTCGGCCTGAAAGCGGGATGAGTGCCGCAACCCCATAGTCGCCTTTGACTGGACTTAACCAACTAGGGGTCCTTTACCTTTACCTTTACCTAGGCCTGTTGTGCATAAAAATGCACAACAGAAGTTCCCTTGCGGCATTTGGGGCAGTGTGGTGACTTCTGAAACTGACCAGAATTTCAAAAGCAGAGGGGTTTGCCATTCAAAGTGTGTTTGGGGGTGTGTGTGTGTCACACATTCCAGTAGGCATGTCCAAGTCCTTGTGGGATCCCAGCTTTAGGCAAAAGTTATTCCATCCCTCTGGCTATATTATTCTCAATCCTTTTATGCAGAAGGTTATTCCGGCTGCAACTTTGCATAGCTCTCACTTGATGCACTACCTTCTACTTGTTTGCTTTGGTCACGGACCCCATACCGAACCATAATATTTGTTCCTCATTACATCTTGAACAATAAAAAACATAGCAGGTTGCGACTCCGGCCTGATACAAAAACAGCCTCCCATGTCCCTGCCTGAACTTAGATCTCTGTCCTTAATGAGACTCGACGTCTCCCTCCAGGCTAGACGCAAGCCAAATCCAAGAAGCCGATAATGGTTTGGCATTAGAATATACAGCACTGTAAACCACAGGAAATCGCTAGCCTTTTGTCACATTGTGGCATGGGTCACTCACATTCATTCCATAAAGGCAAAATACCTGGTGTGTGTGTGTGTGTGTGTGTGTGTGTGTGTGTGTGTGTGTGTGTGTGTTATGCAAAGCAAAAAACAACAAACTCCCCAAGCTGCGTGAGTACATAGCAGTGCTATTGTTAATCTTAGGCAGCGACTAATTAACCAATTAAGTACGATATACACTTTACCACCATATAAACCCAAAACTCCCATGAATGACCACGAAAGCCCTCAAAGTTGGGAGTACTTGCAAAATTATTACATCCAAGCTATCAGCACACCAAATGCACACTTAGCACATCTTGGAAAGCAAATGCCACTCTGGATTCTGTGGTTGGTTCCAAAAACCAGTTTCTCCTTTCTCTCACAACTGACGTGACCCCAAATGAAAAAAAAAAACGTGGCAATACCTTCCACCCTGCAGTGGTGTTTGGAGCATTGAAGAGGAAAATGAGAGTAAACGATAGAAACATAAACATAGAAGTGATCACATCTGGTATTATTTGAAAGACAGGATACCAAACCACTGGTCTATCCTGCTCATTGGGTGTTAGCTAGCCCCTCCACCCCCCATTTGCGCTGAATCATAAAATCCATTAAAAAACAAGTATCATATAACCCTCACTTCCTTTACAATGGACAAGCCATAAGATACTGTTGTAAGGAAGGTCTCTTCCCAGAGAGGAGGAAGATAGAATACTTTACTTTAAAACAGTGATGGGCAACCTTTTGAGCTTGGTGTGTCAAAATTCGCCAAAAAACTGAGCATAACTCGGGTGGTGTGTCACTTCGAGAAAAAAACCTATAATTTCACGATATTTATAGATTAAATAACAAAAATGTATAATTGTAATATATAACTGTATTTAATAAACCAAAAACTAATTATTTAACCAAACCAAACCAAAAAACCCTTATTTATCACAAAGTGCCCAGAGTTGTTGAGCTTTTTGGGGGGAGCTGCTGACCAAAGTTTTGGAGGTTTTTGGGGGGTCCAAAAGTTGCTTTGCTTTTTGGGGGGGTATGCCCCAAAGTTGCTGCGCTTTTTGGGGGGGAAAGAGAACAGAAATAAATGACGAATAATACCTTCACTGGAACTAACACACAGCACCAACATAGTCTGCCAAAGCGCCAAAAAACCCAGCACAGAACAGGTTAAAAAACGAACGCTGTTACACCCAATCATAGTCTGCCAAAGCGCCAGAAAAAACAGCACAGAAAGGGTTAAAAAACCAATCTCTTCCTACCAGCAGCAACAACAACAACAACAACAACAAAGGATCTGGGTTTTAACAGCGGAGACAAGTTGTAGCAGAGACGAGCTATAGGAGGAGCGGGAGAATAAATGGGGGGGGGGGGACAACAACAGTGTGAATGGGCCAATGAGGCGCGTGCCAGTAGTGAGGGCTCTGCGTGTCACGTCTGACACGCGTGTCATAGGTTTGCCATCACTGCTTTAAAACTTACAGCTTTACCTACTGGTTTTTGGAATTCAAGCAAGACTTTACATTGCCCATTTGTTTCTGCTCATTCCAATCTCTCTGAATTCTAATTTTTAAAGGGTGTTGCTAAAAGGGGTGTTTTGATCACTTATTTAATGCCTTTTAAAGAGACTATTCGGTATTAATAGGGAATTACTGCTTTAAAACAAACGGTTGCAATTGCAAACAGCTGTTCAAACATTCACCAGCAGGTCCGGTCTGCCTAGCTGCAGCAGCTGGGCAGGCAAAACTGACAACAGTGGTTAGAATAGATTGCGCACAATACTACAGAATGGTCTTCTGTACAGATCCGCTTGCCCTATGCCGCTTCCGGAACTATAGTCTAGAGAGTGGCATGCGCTTGTAATGTACATGGAAAGTAGCAACAACGAATGGGCCAGACCTTTCCCAGACAAAGGGGTGTTTACTGAGACAGTAAAATAAAAGGCTCAGAATACTTGTTGCAGAAAGGAGCGAGGAGGGGTCTGAAGAGAGGGAGATATGGCAGCAGGGAGCCAAGAGTTGATGCACGGTGATGTTTTGACATCTGGGGAAATGAGAGGAACAAAGCCGTAGAACAGGCACCCCCAAACTTCGGCCCTCCAGATGTTTTGGCCTACAACTCCCATAATCCCTAGCTAACAGGACCAGTGGTCAGGAAAGATGGGAATTGTAGTCCAAAACATCTGGAGGGCCGAAGTTTGGGGGTGCCTGCCGTAGAACCTGGAAAGCTAGAAAGATGGAGAGGGGCAATACTACCTTGTTCCCCCTCCCCACAACTTGAAATGCATATTCCTTAGCCTTTTTCCTTATTATTATTATTATTAGTAGTAGTAGTAGTAGTAATAGTATCCAACATTACAGTCAATATTGTTATAGATTGGGAGGGGGAAACCCCCCCCCAACTCTAGAAATTAATAAATGGTGGGATTTTGATTATCTGTGATGTGAAAGGAGAAATACAAGCTGCAGAGGAACTACTGAGCTAGCCTATGCAGAACAACCTGGCCAAGCTAGGGCCATTAAGAAACAATATAGGGCCATGGAGGGCCATTGGCAATGCAAGAGAGCTGTCCTACCCCCACCCCCTTGCCCTGAGGTGTAAACAGAGACTGGGGGTTTGGAAGGTTGCCAGGGTAACTGGGTGTGAGTTGACAGGAAAAGAGTGTTTTTGGAGCAAGGCGTTCTGGGAAAAAGAAGGGAGAAGAAAGACTGGGATCCATCTTGGGCAGGGTGAAGGCTGGCTGTGAGAGATGCCTTGGACTCTAGGGCTGCACTGCTGTGGGGGACAAGCCCCTCTTGGAATGACCAGACTGTAAAATCCAGACTCCCTCTATGCAGACTGAAGGTGTAAATAGGTGAATAAACCTTAAAGCTACGACAGTCTCAATTCTACACAGGAACCCAGAGTGCCTGGAACCCCCAGGAATCTTGCAGAGAGTGGGGGGTGGCACACGACTTTTGTAACAATACATTTATTACACTAATGCAATCACAGCAATATTATTCTATGCTCCTTGTAATTTAGAAAAGAAGAACAGTTACGTTGACCAAGGCCAGGAAAAAAGAGCACTGTGTGTTGTACCAATACATGAAGTAAGTGAAACTACAAACTGATGTTTGGGAGAGAGTTTGATGCGGAGAAGTCATTTTCCCAAACGTCCATCCACAGCATAGCTGCCAAGTTTTCCTTTTTCTCGCGAGGAAGCCTATTCAACATAAGGGAAAATCCCTGTAAAAAAGGGATAACTTGGCAGCTATGATCCACAGTGTTCTGCACAGCAATGTTGAAGTGGGCGGGGGGAGGCCAGACTTCATACATGCCACTATTGATTGAGGAAAACACAGGAAAAGAAGTGTTGGCACGAAGAAAACCAGCAAGGCTCTGGGTGCCTGCGATCTGTTCTACAGCACCACTAACTTAAGCAAAACTAAAAAGGAACTCAATGGGAATAGCCTCTTATTCTGGCACACAAAGACAGCTCCTGCAAAAATTGCTTTATGCAGTATTAGTCAGTCCAAACCACTGTGCCAGAAGCCATGAAATCACTCCTTCAAAAATCGAAAGAGCTTAGCGCCTGAGCACAGCTGCATTAGCAATTGAAACGAGTAATGTTACGGAAAACAGAAGTGTTGCTTTAAATCCAAAAAGAAGAACGGCTACTCAAAAAAGGTTTTCACACTTTCAGATCTATGGCATACTTCCTTTTACCCAGTCTATTACTAGAATATGCACAGATTTGATGAGAGACTCGTGTATTATGTACTGAGATATCTGGACTATAGAATGGAACGTATTACAGTCATACCTCGGTTTAAGTATGCTTCCGTTTGAGTACTTTCAGTTTAAGTACTCTGCGGACCCGTCTGGAACGGATTAATCCACTTTCCATTACTTTCAATGGGAAAGTTCGCTTCAAGTTAAGTACGCTTCAGGTTAAGTACGGACGTCCAGAACCAATTACACTCATACTTCGGGTTAAGTACGCTTCAGGTTGAGTACTCCGCGGACCCGTCTGGAATGGATTAATCCACTTTCCATTACTTTCAATGGGAAAGTTGGCTTCAGGTTAAGTATGCTTCAGTTTAAGTACTCCGCGGACCCGTCTGGAATGGATTAATCCACTTTCCATTACTTTCAATGGGAAAGTTTGCTTCAGGTTAAGTACGCTTCAGGTTAAGTACAGACTTCTGGAACCAATTGTGTACTTAAACCGAGGTACCACTGTAATAAGAACCATCCCTTCAACTTTCCCTTACACTGATAAGTTTCAACAGAAGCAAGTTGCAGGTGTATTAAACCTGGCTGCATATACTTTGGCCAGCTTTCAATTAGTCTGAGCACCCGCAAACCCAAACCAGCTTGCTTCCAGCTGGGAAAAGAGCTTCAAAATACCACTCTCCATTTTAATCTGTCTTCAAGTCCCTTCAGATTTCCCTCATGCACACCAGTTGCAAACAAGACATCACTTCCCATCGCTCAATGTAGCGAAAACAAAGCATGATCTGGTCTAATCAGGGCTATATATATATATATATATTTAAGTCTCTAACAGTGAAACAGGAAGCGCATATATCACACAAACAAATGAGAACATCAATGTGAAGCAAACCACAAAATAAGCACAAGTTAATATAGTTTTAATATAAATTACTCTGCAATTGTTAAAGTCATAGATCATTTGAACTTGGGGTTACAAGTGACGTACTTTTATGAGGCCTACATTTGAGACAGCAAATGTGCATTTCCTTTCTGGTAACACTATCACAATCATACAACTGAGGGAGGAACAACTCTTACATGCCCATAATAATGAGTCTGTCCCTCATTTTGTCCTCAGGGTTCAAGAATATGAAAGCTATGAGCCTTACATGGAAGGGGAGCACTTATCCATACCTAGACGCCACATGCACAAGTTTTGCTGAGAAAATCAACCAGCTTAAAACCAGACATGTGCCATTCTTTACTGGGGTGAGGCACATGTTGCTATTTTCTAACGTTGCTATCTGTAGCAAAGTACAAAATGGTAAGTTGCTTTTAATGCTGCCTGTGAAGGTAGGTAAAGGTAAAGGAATCCTGGGTGGTTCAGTCCAGTCAAAGGCAACTATGGGATGTAGCGCTCATCTCCACTTTTCAGGCCGAGGGAGCCGGCGTTTGTCCACGGACAGCTTTCCAGATCATGGGACTAGCATAGCTAAACTGCTTCTGGTGCAACGGAACACCGTGACAAAAACCAGAGCGCACGGAAATGCTGTTTATCTTCCCAACGCTGCGGTACCTATTTATATGCTTGCACTGGTATGCTTTTGAATTGCTAGGTTGGCAGGAGCTGGGACAGAGCAATGAGAGCTCACCCCTTCACACGGGCTTGAACCGCTCACCTTCCAATTGGCAAGCCCAAGAGGCTCAGTGGTTTAGACCACAGCGCCACCCGCATCCCGACTGTGAAGGAAAGATAAGTGGCTGGAGTCAGACAGATGCCACTGATTGTGCAAACAGCCCCACCCATTTCTGATCCAGACAGGAAAGGGTGGGGTTCTTACAGGTTTGACCCTGCATGACTCCAATGACCTCAGCAATGCAATGGTCAAACCACTTCCCAGACCTGGCCCTGGGAAAGGGGCAGGCAACCGAACACAATTGCCAAGATGTTCTCGGCCCATCTCTGAACTTCAAATGATAGGGTTTGCTTGTCAAGGTCGCCAGATGGCTGACTGAGGAACACTAGACCCTGGGCAAGCAGGATTCACAAGAGCCGATCACACTCATGCCAGAGTGCAATGGAACAATCTCCACCAGGGTAAGTGAGGTCTGTGAACCTCATTGGTCAGACAAAGGGTATTTGCAAACAAGCAAGGGGTTTTTCTCTCTTCTTTTGTACTAAAGGTCCACAAATTGGTTAGACTGGGATTAATAGGGCAACATGAGCTGAGCGGTAACTTAATTCCCTGTTAATTAAGCACTTTTCTACCAAAGGCACTATTAGCCAAGGACGAAATGTACGACTAGAGACAGAGGAAACATAAAAGCTGCAAGACAAGCCACACCTCTAGTTTTCAAATATAGTTTTCAGTTCGTCATGTACGTATTTGGTAACATGGGGAAGTACAGTGTTCTCGAAGCTACGAACATGAGTCTGACCAAACTACGGGAGGCAGTGCAAGACAGGAGTGCCTGGCGTGCTCTGGTTCATGGGGTCGTGAAGAGTCGGACACGACTAAACGACTAAACAACTAAACAACAACAACAACAACAACAACAACAACAACAACAACAACAGTGACGCTCACATCCTTATGGACTTTTATATTCAACTCTTCCTCCAAGGGCTCAGAGTGGCATGCATCAGTTTTTCCTTACAACAACTTCATGAGGTATGTTAGAGAGCTGTGAGAGAACTATGAAGTTCACTGGGTGACCATGGGCTTTAGGTCACTCTCAGCCACCCTAATCTAGCTCAAAAGTAGGCCTGGCACTAGATTTGAGGAGGTCCTGTGAGGTACTAGGGACGCGGGTGGCGCTGTGGTCTAAACCACTGAGCCTCTTGGGGCTTGCTGATCAGAAGGTCAGTGGTTCGAATCCCCGCAACAGGGTGAGCTCCCATTGCTCTGTCCCAGCTTCTGCCAACATAGCAGTTTAAAAGCACAGCAGTGCAAGTAGATAAATAGGTACCACTGTGGTGGGAAGGTAAACGGCGTTTCTGTGCGCTCTGGTTTCCGTCACAGTGTTCCGTTGCGCCAGAAGTGGTTTAGTCATGCTGGCCACATGACCTGGAAAGCTGTCTGTGGACAAACGCCAGCTCCCTCAGCCTGAAAACGAGATGAGCGCCACAACCCTATAGTCGCCTTTGACTGGACTTAACTGTCCAGGGGTCCTTTACCTTTTACCTTTTACCCTTTACCCTCAGACCTGTGAAGTAGCACCCCTTACACTCCCACAATTGAACTTACTGCATGTTAGGGGCAAGTAGCATCAGAGATATGCCACTTTACCTGGTTGGCCCTGTTCTCATTCCACATTCCACATACAGAAATTAAATAGACTGGATGTTAAATCTTAACTCACTAGTGGCGATGGAGTAGCATCTTCCACAACACCCGAGACAGCAAGCTATGGGGCTGGGATGGAACATGCCATGTGGCATACAGAGCTCTGTCCTCGAAAAGAGATGGAATGCCCAGGGGGCTTTGGAGAAACAGCAAGGGGGCTGTGCCTTCTGCTACCATCCAGCGCTTACCTCCTGAAATGGCTTCCCCACTTTGCCTAACAGTAGGGCTGGCTCTGATCTCCCAGTCCAGGCACAGGCAAACTCTGGCCCTCCAGATGTTTTAGAACTACAATTCCCATCATCCCCAGCTAACAGGACCAGTGGTCAGCTAACAGCTAATAGGACCAGTGGTCAGGGATGATGGGATTTGTAGTCTCAAAACATCTGGAGGGCCGGAGTTTGCCTATGCCTGTCCCAGTCTAATGAGCAGACTAGAACTTAATTGTGCACAAGATATTGCACTTCTCAAATGTTCTGATGCAGTTCTCATTGAAAATAAATTTTAAAGCACATTTTAGAGTACACGTAATACCTTTTGTGAGTAATATTCAGAGTAGACTACTCTGAGTACAACTTACTTTAACATAAAGTTTGAATCCAAATAAATGAATGACTTGCAGAATAATGATAGTTTTGCCCCACAAAACTCAATGTGACCCTTGAGAACAGAGTCAGCCTTTGCCTTCAAGTCCCCATCCTGTAATCTATTGGTGGCCCCTGTTAAATATGGTGGCCCCTGTTAAATATGACAGAAATTTGGAAATGATTATGAATTAACACAAAGCAAAGCATCCTGGTGGACTATCTGGTCAGAAGGCCAATTTCTTGAGCTGTGAAGAATGCTTGCTAGGCAACAGCAGAAGCCTGCATGTTAAATAATACTGGCTGATATTTGAGAGCCTCCCTCGTCCATTCCACAAAGAGGTATATTACATCAAGAATGGCAGCGTTCCCACCAGATGTGCATGTATACTTTGGGGGACGCTTGGACAACCCACCATGACCATCCAATTCCTAAGCATGCAACACATTTGATGACGAGCCTCAACTGTTTGCTTTGGCTACACTTGTTTAATTTGGAGGTGCTCCACACAAGAAGTTTCCTTTGGCTTGAGGTCGGATGACTCCTAACAGCAGGTCTGTACTATAATGTCTGGGAAAGTAACTTTTCTTCCTAGGAAGTCATAGCACAATGTGCTTTTTAGCACATCCAAGGGGGCCATCTAGGCAGCTGGCGAAACATTCCCAAAGCCAGGTCAACAAACCAAACTCTACAAGAAGCAAACCAACAAAAAAATGGTTGTGTGAATCTTCCTTAAATCTATCTCCAAAGCACAGATAACTTGAATGCTATAGCTATTATTATGAGGACTTCACAAAAAGAACTTAAAACTCAGAGTTCAATGTGCAGTTTTACTTACTCACACAGCAGAACACCGTTTTCTAATCCAGACCGAAAATCTTTATCACCAAAGGTTCTCCCCGTAACTTGCTGTAAAAGAAGGAGGTGGGGATTAGTCCATCAAATCATAGGGTTTGGGATGGTTTTCTGAACAAAAACAAACTTCATCATAAAGCACTGCAGCTCAATATTTTCTGGCACTTCTGAAACAATACCCTTACCCACAGCCTAGAAATTTATTTTCAGCTTATACACTGTATCCCATGTAAGACTTCAGTGGGTCTGCTACTCTGAATATGAATGAATTGGATACAGCCTTATCCCTTTAGGAAACACTGACCTAATACTTCATTCAAATTTATGCCATCATTTGGTAAAGACTGAAACTGTCACTATCAATGGTCAACTGCAAAGCTGTAATCATGAAATTTATAATTATTATATAGGTAAAGGTAAAGGGACCCCTGACCATTAGGTCCAGTCGTGACCGACTCTGGGGTTGCGGTGCTCATCTCGCATTATTGGCCGAGGTCATGTGGCCAGCATGACAATGCCGCTTCTGGTGAACCAGAGCAGCACACGGAAACGCCGTTTACCTTCCCGCCGGAGCGGTACCTATTAATCTACTTGCACTTTGATGTGCTTTCAAACTGCTAGGTTGGCAGAATTATTATATACAATCCCCAAAATACTGATCTGCTGAGAAGTGCCAACTCATGATACATTTTAACACATCTGGAGAAGAGAAGGTTAAGGGGTGATATGATAGCCATGTTCAAATATATAAAAGGATGTCATACAGAGGAGGGTGAAAGGTTGTTTTCTGCTGTTCCAGAGAAGCGGACACGGAGCCATGGATTCAAACTACAAGAAAGAAGATTCCACCTAAACATTAGGAAGAACTTCCTGACAGTAAGAGCTGTTCGACAGTGGAATTTGCTGCCAAGAAGTGTGGTGGAGTCTCCTTCTTTGGAGGTCTTTAAGCAGAGGCTTGACAGCCATATGTCAAGAATGCTTTGATGGTGTTTCCTGCTTGGCAGGGGGTTGGACTGGATGGCCCTTGTGGTTTCTTCCAACTCTATGATTCTATGATTCTATTCTATGATGAAGTAGGTAGGCTCTTTCCTATGTTTGTTGTTGTTGTTGTTGTTAATTAAATTTGTATACCACCCTTCAGTTGAAGATCCCAGGTCTACAAAAGGGACTGAGAGCATGTTCACATCGCTTTGGGGGGATTTTTACTTTGAATAAATACTCAAAGGGCTACAGAGCTGACAATTGATTCAATCATTTGTGGAGTGCAGTGCCAGGGGCAGAAACGGGAGGCTCTTACCCAGGCCTTCTGCTCAAGTTCCTAGCTGAAGCAAGCATTGCCTTTGCAGCCTCTTTAAGAGTACACAGAACCTCACAAGCATATCTCATTCTCTACTTATGCCTGAGCTATTTGCCAAGTCTTTGATAAGATTTATAACACGTAGAAAAACAGGAAGAGGCTGCTTTTCATGTGATACCATGATTAAAATCAAAGAACCAAAGCTCAATATAATTTGTCATCTACACACGTACAATAAACGGTATGATTTCATCATCTTTGTTACATTTTCTTCTTTAAAGAGGTTATGTTCAGTCTTGGCAATGGAATGATTCTATTGGTGTTAGTTGCCATACATGAAATGTACCAAGGAAAACAAAGTCATGTGAGCATGGAGAGACTAAACTCAGTCTAAAGCAGGGGTGAGGAAATCCAGCCTAAAGGGGAGCAGAGTATGGCCTGCGTAAAACCTGCTGGAATGAATGGGAGATAAAGTAGACATAATAGTGAAGCACTTCATATTCAGACTTGGAATCAAGAAATCCCACTTCAAAATCAGAGGCAAGTTTTACACACCCCAAACATCTTCTCTGGCTCATAAGAAAATCCCGAGTGGGAAAAGAATTTCCAGCCTCAGCCCACCTGTCTCTACTGTACATCTCAATCTCCCCAAGCGGTGCAGCAATAAAACTGCCAGCACATTTGCAAAGCTAAGCAGGGTCCGGTATGGTTTCAAATTGGATGGGATACCAACACATGTTGAGCTTCCTGCATTGCAGGGGGCTGGCCTAGATGACCCTCGGGGTTCCTTCCAACTCTACAATTCTATGAAAGGTGGAGACAACTTGCAAATGCAGGAATCCTCCCTGGGTGTGTCTGAACCACCAACCTTCTGGTTAACAGCCAGACACACTAACTGACCCATTGTGCCATTGTGTTTACGACCAAAGGAGCACCGAAACTGTATTGACGGGGAGGGGAAATCGTTCCTTTCTTGCTGGCTAACAGAGTGATAGGGTGATCACTCATGCCCGAGTAAGGTTGTCTTCCATGAACACAGTTTTAACAGTAAGTCTGTAAGTGACCGTGGAGGCCAATTCTGGATCCACACGTCCTTCCACAGTGGGGACCTAGGTTTCCGGGCGGGAGTTGATCACGGTGAGGGTTTGCCAAGCGTACCTTCCTCTTTCGTCCTGATTTCGACATCATACTTCCCACCATCACCACTGAGTGGAAGAGTGGAGTATGTTTGAAGATTGTGGGAGACATCCTTCCTAGTTCTAGGTTTGACGCATGGATTCCGCCCCCCGCCCCCCCCCCCCCCGGTTTCCTCTATCTTTTTTTCTGGGGTCCAGAGACTGAACTGAGACCCAAAGAGCTCGCTTATCTGTGTTCTTTTAAAATTATATTATTAAAACGGATACCTTTTTAAATTTGCCCCATTACTCACTTGAATCGGCTTCCAGCAACAACAAAAACCACTAATACAATAAAAAACTATAAAATTGTATATATTACAACGCAGATAGCTATATCAATAAGCCCGATCAACGCCAAAAGCCTGACCACTAAACAAAACCATATTACCACAATTGTTGTCAGTATGCATCAGTTCGTATTACTGAGGTTTGACATGATCCACTGCATTAAGCTAACAAGCCCCAGGTGTCAGAACAGCTTAAGGAAGGGAGGGGGGAAAGCAAAAGGTTACAAATAACTAAGCAGATGCTGTCCCCAGGTGAAATTTTTCCTATCCCGCAAGATATTGGAAGCCAACTGACTGGGCAGTGCCAAAGTTTAATGAGACCTTGGCTTGCTCCTGGAGGCAATTATTTGGTTTCTACATGAGATGGATAGCAAGCGAGGAAGGACGGGGATTGCATTATGTGAAACACAACCATGAAGAGATCGTTTGTCCTAGAAAGGATATGGGGATTGTGCTTGATAAAAACAGCCATTTATCTGCTCGTTTGCGCTAAATAGGTCCCATACGGCTCTGTTTAGAGCAAAACAGTCAAAACAGATGCATTTGGGCCTCAAGCAAAGATAGCTTTTTCGTTAGAGAATACTACAGTACACTAAAATAGCTCCACAGATTATCCTCAAGACATTGAGAGGTTGAAATCCACAGATTTCTCGGTTTAACCCTAGAGTACGCCTGGGCAGCCGGGAGCCTGAAAGGGCGCTGAAACTCTTCCATTTTATTCAACAGAACTACTATGAAGTAAGCGGTTCATAGACTGCAGCATACGTTTCTGCTGGTGAACAGCTTTAAGAATTAGGTTGCTTACCACACAAAATTAGTCCATTTATAGGGAGAGTTTGCAACAACAAAAAAGGGAAGCTTCCACAGAAGATCACTTTATTTGTCCCTGCTGCATTTCATCCCCTCTCCCATAAAGCCATCTGTGACAAATTGACGCAATTTTGAAATGTTTATTCCTACCTGGCTGGCAAAGAGTTAATCCACCTCCAGCCTGACTGACATAGAATTCTGATGGGGGCGGGACAGTTCCCAGTTTAAAAGGAGGGAGTGTCGGTTTGGTCAATTAGGGAGAGGGAGGAGGGTGTGGTGTGACATGAAGAAAGTGGAGAGGTCAGGAGACTGTGAATTTAGATAAGATTTAGGAAAACTTGAAGTTAAATGTTTGACTGAGTTTTTTTGTACAACTGAAACAAGGCAGATAAATACATGACACGTTAAAGAAACACTTATGCTTTTAAGACAACAAAACTTCATCTCTGTTTTGCCAGAGGTACCAGGACTCACAGCCGTGGTGGCTCAAGAGAGGGCAAAACTCACCTCAGGCAGGGAGGTGGCAGTTTGTGTCCTGGAGTTACACGGAGGAGGCTTAGTAGGGTAACCTGAGGCGCCAAGAAGTTGCCAGAGTGAAAAGGGCAAACTTTTACAGTGGGGAATCAAACTGAGGGAGACCCTTTACTGTAGGCAAGAGGTTATTCCATCGGACAGCCTAGAGTTTCTTAAGGTACCAGGCCACGTAAGCTGGAAGGCTCTCCTTACTAAGAAACCCACAAGTAAAAAGGGTTTATTTTTGAGGCGGCAGGAGAAGAGGGTGGGTGTTTTCCCCTCTGAATTCCTGTGTCGCATTGATAGTAACAGAGAGTGGGACCCATCGTCACACCATCTAACAAAATGAACATGTAACAAGTAGATGAAATACACCATTATTTCAGATTCCTGAGGGGCCCTTCCTCTAACCAGTATCGCTGAATCACATGCCGGCTTGGTTGTAATTTGGCGGTAAATACTTGGTGGTAATTTGGAATAAAGGAGCATGTTTTTGGTACTTATTGTATGCCATTACCACAAACCTCTTGTGTGATCTTTTGGAAACCACTTTGGTTTCATTCTCTAAGATGGAATCAATTGTTCCTTTCTTCTACCCTTGCTTAACTCGAATTCTCTGGGCCAGAATACTAATTATGTTGTTGTTTTCATTCAGTGCAAGAGTTTTCTTTTCAGAAACACCCAGGGGGGACAGTCTGGATCAGGACCTGGGAGACTTTTGGAGGGGAGGGTAAAAACCGGGCTTAGTCAATGTTGTGCCTTCAAAATGTTTTTTTTTGGACTACATTTCCCATCATGCCCAACCACTGGCCATGCTTGCTGGGTGTGATGGGTGCTGGAGTCCAGCAACATTGTGAGGGAACCACATTGGCAAGCCTTGTTATAAACCAGGGATGGGCAACGTTTTTTGAGGCCGAGCCGGTCCACTCCCCAGCAGACCTCTCGGTGGGCTGGAGCATGCATGCCCATGCATGCACTCAAGCTATTTCCAGCGCTCTTCTAACTTAGAAGTCGGTCCCCACAGCGAGAAAAAAAAATGGTGCTGTGGGGGGGGGGGGAGCACAGAATCCCCATGCTGATCCACAGAACGGCTGTGGCCCGGTTCCAGGAAGCTTACGGGCCTTAAGTTGCCAACCTCTGTTATAAACAGTGCTTTAAGACTCAGGAACTAAAAGGTCTTAGGAAGTAAAACGATTTCTGCCTTTCCAGAAGAATTTCAAGTCCAGCACCAAGCAAGAGCGCCACAAACTGAACAAGGTCTTCTCTCAGATCCTCACCCACCTTGTTGAATGATTGTGTAAAAGTGTCACTATTGTTTCACTGTACCTTTAAGAGTCAGGAAAGATTTAATGACTGGGGCTCTGCAGCTGTGGAGCAGCTCTACAGGTGTTGCTGTGAAGCTGATGATGCAGGGTATATCAGGGGTGTTGTGTGTTGCCTCTGTGCTGGGCGTTTTCCCAGTGTGCTCTTGGTGGGTGGTTTGGTTGTGCGGGTATTCTGTGTAAGCCTAATTTAATTTTTTGTAATTTTTCCTTTCTCCATTAAACCAAGCATTTGTTTAAGCCTTGGTCTCTATGTGTAAGTTCCTCAACCAGTTTCTGCTGATGAAACTCAATTGCTTCTAACCCTAACACACCTGAGGGTAGGGGGGGGGTCTGGAGCAACTCAATTGCTTCTAACCCTAACATCTTGGTTATGGGCCCAGTGGTTGAGCGTGGAACTGCACATGTTAGTTTTTGGAGAAAGGTTTAGAAAGGTTTTTTTCCCCCCTCTTTTCTGCTGCAACGGTTTTGTGGGCTGGTGGTTGAAAAGTTCCAGCATGGCAGACCGTGTTGCTGAGGCTGAAAAGGCTTTACCTCCAGCACAATTAACTGTGGAAGGGGTAACAGCAAGATTGATGGGCGAGCTGGACAGAAGGGCGGCTTGTGGGATTAGCACTCCTATTTCTAAAAATAATGAGGAACGCCGTATGCAAGTCTGTGGTGATTCATCTGCTTTCAAAACTTCCAAGCATTGCTGGTTTTGTAAAAAGCAGGGGCACCTTGCGAGGGACTGCAGATTTAAAAAGCAGAATGCTTCAGGGTCCGTTCCATTTCGTAAATCACAGACAGCAACCCAGCAGTCGGCAGCACATCGTAAAGATGGACGTGAGCCGCGAGCATTCCATGTTCATGAATTAGGTCGTAAAGTAATTAAAGATGACACGTGGAAATCGTTTGTAGTAGATTCCGGGGCGTCAATTCATCTTTGTAACGACCGAAGTCTGTTTGTTTCTTTCGAAGAGGAAATTGGCACCATTCATCTGGCCAACTCCGACGTTCTACAGTCGCTTGGCAGAGGTACTGTGAAACTTGACTCCTTGAACATCACAATAGCAAATTGCACTTACTGCCCATCAGTGGACAATTTATTATCAGTAAGTTGCTTTGCACGCCAAGGAGTAACTGTGTGCTTCACAAAATCACTGTGAGTTCTACAAAGGGGGAAAGCGTGTATTGTATGCCAGAGAGTCTGAAGGTTTATATAGACTATATTTTAAAAAGCATTCACAGCCACCTGTGAACTGTAGAGTAACCCAGCCAAGTCAGGGGCTGAGAAATGTAAATCCTCACTCCGGATGTATTCATGAGGCGCATAGACTTTTGGGACATTTAAATTTCACAGATGTGATAAAGACAGAGAAGATTGTTGATGGACTAAACTTAAAGCCATGTAAATACTATATGCAATGTGTATCTTGTTGTAAGAATAAGATAAAAGTTCCACTCCCTCCTCCTTTAGGAAATTCAAAATATTGGCTTACTCTTATTGATCAGTACAGCAGATATTGTTTTGTTTACACCATTGCTGAAAAGTCACAAGCACTTGAGAAGTACAAGATTTTTTGCAACTGGGTAAAAACCCACTTTAACAAACCTATAAAGCATTTGTTTTCTGACAGGGGGGGGAGAATTTGTTTCTGAGGAATTTTCACATTTCCTGGAAGCGCAAGGGACTGTTCACGAGTTGTCCTGCCCTAGAAGTCCTTGGCAGAATGGGATTGTAGAGGTAGTGCAACGTGATTTGCAGGCAGTTGTTAAAACTTACTTGCATGATGCTAATTTGGGGAAAGAATATTGGGCGGAATCTCTTCATGCCTATCTTTTTGTTAAAAACAGATCCTATCATTCTAGTTTAAATGTTACACCCTATGAAATGTTGTTTAAAAAACGCCCTAATTTAAAATACCTGCGAATTTGGGGTTCAGACGTTATTATTCACTACCCTGCTAGACACAAGTTGGATGAGCGTAGTGTTCAAGGAAAGTTTATGGGCTACCAGCAGGGGGCGTACAGAGTTTATGTACCAGCAACTGGTAAATTTCATATTACCAGAAGCATGATTGAAACTGTAAATTGGAATAGAGTTGCTATTTTTCAAGATAGTGATGGTTTAGCGGCACCAGAAGAACATAGCCGCTGGCAGGAGCTCCATAATCCGGGGGAATACGGGGTATTTTGCCATTCGGGACACCTGCGGGAAACGGTAAGAAAATACGGGGGTTTCCCGGGGGAAACGGGGTACTTGGCAGCTATGCTCAGCCCTCGCTGCATATCAGAGAAATGGAGCAACAAGGCAAACCGCATGTTTGCCCTGAAAAATGTGAGAACAGATCACATAAATTAAGCATAGAGGAGCCTGCCTGCGCCACCCATATCACACAGAAGGCCATCTTTACATCATCTGCAGACAGAAGAGCATAAACTGGGCCTTGGGCTAAGAAATATATAATAATGCTTGCCATTTCTTTTTCTTTTGCATTCTTGCTCCCTCTGAAATCTGTTAGCAATAGCAAACAGTATACTTAGCTTTCAGTGGCCGACGTATACAGAGAAGGCTTTAACCATCAGAAAAGTAAGTCTGAAAGGAATTACCTTGCTGGTGGTTTCTCTTGAGCACAAATTTACACGCCGGTGCAATAATTCAATGCAATGCAAATTACCAATCAATTGCTACATAAACAGAGCTGGGGTGAAAACCCACCTCAATTTATTTCTGGAACATCCAATTAAGATTGTAATGCGGTAAAGTGGCAATTGGTCTGTTGCTTTTATTTTTCCCTGCTGCTCCAGATACAGGAGAGGTTTTGTTCACAGGGCATGCGGCGCGGAGATGCTGGCTCAAACAATAACCGGCTCTTTTTTATTGTTCGAACACCTGCTGCCTCTGACAGCACAAACTCATCCATTATGCAATGTCCATGTGGCGATGGGACCACAAGCAGTAATTCTGAAACAGAGTGTCAATGCAAAGAAACAAAAAGGGTAATTTCTCACTTGGCTTTTATACATGCAATCTCTCCTTTCTTGACTTCTGTTTATATTGCTGCTGCTGCTTGTGTGTAAATAACAATTTGTGTTCAGCATTAAGGCAAGAAAGAGAGAGAGAGAGAGAGAGAGAGAGAGAGAGAGAGAGAGGTACCTTCTCTTTGTCTTCCTTTCTTAATTTTTAATTTTTATTTCCTTCCTTTTTTGTGTGTAAGGGAAGATACAATCCATGATCTACAGAAATCAGTTACTGCAGCTTCCACTATGCTCAGTGCTGGATCAAGACACACACCAAAGTTTGAAAGTAACAATTATGATTTCTTTTTTAAAATTCAGGCTAATGTTTTATTATTATTATTATTTATATGCTGGAAGTCACCCAGCGTGGCTGGGGCAAACCAGTCAGATGGGCAGAGTATAAATCAGGCATCCCCAAACTGCGGCCCTCCAGATGTTTTGGCCTACAACTCCCATGATCCCTAGCTAACAGGACCAGTGGTCAGGGATGATGGGAATTGTAGTCCAAAACTTCCTCTTCCTCCTCTTCCTCTTCTTCTTCAACTGAGGCAGACTTGCAAACAGCTATTCAGCAGGGCACCTCCTCCAGGTAATCAAAGGGTAGGGATTGCAGAAAATAGAACAGCATCCAGACTTAATAAGGATCTAGATCAGAAATATGAATCGTTCTACTCATGGTATTTCTGATCTAGAGCATGTTCAGGGATTATATTTCTTGGAAAGCTGCCTTGGAACTGGACTCAGGGAGAAGGTATGTATGATATCATACTAGACGCTGTGCTACCTCAGATCCAACTTTCTCCACACTCCCCTCTTGCTTCTGGGTTGGCAATGAGAGCTGAACACCCATCAGAAGCTCATTATAGTCAAGTACGACAAGGTGCAAAGTATAAAATACAAATTCAGAACCTGAAAGAAGCCAACTAAATGACAAGCTAAGAACTGACAATCACGCCAGGCCACGAGACTGGACTATGTTCAGATATTGTGCCAACTGCTTGGTAATAAATGTATTGATCCACTCAAGGAAACTACATGTGTTTTCTAATACCCTGCTAAAAACTACAGTAAAAATAAAAACAAAATTCTGACCTGCAGGTCAATCTTGGACCACCAGGGGATCAAATTTGACCTGTGAGACATAAAATAAAGAATCCCACTTCCACCTGTCTATCTGCTGAGATCACTGCAATGCAAAGTGTTGGTTCTTCATTGGCTGCGCTCACCAGTTCCGCAACCTGAGAACAAGTGTGCAAAACCCAAGCTCAGTGTGGGTCTGTTTGAAAGCCCTCTTCAGAGGTTCAAAGAGATACATAGGTCTCTTTGCAAAAGGTCTTTCAACCAGTCCAATTGGGACTTCAAAACAAGCATCATCTGATGCCCTTACGGCTCCACACACCTGTCAAGTTTGGCCCCCTAGGGATGGTGTGATGTGAGCTTAATGCCTTCAACAAAACAAGAGATTTCTTATTAAGGGATAGTGTTTGCAAGAGGTTCATATTTGGCCTTGGAACTTACAGTTGCTGATACCTAATATAGCATGCCCATTTAACACAATTAAGATAAAATACAGACAATAGCAGTTTTCATATTTCATCAGGAGGCTTATTAAATTTCTTCTCCCTTTTATTAGTACAAAAAAAAGTATTTTCATGAAACAAAATCTCTTTGGCCCAAGGTTTCATGCCCTTTCTCCTGTTTTTAAAGCAACTTAAAGTTGCATTTCAAAGACTATGTGTTGGTTGTGTGACAAAGTAACCCTTTTATTTTCATCTTGGTAATTACCAAGACTGAGAAGAATAAAAAATTGAGACTATAACATGCATTCATCATCTTTGGGGTTTTTTAAAATCATAATTAGTAAAGACTGTAAAGTTAAAGATGTGTCATGTGTTTACAAATCTCATTCAAATAACTGTGTTTTTAATTTTTCATTCCTTGTCCAGAAGCATATTGGCAGAATATTCAGAGGACTGGAACCCCCTGGAAAACTATATGTGCTGAGCAGAGACTGCCATCTCCAAAACATATTTCTGAAACGGAACACTACACAAGGTTTTATGATGTTTTAATCATGGGGTCACGAAGAGTTGGACACGACTAAATGACTAAACAACAACAATCATTTTACTGTACTTCACCTTGACATTTTTAATGACTTGGCGGTTTATATTCTTATAAATAAATTAAACATATGTCGTCCTTTCCTCTCCAGTTCATGAATGCCCACTCACTTCCCTCTGCTGCCCCAGTCTTATACCTGGGGAAATTATGGGACACATCTGAAACCTACTTGAAAACGGATGTTATACAACCGTAGCAAATCCGCAGATGTATGAGATGTCCCACCACTCGCTGAATATTGCCTTCCAGATGTTGATGTTCCCCACAAAGTTCTCGGCACCATTTTTAAGCTATTACAGGCACCAGATGGCCAAGTTTATAGTTTAGTTTGGTTTATAATTATTTACAATTGCTAGATCAAGTTTGTGAACTTGACCCAGCAGCCCATTAGCACTTTGCAAAGATGGAAGAAGTCAGCTCTATAAACTTCCCTAGGGAAACTTGTACCAGGAGGGTCATCCTTCACAGCAGAATAAATCTCACTGGTATTCCCACTCCTTTGTTCTCATTTCTTTCCAAAATAGGAATAACGAATCACATACATGATACAATGGAACAAAAGGGACATTCGACTTCCTATTCTTAAAAGGCAGTTGTGTGATTCCATGGGATTCTTCTTGAAGTTCAACAATGTGCAGTGGTACCTTGGTTCTCAAACTTAATCCGTTCCGGCCGGGAGTCCGTTCCAAAACCAAAGCATTCCAAAACCAAGGCGCACTTTCCCATAGGAAGTAATGCAAAACGGATTAATCCATTCCAGACTTTAAAAACAACCCTAAAACAGCAATTTAACATGAATTTTACTATCTAACGAGACCATAGATTCATAAAATGAAAGCAATAATCAATGTACTGTACTATAAAATAAAATGAAGACAGTACTGTAGATGATAAAAATAAAAATTATTATTTTTTCTTACCTGCACCGATGATAATCATTGTTTGGATTGGGGGGGGGGGCTTTTATCCATTTCTGCAGTCACACAATCAATCAATCAATCAATCAGTAGCTGGACTGGGCACACAGTCACACAAAACAAAATAACCGAAAAAGCCTCAAAAACAAAAACGCAAAATAAATAGCAAAAACAAAAGCGCCAAACTTAATCCATTCAGGAAGTCCGTTCGGCTTCCGAAATGTTTGAAAACCAAGGCGCAGCTTCTGATTGGTGAAGGCGCCCCAGAAACAATAGCTGACAGCTGCATCAGACGTTCGGCTTCCAAAAAATGTTTGAAAACTGGAACTCTTACTTGCGGGTTTCCGGCATTTGAGAACCAAGGCGCTTGAGTACCTAGGTACCACTGTATTTACACACGATGTACTACATCAAAAAAGTTTATTAATGAAACCAGGTGGGGTTATCACAGTGAGAATCTGAACTTTGAGATTTAGTGCTACGTCCAGTATGGAAGTGCTTTAACTTGACACATTTGTACCAAAGTTAAGCACGTCTAAGTCTCATTGATTTTAAAGGGTGAGGGTCAGGGTGTTCAACTCGCTGATATCAACAGGACTTCACACGTACTTAACTTAGGCAGGATCCTGATTACCATTAGCACCGTGAGGTTTGATGTTGTGTTGGCCGAGGCACACACACGCTCCAAATCCAACTGAAGCCTGGTGCAACAGACATACAGTTAGAATGAACGTTCTGGGTGTCTTCAAGCACTTTCTTAGTGGTATTCATTTTCAGTACCGGGAGTGAGCTGAGCTATAAGGCAGGCATCCCCAAACTTTGGCCCTCCAGATTTTTTGGACTACAATTCCCATCATCCCAGACCACTGGTCCTGTTAGCTAGGGATCATGGGAGTTGTAGGCCAAAACATCTGGAGGGCCGCAGTTTGGGAATGCCTGCTATAAGGCATTTCGCACTGAAATCACCTCCTGGTTAGCTTCCTTCATTTCACTCACCTAATTTCACTGTGGGGTGTCAGGGGCTGGAGTCACATGAAGGCCAGCAATTTAAAAAATCACCGGTGTCAGTGAAGTTAAACAAAACAGCACAGGCCAATGATCCCAGCAACTCTTCCCAGTAGGTCTTGCCCCAATAAGGCAGTTGTCAGGACTGAAGGTCCCTGCCTTCCCACAGCTGCCTAAGTCCCTTCCCCTCCAGGGTTTTCTTTCTCCCAAGCAAACAGAGACTGCAGCTGCACACAACCAATCTCTCCTCTGCTCTTTTCCTTTCTCTGCATGTTCTGGTAGACCAGGGAGGAAGGGAACTGGTCAGAGCAGGAGGTGGAGACTCCCTGGATTCTTCAGCAGCCTGCTGCAACCAGATTCCCTCCCCACTGGTGGACTCTCCTTCCTCGGAGGTCTTTAAGCAGAGGTTGGATGGCCATGTGCCATGGATGCTTTAGCTGAGATTCCTGCATTGCAAGGATGACCCCTGAACCCCCTCCAACTCTAGGATTCTATGATTCTATGGTTCCCTGAACACGCGAATAAATTAAAAGAGCAGAGGAGAGATTGGTTGTGCTCACATTTGTTAAATAGATAAATGCAACATATTGATTGGTCTTCAGCCATATGAAGCGAGTAAGGCTTCCTTCCATTTCTAACAATTTGATTGTGAACTGCTCTGAATGCTGAAGGGGTAGAAGCTTCTTCCTTTCCAGAGAAGTTAAAAAAACCTGAAAGCAACTCCCCTTCCTGCAATGAAGAAAGTGCATGAACCAAGAGAAAGTGTAAGAATCCGAAGTCGGGGGGGGGGGGGAATAATCTCAAAAATCCTGCATTTGTCTAGTCAGCTTTTCCCTACTAGGTGTTGGGGTCTTTAAGTTTCCAAAGAAGTAGACAAAGAATATATCCTTATATATGATCCCAGATTAAGTTTATAGACTTCCCATCCCCATGGAAAATTACAAATGCTAATAAATCTAAGTTTGAGGTTAACACCTGTACTGGAACAGCAGCCCTTCTCTTGACTTTCCTCTGGAAAAAAACATTGCAAATCTCCCTGAAATATAGATGGTATGTCTTTAGGGAATTCTTTGGGTCGTTCTCAATCGACATGCCTTTGCTTATGTCAGTGTATTTCCACCCCTTCTGCTTTACTCTGAATTATACAGAATAATCCTAGCAGGAGCTGAAAACATTTTGAGATTTGAACAGCCCAAAGGGTGTTTCAGAAGCAGGCTTAAAATAATAATAACAACAACAACAACAACAACAACAATTTATTTATACCCCGCCTATCTGGCTGGGTTTCCCCAGCCACTCTGGGCGGCTTACAACAGAAAAATGAGATAAAATAATCTATTAAACATTAAAAGCCTCCCTAAACAGGGCTGCCTTTAGATGTCTTCTAAAAATCTGGTAGCTGTTTTTCTCTTTGACATCTGATGGGAAGGCGTTCCACAGGGCAGGCACCACCACCGAGAAGGCCCTCTGCCTGGTTCCCTGCAACTTGGCTTCTCACAATGAGGGAACCGTCAGAAGGCCCTCGGTACTGGACCTCAGTGTCCGGGCAGAATGATGGGGGTGGAGACGCTCCTTCAGGTATACTGGACCGAGGCCATTTAGGGCTTTAAAGGTCAGCACCAACACTTTGAACTGTGCTCGGAAACGTACTGGGAGCCAAATGTTTTAAAAATCTTTTAAAGCCAGCATAATACGGATGGGAAACAGAAGCAATTTCAGGGGATGAGTGGAAATTTGTGTCAAGATACCTCACTGTTTCTTCTTTTGTGGGGAAAAATATTTTTGGTGCCATCTCTCCAAGGACTAAGGGGCTGTGATTTTATCACAGGGTTAGAGTCCTTGAAAAACAGTGTTGTTCCTTCGTATTATATTTTGAAAGCCACCAAGAGCAGTCCAATGCTGCCTGTGGTAAACAATAAACAGCCCAATTTCCTTTCCCCCCCCTTAAAAAACCCGAAACCCACATCCCTTCAAATTAACTTCAAATTGCAGGGACGTTTTCATTCAGCTCTATTTAAAATCCATCTAACTGTGGAGGGAAGTGCATAGAACTGGCATACTGTCCTGCAACAAATCATTCGAAAACAACACAAGCATTGCCCATCCTGATGCAAACTCATTTTGCGCAACATCGCTTCCCCAAGCTTGTATATAATGCTTTCATTTTTGTTCAGTTCGAGTTCAGTTGCAGCTTTCTCAACTGCAACACTAAAGGCTAACACTAATCACCAATCAATTCAGAGCTGTTGTATCACCAGAATCTTTCTTAGTGGTTTGGAGGGAAAGGAAAAGTAGTAGTAGTAGTAGTTTGGATTTGATATCCCGCTTTATCACTACCCGAAGGAGTCTCAAAGCGGCTAACATTCTCCTTTCCCTTCCTCTTCCACAACAAACACTCTGTGAGGTGAGTGAGACTGAGAGACTTCAGAGAAGTGTGACTAGCCCAAGGTCACCCAGCAGTTGCATGTGGAGGAGCGGGGAATCGAACCCGGTTCACCAGATTACGAGTCTACCATTCTTAACCACTACACCAGAGGAAAAATAGCCATTAGAGATAACAGGAGGAGAGAGAAATCTGCCCAGCCAATGCCTCCCTTCCTTTAACAAGACACTGCTCAGCCAGAAGTGTATCTGAAGCAGCTCCTTCCATCACAGGACCACAGGGATGGCGACAAGGGAACCCCGAGCATCAAGTCTGACTTCCTTGTTGCCAAAGGAAGCCTTCTCATTGAAGACTGAGCGTGCTGAGTGGCCATTGAATGCTTTCTGTTGGGGAGGTGGGGAAATGGAAAGGGGTCTTCTGAAAGAAGGCATGGGTGCCAAGCTGGCTGACATCCTGAACAGGACAGAGCTCTCTACGTTGTAACATTTTTTTTGCAGGTCCCACTTGTCTTGTTATATAAGCTAAAAAGAGTGGCACGTGACAGTTGGAACTCAAGTGTCTTCCTTCACTCCCTTGAGCTCCATTATCATACCGATGAGTTTTCCCAATAAATCCAGCAACAAATGAGAAAGCAATTAAAAACAGAAAGAAATGTACAGTACTTTAACCCAAGAGTGCTAAATCTGCACTCACTTCACGTGAAAATAAATGCACATCTGCAGTTACAAATTACTCCACTCATATTCAGTGAGAAGAGAGCTCTTTTCACTTCCCCTTAACTGATAATGCAACCAATGCTTTTCTGTTGTTTTCTGCTGTCCCTTCCCTACCATAGCTGCCAAGTTTTCCCTTTTCTCGCGAGGAAGCCTATTCAGCATAAGGGAATTTCCCTTAAAAAAAAGGGAGAACTTGGTAGCTATGTTCCCTACCCCCTTAAGATACCAGCCCCAGTGGATTTTACTTCAATCGCTTTTAAACTTAACTATGGTATGAAGAGCTGAATGCAACAGTGGAGTCTATCACACTATTTCATTTAAAAAAATGAAAATGAAGACTCTTGAAATATCAGAGGGATGGTGGATTCTATATCCCATTTCAATGAGGAATGGCCATAGCTGCAAACACATTCACATGTGTCTTGTTGAACTCAATGGGGCAAGTTGGCCACAACTAATGCAGACCCTCCAAGTGTCCCTATTTTCCAGAGACAGTCCCGGATTTACAGAAGCCGTCTTGGTTTCTGATTTGATCCCAGAATCTCCCGCTTTTCCTTAGGATGCCCCCATTTTCGGTGGAGAAATGTTGGAGGGTATGGAGTCATGTGACCCCCCCGAACCAAGGAGATAAATAAGACATCTAGAAGACATCTGAAGACAGTCCTGTATAGGGAAGTTATTTAATGTTTATTAAGTTTTTTATATATGTTGGAAGCTGCCCAGAGTTGCTGGGGCAACCCAGCCAGATGGGCAGGCTATAAATAATAAAATTATTATCATGGAATAGGACGTCCCTATTTTAATCGGATGAAAAAAGGCGGTCACTTGGACATAAAGTTTTAAATTGCGGGCCGTGCCTGGATAGAGCAGAGGAAAGCGTGGATAGACTGTAAGAAGCTGTTTGAATAAACGCAAGAGGTTGCGTCTGCTCGAAAAACTTAGAAGGAAAAACCAGTACCAACTGATTGGGGAGGAAAGGAGGTGGGAGAACATCTGCAGCCATATGGACTGGCCAACAGATGACTGGTGTTGGAGCCAAATCTGCAGAGCTTCTATTACAACTTGTCGATCTTTGCTTTGTTGCCTCTTGGATCAACTGTCCTGGAAAGTGCAATTCAAGGGAGGAACATTTTACACAGGAAGCAGCCTTACACCAAACCACTGGTCCATTGTCTACACTTACTGGAAACAGCCCTCCAGGGTTTCAGGCATCAGCCTTCCCCCAACCCTACTTAGAGATGCTAGGGGGTGGAATCATGGTATTGCAGAGTCGGAAGGGACCCTGAGGGTCATCTAGTACAACCCCCAGCAAGGCAGGTATCTTAAGGAGAACAAGGAGACTTATTCAGGGATGGAGAATAAGGGAGACTCCTAGGAAACATGAGGGCGTGTGTCCATGCAGTTTGAAGCCCAGAGTCAGTGACTGTCCAAAACAACAACACAGGGTACGGTAGCACTAATTATACTGAAACGTCTCCCTGTAATAATGTATAACGACAATTGTTTTGATGTTTGCCCAAGATAGAGCAATTATCCATTCCATTAGGAGGCGAGAATCCTCTTGGAGAACTTTGGTCTTACAAGCAAAGTATAGCTCACCATTCAATCCCTGTTTAACCCTAACGTTAAAAAATCTGACGTAAAAGCTGGTCACAACATCTTTTAACACAGACGTTACACATGTATAACTTAAGGTATTAAATAAAACCCAGAATTTATTAGCGCTTTCAAGTAAGCTCAAACAAAACATTAGGCTGACATCAGGCTTCTTTTAATTATACCCCGGAAAGCCTGTCGAAACAGCCCATTTTAACCTTCATCTGTGATCATGAAAGCTATTGTGCCAGATCAGAAATGAACACTTTATATACTGAGCGCTGCAACGCTAGGTAAAGCAGCCCAAAGGGACCATTTGCCAAAGCAGATCATTACAAGAACATTAACTACAACACAGACTCTAAGCTAGCACTGCCAATTAATCTAACAGGCTCAAGCAATAAACAAGAAAACTTTGCTTTTAAATACCACCTACACAAAAACATCATTATCCGTGTCTACTTTTAAGACTGCTCCCTAGAACTTGGAGCAATTCTCTGGCGGCTCTTTAGCAATGGTCCTTCTGGCCCTATGAGAAAGAAAAATCTTCATAATTTCATGCCCCAAGGAATAAAGCACTGATGGGATAGAGTGAATTATTGGTTTCCTGCGTTCCATTTTATTTAAAAGGTCCACCTGAAATATCCATCATCTTAAGTAGTATGGATACACCTGTATGACTATCCCATCTTCATTTATAGGCAGGGGTGGCAAGCATTAAGACCTAGTGGTGGTCTGGTTGGGGGGGGGGGTCCAGGGCCAGATTTAGATTTGATGAGGCCCTAAGCTAAGGTAATAGGGCCCTTTATATATCCAGCTCTCCTTTGTCAATGACAAATTGTCGCTGGTTTTTGTGTTGAATATATGCTATATGGTAATTTATGGTCCTAATAGGTATCTAAAGCCATTTGCACATGTTGCCCTGCAACCATTCCATGCAGAATGTAGGCACCCTATATACAGAAATGAGCAAACCAGTGATGTTTTAGGGAGCAGGCTAGCAGGCAGGGCCCATTACTGACATCATAGGAGCCTATACAACACAAAACACTGTTGCTGTATGTAGGTTTTATTCTATTTGTTTTTTATCTGGAAATGTACACCTAGGTTTTTTCCCTCTAAATTTTTTTTGGGGGGGGCAAGAGTGTGGGGCCCTAAGCTATAGCTTGTTTTAAAGGTAAAGGTAAAGGGACCCCTAACCATTAGGTCCAGTCACGGACGACTCTGGGGTTGCGGCGCTCATCTTGCGTTATTGGCCAAGGGAACTGGCGTACAACTTTCGGGTCATGTGGCCAGCATGACAAAGCCGCTTCCGGCGAAACCAGAGCTGCACACGGAAACGTCGTTTACCTTCCCGCCGGAGCAGTACCTATTAATCTACTTGCACTTTGACATGCTTTCGAACTGCTAGGTTGGCAGGAGCAGGGACCGAGCAACGGGAGCTCACCCCGTCACGGGGATTCGAACCACCGATCTTCTGATCGGCAAGCCCTAGGCTCTGTGGTTTAACCTACAGCACCACCCGCTTATTTTGCTTATACGTAAATCCGGCACCGGGGGGGGGGGGGGGTCCTTACTTCACAGGCAAAAGAAACAGCTAAGTAAACAATTCTTCAAGGGCAGGCATGTGTACACTGCATTATAGTAATCTAATCAGGTTGCCAGAACATAGGTGGCGAACCAGCCAGAACTTTGGCTTCCCTGTGACACGTCACATGCGAGCAGGAGCAGCTTGCGCACTGCAGTGGCGCCACAGGAAGAAGCTCTTGGTAGCAGCAGCACTGCTTCTCATTGAGTTCACGTGAAGATGGACAACACTTGTGCTGCTTTGGAATGATGAACTTCAGAACAATATTCCAACTCCAAGTGCTTTTTGCATACAGTCGGGTTTTGAATGGATCTGAATGAAAATGTCCCTGCAATTTGCGGTGAATTTGGAAGGAGGCGGTGGCTTGTGGGAGGGAGAAAAAGAGAAGGAAACAAGTGCCAAGGGTTGGACTGTTTACTGTGGCAGCAGCTTCTTGGTGGCTACGGACCAATGACCACCAATTTGCCCCTTCCAAAAATTAAAGCTAAGGAACAACACTCTGTTCTGAGGACTTTAACCCTATGAGAAAATGGTGGCCTTGCCCAAACCCTTGTGTTGATGGCACCAGACCCTTAAAAAAAAAGTCACCACAGCAATGGGGAACCTTGATACAAATTTTCCCTCAACCCCTAAAAAACCGCTGTTTTTCTCCCTACGGCACTTTCAAGTCAGCATTCATTTTAAAGGCTGCATTTTGAGATTTGGATATATATATATATATATATATATATATATATATATATATATATATAATATCACTCCCCACCCTCCCAAAAAGCTAATGAAAATGTTTCAAAAGGTCAAAAACAGCACTTTGAATTGTGCCCGGAAAAACACTGGCATCCAGTGGAGATTTTTAAGCACTGATGAAATATGTTTGGTTCAGTTCCCCCCCAGTTAACAACCAAACTGTAGCTGCATTCTGAACTAGCTGTAACTTCTGAGTAGTCTTCCCAGGCATCTCTATATATAATGCTTTGCAGTATGTTACCAAAGATATCATTTGCTGTACTACATTATACTCTTTGCTACTCTTCCCCCCCCCATCAGTTATTGTTCTTCTGATTTTTTAAAAAAATCCCAAAATATACATGGTCACCAGGACACCAACTGTTATATTGAACAAAAGTCCTTTGAATGTGGTGAGAAAATTCCTAAAGGATGCTCACAGCATACAGAGGCATTCAAAAACATACAATATGATAATGCGTTAAAAAATTCCAAAGATGGAATTCTTTCTTGCACCCCTCCACTGCTTCCTTTTCCAATGCCAGCTCTTTAAATTTTGTGGTCCCAGGTTGTGTTACAGCAAATTAAACTACAACATTAAGACAAACCACCATCACAAGAATAGGTTGGGTCTCCAAAACATACAGTACATCTCTAGAGTCAAAGGCCAGAAGGAACGTACAATAAAGTCTTCCACTGCTTAAATGTGAAAAAGTGACATTTGTTCTCTTTAAATAGCTAGGAGCAGAAGATGTGCAAGAGGAACCAGGAAGTTAGGGTGTGTGCATGTGCAAGCAGGGCTTTTTTCAGGGGGAACTCGCCGGAACTCAGTTCTGGCACCTCTCAAGTGGGTGCCATTGCCATTCTAAGAGAAAGAGGGAGGAGTTTGTGGTGTGTTCAGGTACCTCTTTTTCTAGAAAAACGGCACTGCAAGCAAGGCATTGCACTTATATTGGAAACCAAGCAGCATCAGGTACACTGCAACAAGTGTAGATAATCATAGCTGCAAAATTTTCCCTTTTCTCGCGAGGAAGCCTATTCAGCATAAGAGAAAATCCCTTAAAAAAAGGGATAACTTAGCAGCTATGGATAATCGTGTGGTGAAAATATTCTATATTCTCCTGAAGCTGCTGAAGGAGTTAACAGAGACCACTTAATAGGCACTCCAAATACAGCAGGAGTATTCTCTTTTCACAATTGCCATTCCAGATTATTATTATTACATTTGGAAACCTGTGAAGTTCCACTCAAAACGAAGTGCAAGAAACACAGTGTACTCTTTATTTGAAGGGAGGAGGAGGAGGAGGAGGAGGAGGAGGAGGAGGAGGAGGAGGAGGAGGAGGAGGAGGAGGAGAAGAAGAAGAAGAAGAAGAAGAAGAAGAAGAAGAAGAAGAAGAAGAAGAAGAAGAAGAAGAAGAAGAAGAAGAAGAAGAAGAAGAAGAAGAAGAAGAAGAAGAAGAAGAAGAAGATCATTTTCCTGTGGAGCACAGCTCTCTGGAGAGTTTGCCTAGCAAAAATGTGTAATATCAACATTCATCTGCCGCAGCTCATTTAGACTATTTCCCAGAAAGAAAACATCCCCTCTCTGTCCAACAGATCTATTTGTGATACTTCATAACTCAACTGATCATTTTAAAGTATTCATTATTTATGCTTTATTTATAAGAAAGTTAAATGAGGGAGATGTTATACAATTTATGGAAGTGGATCAAGACATGGATACATGTGTAAGACAACTAGGCTACAACATTTCACTGGTGAGATTAAACAGATTTTGAAACATTTAATTGACTTACAAACCTGCCCCTATTAATCAAGCAGGAGTTTGGGTTTTTATTTAGAGAACTAGTTATTTTTAATACAAGTACCTAAGTTGCAGGCGGCAAGCTCTCTTTCAAGAGCTACCTCATATGGTAACCCGCTGAAATGCAGGTGGCAACTTTTCAGTAAAGTATCCTGAGGCCTTGGGCTTCTCCCATCTATCCAGGCTGGCCACTGAATATTCCTCAATAGAAAGGAGTAGAAAAATTGTTCCGGTTGATCCTTGCTCAAGTGACTGACTAAGGCTTTCCCTGAAAGAATTCTGGGCACTGTAGTTAACCTCTCACAGAGTTAAAATTCCCATCAACCCTTAACAACTACAATGGCTAGAATTCTTTGAGGAAAAGAACATACTTCTAATGCGCGTTAAAGGTATAGTGTGTACACAGTAAAAAATATTCTGAGCTCTGACTTGTTGCTGTATCCTTGGTTATTCTTTGGTCCTTAATACTAGGGCTTATTCTACAGCTCCTGGTTCATCTCAGATTGCAGCCCATGAAATCTTAAAACGGCCACTCCCCTTTCATCTCAAACAGGAAGTGATGCTTCTTTTAGAGATGCTCCTTCTAAGACTGTGCCTGAATCACCTGCATCCTCCAAAAACATTGTTGTTGTTGTTGTTGTTGTTGTTGTTGTTTAGTCATTTAGTCGTGTCTGACTCTTCGTGACCCCATGGATAAGAGCACGCCAGGCACTCCTGTCTTCCATTGCCTCCCGCAGTTTGGTCAGACTCATGTTCGTAGCTTCGAGAATACTGTCCAACCATCTCGTCCTCTGTCATCGCCTTCTCCTTGTGCCCTCCATCTTTCCCAACATCAGGGTCTTTTCCAGGGAGTCTTCTCTTCTCATGAGGTGGCCAAAGTATTGGAGCCTCAGCTTCAGGATCTGTCCTTCCAGTGAGCACTCAGGGCTGATTTCCTTCAGAATTGATAGGTTTGATCTTCTTGCAGTCCATGGGACTCTCAAGAGTCTCGTGCAGCGCCATAATTCAAAAGCATCAATTCTTCGGCGATCAGCCTTCTTTATGGTCCAGCTCTCACTTCCATACATCACCACTGGGAAAAAGATAGCTTTAACTATACAGACCTTTGTCCAAAAACATGCACAGGACCAAACGAACACGTTACACCTCCTTCATTTTAAAAAAAGAAGAGCATATTTTTTATTTTAGAAAAAAAGCAACATTGGAACCCTGACCCAGAATCTGCTCCTGGTCTGAACTAAAGTTCCATCCTATTGACTGCTGTTTGTCCCCAAAGATGCTGTTTGCAGTGGGAAGCAACCTCTGAGATAAATAGCAGGCTAGGGATGATTTCTGGCAGGAAACCAGTACCAGACTGAGATTCAGATCCTCAGTATCAGGGTTTCCCAAACTTGGGTTTCCAGCTGTTTCTGGACTACAACTCCCATCATCCCTAGCTAGCAGGGGTTAAAAGCTAAAGGTAAAGGACCCCTGGATGGTTCAGTCCAGTCAAAGGAGACTATAGGAAGGCACTCCTGGCCACTGAGGCCACCTGAGCCTCGAGCGACAGCAAAGGATCCAGGAGGACCCCCAAGCTACAAACCTGCTCCTTCAAAGGAAGAGTAACCCCATCAAGAGCAGGGGATCTCCCACCCATCTGGTCTAGGACATTTCACATGGATATCCACCAAACAGGCACGAAAACATTGCTAAGCTGCCTGCTCTTATATAGAAAACATGTCATGGGAATCTCCAGAACCGCACTCAGCAATGTCAAATGGATATAGGAGACTGAATGGGTAGCATAGATAACATCACTTTATGCACTAAACTGGAACGGAGGATTTTACCAAAGGTGTTGGACTTTACGATCTTCAAATTTCTTCTGGACTTGTGTGTGTGTGTGTGTGTGTGTGTGTGTACGTAATAAAGAATGAGCATGTGAGAAAGGAATCAATTGTATTTTTATATTCAGTAGGATAAAAACACACACAAGCCCTAAGAATAGCGTGGAACAGAAAGAACAGGTGCAAGGGCATCATCTTATTACACAGGCATTGGGCCAAAGAACCGTGTGATTAGTTCTGTGCAGCCAAAGAAGCTCTGGACTTGGGATATTTGAAGAGCTTTGTGACGTAGTACAGTGACTCGCTTCAAAACATAAAACTGAAAAACAGGCACAAATCCCACTGGGTGTGTCCAATGTTGGGCATGTAAAACGTAGCTCTTTGAATTCCAGCCAGGGTCTCAAGTGATGTAGCAGCACACCAATCCAGCAGCCAGGAACCACAATAATAGTTAAGGTTGAGAAATTACTTTAAATGTGTAGTTCTTTTTTTCTACACAATCTCCAGCAGAAAAAGAAAAGGCTCAAAAGGAGCAAAAGAAAGCCATTCCTATTTAACAGGTTTGCATTACTCAGGCAAATAACCCAATACTGTTCCTAAAGAAATTTATCCCCACTGCCACCCACTTTCTCCAACAATCATAGAATCATACAAGTGTGTGTGTGTATGTATGTATGTATGTATGTATGTATGTATGATACAAGAAAGGGACTCTGAGGGTCATCTAGTGCAACCCCCTGCAATGCAAGAATCTCAACTAAAGCATCTGTGACAGATCGATCCAACCTCTGCTTTAAAACCTCCAAGGAAAAACCTCCACCGCTTCCTAAGGGAGTCTGTTCCACTGTCAAACAGCTCTTACCATCAGAAAGTTCTTCCTGATGTTTAGTCGGAATCTCATTTCTTGCAACTTGAAGCTATTAGTTTGGGTCCTACTCTCTGGAGCAGGAGAAAACAAGCTTCCTTCATCTTCCATGTGACAGCCCTTTAGATATTTCAAGATGGCTATCATATCTCCTCTCAGGCTCTTTTCCAGGCTTCCTCAACCATTCCTTTTATCCAACTTCTTCAACCATTCCTCATAAGGCTGGGGATTCCATACCCTTGATCATATTCTTCACCCTGCTCTGCACAAGTTCCAGCTTGTTAATATCCTTCTTAGATTGTGGTGCCCATCTTAGTTGAAGTTCAACTACCGTAATCCAAGGACTTTTGCTGTGCCGTTAGTCACGTCCTCCAGACTGGTTAGAGGGTAAATGCAACCTACTTTCCTCGTTTCTAGTCAAGACCCAAATGTGACACGCAGAGATTTTGCTGACGTCAGGTGCAAAGCCTCCCAATTGTCTACTACTCTCAAGTCTCTGGATGCCAGAATATTTGAAAACCGTTCTGGCAACGTCAAATCCCCATGACCAACAAAGATGAGCATAACATTGTTAGCCTCCCACCTAAAATCCCCTTTTCTAGAAGCTCTCGTGTGCATCTAGAAACGGCAAGCAACAAGACAAAAACAGGCTTGCCTTTGGGAGAAAGGATGAGCTACCAATTTTAAAATATAGGAATACGTTCACAATGGCTATTGGTTTTAAAATGGGCTTGCACACAACTAGTCTTTTGGTAACCTCTGGTGAGTAAAACCTGCCCGGTTTAACAAAACATGAGTGTTAAAAGTCCCAGGACTGTAATGGAAGAGTGCACTGCGGAATTCACCTGGCTATTTATTGAACTCGGCCCAAGCAAAGGCAAATTTGCAATAATTCCCAAGGCCATGCTTTTAAACTGCAGTGAAGTACCCTGTTTCTCATATTTTAAGACATACCCATAAAATAAGCCATAGCAGGATTTTTAAGCATTCAAGGAATATAAGCCATACCCCGAAAATAAGACATAGTGATAGGCGCAGCAGCAATGCCGGCCGCGGCAGGAGGAGGAGGAAAAAAATAAGACATCCCTTGAAAATAAGCCATAGTGTGTTTTTTTTGAGGAAAAAATAAATATAAGACATGTCTTATAATATGAGAAACACGGTATTAGACACACCTAGCGCCAGATCACACACACAAAAGAAGCAGGCCTGAAATTGCTGCCAAAATAAAACAGAGAGAGAACATGAATTCACAGTAGCCTTGGAAGTACTCTGCAGCTAAATATAGATGATTTGGGATTTTTGAAGCCCACGTTTCCAAAAATCCTTTCTATCCAGTCTCTGCATCAATGTGCATTCTTTTTTCTTCTTTGTTTTAAAAAGAAGCTAGGTGAAAATTTGCAGTTTATCCCCCCCCACACACACACACACAAAATGCATAATTTTCCTTAGAATATAATTTTGCACAAATTTTGGCATGTTTTTTGGAAACATACTCCCAAATAAGCCTGCCTAATTTGGTGTTAAGATCATCGCGAAAGGCCTTTCTCTGGTTTTCTGCCGCTGGAAACCAGAGATAGGGCACCACTCACAAAATGGCTCTACTTTTACAATTCTTTCTCCATAAGGCTTGTTGGGCACACTCCTCTTTGCCAGCAACCATCTAGGAAGATTGGCTACTTTTCTAGATTTGACTGATAGTTGTAAGCAAGAATAATCCAGTTCAATTAAATATAGAATAACTGCATAACAATATAAATCATTAGCAGAAAGTCAGATGATTATATAATAATTAAAACTGAACCGATACAAAATCAAACTTGGTAATATTTGTAGCAACCATTTAACCACACAATGTCTGCAAGTTGTTTTCTTCTGCCAGAGGAAAACAAAAACAAAATATAATTACATTTTTAAAAGCATATTTAGAGGACTCTATATAGAACACAGAAAACATTCCTAATAAGTATCCTAATTGTCACTTGAGTGATCCAAATCATTTTGCACTTATGTAAGTTTTTCGGGGGGGGGGGGATGGAATTTGCTGTATTTGATTTAAATGCTTATTTGAGTGTTTGCTTTCATGTTTTATGATAAGTGATAAAAAGTTTAAAAGCAAGCATGAAAAGTCATTCTTACCAGAACAAAGTACTCTTTGAAGAAACAAAAACCTCTTACCACATCTCACAGATGACACCATTCACTGTCATCTGTGAAATTACAGGAAAACTATTGTGCATATTATCAAGAATTATGCAAGAGAACAATTCAAATTAAAGCCAAACTACAGTTTGTCATCTCTGTATTGCAAAAACCACCATTAAAACTTAATTTTTGGGGGGTTTTAACCCAGCAAATGTTAATTAAACAC
The DNA here is from genome assembly GCF_963506605.1 of Zootoca vivipara. Classification (NCBI taxonomy): domain Eukaryota; kingdom Metazoa; phylum Chordata; class Lepidosauria; order Squamata; family Lacertidae; genus Zootoca; species Zootoca vivipara. The sequence continues at coordinate 59,009,664 of NC_083284.1, read as the reverse complement.
AGCTCAATGGCTTATTAGTGTTTCCGCTCACACAGTATGTTACATCCAAACAACAGACTTTGCACATGTTAATTCTAAGCTCAGAGACGACACACTCTGGAACATGTGCAATTTTCACAAAACTTTATTGTTTACTCAGTCGGCAGTCATTTGCTGCTGAAGGCAATATGGGGCCATTTTTAAAAAAGCAAAGTTGGTGGCAGATGTTTAAATTATAAAAAGGTCAAAAAAAAATCTTGCAAATAGAGATGTCAGATTCATCTTAGAAATAAATTCTGAAAACCCTATGAACCATGTGAGCCCAGCAATTGCAAGAAAAGCATAAAATCTATTCCCTGAGTTCCTGTACTACAGTGGTACCTCTGGTTAAGAACTTAATTCATTCCAGAGGTCCGTTTTTAACCTGAAACTGTTCTTAACCTGAACCACCACTTTAGCTAATGGGGCCTTCTGCTGCCACCACACCGCCAGAGCACAATTTCTGTTCTCATCCTGAAGCAAAGTTCTTAACCTGAGGTATTTCAGAGTTTGTAACCTGAAGCGTTTGTAACCTGAAGCGTTTGTAAACCGAGGTACCACTGTATTTATCATGCTTACAGAGACTGTGACTCAGACTCTTGCCACTGTAATCTTCCACTCTGCCACTCAACCTCATTGGACTGGTCATGTTGTGCGGATGCCTGATTATCGTCTTCCAAAGCAACTTCTCTATTCCAAACTTAAAAATGGGAAGTGTAGTCAACAAAAGAGGTTCAAAGACTTTCTCAAGGCAAATACACACTGACAATTGGGAAACACTGACCTGCAAGTGCTCCAATTGGAGAACAGCCAAAGGTGTCATGGACTTTGAAGACACTCACAACTCAAGACAAAAGGGAGAAACGTGCTAAGAGGAAGGCACGCTTGGCAATCCCCAGTTGTGATCAACTCCTGCCCAGAAACCTATGTCCCCACTGTGGAAGGATGTGTGGATCCAGAATAGGCCTCGACATTCACTTACAGACTCACTGTTAAGACCATGTTTATGGAAGACAATCTTACTCAGCTACAAGTGATCGGAAGAGGAGGAGGAGGATTACTCAGGGGTTGTTTAACACTCACAAGCCATGATACAGCATACCAGGCTTCCACACTGGGGCCCAAACTCAGGACAGGTCCATCATCCAATCACTTTCTTGACATTCAGGGGGTTCTACCAAGAGTTGTAAAGGCTGTACTTTCCTTTTTTCCAGTGGTTTTCCAACCTGCCCACTTCTCCAGTGTACAGTAGACAAGGTCATTGATTTTCAAATAGCTGGAGGCTTCCATGGGATTACCCAATAACTTCTGAACACCCAGAAGGGAAAATAAATCAAAGAGCTATTCAAAAGTAGTATTCATTTCAGAAGATGAAACCAAAACCCCTCTTGAGCATATAAAAACAAAACAGGAAATTGTTCTCTTGTCTCACAAGTTCACCGACTTACTTTAGTTACCACATAACTTAATCTAGAACAACACCGCAATCCTATTGATTGCAATGTGGAACAACTGTGTACAAGTCTACTTAGAAGCACATTCAGTGGGATTTACTCCTAGGAAAGTGGGCACAGGACTGAAGCCTAATCACAGCAGATATACTTTGCCTAGTCCACGTTGCAAAGCAAGCATCTTTGTCTTGGAGGAAAAAGAAATGCAGGCTGTTTGAGATTCCAGAGATTTACAAATGGAACCTTTCCAGGCACTGAAGGCTACTTTCTCATTAAGTTCTTAGAAGTGGTAGCCTGATTCCTCATTCCACTCCCCACCAGATTTCCTTTTTCAACTAACATCAACATGTCATGGCCACAGAGCATGCCCAGTCCCAATCAGGCTGATTTTCCTGGTTCAAGTTCTATCATCGCTCATAACCTGGTGTTAGGAATACGTAATGACATCTACTACAGAGCGAGAGACAGAACCAAATCACACACCTGCCACCCTATCCAGCTCCAAATCCGAGAGAGAGAGAGAGAGAGAGAGAGAGAGAGAGAGAGAGAGAGAGAGAGAGAGAGGAAGAGATTATTTCCCCCCCCCTGCATGCATAGAAGCTGAATTGGACCAACTTCAGAGTCAATTCACTGCTCGTTTTGATACGCAATTTCCTACAAATTGCAATCATTCTTCAGATCCATTTGCCTGTGCAAGTAAAAGCTATTTTCCTATAATTATCCTACTTTATGGACTATTAGCAACTGATGGGCACCTTTCATTACCACTGGAATTACTGTCATGTTTGGCAGATAGCAAACACTATAGTCGTCCCCAATTACATTGCTGGTTTTCCCATTACTGTACTTTGTTTCTTGAAAGCACAACAGATGTTCACAGCATTTCACACTGTATTTGAATTTGTTTTAAAAGGGCGAAATAAATATTTTTCATGCAGTTCTATAAAAAAAAAAAGGCTTCGTGGAATCAATGGTTCTTGAGCATATATTCTATGTTGTTGTTGTTGTTGTTGTTGTTAAATTGCTTGTCACCCAAAGGTCTCCTAGAGACTATAAGGGAAGGGAAAAGGGAGTGTGTCACACAACACATCAATATATTGCCTAACACAACATTTTGGTGAGGAGAGACACCCACCATATAAATAATGGCAAACACTCAAATAATAAACAAAGTATACCCCCACCCACTAATTAGCAGATAAGCAAGTCTTTCAGTCTCTCATTTCTTTTAGTGTGCCTCTACATCGGAAAGCAGTCAAGAGAAAATGCACTGGAGCTTAGCCAAAGGTTGCTTTTAGAGAGAGACACACAGACAGACAGAGACAGTCAGACATAATAAAACTTGATCTGTCTGTCTATCTATCTATCTATATATATGTCAATAACTACCAATAGTCAAGAATTTAAAACAAACCCTTGGTGGTTTAACAGGGCAGCTTCATAGCCTTTGGTTTAAACTTGGCATGTGATGAAATTTGCAAGAGTTTACTTTGATCTATCATGGTCCCTAGGAACACTAAGCCAGGACGAAAGTATAACGAAACTCTGCTAAAGTCCTATTCACAGTCGCAGAGACTGGAGAGGGGAAAGTGTACAAACTCAACCCTTTGCTCAGGCTCATTCACAATCCTTCAGGAAATGTTACACCACATTTTGGTGTTATGTATGAACCTGGTTAACTGTATATTTTTAATATTTTATGTTTGTGTTATGATATAATTCTCAATCTGACTTTTTACTGCATTTTTATTTTTCAAAAACTGAATAAGTACAAGGTGGGTTGTTTTAAAAAAAGAGAGTTAACCATGCACATGCATAGCTCCAGCGTTGTTTGTTTGTTTTTTGGTGCTGGAAGTGAAAAAATATGCATGTTTTTCTATGGCAGGCAAAAGCAGAAGAAATCCTACCGCACTATTCCCCTAATGCTGGTGGTATTCAATCAAGTGTGTATCCCTTCAATGTGATTCCATGGGTGTGGAGTTACAGGAAATGCCAAAATAAAAAAATCAATGCTGGAAGCAAAAAATTAGACCCAGTGAAAAGAGGCATGAAATATTCCTAAGCACAAACTCTGTATTTAGTTGCATATTCGAAGTCAATCTTTGCCCAGGGCCATAACTCAGTGGTAAGTACATAACTGGCACGCAGAAAATGTTAGGTTCAATCTCTGGCATCTTCAGTTAAAAAGGATCTCTAGCAGCAGGCATGGAAAAGGTCTTGGCCAAGACCAAAATCTTGGAAAGCCGCTGTCAATTACAGCAGAAATTACTCAGATAAAGATGGAGCAATGGTCTGGCTCCGTAGAAGCTTTCTATATTTACAGCAATTCAATGTAACAAAATGTAGGCTTAAGGAATCTTGGACTCTGGTCCAGAAAAGCTTATGCTCCCAAAAATTATATTAGTCTGAGATGCATCAAGAGATTTTGGACTGGCTCCTCCAGACTTCGTCAGCTGAATGGAGGACCTCTTGAAATGAATGGGACAAGTGAGGAGAAGCCATGAGTAAGTTCCTCTTGATTTCAATGGGGACTAAGTGCAACAATCTTAGCCTGCATCCCACCCCTTTCGTGTTTTTTGCTGTAAAGGACATTCCAAAGAAGATTTCCTCTTCATCAGTGCAGCAATAATTGCTCCCCTGGATTTTAATGTAGCATAGTTATTATTATTAATTAATTAAATTTGTATACCACCCTTCGTCCGTAGAGCTCACAACTTAAAAAGCCAAGTTAAAAAAAACACATTCCACATAATAAAAACAAGAACAAAAATAAACTAATAATCCCCTCGACCCACTCACCCCTACAACATAATCAAAAGCTCTGTCATCATTTTAAAATGAAATATGGATATGGTCTGTGCTATTTTTCTAGAAAAAGAGGTGCCAGAACTCACCATGAACGCCTCCCTTGCTCTCTTATAATGGCAGTGGCACCCACCTGAGAGGGACCGGAACTGAGTTCCAGTAAGTTCCGGTTGGGGGAAAAGGCCGGGATACAGTGGGCACAAGCCAGTAGGAGAAGCCAACATGGTGGGGCAATGCCTCACTGCAAACCCCCTGATGGTGGAGCTGCCTGAACAGGACAGCGGGAAAGGTCAGGGTTGTGCAGGCGCTATGGCAGAGCCAATCTGGTTCTTCCACTGCTGCGCCCATGCAGCTGTGACCTCCCCACCGCTATCCCCCCTCCCCATTTCAAAAAGCGGCAGCAATGCCACTATTGGGAGGGTATTCTCCCAACATCTGGGAGGTCCACAGGTTCTCTAATAGGCCAGCTATATTTTTCTCAACTGTCCAAGAAGCCTTTCATGGCTGTTATTCTTTAGAAGCTTTCACTAACACGGCACTAACTAATTCCACCCCAAGTTACAGGGAACCAGGCAGAGGGCCTTCTCGGTGGTGGCGCCCGTCCTGTGGAATGCCCTCCCATCAGATGTCAAAGAGATAAACAACTATCTGATTTTTAGAAGACATCTGAAGGCAGCCCTCTTTAGGGACATTTTTAATGACTGATGTTTTAATGTATTTTTAATCTTCGTTGGAAGCCGCCCAGAGTGGCTGGGGAAACCCAGCCAGATGGGCGGGGTATAAATAATAAATTGTTGTTGTTGTTGTTGTTGTTGTTGTTGTTGTTGTTGTTGTTATCATTATTCTAGCAGCACGGCTCAGTGGGGGGGGGAGGGTTAGAAACTGGGATAGAAAAGCTAGGAGCCAAATGGCTTATGGGACCTGGGTTGCGGGTGCCAAAGCAGAATGTCTAGTCGTCACGGAAGGGGGGGGGGTGTTGGCAACATTTTTATTTATTATTTTGATAAGCGTGAAGTAATACGCAATTCACATAAGTGACACATTGTTAATATCACATTTTTAGCAGAAATTGTTAATACTGTACATGTTTAATTTGGTGTTTACGATAAAAAATATTGGGACCATACTTCAGTTTTCAAAACACTCGACTCTTTATTGTTAAACTCCTTAACATACTGTCTATCCTTAACATGTACTTCGGGGCTTCAAAGCACATACATTTCAGTAATCCTTGAGTGTCACCCAGGCGCAAAAAATGGCACCTTGACTTTTTGTGGCGCTTGCAAATGGATAATCTTTAGGCGCAAAATGCACCTGGCGCCCTGCTAATTTCGAACCCTGGAAAGGAACCACACATTCAAAGGTTTCGTGTATGAGCTCAGCGGAGTAACAGTGGGGTAAAGTTGCCATCTGCAGAAATTCCCTCCCATTTTTACTGCCCCATTTGCAGGGCAGCAAAAATCAGGGTCTGTTCTGTCAGTTTGGGGGGGAAGGAAAACAAAATGGAATTTGAGGGTTGGGACATGTTCCGTTCAGCGGTTGCCAGTCACCCTCTGAAACCCCAAAACTCTGCCCAATATTATATCATGACACTGTCAGTCAACAGCTACACCTAGCAGAAAGGGCAAAAGGGGTGAGTGGTTTCACACCCCCATTCATCGCCAGTCTGCCACCGCCAACACACACAATTCAGAGGGAAACTGCATGCCTTGGTGAAGCTCACAACATAATGGCACTGCTTAGTTTTGCCCTAAAGGGGGTGCATTTTTGCAAAATTGCCAATTCAGACATTTGTTCTTTTAGAAAGTATATGGGAGAAATGGGGGGGGGGGGCGACACACGGCAAAACTTACACCAATAAGATGAAGTGGAAACACTCTTAAGTGCGTCACATGGATTTATTATAACAAATGGGTCACAGTCAAAGTGTGTTAGGCTTGTGTGCAGGAACATCTGTTGTTAATAATGCTGAGGAAATGTATTTTATAAAAAGTTTTTATATATATTTTTTAAAAATTGGCAGCAGATGGAGCCAATTCACATGACCATTGGGCATATGGTAGCTACTGGAAATCCACTTGAAAAACCTATGCATGCCAGCAATCTCACATGTAGTTAATCTTGCATACATCCTATGGAAATCCATGTAACTAAAGCCAGATTCCTACGCTATTGGAGCAACGTGGTTTCTGCTCCGAGTGCTGCTCCGGTAACATAAAAATGTAGAAACCACATGGGAGAGGATTGTGCAAGAAGAACCACGCTAATATCAGAGGCTAAATCATAAGGGGGAGTGTTATGAAACAAACCGTATGATATATATATTAGTATGTGCATTCCAAAGCCCTAAAATCTCGTAACTTCAAGAGAGGGGTGATTGACGGGCGGGCGTTGATAACATTGATGAAGTTATTATGTAGACGTAAGAGTAATTATGAGAAGAAACACTCCTTTCAAGTTAATATTTCCAAAAGCAACTCTTTGAATCGGGGCTACATGCACGCCACAATTCCAACAGAGCACAAAAATGTGTGATGTTGGGGTAAAGAATTGCTCTTCCTGACAACTCCGGCTTTTATGTTTTTAAAGCATTTCTCGTCCTTCTGGCAGAAAATACAGGTTTGTACGCGTGCGAGCACCACCTGCTGAGAGAGACAGAACCCTGAACAAGGTTTCCAGTAACCAGGGCAAGGCTTCATTGCCCATTGCCATGGGTTAGCAAAAACAGAATAAATTAGAGAGGAATTAAAGTGACGTAATTCAGTCTTTCCTGATGCATTTTGCCAAAGTACAGAATTGTAAGTGCATTAGATGGAGTAGAGGCTTTATGAATCTTCCCCTCCCCTTTCCCCACGCATAGTGTTGAAGTATATTTGTCCCATAAACCAACATTTGAAATTGTACCTAGTGACTACACTTCAGGCTCACTTCTCCTCTGCTCCTTGAATCCCAGGGCAAGTTGCATTTGTAGCAAAGGTAAGTCAGAGGACCAACAAACGGCACATACCAAAATCATAGAAATACCTTGCGAATTCAAGCAGAGGGGGGGCATTATCATTGTTTATTATTCATTTCATAACATAGGGCAGTCTGTGATTGCAATTTTTGCATAGCGCGCGCGCACACACACACACACACCATGATTCGTGATATATTGACAGGTCAAAAATGAGGAAACCACTATCACAATATGGACTTCAGACCGGTTTGGGATGATATCTCATCTCAATATATCGCTCAGCCCTATGATGCCTGGTGAGAGACATAATAAAACCCGGGTCAGCAACTATGATGTCATATAGAGGAGGGAGAAAGATTGTTTTCTGCTGCTCCAGAGAAGCGGACACGGAGCAATGGATTCAAACTTCAAGAAAGAAGATTCCACCTAAACATTAGGAAGAACATCCTGACAGTAAGAGCTGTTCGACAGTGGAATTTGCTACCAAGGAGTGTGGTGGAGTCTCCTTCTTTGGAGGTCTTTAAGCAGAGGCTTGACAGGCATATGTCAAGAATGCTTTGATGGTGTTTCCTGCTTGGCAGGGGGTTGGACTGGATGGCCCTTGTGGTCTCTTCCAACTCTATGATTCTATGATTCTAACTAGCTTTGCTGGAGAAGGTAGTAGGAATGAGTGGATAAAGCTTCCCAACATGCATCTACCCAAGAGCCAGTTCCCTCCATGCTTCTTTGGTTTTTGGTTTGGTCCAGGGGCTGTCAGTTCTTTTGTGCCTACACTGAACAAATGAGAACTCTTGGCTTAGGATACAAGCATCACCTTAAAGGAGGAAATTAATCTGTTTCTTTCTTTCATGTTACCCTAGAGCATCATGAATAAATGGAGAAACACTGTATCTGGTTAACCAATATGTAAAATAAATTTTAAATACTGTAACCATTTATTTCAGATCCGAAACAGTTTGACAATGAGCCTCACCAAAAGTATCCAAGGCTGCAATCCTATACATATTCACAGGGGAGTAAGCCCTTCTAGATAAATTTGGACTTACTTCTGAGTAAACATGCACAGGATTGCGCCGCAATGCAGTGTCTTTCATTTTTCTAAAAAAATATTTTATTTATTAAATTTGTATACCACCCTTCATCCAAAGATTAAGGTGTAAAGGTAAAGGACCCCTGGACGGTTAAGTCCAGTCAAAGGCGACTAAGGGGTGCGGCACTCATCTCGCTTCAGGCTGAGGGAGCCGGCGTTTGTCCACAGACAGCTTTCCAGGTCATGTGGCCAGCATGACTAAACCGCTTGTGGCGCAACGGGACACCGTGACGGAAACCAGAGCGCACGGAAACGCTGTTTATCTTCCCACTTCAGCAGTACCTATTTTTCTACTTGCACTGGTGTGCTTTTCAACTGCTAGGTTGGCAGGAGCTGAGACAGAGCAACAGGAGCTCACCCCGCCGCAGGGATTCGAACTGCCGACCTTCCGATCAACAAGCCCAAGAGGCTCAGTGGTTTAGACCACAGTGCCACCCATGTCCCCACCCAAAGATTACAAGGAGGTTCACAACATAAGATGATGATCCATGTATAACTCCAATGCTGATCTATGAAACTGAGAACTAATACAACAGCTATTTTCAGCCCATATTTACAGTGCTCTTCCTGATTTTATACCTCCCATTAGCTACATTTGTGGCCTTCTTAACAAGACCTACAGGAACTAGACGAAAACAAATGTTTTAGGGATGTATCCTGTGACCCCACTCGACTGTTCTTGGGCCCACAAGAGCTAAACAGCCAAGCTGCCTCTGGCAAACACTGCTGGCTCGCACACATGAGAAATCGCGCCTGCGAAATCTGGCAGGAGCAAAAACCAAATCTTTGTGTTACTTCAGAGATGAAAGCATTTCTTTTATCTGCTGTAAAATACAAGCCATAAATCTCCTTTCTGTGTTTGGTTGCCCTGTTTCCAGTTCACACGAAATTGCACTCTTCCGCTTGGTTGCTTCCCTTCATTTGTTGCCTTGATTTTATTTTAAGAATCTCGAGTCTTGACCCGTCCTTAGAAGATAAAACCCTTGACCCGGTGAAGAGTTGTGTGTACCCTCATCAGGGTCTAAGAAGCTCCCTTCTGTCCTGCAGCTCCTTTTGCCAAACTCCCCAACCTGATTTTTAAGCTTGGGAGAATGTAAATCATTATTCAGCGGTTTTGTGAGGGAAGCTGCCAGGCAAGAAAGCATACATTCGTATGTATACAGGAATCTCATAAATGTACACAGCTATACTGCAGCCAGTGCAACTATATGTGATCTTTTAAGATAAGATAAGATAAGATAAGATAAGATAAGATAAGATAAGATATCTTTATTGTCATTGTCCCCTTGCGGGAACAACGAAATTACTCGGTTGCTACATCCACTCCGATAAAGCATTCCGCATAATCCAAAATTACAAAAACCTAATTAAAAACAGTAAATATAATACAAATAACAAGTAAAATAAGATGACTTCAAAGTCCAGGCTTTCCATTTAAGGCCAAAATCGCTCTAGAGAAGAAACTGTTCCTGAGACGGCTCGTTCTTGCCTGCATTGTTCTATATCTCCGTCCCGATGGCAGGAGCTCAAAGAAATGGTGACCAGGGTGCGTTGGATCTCTTGATATGTCTAGTGCTTTTCTATGGCACCTGGTGGTGTAAATTTGTTCTAAGGTGGTGAGTGAGCAGCCAATAATGCTTTCTGCTGTTTTAATAATTCTACACAGCCCTGCTCTGTCCTGGGAAGTACAGCTTCCATACCACACACATAAACCGTACGTGAGCACGCTCTGTATGGCACAGTGATAGAAGGCAAGCAGCAGCTTTTGTGGAAGATGGTTTTTCCTTAAAATTCTCAAAAAATACAGTCTCTGCTGCACCTTCTTCACAAGCCCCCTTGTATTAACACTCCAGGACAGATCCTCCTGTAACTCAATGCCTAGAAATCTAAACGTTGTTACCCTCTCCACACAAATTCCGTCAATCAAAAGTGGCTGGACCTCGTTCTTCTGTCTCCTAAAGTCCACCACAAGCTCCTTAGTTTTCTTTGTATTTATAAGCAAGTTATTGACTCTGCACCACTCTGTCAGCCGCTCCACCGCATCTCTATACTCAGTTTCACCCTCCTTATCAGAGATGAGCCCGATCACAGTTGTGTCATCTGCAAATTTGACGACCCTATTTCTAGGGAGGGCAGCGACACAATCATACGTATAAAGAGTATAAAGGAGCGGACTAAGCACGCATCCTTGTGGTGTTCCTGTGTTAGTCCTAAGCATGTTAGACATATAAGGGCCCAACTGGACCCTCTGAGAGCGATCTGAGAGAAAGTCCAGTATCCACCCACAGAGTGATAGCGGGAGCCCCAGATTTCCCAATTTAGTTATCAGACGTCGCGGTAGAATGGTATTGAATGCCGAGCTGAAATCTACAAAAAGCAGTCTGGCGTAGCTCCCCCGCTGCTCCAAATGTGCAAGAACAGCTTGGAGGGCAATCGCCACGGCATCCTCTGTTGATCTTTTCGTTTTGTAGGCAAATTGGAATGTGTCCAATCCCTCTGGTAGGCAGGCAATGACATAATTTCATACCAGCTTTTCAAAGCACTTCATAATTATGGGTGTAAGTGCTACTGGACGAAAGTCATTCGGATTCTCCGGATTGGATTTTAGGCCCAGATTTAGAGAAACTCTTGAAATGCACCCATTTCAAACCAATCTTAGTTCATGTCTTTTGGGAAGGGCATGTTCCTGCCCAACCACAGCAGCTATACTAGGATCTCAATTTTCTCCATTATTTTCTACATGCATCTCTTGTTTTTCACCTGGGAAAGAAAAGAAATATTGGATTATCGCACTACACCTTTCCATTCTTTGTGGATTACGTATCAATCCTGGCTGTGACTTCCCTTGCTGGTTACAAAAATACATTTTTTCACTATTTAAGTGGGCAGAATTTAGGAATAGATGAGACTGTCAATTTTTGTTTCTCTCCATGTCTCGCTTTCTCCAAGTTTGCCAGATTTCTGCATCAGTTTCCTTTTTAAAAAGTCCTCATGATAACAGTCAGCATTTTAGTGCACTTTTAGAGCACTCCTATTGTACACAGTTTTGTACAGTTTTGCTTTTTGCAAGCAAAGCATATACAGTGGTACCTCGGTTTATGAACACAATTGGTTCCGGAAGTCTGTTCATAAACTGAAGCGTTCATAAACTGAAGCGAACTTTCCCATTGAAAGTAATGGAATGTGGATTAATCCGTTCCAGACGGTCCGCGGAGTAACCGTTCATAAACTGAAGCGAACTTTCCCATTGAAAGTAATGGAAAGTGGATTAATCCGTTCCAGACGGGTCCGCGAAGTACTTAAACTGAAGTGTTCATAAACTGAAACATGGGTGTAATTGGTTCCGGAAGTCTGTTCATAAACTGAAGCGTTCATAAACTGAAGCGAACTTTCCCATTAAAAGTAATGGAAAGTGAATTAATCTGTTCCAGATCGGTCTGCAGCGTTCATAAACCGAAAATTCATAAACCGAGGTGTTCATAAACCGAGGTTCCACTGTAATGGTTTTTTTGTATGTTATTTTCACTAACAAGCATTTTTCTGCACACTTCCCTCTAATATATGCACCTTTTTTGGGTGGAGAACTGCATCACAAAAGTCAGAGAAATGCAAATTTCACGCATTGTTTCAGGAAGTGAAAATTTGGTAGCTTCTCATTCTTACTATTAACACATTTTGCTTTGTAGCACACTTCATTTTAAATAGAAAGACATTCTAGTTCAATCCTGTTCAAAAAGTAGCTAGTTTCAGTTTGTCTTTTACAAAATGAAACAGCTGAGTTCAAAGTTCATGCAAATGAACCTTTAAATTTTTTTTTTAAAAAAAGTTCACCCTCGGCCATTTTTAACCAGTAGCCATAACATTACAATCTGCTGTGCTGAAGTATAGGATCCAAAAATAAATCAGGGTGCAAATATAAATAATATAACATGGATGATGGACAGAATGTCGCCAGATGAAGCTTTGCTCATAATTTTATTTCCTTATTATAAAAGGCTTACCCTGCTCAATTTGTGCCAGCCACACAGCTGTTTAAAGGCACAATGCATCATTTGTTGTTTCCCAATACAGTACCCGTTTCTCACTGCAAGCTGTTCTTTTTGAAGAGGGTGAATCTCTTCAGCAAGGAAGATACAGGAAATGCCTCACATTCCTTCCATCTGACTGCTAAGCAACGATGATTGGGTGACTAAGCATCCCTAGCAGGATCAGTCCTGATGCCCCCCACCCCTCCTGCCCACCACCTTGTGCTCTTCCACCACTGCAGCTACACACCCTGGCATGCTGACGCTTCCTGGCCGTGGGGACCTGGCTGCAGCACTAGTAGGCATGACCGCACCAGGGGAGGGCATGGTCTCAGCACTGGAGAAGCAGGAGGTGGTGAGCACCCAGCCACAGCAAGGGCCTGGCAATGGCAAGTGCCATGGGAGCCCGCTACCCTGAGGCACCCTCCTCACTGCATTTCTTGCATGGCTTGACCCAGGCATAGGCAAACTCGGCCCTCCAGATGTTTGGGGACTACGACTCCCATCATCCCAGACCACTGGTCCTGTTAGCTAGGGGTGATGGGAGTTGTAGTCCCAAAACATCTGGAGGGACAAGTTTGCCTATGCCTGGCTTGACCTGATCCTCTTCGTCTTATACACGGATAGCAAGGGGGGGCGGGAGATTGGTGGCAGCAGCCAACAGGAGATTGGCAGCGGCGTTTGGGCATGTGATTGGTTGCTGCAGGAAGGCCTGCTGACGATTGGCTGCTGCTGCGGCAATTGTGCAGACTATTTACGGTAGCGACGAGGCGTGCGTGCAATCGGCTGTGGTCACGTCAAGTCTGCAGGTGGACTTTTGGCTGCGAGCGTGCAGACGATTGGTGCAATTTCCCCCATAGGGGTTGTCTTATACATGGGGATATGTTGTACACAGAAAAATGTGGTAACTTAGTTTTCATTTTAAAAAAAAAAGTCCAGGACTCTTGCTTGGGGGCGGAGTCGGTGAACTAGAAATTGTTCAAAGTTCTACATCAAAAGTTGCTTCACCTTTTATTCACTCAACAATTACAGGAACGACTTGAAGGTGTAGTTTAGAGATTATCAAACTAGTTCGGTAAACTTCATTCAACTGAATTAGTTCATTCCAAGCCAGGGCCAGTCCAATACATTTTGGCACCTGAGGTGAACCATAAAATATGATGTCCCCCCACCATGGAAATTGGGGTGAGTGAATAACTACATCAGGAACAAGGGGGGGAATAAAGGTCTATGTAGGGAACAAGGGTGGGAGGAGACCAGTAGAGCGTGCTATTCGCCAAAAGTTGCCGTAGAAGAGACCAAGGAAGCAATGCATTCCTTGAAGGCCAGATCTGCTGCTTCTGTAGATTCTGCCACCTGAGGCAGTTTCCTCACCTTGCCTCATGGGTGGGCCAGCCCTGTTCCAAGCATTGATCACTGGATCCTACATGGACTAGAACCCCTTTTAAAAATAATTTTAAAAGCTAAGAACTGCACCTGCTAACAGCCCAAACAAGCACCACTCGGCATGTCCAGAATATGGGCTAAGCCTGGAAAAGCAAGGGTTTTTGGCAACCCAGCAAGCTAAGTTACTCTACCTTCACAGCTACCAGAATAATAATAAGGAATTAAGGAATAAACAGGCCGTGTAATTTTACATGCATACTAAAGAAAAGAAAATCAGCACTCAGGAACAAAAACACAAAGCTTTGTGAAGAAGTATTTCAAAGCATGGAGGGTTCTGGGAAAATGTGGCATCCACTACAAAATGGTGGAATCCTATTGCTCCATTATATGACAAAGTACAGAGTCTTGGAGGGCTGGTCCCCATCTCGTGTATTATTTTCTTTCCGGGAGAGCAACAGAAAAAGCAGCCAAGTAATACTGTCCCAGAGGTTACTCATTACGTCACTGCAAGGCAGCAAAATTGGACTTGTCAACTGACCGACCACCTCCATATCCCACTTGAAGATCAAGATTATTTAGAAGAACTTGAAAGTCTCCGGATCAAAAGGTCCATTAATTATTTGAAAGCAGATCTTCTACCCAAGCCAATTCAAACAAAATCACACTCTTGGAACCATAATCCGCTCAAGCAGGCACATTCCACAAGGGGAAGAAATGTCAATACACATTCTGCCATTTCTCCTACTTGTTTTTGCATTTCAAACTGGTCCCCATTTGTCTGAAGAAACAAGCGCTTTGTTGTTGCCAAAGAATTACACAAGTTGCTATTATTCCAACTAGTTAACCAAATTATCAGTACAAACTTCAAAACTGTGGCATGCAGGCTACTCATAGCAAAAAGGTCAAAGTGCACATCAGACTCTTAATTGGGAACGGGCATATTATTCAACACTGTACTACAGTGTAAGTTTTTGCCATCATATACTGTATTCATAAACTTTCTGCAGACGTAAAAGCTAGAAACAAGCCTCTATATCGATATATATCAATATATATCTATATATAGCAAACAATCAGAAATGTTCCCAAGAACTGGTGTCTTATATCTTCCTTCCTGTAGTGCACACAACTGGAAGTACATGAAGAATATATCAGAATTCATGACATCTTGGGTATTAGGCCAGGTTAAATGGCAGCAGAGCTAGCTAAACCTTTAATATTAATTGGAAAAACAGGAATGGTCACAAGGACTTGGATGGGAACAGACAGAATGTTTGATTGGGTAAGATATGAACATATAAGGTAATGCATTATTTTTGTATAAACAGAATCAATTTTAAAATTGTGTTTGGAGTCATTTGCTTATTTTGTATATTTCTGAAAGTGTCCTGCATTTTGAATTTTTTTTATTAAATTAAAAGAAGAAAAGATTAAAAGGGGATTTCAGCCACCTTCTCCTGCTTATTTAATCCAGTGGCTTTGACATGGCCGTCTGTTATGGACGCTTTAGTTGAGATTCCTGTATTGCAAGGGGTTGGACTAGATGACCCTCGGAGTCCCTTCCAACTCTACAGTTCTATGATTCTATGACATCCACCCAGGTGAATCTAGACCATCACCCCACAATGCAGGAATATGCAGCTGTCCCATATGGGAATCGAACCTGGAACCTTGGCATTATCAGCACCATGCTCTAGCCAGCTGAGCTATATAATGAGTTCATTATTAATGTCAAAACCAGTATCATCCTTGCTTTTCAGTCCAAGGAAATGAGGTTTAAATATTCAAGCATTGTTTCTGACATCACTTTGATCCCAGATATACTGTACTAGGAATCCGTTTGCATTCTTTCACATTCTCTCTCTCTCTCTCTCTCTCTCTCTCTCTCTCTCTCTCCCTGTAAGATTTTAAGTTGGGGTAGGGATAAAACACTTGAAGGAGTGGTAACCAATATCTTGTATATCTGTCACATAGTTAGCTCCATTCTCTTCATAATCAACAGTTGCTAGCACAAAGCTACCTTGTGCGAGTGTTTCTTGAACTTCTCAGGTTTCGGTTTGGTTACACAAAGAACCTTCACTGCTAGCATTTTCCCAAGGCTCCAGCCAAATGTTAATTTTACCTGCTTGTTTCCCATTTTTGGAACCCGTGTTCTACTCCTAACCTCTATCATAGTAGTACTATTGTTTCCCGTTATTATTTGAAGAGGTAAGACAAGCCACCAATATGATTTATTTAGCAAACTCGGGAGCCAAGGGGGCAAGATATTAGAGTGCTCTCTCACTCAAAAACTGAAGTCGGTGCCAGCTTCACAAGCCTGCTGGAATAAACATAGATATATGCTTTTTAGGAGAAGTCACATTCCCAGAGTAAGCCTTGTCTCACAACTCATACTTATAGAAGTCTATCCCAATCCCAACAATTCAAATACTGGGTCAACACTCAATAAATATCTTATGCACGTAAAAACGTAATGCTACGACTGCCCACGGGGCCCCACTGCAGGATTCAAAGTGCCCCATCACATTCCCGTATTTGCATGATCAATACGGGGAAGAGGAACAAAAGAGAAGGCAGGTTGAATGCCATGGGAGCGAGCAGGGAAGGACACTGAGACAGGGAAGGTAACAGTTTAAAATGGTGGCAGAAGTTTGAGTAAAGCAGTGGTGGAGGAAAGCGGTGGTTTTAAACAACAGTGGGCATCTGGATAAAGCAAGGACGGGGAGAAACTGAGAGGGGGAAGTGGTGGTTTTAAGCAATGGCAGAGGTTTGAGTAAAGCAGGGTTGGAGAAAGGCTGAGAAGAAAAACATGGCAGTTTAAACAGAAGCATATATCTATGCAGAGTTTTGAGTAGAGAGGGTTGGGGAACTATATGTTGGGTTACAGCATATTTTAGAAAAAAATATGCACCCCATGATCTGCTCCTAGCTACAATTCCTTTTTTTTTGTCTACATTTTTTTCATCACTGTGAAACCTGCTGGATATGTGAAAGAACAGGATCAAAAGGCCTCTTGGATCTTAGAATCATGGAATCATACAAAAGTAGACTTGGATGAGACTCTGAGGGCCATCTAGTCTAAACGCCCTGCAATGTAGGAGTGTCAACTAAAGTATTCAAGACAGGTGACCATCCAACCTCTGCTTTAAAACCTCTAGTAGTGGAGAGCCCACCACCTCCTGAAGGAGAACATTCCACTGTCAAACAGCTCTTACTGTCAGAAAGTTCTTCCTGATGTTTAGTGGGAATCTCCTTTCTTGGAACTTGAAGCTATTGGTTTGGGTGCTACCCACCTGAGCAGGAAAAAACAAGCTTCCTTCGTCTTCTATGTCACAACCCTTTAGATCAGGCATCCCCAAACTTCGGCCCTCCAGATGTTTTGGACTACAATTCCCATCTTCCCCAACCACTGGTCCTGTTAGCTAGGGATCATGGGAGTTGTAGGCCAAAACATCTGGAAGGCCGCAGTTTGGGGGGTGCCTGCTTTAGATATTTGAAGGTGACTATCATATCTCCTCTCTGTCTCCTCTTTTCCAGGCTAAACATACCAAACTCCCTCAACAGTTCCTTATAGGGTTTGGTTTCCAGACCCTTGATCATATAGGATGCCCTCCTCTGCACATTTTCCAGCTTGTCAATATCCTTCTTAAACTGTGGTGCCCAGCAGGGCCGGCTGTACGGCAAGGCTGGGTGGCGCCGGGCTGCCAGGGGGGCGCCGCGCTGCTGAGCCCAAGGCAGCCGCGCTGTGTCCGCCAGGCAGCTGTGCTGGGAAACGGGGCGGGGGGGGGGGGCGCCGGAGGGATCTTCACACCACGGCGCCAGGGCGCCATATATGCTTAAGGCGGCCCTGGTGCCCAGAGCGGGTACAGTACTCCAGGTGGGGTCTGACCAAGGCAGAATAGAATGGGACTATTACTTCCTTGTTCCTGTGCATTTGTTGATGCAGCCTATAATAGCATTGCTTTTTACAGCATCCTTTTTTTCTGGAAGGCTGAAGAAAGGGTGAAAGGCAAGAGAAAGCAAGAGATCTGGAGGCATACTTAAAGCAAGAACGGGACCCTCTTCCAAATCTACTACAGCAAACTGCAGATTACAGAAAAAATCCAAATGAATGCTGCATTGTGTGTGTCACATTAACATATTGAGGGTGTTTTAAGAGTATGACATTGACTTTTACTAGCTCCACCTCTTTAATAAGCCCAGCACCTTATTGAACCACTGAAACAGACACAGAGCAGATATGGACCATGATAGGAAACAGATCTGAAATGCCATCGAGACAAGGAACAGACCTCAGCCATCTCTATGCAAATCTTTAGTTCAGATTCTTTATAAACAGGCTCATTCTGATCTATTAAGTTTCACATTCCAGATTCCAGCCAGAGAATCCAGACAATTTAATTGATTGCGTCTTGGTATTCTCCCACTCAAAACGGCAAAAAAAACAAACAAAAACACAGAAAACATTTCTACAGCTCCTTACCCACCTCAAACTTTCCCAATAAAAAGAAGTTAAACAATGGCAATCATCAGACAAATAAAAGTCTGTAACTAGATTCCCTAAAACAGGTGCAAAAATGCAGCTCGATTTCAAGACAAGGTACATGTTTTTAAAGAGAGGAATTATGTGAGGAGGGATATCTTATAAGGCGTTCTAAACTGGTGATACATCTGTAGTCGATTAATGTCAAAACCATCCCACTCACGTTGCTTTTCCACAGAAACAAAGGGAGGGGTGTCCTTCAGTCTCAAAACAAGAATAGCGAGCTAAAAATGTTTACTTTAAGATTCCAAAGATACAAATATCCTTTCAATAAATTACCAGTGTGATAAATTCCAAAGAAAGCTGGCGTGTCGCTATATGCTGCCAGGGGGTGGCGGAAGGTAGAGACAACCATTACCGTGATAAATTAGGTTCCTTCAAACTCTAAATTAAGACATTCACAAAACTTTCCTATCTTTTAGCTAATGTGTGCCTAACTACTTGATATCAGAAGAGTGTTTCAGGAAGAGTGAAGATAAGTTCTGGGTTTGTAAGGACCAGGTGATCTGTGCGTTTTTCCTCACCTGACCATTCTGAAAACGACATGTAGCTACAGTTACCTACGCTAACTTGAATTACACAACCAGTTGAATGCAGCCACTAAAATTGTGGCAGACGCATCACCGAATGTGGAGCTGCAGAATGTATGAAGGGACTCCAGTGAAAAGCACTGTGCTTGAGGCAAGCAGGCCAAAAGGTAGAGTTCATTGATCCAGATTTTGGTCGGGGGTCTAGTGGTTTGCATTCTAATAGCCTAGCGGGGCCCATGAGGCAAGGGCCTCAGGCGGCAGGACAAACAGGGGCAGCAGATCCCGGTGCAGATATTTATTTCCCCCTTGCTCCTGATGTATGTAGGTTTTCACTCACCCCTTCTTCCACAACAGGGAGGGAAGGCGCCATGTTGTTCGGGTGTCTTGGGCCAGCCCTTTTGACTAGCTAGCGAATACCACAATTGGTTGGAATAGCTTACAGACGAATGGTATTTCCAAAATACAAGATAACTTGGCCATATTTCAAATACAGGGACCATTTCCACTTAGTACACTGTACAAAAGCAATCAGGATCACGACCTCTGGATTGGTTTTTCTTGTCTTGCCATATAACCCATCTATCCCTATGTTTTTTTTTCCCAGGGACAGTCAATATTTTGTGGCATTGTCCCTACATAGTTTTGTTTTTGTGGTTACATAGGGGAAATGCAATTTTACTCTACTCACAAATACATCCTGGACCTTTCAAAGTGTAAACATTCACCTTGATTCTAGTGCGCAGGGATGTAAATAGGCTCAGGTAAGCTGAATATGTACAAAAGATTTCTACAGTTCCTCTGCTTTCTGCAGGATTTCCTGCTATGACACAGGGTTGGACTACAAGTCACCATTGAATTCACCATCTACAATCTCCAGTCCAAGTCATTAAAATAATCGAACTTAAAAAAATATTCTCCATGCTCTCACAAGATAATAGAATTAGTCCTGAAAGAGGGGCAATAAAGTATCAAAGTTCATCAAATGACACAGTTATCCAAACATTATTACAGTAGAACCTTGGTTTTCGAGCATCTCAGAAGCCAAATGTTTTGGTTTTTGAATGCCAAAATCCCGGAAGTAATTGCTTCCATTTTCGAACATGCCTCGGAAGTCGAATGGTTTCTGAGGCACATTTCTCAATTTTCTCCATTGAAATTGCCGACCGCCCATTGCACCTCGGTTGTTGAATGTTTCGGAAGTCAAACGGTCTTCCAGAACGGATTACGTTCGACAACCGAGGTTCCACTGTATGAGCTAAAATAAAACTAATAGGAATGCATGCACAATGTTTTAAAGAGATGTGTGGATTTCATCCCAACCATGAGCAAGTCAATGTGTTCTCGCAAACGGAGACTTTACTCGACCAACCTCAGGTTTCATAAAAGCTATATGACTTGAAAGAGGATCCAGCAGTGATGGACGAATATTTGTTTCACTTGACTTTTTCCAGATGTTTCACCTGAAGAGGTTGAGGAACATCTAAATTCACTTAAGGTTACATTTGGTCAAAATTTGTTTCAAGTAAAGCACTATGGGATCTTGCGATATTCAAGTGCATTTCCCCCCCCCCCAAGATATTTCCAAGATATCCATACACAAAACAAGCTGTACAACTCGCACCCTTTACTTTTCTTTCTTGCCTCCTAAAATCCATCTGGTCTACTTCCAAACTAAAATACCAAGAGTTAGAAGCTGTACTTCTTCTGAAAGCAAATCCTAACAGCTGTGATAAATAGCACTTTTAATTGTGCAGAAGTCTACTGGCAAAGAAGTGAAACCATAGAAAGCTATTAATGCTAGTGAGTAATTGTTCCTGGGGGAAATGTTAACTAAATAAAATGTCAAAGTGAAGCAATTATTAGATACGCTAGACACTAATTACCATTGGGAAAGATAACACATTCACGAGCATATTTTTAAAGGGGGTTGTCTTAAGATCTCTCAGTAGCTGTACATGGCAAACATTCTATTTTACATGTGCTAGGTCAGTGCATAGCACATTTTTTTACACTTCCTATAGGTAGAAAGTTTGGTCTGAAACAAAGCATTGCAGTATGGTGCTCCCATTCGCAGTTGCAGTCAGCCAGCTAGCCATGCCCAATATATTCCAAGATAGCTTCAAGATGGCCAAAACCCAATCCCCTCTTCCCTTCCTCCATTCCTGGTTTTCCATTTTTCTTTCCCAACTGAGACTCAACGTCAGGGTTGACATATCGAATTTCCGGGCAGAAATCGCTGGTTCTTGACATATGGCTGCCCATGTCAGAAGTCTAGATTTTGGCGAATCATGGGCCATAGATACATACTTCTCCTGGCTGCCTTGCCCAGGTTGCCTAATCCAATCTCTCTTCTCTGTTTTGTGGTGGAAAGGTCCAACAGCTAGAGGGAGCACAAAGGAAGCTGATTTATACAGAGGCAGACCATTGGTCCATCTTAGTTCAGGAGGGTCTACATTGACTAGAAATGGTTCTCTCTCTTTTGAAATAAATTTTCAAAAGTTTAACATATAATACATTTTAAAATTGTCTTTTTTTCGACTTCCCACCCCATTTTACATGGTGTTTTTGTTTCCCCCCCTCTGCTGCACACTATCTTCTAACTCTTATACCACAACAACAATACTATATTCTCTGATTCCTTCTGTTGCTCATAATTCAACTCCTGCTTGCGAATTCATCAAACTATAATAATAATAATAATAAATAATAATAAATTTCTATTTATACCCCGCCCTCCCCAGTCAAAAACCGGGCTCAGGGCGGCTGACACCAACAGAACCACAACAAAACACAAAAACAATTAATTAAAATACAGATTAAAATACAGTATTAAAATTTAAAGTGCAGCCTCATTTCAAGTAGGCCATAAGTGGCTGACACCAACAGAACCACAATAAAACATAAAAACAATTAGTTAAAATACAGATTAAAATACAGTATTAAAATTTAAAGTGCAGCCTCATTTCAAGTAGGCCATAAATCCAAGCCATGAGGGAGAAAAACACAGGGGTCAGGCTGAGTCTAACCCAAAGGCCCGGCGGAACAGCTCTGTCTTGCAGGCCCTGCGGAAAGATGACAAATCCCGCAGGGCCCTGGTCTCCTGGGAAAGAGCGTTCCACCAGGTTGGGGCCAGTACTGAAAAGGCCCTGGCTCTAGTAGAGGCCAATCTAGCCATCTTATGACTCGGGATCTCCAGAATATTATTGTTTGTGGACCTTAAGGTCCTCCGCGGGGCATACCAGGAGAGGCGGTCCCGTACTTGTTCTAAAATAGTCCATAAAGAGCTTCCATTCTTCCAGAAAGCAATCATTATTAGATCCTGTTATTTTGGCTGACCACTTTGCCAATTCAGCACCGTCCATCACCTTACTTATCACAGAAGTGGTTCTCCAGGATTTGAGAAAAGGTTCTCTCCCAGCCCTACTTGTAAATTATTATTATTATTATTATTATTACCGGTATTATTATTACTATTATTATTATTATTATTACTGTGTGTGTGTGTGTGTGTGTGTGTGTGTGTGTGTGTGTGTGTTATACCCTACCCATCTGACTGGGTTGTCCAAGCTACTCTGGGTGGCTTCCAATAAAAACAGAGAGGGAAAGAAAAAAAGGGGAGGAACCAAATAAAGCATTAAAACAGGCATCCCCAAACTTCGGCCCTCCAGACTTTTGGACTACAATTCCCATCTTCCCAGACCACTGGTCCTGTTAGCTAGGGATCATGGGAGTTGTAGGCCAAAACATCTGGAAGGCCGCAGTTTGGGGATGCCTGCATTAAAAGCTCCCTAAACAAGGGCTGGGGTTGAACCTGGGATTTTGCTCTGACACCAAGCTGTAGCCCTTCCCCAGATTCAGGCAGCCTGGAAACATTTCATGATGCTCAAGGCCAAGCATGAGAGCATCTGGGCTGCTTCCCCCTTGCAACTAGGATAAGCATCAGCAGGGGTGGAGGGGGAAGCAGTCGATGGGAAAGGGGAAGTCGCTGAAGTCATCTTCAACGCTCTGGAGAAGAGTTTACTACAGGTCACAAGCAAAAACCATCCTAAGAAGGGGCTCCCCCACCACCACCACAGTAAATCCTACAGCAGCAGCTGGCACAAGTGCACCCAGGGATATGTAAAATCCCTCTGTTCTTCAACAGATGGAACAAAGAACAGACAATGAACCTAATGATTCATGATCCAGGGCTGAAGATCTTGCCCTTAATTCAACCTTTAGGTCTCATTTATCTCCCCTCCCTCCCCCCCAAAAAAGTTACATTTTCTCTTGGTTTTCTGCAATTTGCATCAAGGGGGCTATTGATTCCATGAAAGACATCCTAGAAAGGGTCTCCCAGGGTGAGAGGCTGGGAGAACAAATACACTCCCAGGTGGGAAATGGGAACGTCTACCTCTCCTCTCCGTATGTGGATAAATGACAGGTTATATATGATATAAATATGGTAATGGGCCTTACAGGTATTTTTCTCCTCTTTTTCTTTTTCTCTCTTACTTTTTAATCTTTTGGGTTTTTAAAAATATTCTTGTTCTGTAGAGTAGTTTGATTCTTATTGCATTTTATTTCAAAAATTGTCATTAAAATACTGTATATTATTCAGGCTGCAACCAGTACACACATAGACCTGGGAGTAAATGCCACTGAACTCAACAGACTTACTTCCAAGTAAGTGTATAGATATAACATAGCCCCCAAAGTTGAGTAGTAAGGACTATATTGTTAGTTTAGAAGAAGAAGAAGAAGAAGAAGAAGAAGAAGAAGAAGAAGAAGAAGAAGAAGAAGAAGAAGAAGAAGAAGAAGAAGAAGAAGAAGAAGATTCATAGAGTCAGGGTTTGCAGAAATCAGGGTTGCGGGGGGGGAAAGCGGATACCGTAAATATAGAATCTGCAGTTGACTCCCAAAACCTAAAAGGTAATTTAAACAGGTCATGAGCCAAGAATGAAAGCCGAATTGTCAAAAAACGTTAGCTTAATAAAGAGGAACAGCAATGACAGAAATGGACAGTAAAGAAGAGAACTGGGACACAGCGTATGATCTGCTACCAACCTTTATCTCATAAGAAGGCTACTATGGCAAAATGTTCCCTTGCTAACCTAAAATCCTATAGCGAAGAATCAAAATGCTGAAATTCCCCACGGAAGAAATGCAGATAAATTAACTGGGAGTTAATCAGATGCCACAGAAAATGCTTCTGCTACAGATGTAACAAGACCTCCCTGCCCCTCAAAAAGTACACCTGTTCTTGCTTAACATATAGTGTAATTCATTCTCAAGATTTTTAGGAGGTACAAGAAATCTCTGGGGAGGGAACAATCGCATCCAGCAAAGGAACTTCTGTAAGCTGGTAAGTGATTGCTGGCTTGATTTACACTGGTTAAAAATGGATACTACTTGGCAAGTCTATAGGACTAATACCAGCAGCCTGGCCGTCTTTATTTTTAAACACCCCCTGCCCCCCCACTTCTTCCCACATCTAGCACTCCTCTGTTTGCAAGCTCCCCAGCTGTGATTTGCCAGTCTGGAGCACTCTGAATGCCAAGGATCACTGGGGAACAGCCGCTAAATCTAGTTTTAGAATCATCCTGCATGCCTGGGCAGTTAAAAATGTTAGCCTCTGAGCATTCCCTAGACTTCGCACTTCCAACAAGTGCCACTAAAAATGTTGCAGTTTCAAACCCAATGTGAAAATCTCTATGAACTTCCAACTCATGTAGTATACGAGATTGGTGTTTTGTTTTTTTAATAAGAGCTGCTTCTACCTCCCAAGAGGGAACAATCATGTCCAGCACAGGGACATGGGGCAGGGAGCGAGGAGGTTAACTTGCAAGGATGTTTGCTGAGAAAAAGAAAGCCCACTTAAAAATGAATTCTCTTTAAACAACAGCAGCAAAAATTCTTTGTTTTTCTTTTTTGTTATTGTGCTTGGATGAAAATTAAATAAAAATTAATTTAAAAAAACAACAGAAGCAGCAAAATTCGTCTTGTTGTTTAGTCATGTCCCACTCTTCGTGACCCCTTGGACCAGAGCACGCCAGGCACTCCTGTCTTCCACTGCCTCTTGGTCAAACTCATGTTGGTAGCTTCGAGAACACTATCCAACCATCTCATCCTCTGTTATCCCCTTCTTCTTGTGCCCTCCATCTTTCCCAACATCAGGGTCTTTTCCAGGGAGTCTTCTCTTCTCGAGAGGTGGCCAAAGTATTGGAGCCTCAGCTTCAGGATCTGTCCTTTCAGTGAGCACTCAGGGCTGATATCCTTTAGAATGGATAGGTTTGATCTTCTTGCAGTCCATGGGACTCTCAAGAGTCTCCTTCAGCACCATAATTCAAAAGCATCAATTCTTCGGCGATCAGCCTTCTTTATGGTCCAGCTCTCACTTCCATACATCACTACTGGGAAAACCATAGCTTTAACAATATGGACCTGTTAAGGTGCTGTTAAGGGGCTACACTCAATATGCCACCAAGTTTGGAAAACTCAGCAGTGCCCAGAAGATTGAAGAAGATCAGTGTACATCCCAATCCCAAAGAAGGGCAGTGCCAAAGAATGCTCCAACTGCTGCACAATTGCACTCATTTCACACGCTAGCAAGGTTATGCTTAACATTCTACAAGGCAGGCTTAAGCAGTATGTGGACCGAGAACACCCAGAAGTGCAAAATCATTATTATACGTCCCCTATTCACATCCCCCCAACATCAGGGGTAAGGTGGGTGAATACCGACTATAGGGCCTTTTCCGTAGTGGCACCCAAAACCTTGGAACAGCCTCTGGGCTTTCCAGCTCATCACTTTGCAGTTCATCTGTTCATAAGCAGCAAAGGCACTTTTACCGAGTGTTGTTAAATAAGAGCTTTGCTACTGCATGAAAAAGGCAAAGTAGAACAGTAAACAATCATTATTTTTGTCCAGCCCCCAAACGGGTGATCAGAAGTTGATGGTGCTGTGTCACATGCACAGCTGACAAGCCAGATGCACAAGGCACACCCTGATGGGAGTGACACCTAGGATTCCCATAGGAAAACAAGTAATCTAGAATAATAATAATAATAATAATAATAATAATAATAATAATAATTTATTTATACCCCAGCCACTCTAGGCAGCCCCTAACAGAATATCAAAAACACAATAAAACATCAAACATTAAAAACTTCCCTAAATAGGATTGCCTTCAGATAGTCAGATAGTCAGTTTATTTCCTTGACATCTGATGGGAGGCATTCCACAAGGCAGGCGCCACTACCAAGAAGGCCCTCTGCTTGGTTCCCTGTAATCTCACTTCTCACAGTGAGGGAACCACCAGAAGGCCCCCGGAGCTGGACCTCAGTGTCCGGGCTGAACGATGGGGGTGGAGACGCTCCTTCAGGTATACTGGGCTGAGGCTGTTTAGGGCTTTAAAGGTCAGCACCAGCACTTTGAATTGTGCTCAGAAACATATAGGGAGTCATTGTAGGTCTTTCAGGACCAGTGTTATATGGTCTCGGCGGCCACTCCCAGTCACCAGTCTAGCTGCCGCATTCTATATAGGGTGAGAGAGTTAGCAGCATTCGTTCCAACCTTTCAAGGGTAGGAATACACTTCCTGGGCTGGCAAAGTGCTCCCAGAAATCTTCCATCCATCTATATATGTGTCACAGAAGCTGATCCCTCCTCAACCAAAACATCAAGAGGCTTGGGGGCTAAACCATTTCAACAGCCTAGTAGCCATAGAAGTTGACTGTGCTTGCTATAGAGGAATCTGCATTAGACCCACCAGTGACATATAATGCTTTCATTTATATAGCATTATGAAATTACTCGTATTCTGCCAGCTCACTTTATGGACGCACCTTGTGATCAATATGTTACTATACCTGTAAGATTGACAGACTCTTAAGAGCAAATAACTTGCTCAGTTAGAGACTGTTCCATTCGGTGGATGGACGTTTTACGTATTATGGGGGTTTGCTTGTTAATAAAATGCAGAATCTGTTCTAAACGACAACATTGAATCCGCACGCTATCCGGAGTTAAATATATTGTGGAATGTGTGAGGCTCCGCATCCTTTGTCTCTCTCATATGTCAGAGTTGAAGAATGGGAGAAGTTTGAGCATGATGAGACGGGGAAGGGGCTGTTTTAAATAATAGCAGAAGTTTGAGTAAAGCAGGGATGGAGAAATACTGAGAGGGAAAAAGGGATGATCTTAAACAATGGCAGAGGTTTGAGCAGAGCGAGTGGGAAGGCACTTAGGGCGAAGTGGTGGTTTAAAACACACGGCAAGAAGAAAGTTGGGAAAGGCTTTGTTGTGTTAACTTATTGTTGTATCCATCTCTCTTTTCCTTTGTTAAATTTTTTTATTTTAATTAAAGCCTGTGTCTCTCCATCCCTGCTTTATTCAAATTCCTCTCATTGTTTTAAACTGCTCACCTTCCCCCTCTCAGTGGGAAAACTGTCACGCACAAAGACCTTTCTCCCACCCCACCTCTAAAAATAATTTATTATGAGCACCCTCCTTTTTCTTCCTGTCCTCTCCTCTTTCCCCTGACATGCCTTTAGCTTCGAACCCTGGGAAACAGCCAATGAAAACAGGTTGATGACAGACTAGTGCAAATACAGTATTGAGCAGGCATCCCCAAACTCGGCCCTCCAGATGTTTTGGGACTACAATTCCCACCATCCCTGACCACTGGGTCCTGTTAGCTAGGGATCATGGGAGTTGTAGTCCCAAAACATCTGGAGGGCCAAGTATGGGGATGCCTGGTATAGAGAGACACAGCATTATAAGTTAAATCCAGAGTATTGTGAAGTTTCAAGTCTAATTACGCATATTGCACCTGAAATTTCCACCTTCTTTCTAAAATTTGAGAGAGGAGTTTAAAAACTTTGCTGTTACTCTGATTAATCCCAATACAATCCTGTTCACTTCTTGATACATGCGTTTTTTTCCGGAAAAAAATTTGTTTCCACAATTTTTGCTCATAGCTTTTTCCATGAATCAACATATTGGTAAAAAAAAATATATATTAGCATGTGTGATCGTTTGCTTAAATCAGACCTTTTATTCTATTTCCAGATCACATGGTTTACATTTAGTTTCTGATTATTTAAAAAATGGATGAATAAAGCCAGGAAAAATAAGAGAAGAAGCCAAGCACCACAACATTGTAGCAATCATTTGTTTTATGTTGACAAAATGAAGACCAATATAGCAGCACACACAACTTCACATCAACAGGACTTGTTTATTGCGGTGAAATTACACATCCTTTTTAAAAAGGAGATAAGATACACGAAAGCCACGGCATCTGAACAAAACACCTTTTTCTTTAACTCAGATGTGGTTCAAGAATAAGTTTCTAGAAGATCAGAGGTTGCATGCCTGCAATAAAGGAGAGAAATTCTGAATAAACTGTCAGGAGTGCCAGCATGGGCAGTTTCAATTTGATCAATGAAGGGTACACGTTAATGGCCTAATTTGTACAGCACAGTCAGCCCAACTATGGTATGTTTATTTTAAAAAAAATTATTTAAAGACACATACAACAATAACACAATTTGACCATTCATTCAGATTTGAATAAACTGATATACCTATGACTACACCCTTTTTAACAATATTTCCCCACCTCTCTCTCCTCCCCCTACTTCCCACCACTATCCGCCTTATCGCTTCAATATTCGTTCCAGATTTCTTCATATTTATCCGTTCTTATTTTGCGTCGACATGCAATTCGTTCGCATGTAGCTAATCTGTCCATATTATCAATCCATGTGCTCAATGGAATCTTTTTGCAGCTCCTTCAATTCATCAAAACAAGTTATTTTGCTTCTAATATAGCAGGGTACATCCTTTTTTCTTTTTTTTGACCCCTTGAAATCTCCCACATTTCCGGAATATAATTTAGAATTAAATTCAGTCCCCTTAAATAACAATTTCTTTTTATTACTCTTGCTATAAATATCCTCCCCTCGCACCAAAATGATCTTTATCATCGGGCAGTTAATCAACATATGTACTCTGGTACGTTCATGACTACAGCTCAGAGTGAAGAGAGAGGCGATCAACAAAAAAAGCCAAAAAAACAGTGGGTCAAAAATACACTTGTGTGGGGTGAACTATAAAGATCTCAGCTGGTATGATGAACCTTTGGCAAGTGGACTGTATGACAACTAAGTTGCACAAGTAAGGAATGCTTCAGTATTCAAATTTCTGTTTTATATTATTGTAAAATTATTATTATTTTAAGTCACCCAGTTGTTTATGATTTCCCTTCTTCGTCTTTGGTCTCCTGCACATTCTGACTGCTAGCTCACACGCTACCAAGCATTGCAATAATTTCTTTTAAAATCACAATTTGGAATCCAACGAGAGTGAAATAAAGAACTGCTCTCGTTTATAGGTCAATGATTTAATTCTCTCTTAATTTTAAGAAGGAAGACTTGATACTTCCACTAATGCCTTCTGGCGCGTGCAGACTAGTAAAGCTATCAAGCAGGGAGGTGTTATTTTTAAAACAGCCTCTAAGGCAGGCATCCCCAAACTTCGGCCCTCCAGATGTTTTGGACTACAATCCCCACCATTCTTGACCATTGGTCCTGTTAGCTAGGGATCATGGGAGTTGTAGGCCAAAACATCTGGAGGGCCACAGTTTGGGGATGCCTGCTCTAAGGATAGTAAAATGGAAAACATGACCATGAATGAGTATTCTCCCCCCACAGTTAGGGGGCATCTTTTCCTTTGGAATCTAGAGCACTTCTTAGTCATACCTTCTTCTTTCAAATTAAATATTACTGTTATTACACCACAAGATATTCATCACTGCAAAAACCTACCACGTATGAGCACTTTGGAGAGTCTCAATCTCTCAACTAAGGGCCTTCCTTCTGGTAAAACCCAGAATTCAGTAATATGGCTGACTGCCTAGTAGCCTTTCTTTTTAGGAAAGATTTGAATATATAACACTTTCACATAGATTACCTTGATTTTATCACAAGCAGTATGACAGAACGCCATAAAACAGATGTGTTATTGTAAGGAAATGCAAGCTTCCTGAGGAAGCAAAGCCTTCTTCCCTACCGGTATTCGTAATTTTTTTTGAGAGAGCTATTTTCAAATTCATCATTTACTTAATTGATGCCAACGCTTGTGGTTTCTTAACTTGCGAGCAGAACTTGTACTGGGTTCATTTTTATTCTGAGGAACTCTTTCTAAAAGATCTACATTGAAAGATCTACATTGGCTCCCAGTACGTTTCCGAGCACAGGTCAAAGTGTTGGGGCTGACCTTTAAAGCCCTAAACGGCCTCAGTCCTGTATACCTGAAGGAGCGTCTTCTGCCCGGACACTGAGGTCCAGTACCAAGGGCCTTCTGGCAGTTCCCTCGTTGCGAGAAGCCAAGTTGCAGGGAACCAGGCAGAGGGCCTTCTCGGTGGTGGTGCCCGCCCTGTGGAACGCCCTCCCATCAGATGTCAAAGAGAGAAACAGCTACCAGATTTTTAGAAGACACCTGAAGGCAGCCCTGTTTAGGGAGGCTTTTAATGTTTAATAGATTATTTTATTTCATTTTTCTGTTGGAAGCTGCCCAGAGTGGCTGGGGAAACCCAGCCAGATGGGCGGGGTATAAATAAATAAATTATTATTATTATTATTATTATTATTAAACATAACCATTGACTAAACTTAACTGGAACATAATTTTGTAGGGACTGCTTAGGAAAGTTCACAGGGATCACTATCGATGGTAGTATTTACAGTAGCATGTACTGGTGATACTTCTTTGTGATCACATCCTATGCCCGTCTGGGGAAGATGATGTTTAAAATAATATACGGTACCTAATTTTGTACTCATTCTTGATGTCGAACGAAACTTATATGCATCAAATCCAACCCAAGTTATGTTACACACAGTCCATTCCTACGCATATTCAGAAGTAAGTCCCAATGAATTCAGCAGATCTCACTCCTAAATCAAATATGCACAGAACTGCTGCCAACGTCCTGAATCAATGGAACAAGTTAGTCCCAAGTGGATGGAGGCCAAGCAAGCTGACAGCTTACTTATATATAGAGTCTCTGTTTCTCGCCATCAGGTCATTTTCAAGGAAGATTACAAATAGATTATACATTTATATTTACCAGATACACCATTCAATCATTCATATTTCATTAGCCTCAGATTTTTCAGCCCCTGGCAATCATGTAGAGCCAAAGATTAATTTTACCAATGTATATATTTGCAACCAAGATGGTGAGCATCATCACGGGTTAAATGGCAGACCTTTCAACATCTCAGAAAAAAATTGCAGGAGTCCTGGGCTGCAATATATATTTGTCAATCAGAGTTTATTTTAACTTAATAAAGTGTGTAAAAACAACAAAGGTTAAATGGGTAGGATCTAAATTGAAAACCATTCATATATTAGTTTAGAATGCTAGAAATAATTGGCTGCCCAAGTTTTCTTTCAGCCCTTTTGATAATATTATCACTCTATCTCCCTACTGAGGTGCATCTCACTCCAAATTCAAATTCTTTCAAACATTTTCCACTGGCTGTTTAGCGGCTGATGGGTTAAGCCAGGCATCCCCAAACTGCGGCCCTCCAGATGTTTTGGCCTACAACTCCCATGATTCCTAGCTAGCAGGACCAGTGGTCAGGGAAGATGGGAATTGTAGTCCAAAACATCTGGAGGGCCGAAGTTTGGGGATGCCTTGGTTAAGCTATCTCAAGGGTGTTTTTAATTATGCTACTTATGTAATCTATGGGAATTGTTTTAATTCTATTGTGCATTATATCTTTATTTTTATTTTTTTGTAAACCCTGTGATCATTTTTTTGTGAAGGCATTTTTGTGAAGACATAGAAATGTATTAATAAAGAAATATTGATTTATTTGACCCCCAAAAATGGGGGGTGGTGGAATCTAGAACCTCCCATTTGGAAGGAAAGAAGATGAGAAAAGAAACTGGGGGGCAAGGATGGTGGTACATGCTGCAGGTAGACATGAGAGAGACTTGACAAGCAGAGGAGGAGGAGGAGGAGGAGGAGGGGAGAATGTTATTATTTATACCCTGCCCATCTGGCTGGGTTTCCCCAGACACTCTGGGGCTTACAGCATACATATAAAAATAGTAAAACATCAAGCATTTAAAACTTCCCAATACAAGGCTGCCTTCAGATGTCTTTTAAAAGTTGTGTAGTTTTCTATCTCCTTGACATCTGAAGGGACAGTTTTCCACAGGAAGGGTGCCACTACCAAGAAGGCCACGAGTAGGTGCCCATGATGCTGACAGAACCAGTGTCACCACAGCAAAGACACACAGAACAGTTTTGGCCAGACTTATCACCTTCCATAAGCTACAGTTGGAAGGAGTGCTTAACGGGAGCAACTGCGCAACTGAACCGATAAAATGGATGTTGCACAATTCACCCGGGAAAAACACAGCATCTAGAATAGAAAAGCATCCTGGAAAGTGACTATATTAAGAAGGCAAGGATTATTTTCCTTTGGAGGTGTGGTTGATCTCTGCCGGATGGTTATTATAGGCGGAATAACACGGCTGGCATTTTCTACCCACCTGTCCTTGTCTACAACCATTAATACAACTTTGCGCCTTTCGTATTCTCAAGGAGAAGATGCACAAACTAAAGTTGTGACTGCACTGAAAGATTTCTTTATCCCAAGCGCTTAGGGCAAGTAAAACCCTGTACGGACATATTTATTTATTTCTAAAACACAAGGTGCAACTTAGAAAGCCAACTTAGAAACACAGCTGATAAAGAAATAAAATCAAACACAAATTGAAAATCTCAAGCACCTTGTTAAAAGCACCTCTGCAATATGGGTGCTCCAACTCTCCTCCGAGTAGGCTCACAACACCATCTTTGGTTATTGTGTACCCAGTCAAAAACCAACATCTGCACCTGCCTCAAATACAACAGCTTGCAAACTGCTGAACCTGGAGTTTGCACCTGTTACTTACAGTATGTAATGCATGAAGTAGCTGATTCAGAACCAAGTTATAAGCTAAGGACATGAACTATTGCGCTATATGATGATCAGGGATACTCTTTTACCATCGTTCTTTACTTACAAAGAAAAATAGCCTTCCATGAGTTCAAAAGAGGGCAATAAATTCAGTTTTGAGAACTTACATCCTTGCATTAAGTTTAGGTTCCATTTTAAACCGAGTTATTTTAAAAAGAGAAACTTTGTGGGGGAAATCCACCTGAACTTTAAAATCCTACTTTTAATTTTATTTTTAAAATAATTATTTCTATCCATCCTGTTACAAGATGAAAGATCTCAGAACTTCCCAAAACAGAATTGCAACAACTTTGTCCAATTCCTACAGTGGGACAGGGAGGGTAAAACTTTAGCTTTACTCATGTGGTGATTATGCCAGTTTTAAAATAGATTCTTCCATTGGTCAATGCCTTGACTTGTGACTACTGTCTAGGTCATGACCCCTGCTCCACTGCCAAATACAAAGGACATGGCTGCAATCCAGTGAGAGTTATGTACATTTGAGTCCCATTGTAGTCAGTTGGGCTTAAGAGTGCTTAACTCTATGCCGGATTGTGGCTTATGACTCCATGAAGTCAACGAAGTTTTTCCACAGAGACCGATGAACGATGGTGTGGACTCAAGGCCAAATATTTTTGCCAACACCTGTTTAATGTTCGTTGACACTGGGGGACTTAGGCAACCGTGTAATGAATTGTGCTTAATCACATGCTTACATCATCATTGTCTTCGCTAATTTCGTTTGTCGGTCGCCTAACACAGGACACAGTCTCTAGGCAACTTACAACAGCTAGAAGCAACCGCCATCAGAATTTAACAATAAATCAATGCATAAACACTAGCTCCACAGAAAAACAAACAAACAGCCTAGAGAGGCAGCAACATAAAGCCCTGACAGAGCTGAATCATATTCCATCATATGCTCGGGAGAAGAGGAAAGTCTAAACCTAGCAGCGAAAGGACACCAGCACTTTCACCCGAAAAACCTCATTCAGAACGGGGGTGTCAGGGACACGCCCAGCGGAGAAGGAATCTCCAGAGGAAGAGGAATTGGCTGCACCTGAGTCGCCAAGCAGTAGGAGGCGGAGCAAGCGATTAGAGCAGAGGCGGGCCAGCAGGAGGCGGGGAAGGACGTAGCGTATATCTGGCCTTGGGAGGGGTCAGAAGCCAGTCGAGTCAACGGACTCTGATGGCGAAGGATGAGTTGCGGAAGCTTGGACTGCTGTAAGCCTGTTATTGAGAACTAAACCTCAGCTACTTAAACTGCCAGCGTTCCATGTCTTGTGTGGGAGAAGCGCTAAACCAGACAGGGGGCCACAACCAAAAAGAACCCCTCCCGTTGCCACTATCCAAGCCACTCTGAAAGGAGGCATCTGAAGAAGCACCTCAGAGGAGTACCTTATGATCCAGGAGAGGTGTTCTACGAGATATAAAGCCTTCATGGGTTAAAAACAGTCCCTTGATTTAAAGCCCAAAAGCAGCTAGTGCAGTTATGCCATTTCAATATACAGTGGTACCTCGGAAGACAAATTTAATTCATCCCGCAAGTCGCTTCGTATAGCGAAAAATTCGTTTTGCGAAGCGGCTCTCATAGGAATGCATTGAGGTGCGGTTTCCCATAGGGTGCCTCACAAGACAAAAAAAAAAATCATCTTGCGAGGCACCCTATGGGACAAAAGAATTCGTTTTGCGAGTCTCCATTGAAATCGCAAAATGCATTCGTCTTGCGAAAAATTCGTCTTGTGAGGCATTCGTCTAGCGAGGTACCACTGTACAGTACAGAATGATATCCACTGTTGATCATTTTCGGAGTAGACCCACTGAAGTCAATGAACTTAAGCTTTCAGTTGTTCAACTCTAAGCAGGGCTTAGTTCATATCCATATTTCCATATTTCGGTTTTCAAACGCCGTAAACCTGGAAGCAAATGCTTCAGTTTTCGAACACGCCTCCGAAGTCAAACATACCACATGGCTTCCGTATTGAGTTTTCCGTATTGAGACTTCCATATTGAGTTTTCGGTTTTCGAACATTTCAGAACTCAAACGGTCTTCCAGAACAGATTACGTTCGAAAACTAAGGTACAACTATAAACCAAGCAGAATACATCAGACTACCACATCTACCAACTCTTTATCACCACTGAGGTCACCTAGATTATTTGCAAAAGAATTTGATGATCTTAGTGAAAAGTCAATTTGACCACAGGATAAAGATAGGTCTGCATTTGAATTCTCACATTCATTTCTCTGAAATCCTTGCCCTGCCACCTTTACAAAATCAATGCTCCCCCCTCCAAAAACAGGTGCATTTAACAACTGTTGTGAAAGAGACTCAGTACACATTAATGTATTTACATACATACTTTCCTATCGTGTTCTATGTGGGAGGCCAATACTTTAATTTCTGTGTAACAGTGGAGAATACAAAATTTTCAGCTACTTGTAATGTTTGAGCAATATTATCTTTCTTGCTTCTTTTATTTGGTTTGCAGATATACAAAAAGGAGCTACTTCTATCATGATCTTCTAGCAAGGGCCACTTCAAACTGAAAGTGTTCCTTTTAAGGGGAAACCCATACAAATGACACGCACATTAAATTACCAGCTATTATCAACATGGGGCTTGTTTGCCTTCATCGCCTGAATATGGAAGCACTGTCCATGTATGAAAATTTGCACATCTCAACCTTGCAACCCTGGGAGTTACCGGTACTTCTACAAAAGCACATGCCTGATTCTTCCTTCTTCAGGTGATTGCTTTTTCAGTCAATATCTGTCTCTAGGGAAAGCAATCTTAAATGGGGAATGTGGAGGTAAAACAGGAAAATAGGGCTTGCTCGCTCTTGCTTGCTTGAGGCTATTGTATTAAGGAAACATTCTTGTGACCTGGCAAAGTTTCTAAGTTATGCACGCCAATGGGAAAGCCTTCTGTAAGGCTAACAAAATCATAACAGAAGTTCTGACAACAAGGATACGGCGTGACAATAAGGCAAGAAAGGGAAGTGCCATTTGTGTGCTATAACAATAGCGTCAATGAATTTATCAGGCATCAAGTGCAATTTTATTGCTCTATTATCTTCCTATAAACCTGTGACCCAAATAACTGTTTCTGCAGATGTTGTTTCAAGTCATGATAGTCTATTTTTTTATTTTTAAAAAACCTTCATTCTGCCAAAATTAACATTTCAAAGTTACAGGATGCTACTGAGAGAAGTGCCTCTTCCTTGTGACCCCTGTCACTTTTAAGACCGGTGGGGGCCAGCCCAGTTCTGTTTTTCCTGTGGCTTAGAAGCAAGGTCTGTGGGTAGGGTTTCTATAACAGCCCCTGATTCAGGGGAGAAGGGGCAGCTATGCTTCACCTTAAGCGATTCTTTCCATCAAACCCGCAAGGCAGGGAGGGGGCTTAAATGGACATTTCAGCACCTAGAGGGCTAATAATTAACTGGATCGGAGCAAGTGTGCAGGACAAAATTAATCCTTCTTTTGAAGCTGGGATTTGCTTGGACAGGAAATCCCCCTGTTGCAGAATCATGTCACAAATAGATGAAACAAGATTGGTGATTTTGTTTTATAAAAAAAAAACCCACTATACCGTACTTTAATATATATATATTCCTTCTGTGAAATATATTCCTTCCGTGAAATGGAGATGCATTAATTGAAAGGCGATACATACTGTCCTTTCAATAATGCAGGCTGCATTAAAAGAAACACCTCACCCTGCTGGTGCTGTTATTTTAAAGTCTACTTGTTACGAGGAAGGCCCTTTCTAATTTATATATCAGCAGCAAAACATACATGTTGCTAAAGCATTAAACGCAACAAACCGGTTTTCCGTTGCTGCTGCTTAACACTTATACAAAGTCTAAATGGGTTATTGTGGCCTGAATTAAGTGTTTCCTAATGCAGCCGCAATCAGCAAATGAAAATAATGCCTTAACACTGTGTTAGAAGGGCTGGCTTTTGTTAGTTTCCTAATTCACCACACAAAGAGACCATGTTGAATGTATTCTGAAAAGAAATAGCCATTCGAAAACCAAACCCCTCACACCCGATAGTCAGTGTTAGGAACTCAAAGAGATATAAGCTAGGCATCGAATGGCTCCTTAAATGAGAATTACAGTTGCCAAGCGGAATGCCTGTTGCCATTTGTGGGCCAGACAGCTTGAAAATTGTATTTTTCAAGACGACTTTTTGGTCCCTGATATTCGTTCTGAGGCGTTGTTAGTGTGTGAAAAGAGGCAAGATCCAAGGATCTCCAGGCATAGACCTCCAGATGGTGGAGACATCAGCCACCATCCTGGCACCCGGGTGAATTTCAAACGCTGCCCACGGTTAAGATGGCCTTGCAAACGGCACTTGTCTGGACTGAAACACATCTGTCTTGTAGATGGCACAAACAAGCAGCAGAGTATTGGAAGGCTGGGTGATTCATAGTATTGTGAGTCAAGTCCACACAATTGAAAGATGGATTGGATAAATCCCACTTGATTATGTACGACTATGTAAATCTTACATTTTAACAACATGAGATGGAAAGTCTGTTTCCTCAGTGAATGGCCTACATCAGCCTTCCTGATGACTTCCAGATATTTGGACTGCAACTTCCATCAGCCCCAGCCAACACGGTTCAAGTTGGGGGTCCACAACTTCTGGAGGTCAGCGGTTGGGGAAGGTGGGTGTAGACCAAGCATAGGCAAACGCCGGCCCTCCAGATGCTTGCGACTACAATTCCCATCATCCCTGACCACTGGTCCTGTTAGCTAGGGATGATGGGAATTGTAGTCCCAAACACCTAGAGGGCCGGAGTTTGCCTATGCCTGGTGTAGACCATGCATTCAATAAACAGACCCTGTTTCGTTTTGTTGAAATGAAGGGTGTACATGAGAGCATGTTCCTTAGAAAGATCTTTAGCAGCAATAACCAACCCGGTGATCAAATAAAAAATAAAAAAAATCCTTCCAGTAGCACCTTAGAGACCAACTAAGTTTGTCATAGGCATGAGCTTTCGTGTGCATGCACACTTCTTCAGATACACACAAAAGCTCATACCTATGACACACTTAAAGGTAAAGGTAAAGGGCCCCCTGACCATCAGGTCCAGTCGTGTCCGACTCTGGGGTTGCGGCGCTCATCTCGCTCTATAGGCCATGGGAGCCGGCATTTGTCCACAGACAGCTTCCGGGTCATGTGGCCAGCATGACAAAGCTGCTCCTGGCGAACCAGAGCAGCGCACGAAAACGCCGTTTACCTTCCCGCCGGAGCGGTACCTATTTATCTACTTACACTTTGACATGCTTTCAAACTGCTAGGTTGGCAGGAGCTGGGACCGAGCAATGAGAGCTCACCCCGTTGCAGGGATTTGAACCGCCGACCTTCTGATCAGCAAGCCCTAGACTCTGTGGTTTAACCCACAGCGCCACCCACTTAGTTGGTCTCTAAGGTGCTACTGGAAGGATTTTTTTATTTTGTTTTGACTGCGTCAGACCAACACGGCTACCTACCTGCAACCCGGTGATGTCATACATGGTTCCAGTGTCAATGTTTTAGATCTTGTGAGGATCAAAAGAGAGCCTTAGACTCACACCTCTGCTCCAACCTAGAATATGATCAGTCCACACACTCACATTCTTCTAGGTCCCGCCCAAATTAAGCACCCCCCCCATCAAAAGGAGGCCACCAAACAGGACCTACAGAAAGCTGGACCTACCGGTAGTATTACATATATGTAATACTCTATTTACTGGGAGGGACAGGTACAAGCCAAATGCTTGCTCACACTGATGCCAGAACCATGTAATAACTAACTATGGGGCCACCAGTTATCATGTTGGGGTTCCTTAACACAATGTAGAATGCAAGAAACCTACCAGTTTGCTAGTGTTTGGTGCTAGGGGCATCTGTAAGGACTGCTGCATTGCTACTGGAGAACTGATACCATCCCCAGCAAGGGCTAGCAAGCATTGCCGGACAGCCAAAGTCACATGGGCCAATCCATATGACCCATTTGCTGAGCTTATTTCACTTTCTACACCATTCCTTTGTTCATTTAAATATGTGTGCATGCACACACATACACACACCCTCCCTTTATAGTCCAAGGTAGATAGCAAAATAAAAAAAGCAAATTTTAAAAAAATGCAACACCCAAGACTTGGTCCTGCACCAAATGAATATGGCAAATGGGTCGTGCAAACTGGCCATCGCAAAGAACTATCCTATTAGATAGATAGTCAATTCACACAACAGAGTAGAAGGAATGTGAATCAGTAAATCAGGTCAGCATAGATTTTTAAAGCCCAACATTTGGCATATGAATTGAGAGGAGGAAGGAGGAGGAAGTCTGCAGATTGAACTGTGACCCCAGAACTGCAGCCCATAGCTCACATTTAAATGCAAGTTAATTTCTCCTTTCAAAACCCTGCATGGCATTCATTTCAGGGTCCAGCATACCTGAAATGAATGCCTGATTTTACATCAATCTGAACCCCCATGCACTGCAATCAGTTACAGAGGTGCTTCTCCAGGTATTGCTGTCATCAGAGGTGAGGTGGTTTATTATCTTCATCGTCCATTAAATTTGTATAGCACCTTTTATCCATGGATCTCAGGAGAAACGAAAGGGCTGCCTTTGAAATGGCGTCCTGTGAAATTGTGTCATGATTATTATTATTTTGGTCAATCTTTTGCAATCTGCGCAACTTCTTGCCTGATTTTTCCTGCTGCTTCTATTGTGCCAAATCGTTTGTAGTTTTATAGTTTGTTTAATTGAATTGTTGCAATTGGTTGTTCTTACTGTAAACTGCTCTGGTGATCTTTGCACTGAACAGAAGTTGGCTTTTAAAAACCTGATCAATAAATAGGTCTATGAACGGTTGCGTCAATGGTTCCATGCCACACTTATGCAGTGGAAAAGCCAACATTGTTGACCTGTCAGAACCCGTAACAAATTCAAATTCTGACAGTGTTAATTATTGGTTGGCAACCCCTGAGCAATAAACACCTGTGACTAACAGAATCAAGTAAGAGAGACCTACGAAAAGAGGAGCCCTTTCGATTTAAATTTTCCACAGTGAGAATGAATTAAAAACACTTGCACATGACGTGCTCATGTGGCTCAACATAGTATAACTTTGCTGAAGTTGATATATAAATCCTAAATTACCAATTTCTAATGGAAATTGCTCAAATTCTCAAACTGCCTTTCAGCAAGTTCAGGACAAAATGTAGAAGTCACACCTTCTTTTTTGGCCATTCTTACATCACACAATCTTGAATGCCCAGTATGGATATTTAATATCAAGGTTTAAAACAAAAAAAAGAACTTAAAACCAATTGAAACAAGATTATAATTCAGTTCATGCTCCTCCCCACCCTCTTCCTGCCAGCTCCCCTCACCCCAATACTTGGGAAACCTCTAAAAATACTTTAGAACAAATAAATACCATTCCAGTCAGTCCATTTTATTCACATCAGATTACTCCAGTGCCTCCCCTACTCTGCTCTCCCAAGCGCACACACACACACACAAATTTTATCTCCTTCAGCCAAAAAAAATTGTAATTTGATCATGTCTCCGATGTTCTGAGGTTAACATTCACCAAAAAGTCCACAGACACTAGCATTTTATCAGATCTTCAATATATATGGTATATCTGAATTCCAATCTCATCGATCAATTGCAATGAACAGTAGGTGCGTTTTCATTTATTTTTTAGATCTCTACCCCACCTTTCAATTAAAAGCCTGCTATTGGTTCCCTTCCACCAAGGCTTGATAGCAATTAGAAGCGTGTGTGTGTGTGTGTGTGTAAGCCAAGGACAGCAGCCAAGTGGATTCAACAACTTATGGGAATACCTATACTGTACTGTAAATAGTGGAGAAAGGGAGGGAGCAGGTATTTCAATGTGATCAATTAAAGAGTGCCCCAAGCACAATTAAATGCTTTTGTAACATGTCAAGTCACCCTTCAATTACACAATTACCGGTATTTCCCATCTACGTGGAACATAAGAAGAAACTTGCTTTGCTCCCATTCATCTAGCCCAGGGGTCAGCAAACTTTCTGAGCAGGGGGCTGGTCCATTGTCCCTCAGACCTTGTGGGGAGGCCAGACTATATTTGGGGGGGGGGGAATATGAACAAATTCCTATGCCCCACAAATAACCCAGAGATGCATTTTAAATAAAAGAACACATTCTACTCGTGTAAAAACACGCTGATTCCAGGACCATCTGCGGGCTAGATTTAGAAGGCGATTGGGCCGGCTCTGGCCCCCAGGCCTTAGTTTGCCTACCCATGATCTAGCCATTTAACAAAAATTCTGGCTAGATATTCACTCTTAAAATAGGAGAACAGGTGAACACACAGGTACCAAATAATAAAATAAAGCTCATGCAACTCTCTACCTTGAGAAGCCCGCCTGACAACTACAACGTCATCTTTTCGGCATGAGGCAAAGAGCTTTTCTTGTTCACTTGGGTGAACATTATTTTAGCCTGAACTCTGACAATGTTTGAGCACTTTGTTTTTACTGGGATGGTTATTTTAGCATGTGTGTTTGCATGTCTGTGCCTATGTATTCTATCCAATTTGATATGTTACTATTCATTTCATTGACCTTTTTGTGACTACGTGCTTTATGTTGCTTAGAGGACTAGAAGAACAAGTAGGAGTAGGAGTAGTAATGTGGTGTAAGGGCTTGAGGAATTGCATCCTTGGATAGTTTATGTCGCACAAAGTATTTAGCAGGTGCCCTGTCAGTGTGTGACACAAAATCCTGCAGTATGAAGTGCCATGAAAGTAAAATATGTCAGAAACAAACAGGGAGATCGAAGAGGTAGGTTTCTTGAGCAGATATGAGAAACCAGATTTACCACACCAATTGTTTGGCGAGGCCCTTATAGAAACTGAGTTGTTGAAGCTTAACAAGCAAGTCTATACCCAAACGAGAATGTAGACTTTATTACAGGACCTCACACACTGTTTATTAGACCACTTTTGCTGGAGATGTAGCAAACGGCTCTATAAATACTCTGATAGAAAGATAGCTCATGTGCCGTGGTTACTAGATTAATAGCTATTTTAAGAGTAGGACTGTACAGCTAACTATTATGTTTCATCTTGGGAGTGGGTGGAGGCATGCAACCCTCAAGGAACACTTGACATTTTAGAATCTTGACTAAACCCAACCCATGCTGCTTTCTTAAAAAGTGAAGGGTCTGTAGAAATACATGAAATAAAGCAAAGAAATGAATAGCAAGAAGCCCAAATATTTTTCACATATTTTGCAATTCTCACTCCTCAAAAGAGCTAAAAAAATGAAGATAAGCATTTACAATAATGTAAATAGCTGTCTGTGGACAAACGCCGGCTCCCTCGGCCTGTAGAGCGAGGTGAGCGCCGCAACCCCAGAGTCGTTCACGACTGGACTTACCGGTCAGGGGTCCCTTTATCTTTTAAATAGCCATCTAATAAAGCGCTAAACGATTACAAGCACTAAGATTTAATACAGCTTTGAATAATTCAGCTCCCCAACATCATTGCCAAGTGACATAACCATCTGATTTGTGAGTAGCAACAAACCACAGTTTGGCACCAGATGGGGAACGTTTTAAGGCCTGGGACTGCCCGGCTGATGCATGGACGATTCAAACCTGCTTTTTTGCAGGGTGTAGTTCAGGCATCCCCCAACCTGCGGCCCTCCATATGTTTTGGCCTACAACTCCCATGATCCCTAGCTAACAGGACCAGTGGCCAAGGATGATGGGAATTGTAGTCCAAAACATCTGGAGGGCCAAAGGTTGGGAATGGCTTGGTTTAGTTGCACCAGACAAGTCTCTGCACAGCAGCCGACGCACAGGAAGATCTGTCCTGCTTTCTGAAACCAAAGCTCTGCCTGCCTCACACCTGACATCACATATGATGACCTGTGTGGGACTGGTGGGTGTCATTCATAGCTGCCAAGTTATCCCTTTTTTTAAGGGATTTTCCCTTATGCTGAATAGGCTTCCTCGCGAGAAAAGGGAAAACTTGGCAGCTATGGTGTCATTCTCAGAGACCATTGGCCAAATGGGAAGACCGGGTGAGTCAAGTTTCGCCTATGGGCCAGTGGTTCTCCACCAGCCTGGAGCTCACAGAATCCCATGGCTGTGAGGAGTGCAGAAGTTCTTGCTTCTGTTTTGGATTCCTCACAACTCAATGTAACATAGCTGCCAAGTTATCCCTTTTTTAAAGGGATTTCCCCTTATGCTGAATAGGCTTCCTCGCGAGAAAAGGGAAAACTTGGCAGCTATGCAATGTAACATCCCAACCCAGACTAACCTACGGTTTTAAGCTGGCTTGTTTCAACAAGCCATGGTTAAGGTTAACCACGGTTTATCTGAGTTCAAAGGACACAGTGACCTGAGGTTAATCTAAAAAGCAAAAAGCAGAAGCTTACAATCGTCTGGCAGTTGCCCTCGAGAAAGAAAAAGGAACAAAGGTAAGACACGCCCAGTGCTCAATGTGTCTCATCTTCATCATGCAAAATGGCATTACATGCAAATGCAGCCCAAAAGTTACTTTGGTGAAGGAATGCGTATGTTCAGGATGAAACATTTCCCATAACAAATTAGTTAAGCCTTTAAGATTTCGCGTGACTCTTTATTCATTTTTCATTTGGCTCGGCCAAGTTTTGTTTTGTTTTTTAATTGCCCACATTTGATCTAAAGTAAACTGTATCTAGAGCTCATTTTGCCTGATCACATGTTCCAATTTCAGCAAGACTCAAACTGCAACGCTGTTCAAACTTACTTGGGAGTTAGTCCCCCTGAACTCAATGAAGTCGCAGGCAGAAGTTTAGCCCAGGCCCCACCTGTAAATCTGTCTCACCCCCTCTTTCTTATCAGTTGGTGACAAAAGGAGCTGTCACACTGTAACAAAGAAATTAAAAGCCCCTGCACTCTTGAAGACCTGGCTGACAAGGCCCTTCAATCAATCAACACAATACAGTCATACCTCAGTTTAAATACGCTTCGGTTTGAGTACTTTCAGTTTAAGTACCCTGCGGACCCATCTAGAACGGATTAATCCACTTTCCATTA
This sequence comes from Zootoca vivipara, assembly GCF_963506605.1. Classification (NCBI taxonomy): domain Eukaryota; kingdom Metazoa; phylum Chordata; class Lepidosauria; order Squamata; family Lacertidae; genus Zootoca; species Zootoca vivipara. The sequence goes on along the minus strand of NC_083284.1, from coordinate 58,965,767 downwards.
CTTTCAATGGGAAAGTTCGCTACAGGTTAAGTACGCTTCAGTTCAAGTACTCCGCGGACTGTCTGGAACGGGTTAATCCACTTTCCATTACTTTCAATGGGAAAGTTCACTTCAGGTTAAGTACGCTTCAGGTTAAGTACAGACTTCCGGAACCAATTGTGTACTTAAACCGGGGTACCACTGTAAACCCACATGCCTTCTGGTGAAGAATACTGTATCCCTCTTTTATTGGGCACAGAGGATCCAGGGGTTTTGAATGGCTACAATGCACAGGAAGGAATAGATCAGAAGAACTGAGGGCAAAATTATGTGCAAGAAGAACAGCCACATTTCTTTGATCACATATCTGTCCCATTAAAATAAGAACAGGGTGTTGCATGTACATAATGTTTTTAACTATTGGTTTTAGCATCAAAAGAGATATGCAGGAAAGGGAAGCAGGAAGCTCAAATTTGTGCAGGATCTCACTGCAAATCCACTGTTTTCCCATTCCAGTTTGAGCTTAGAAATCCATACACACTTGCAAAACTGCTGTTTCCCCTCCATAGTCATAGGCATGGGTCAATCCACAGTGTGCTTTCAACCCTCCTTTCTAATTTGCTGTTTCTTCTTCCTCCGTTTGAGTACAAACAAAACATGTGCAAAGGTAGAACTTTATGTGCATGTGCACCCTTTAAAAAAAATTCCAAGGGAAAACGGTAAACGATTTATTTATTTTCATGGTGCTCCTATTTATTTCTTCAGGTACTTTTTTGTCATTGTTCCTAGCATCCAATGTAGTGTGCAAATACTGCATGAAGGTGGGGCAGTCCAAACATGTAGGCAGAAGTTAGTAAAAGGCAAAAAAAAAAAACAAGGCCAAATTTCCCAGCTCCCCAAGAGACATTATTATTGTTATTGTTATTATAAAATCAAGATATAAAACCACAAACTACATCACGAAACGTTTTACAAATCAACACAAATAAGCTAAAGCTGCTGTGTTACATGGTTTTCCTTAGTTTTGTGAATCTGAATGTTTAAACACTATTTAAAAAATCTAGGCAGTGCTCATGCCTGGAGAAGCCTACCAAGAAATAGGCACAAGTGCCACCAAATAAAAAATGAAGGTAAGGGGAAACAAGGAGACACAGAAATGGGAGTAGGGGGGGGGGGAATGATTCAATGTTATATTCTTTTGTAAACTGCTTTGAGGGTTTGATTGTTTGTTTGTTTAAAAAAACCAATCATGTGTTATATGTTCTAAAATAAATAAAAATCAAATTACAGTCGTACCTTGGAAGTCAAACAGAATCCATTCCGGAAGTCCACCCAACTTCCAAAACGTTCGGAAACCAAACCGCAGCTTCTGATTGGCTGCAGGAAGCTCTGCAGCCAATCGGAAGCCGCAGAAGCCCTGTCGGACGTTTGGGTTCCAAAGAACATTCGCAAACCAGAACACTCACTTCCAGGTTTGCGGTGTTCGGGAGCCAAGGCACAACTGTAATAACAACACAAGAGCATTGTGGATGATGCTCCAGGTAGCACAATTAGGTGTCAGATTTTTAACCGCTTGTTGAATTATTCCCAGGTTGGGAAAATCAACATTTGTAGGGTGGAAATGAGCAAAATTGCAGGTGGTTGAAAGGGGTGTCATGCTGACTGACGACCCTGATTTAATGAGAAGATTGGCAGATTCTAATCCACCCTGAAATCAAATGCTTACAAGCCCTCTCACTTTTCTCCTAGGGCAATTCTAGAAGTGGGCCAGGCTGGAATAAAAGCACCCAAGGGGAGCGAAGGTTGGAGGTGAGCTCCCCTCGCCAATACTGTACACCCTTTTGATATTGAACTTACATGTGAACAGCAATGTGACTCTCGAAATAGTGGCAGGTTACTCTAAAAATGAACTTTCCTTGCCTACTCCAAACGATTCAAATATTTTTCACGCTTTTTATAGGCAAACTATTTCTCGTCTTCCCAGGGACAGAGAGTGGAGGTGCTATATATAGCTTGAGTTAGTGTCTGCGCAAGCATTCAGGTTACACAGAACTCTGCTTCTCTGCTGGAAAAAGGCAGCCAAGTCTCAGTTGAAACACTAAAGTCAATCTGTAAGAAGCACCTTTGGTTGATACTGTACTGATGTTCTCAGAGAGTCTCATTCCCGCCTCTTTGCACATATGGACACAAAACTCAACCGCTCTGTATGGTTCCAAAGTAGAAGCATCGTTCATCTTCCCCAATAGCGTGTTAAGGCCTAAACTAAAGCCTTTAATAATAACAGTGATAATGATAACAATAGTTCACTCATTATAGGGCCGTAATTGGATGTACTAACAACAAATCCCAGTGGTCAAAAATACGACTCTCCGCTCAGGTGCGCAAAGCAAAATAGGTGCATTATTCTGCTACCTGGAAGGAGCGGGAGGGGAAAATCACTATGTATACAATGATCTGGACAACAAAACTATAAGAGTAAATTATCAGAGATTACCATCCTCATGTGGACCACGTTCTCCCATTCATTCCACCCAGCCCTAAGCCGCTGCTGACGCAGCACCCTCCTGCACTTGAACCTGTCTGGATTATCCCATTTTCAGCATCCAGACCTGGAGAGCAGCTCTTGCTCTGAAATCCCCAAGACCTCCTCCTCCAGAGAATAGGCTAGCTCTCTGCCTAGCGCTCCCCTTGTTTACCATCTCTCGTTTCCTTTCATTCTGCCCAGAGAGGGAAATAAATGCGATTAAGAGATTAGACTGCAAGGAAGGGCGACCAGAGGAAGAAGAAGAGCAGGGACAGAGAGGAAGGAGAGAGAGAGAGAGAGAGAGAGAGAGAGAGAGAGAGAGAGAGAGAGAGAGAGAGAGAGAGAGAGAGAGAGAGAGAGAGAGAGAGAGAGAGAGAGAGAGAGAGAGAGAGAGAGAGAGAGAGAGACGCATCCCTCTAGCCGCCTAAAAAATGTGCCCCGCGAACTGAACCTGCTGCTACAGCAGCTCTTTCTGAACCTCACCGACGTCCTGTCTTTTCAGCAGGCGATGGCAACTCTGCACCATCAGGGGGAAACTGCCAGAGCCGGAGATGGAGGGAGAGGGAGAGGGGGGGGGAGAGAGAGAGATGGAGAACCCTTGCGCGCAAAATTGCGCCCACTTTCCCAAACCGGTTGCCAATCTCGCGCGGATCGGTGACCCAAAGCACTGCAGTGGGATAATTTTTTGTGTGGGTGTGGGGAGTCGAGAGAGCTACTGCAAAAGGACCCTATGCATGAAGGGGAGGGCGACGGGAGGCACGGTGGGTTGCTGGCGCTTCGTTTACCTCGATCCACTGCTGCGCTTCGGCCAAAGCTGGCTCCGGCGAGTCCCCCGGAGGCTGCGTCGCCTCCAGCAGCCCGGAGCCCGGACTGGCCATCTGCAAAGGCGAGCTGCGCCCCCGCTGCCGCAGCACGGTGGGGAGCCTGGACTCCGGCCGCTCTCGGCTCTCTCCCGGGGGCCGCGCGGGGAAAGCCAGCGGCCGCCGTGCGTCCCCAGCAGCAGCTGCGGGGCGATGGGAGGAGAGGGCACCGCTCCGTGCATGCGGGGCGCGCTTGGCTGGTACGCCAGGCTTCCTCCTGCTCCTCCTACTCGCAGCCGGCTGAAGATCTGCCTCGTCTCCTCCCACCAGCCTCCTCTCTTGCAACAGCAGCTGAGCGGAGCTGAGCCGCCGGCTAAAAATAAAGCGGCGGCTGCGGCTGCAGCAGCAGAGGGGAAAGGCACTGCAAATGCCCAGGCCGCTGCCTCCTCCTCGCCCCCAAGCGGGAGAGCCAATCCCAGGCGCCCAGGATTCTGCGAGCTGCATCCCTGCTCGGGGACCAGAGACAGGGCAGGCCTGGGAGACTTTCATCTCCAGTTTCCCTCCAATACAGAAGCAAGGGGGTCTCCTTCTGGAAATGCAAAAGCAAGCAAAAATCTCTCTATGTATAAAAGCTTCGCATTGGAGCCAACAGGATCCATGCGCAAATTGTCAACACCAAACCGACATTAATATTTTATTATTTATACCCTACCCATCTGCAACAGGTCTATCACCCAAGCCCACCTGCTCAGTATTTATCTTTATTTCAGTCCAGTGCCAGGACCGTGTGTGCATGTAGAGAAAAAGAACACAGCCACAATTTGTTGTCACTAGAGTACCCTGGTGAAATATAAAGTCACACACCCAGTGCTATTTTTCGAGAAAAAGAAGTGCCGGAATTCACCATGAACACCTGCCTTGTTCTCTTATACAGTGGAATCTCGGTTTATGAACACCTCGGTTTACGAATTTTCGGTTTACGAACGCTGCAGACCCATCTGGAATGGATTAATTCACTTTCCATTACTTTCAATGGGAAAGTTCGCTTCAGTTTATGAACGCTTCAGTTTATGAACAGACTTCCGGAACCAATTGTGTTCATAAACCGAGGTACCACTGTAATGGCAATGGCACCCACCTGAGAGGTACCAGAACTGAGTTCCGGCTGGGGGAAAAAAGCCCAGCACACACCTATCTTCTCTCAGTTCCCTCTGCACATGCATCTCCTGCAGCCAGTCTTTAAAAAATAAAATAGAAAAGCCTGCCCTTTGCTTTGATGTGTTTCCTGCTTGGCAGGGGGTTGGACTGGATGGCCCTTGTGGTCTCTTCCAACTCTATGATTCTATGAAAAGGGCTGATTTGAGCTTAGTCTTTTTCTGTTAGCCAAGTTGCAAGCCAAGTATTGAGTATTGAGTTAAATTATAAATGCATGTGGCAATTCACTTCCTTTTTGAATTGTGCTATGTTTATTTGCATTGTCGTGGTGTGAAAGATAGGAAGCTATGTTTTGTTTGTTTTTTGCCATTTCTCAGTTATTTATTATGTGCCATCGATAGCCCTTGGCTAACTAATAAAGAATTGAACTTGGCCATTTCACCACTAAAAATCCCCACCAACTCCAAGTTGCTTTTCTCTCTGCAAGGGAAAAGATACAGGATACAGCTTGTGCCTTAGACTGAAAAATCTTGGAGCCATGGTGCCATGTAGTAAACTGGACCATTCCTCTTAACCAAAAATTCAATAAACTCTTCTGAACCCTCTGGAGATCTCAAAGATGGAACCTGGGACCTTCTGCAAGCAAAGCATAACTTTGAGTTCTACCACAGAATTGTGGGTCCCCCATATAGCAACAGAGACTATGACACAAGAGAGGCAGTGTAACTATGCATCATACAGGAAAATGACCCTGGCTAGATTCTCACATCCAGGTAAAGGCACCCTCATGGATGAACCAGCCATTGTGTGCATATGAATGAATGAATGAATGAATGAATGAATGAATGAAACTATTTGCATCAGCCATCGGCTATAGCAATAAAACAACAACATGATATACAAAGAATAGAAATAAAAAGTCAACTATATAAAATACATTTTAGGGTTTTGAATCAAAAGTCAAATAGTGGATCTTATTCTGATTGCCCCAGCTAAAAGCCTTGCAACTTTTGCTGTCACCTGCTCATCTTGATCTGCCAAGAGAAAGGACACTGTGGCAGTGGTTGGGCGACCCAGAATAGAATAGAATAGAATAGAATAGAATAGAATAGAATAGATCTTTATTGTCATTGTTCCCTTGTGGGAACAACAAAATTTATCGATTGCTGTATTAACTCAATCAAAACACTCCACATGAATTAAAATACTAATAATCACAATACAATACAGAACAGTAAACAAATGAAAATAAAATGACTTCAAAGTGCAGAATTTCCATTTCTATGCGCCTTCTTCGCAATCCCCCTGATATTGACACTCCAGGACAAATCCTCCTGTAACTCAGTGCCCAGGAACCTGAACATTGTCACCCTCTCCACACAGGTTCCATCAAGCCAAAAGAGTCTGGACATCGATTTCCTGCTTGCTGAAGTCCACCACAAGCTCCTTTGTTTTCTTTGTGTTTATAAGCAAATTATTGGTTCTGCATCACTTTATCAACCACTCCACCTCATCTCTGTAGTCCATCTCACCCTTCCTATCAGAGATGAGCCCAATCACAGTCGTATCATCTGCAAAGTTAACAATCCTATTACTAGGGTGGGCAGAAACGCAATCACAGGTGTAGAGAGTGTAAAGGAGTGGGCTAAGCACGCATCCCTGTGGTGCTCCTGTATTAGTACTGAGCATGTTGGAGGTATAAGGGCCCAACTGGGCCCTCTGGGGGCGATCTGACAGAAAGTCCAATATCCACCCACAGAGTGATGGCGGGAGGCCCAAACCTGGACAGTAAAAGAGGGGTGATAATCTCATTCCTCAAGTCTTTATAAAAAGAGTGCAAGCCAGAAGGGCCAATGCTACCGATTTGGTACTGCCATCTCCACAGGGACATAAGTGTTTTTCGTGTGAAATCTGTTGCAATTGTCCCTCAACTACAGCTGAGGGCAATGCATTGTGTGTATATAAACTCAGGCATGGTTCTTGCAACAGCAGCCAATGTGCTAAGAACCTTCCTTGCCCTGTAACTCTTATGCAGAAGACAGAAGCTTTAAGAAATGGCAGCAGATCCCTGTGTGAAAAAGCCCCACCCTGGAAAAGTCTAACAACTGGCTGCTCCAGCAGCCATTTCTAGGCCAGGTTGATTTCCCCTGAAATTTGAAATCCAGGCCAGGATTATTTCCTTTGAAATTTTCTGAGCCTCCGAAATCGAGTCACAGAGAGGCGGCTGAAACGTCTAAGGATCTGTGAAAATTGATATACACTTTTTCCCCTCCACAGAAACCTACTTTAGTATATTTAGAATCGATGGCAAGCAATCTCTAGAAGTTATGCTAATAAGATTTGGAAGACTCCAAATAAATAAGCGAGCCTCAGTCAGGACTGTGTTACTTCAGGGCAATGGAATTCTCCTCTCGGTAGATGGTGACTATTGTAAAATAACTTGTGGATTGTGGATTGTGGATTGTTTGTACATCATCCTGTAAGACAATGGGGTTTGTGTTGGGGAGTCACATGTTAGAATGCTCCTGGGGCAGGGAGGGACCTGAAGCTATCTTTCTCCCTGACATCTAGCATTTTACATGCAGGGGAATTTCCTTAGGTTTATTTGCATGGAGCAGCATTTCACCAGCCAGTCCTGTCGAGATACACAGCTGTAGTATCTGAGAACGAGGCCACCAGGACCTCTTTCTTTGCAAAGTGCATGAGATCGCAGCGCTGAATTTCTGTATACGAGGACCTGCAGTGGGTTTGCGGTAGTCTCCGGGGATGTGACTGAAATGCAGTGGAATCCCCTTCTCCGTAGATGGTGCCTGTTGTAAAATAATTATTGTTCATTTGTAAAAAGGTAAAAAGGTAAAGGACCCTTGGACTATGGGGTTGTGGTGCTCATCTCGCTTTCAGGCTGAGGGAGCTGGCGTTTGTCCACAGACAGCTTTCCGGGTCATGTGGCCAGCATGACTAAACCACTTCTGGCACAACGGGACACCATGACAGAAACCAGAGCGCACGGAAACGCCATTTACGTACCTTCCCGCCACAGTGGTACCTATTTATCTACTCACATTGCCGTGTTTTTGAACTGCTAGGTTGGCAGGAGCTGGGACAAAGCAACGGGAGCTCACCTCATAATGGGGATTCGAACCTGTAAGGCAGTGGGGTAGCTTTTTGAAGGTGACAATTTTAGGACTGGGAGCCAAGTGGCTGAAAGAGACAGGCCTCCTGTTGAAGAAGCATGCCTCTGGTGAATATACTGAGACAGCCAAGTGTAAAGATTTAAGTGATGACCAAGATAAGGCCTTATTTAGTTTTGCCAATGCTAAACCTGTTTCCCTTTCAGCCATGCAGTATCTTTGCTTCCCTGTTGCTATGACAACATGCCTAGAAAGAGCCTAAGCTACTGGCTACCTTTTTTTTTTACTGCCATCTGCCTGTGGCTCTGAAAGTGCTTTCCCTCACACTATGCTCCAGAACAAATGCTTTCCCCTTTATTCTGACCCACATTGTTATTCTCTCAGGTGATGGGAGGGTACATATACTCCAGAGGAAAGAACGGCGACTTGTTCCCCCACCCAAGTTTACTGTTTTCTGGCTGGCAAACTCCTTCGTCAGTACACGGACAGTAAAGCTGAAACAAGGATCAGGTTCCGAAGCAGTGGTTTTAGGACAAATAATAATAAAAAAATGAGGTGCTAGTACTGATAAATTGGTAAAGGTACCATGTTAGTGCAAAAGTACCATGTCAGTTTTTTGCAGCTGAAAAGGAGGTGCCGGTACTCTTGTCCCCACACACACACACCCCAAAAAATCCCCCAGTGCAACAGAGAAACACCTTAGGACAGCCAGTAAGAACTGAGCATGCTCTGTGGCCGTGGAATGCTAACCAACTGAAGGGACAGAAGGAAAGAGAATGAAATGGAGTGACTGGAATGCTGAATCCACAAAAATCTAGAATAAGAACTATTGCTCTTATGCAGTGCTTGAAGAGCACTGGTAAATGTCTTCTGCTGGCAGGCAACAGGTGGCTTAATCCTGCTTCTTTCAATCCTGATGAATCCCCTTAGACTCTGTGCCCATCTTCTTCTTGACAGAGGAATGCACAAGACAGAGGAATAGTAGCTGCTGCGGCCACTATTAAAAGTCTGCTCGTCTTGGAGAATGGCTGGGATTGTGTGCTTGTGGTGGCTGAACCCAGGAGTTATGGGTTCCTCTGTGACTCATTTCTACTCACGGGAGAGAGAAAGTGCTTTTGCAGAGATGGACTCAAGCCTAACAGACACATGGCAGGGAAAGGGGATTTTTTAAAAGGGGAACCACAAAAGGAGGGAGGCCATGATTCACAGATCATCTCTACTAGCTTCCCACAACTTGAATACTAATTCTGTAGCAGAACAGTTTGTGTTTCCATTTGCTTCTGCTTGAGATCGAATCGACACACCAGATTTTTCCTCTCTTTTTTAATGTAAAGAGAACACTCTAAGGCCTGGGGGAAATGTATAAACAGTGATGTAGCATGGGCACAAAACACAAAATTTCAACAACTGGTGCTGCATCAGTACTGCTGGGCTCTGTGGAACCAGGAAGTGAACTCTACAGACACTGAAATGACTCTTCTTTTCTTATCTCTGCCGCTGTGATCTCCTGGGTGACACAGATAGGTGGACTCCGTTTCCCTCCCTGCCACACAGCCCTGGGCACTGGGAGCCCACGCTATGCCACTGCGTAGAAAGAAACTTTTTTTTCTTGTGCGCGCTTGCACTAAGAAGCAGCTAGCTAAAAACTCGGCTCTTCCATTTATTGTATTACCGAGGCTGTCGTTTGCACGCAGACCATTGATTCATCTTGTCCAATATTGTTTGCTGTCGTTGTAGTCCCTCCAGGGTCTCGGGCAGCCTCACCAGCAACTTGATATTTTAACAGAAGATGCTATGTCGCCTGGGACCATCTGCATGTGAAACACAGGCTCTGCTCCTGAGCTGTGGCCCCTCCCCGTATTTTCCTTCCATCATGCAGATAAATGCTGCAACTTTGCAACGCAATAAAGACATCTGCTGTGGTCCGCATCGAGCAGAGCGTTTGCCTGCAGGCACCTGTTTGTTTATTTCTGTCATGCTGCCTTCTGTCAGAGTCACACACATCTTGATAGGCCATTAATCCTAGCTAGCATATTGTCAAGCTTGGCATCAGCAAGCTGTGCGGTTCAAGATGCAATGTATCATCTCGTCTGCTTCTGCTCTTTTGGCACTACTCTGTGATCACTGCTCATGTGATGGAAATGTCAGGCATAAAACCATCCTCAGTAGCCATCACGAGGCCATTGAGACCTCAGCAGTGTTGTGCAGTGGTTGACGTGGTGGACTTAAAGCAGGGAGATCCGAGTTCCCATTTCTACTTGGCAATGAAGTTCATTGAGGGAGCTTTGGTCAGTCACACTTCCTGCCTAAACCTACCTCGCAGGGTTGTTGAGAGGGTAAAATGGGGCGAGTACACATGCTGCTCTAAGCTCCTTGGAAGAAGCATGGAGTAAAATAGCGACCACAAAATATGATGATGATTATTAATAGTTATTATTACAGTGGTACCTTGGTTCTCAAATGCCTTGGAACTCAAACAATTTAGAACCCAAACATTGCAAACCAGGAAGTAAGTGTTCCAGTTTGCAAAACTTTTTCGAAAGCCGAACATGCTCCATTTTGAGTGTTACACTTCCGATTTGAGGGCCACACTTCCGTTTTAAGTGTTACGCTGCTGAGGTCTGTTTGTTTTTGCTATTTATTTTGCGTTTGTTTGTTTTTTGCGGCTCTCTTTTTGTTTTTCTGACTGTGTGGAACCCAGCTCAACTACTGATTGATTGATTGATTGATTGTGTGACTGCAATACATTGTTTATTGCTTTCATTTTATGGATCACTAGACTTGTTAGATAGTAAAATTCAAGTTAAATTGCTGCTTTAGAGGATGTTTTAAAAGTCTGGAACGGATTAATCCATTTTGCATTACTTTCTATGGGAAAGTGCACCTTGGTTTTGAAATGCTTTGGTTATGGAATGGACTTCCAAAACGGATTAAGTTTGAGAACCAAGGTACCACTGTACTACTATTACACTTACTTGCCTCTCAAGGCGATGTACAAAATATAATAAAAAATAGTTTACAAACATAACAAACACACACACACAAAATAAGAAGTTATTCACTGAGGAAGAAAGCATCGCCTGCCATATTTCTTCTCCCTGTCATTATAGCTGCATGGAGAACCTGCCTGGGAAAAGGTGGCAGGATTTGATCAAGGAAATACTGGAGTATCCCAGCACAGACTGACATTACATTTTAAACATTTTCTAATTTATGTTCATATTCTAGCAGCTCGTTAAATCGTAGAGATAAAACACGAATGCAAACATTTTTCTGAGCATTGTTGTTTTGGGATAGTCTGAATAGCAGAGCCATTAGGTAGTCTAAGAGAGATTCTGCCAGTAGGAAACTCAATGTACGTGCTGTAAAATGGCACTTAACTAATTGTTAAGTGGAAAGATAACAACCAGCCTTATCCCTGTTTTGAACTGAACTGGAACCAATCCAAAATGTCTACCGGTAGCAGCATTTCCTTAAATTTGTCTTCAGAGTTTTAACGTTTTTTCCCCAATACAGTATTTCCTTCCTCTGAATAGCTTAGCTGTCTCTTCCCTTTCCCAACATCTCCTGCCTCATTTGGAGGCAGCCAATGCATCGAACAGCACTCGGCTTTCAACCACTGCCAGGAAGAATCCAGCCTCCTGTGCGTCTTTTTAAATGTTTTTGCTAGTTTCATACAAGCCATTCTGCTGAGGTTGCCACTGGACTTTTTTTTACTGGCTCCTTCCCTATGATTTGCAGACATTAGCAGGGATTTATTTCCATCCTGTTTGTAAAAAAAAAAAGGCACCTGCTAAGTTTCTGCAAAACAGGCTACTGTTGAAGGCACAGGAGCTGTTGGCAGCTCTGTGTTATGCTGAGTTATATCTTCAGGACTTTATTAGGATTAATAATAAGCATACATAGTAACAGGGACCCCCGTTCAATCAGCAGGACTGTCAAAAGAGAGCATTCAATTCGAGTGAAAAACTCAGTACTTCGGTTGTATCTGTTATATTATTGAGGTTGCCATGCACTCAGACCATTGGCCCAGTAATCTTGTTTGCTCTGATGGTCCATCTCCAGGGTCTCCCCATAATTTGTAACTGGATCCTCTAACTGGAGGTGCCAGGGATCACTTGGGACCCTATGCATGCCAAGCATGTGCTCTATGGCTGAGCTATGGAACCCATGTTTAAAAGAGGATTAGACCATTTTATGGAGGACAAGACTATAAACAGTTACTACAGTAGTTATGATGACTGTGTTCTACTTTCACTGTCAGAAGCAGTGTGCCTCTGAATATCCATTGTTCATGAGGACATTGGGTTTGCCGATTGGGCTTGCCGATTGTAAGGTCAGCAGTTCGAATCCCCGCAAAGGGGTGAGCTCCCATTGCTCTGTCCCAGCTCCTGCCAATCTAGCAGTTTGAAAGCACACCAGTGCAAGTAGATAGATAGGTGGGAGGGTGTTATGTACTGAGCTGAATCCTAGAACAATAGGATCCAGAATGCAGCAGTCTGATTGGTCTGCAGGAGCCACCCAATCCAGCTCCAGGTAGAAGTGAATCAGCGACCTGATTGGCCTGCAGGAGCAGCCAATCAGGCTCCTGGATGAAGCTGATTCATGATGTGTTTAGGAATGGGATTCAGATCGTTCAACCCAAGCTGGACCTCTGATCCAACTGACTATCAAACCTTTATTAGGCATTTTACACATAGAACCGCAAGAGAAAGAGTCACATACAAAAGTATTTAAAATGCACACAAAGAGGCAACAGTAAACTGCATACACTAAGTGTGTGTGTGTGTGTGTGTGTGTGTGTAATCTGAGATTTCTTCCTATTAAACTACTCCTTGAGACACTGCTGCCAAGAACTCAGCTACTCCCGCAGTCACCTTATGGTCAATGTCAGACAGGCAGAATCCAACATTTCCACCATGCTGCGGTGTCAGAGCACCCAGAAGGGGGGACAACACATGTTCACGCAGCATGCTGTGGAGTGGACAATGAAAGAGAATATGCTCTACAGTATCCGGGACATTCAGAGACCATCTACAGTATCTCTTGTCTCTGGGAGTGTTCTGATATCTACCCCTGACAAATGCCGAGGGAAAGACATTCAGTCGGGCCAGCGTAAATGCCCTACGTTGGGCTGGGATTACCTGTATTAGCTTTGTAACATAGTTGACCCTATTATCTAAGATATTTAAATCATAGAACATGGGGGAGCAAACTCTATTTGCAGCTGCCACAATGTTTTGTCTTTCAACATTCTTTAATCTGATTTGGACATTGTGGAAGATATATTGCTCACTTGAATTATACAAGGGCTCCAGTTCAATGCCTATGCATCTAATTTTGTTTTCTAGGAGTTGGTACCATCTAGATTTATAAGAGTCCTTGAGCAGGTCAGAGAGCAGACTTGATGGTGGGCAACAGAAATGGCATCGTAACCAGTATTTTATGGCAATAGTCCAAGCCCAATATTCCATTGTGTGTATGCCTAATTCTGCACACATTGTTTCATATTTAATGGAAGTTGGGAGTCCAAGGATACGTCTCAGGAAACTTGAGTGAATCTTTTAAAAATCTCTATTAAATGCTTGTACCCATACCGGGACCCCATAGAGTATCTGGGATAACACCTTTGCTTGGAAAATTTGGTTGGCCGCAGGGATAAATTTGTTTCCTTTCTGATAACAGAAATGAGCAACAGCTGAGGGGGTACTCTTTGCCAGTTTTATAGCATTTGTACAATGATTTGACCACCCTAAATTGCTGTGAAATAAAATCCCCAGATACCTACATGTATAGAATATATAGGACCTCTGATCCACTTCATATTCTACTTAGATTCTCGGTCACATTCAGAAAATGATTGTTAGAGTGAAACAAGACAGACGTCGTATTGCTGAAGAAGACCCCTTCCCTCCCAATGCCTACATTAGCATCAGCATTCAACTACGGTAATGTCTGCCTTCCATCATACAGCTCTCCATCTTCTAGTAACATGGATTATGCGAGAGTAGATGCATCCTGCCGTCTCCTTCCTCCTCATTCCTTGCACATGTTATCTGTGTATGTCCTGTGTTGCCGGAAAATGGCTTTGGAATAAATGCTCTGCAAAGTGCTTACTCGTGTAAACACGATGGCTTGCTGGAAAGCCGCCCAGGAATGTGGAGGAAAAGCGGAGCGGGACAACAGGACCCGTTCTCGCCCAGCAGCCTTTCCTTGTTAGAAAAACCATCCAGGAAGAGCGGGTGAATAAACAAACCTGGCTCTTTCTGGTCTCCTTCGTAGGATGAGGGGGACCAAATCAGGAATGAAGACTTGGGCTTAAGCCAGAACGGTGTTGTTGTCATATTGAAAACTTGATGGAATGCAGTGTTGATCTGAGATAAGGAAATGGGAAGGGAAACCAAGATAAAAGTCAGAAAGCTTTGGAGCAAAAGGGAGGGGAGTTAGGCTAGCAGAGGCAACAGGGGGAAATGCTAAAACCCAGTATGTTGGGCCCCAGATCTCATTGAAGTACAACTCCCATGAGGCCTAGCCAACAGGACCACTGGTGAGGAATGATGGGAGTTGTAGCCCATCAACATATGTGGGCCCAAAGTCGAGAATGGCTGCTTTAATACCTCAAGGAAGCAACATTGACTCATGGCATCACCCAGAAAGTTCAGTTGGTTAGAGTGTGATGCTAATAATGCCAAGGCTGCAGGTTCGATCCCCAGTGGCATTTTCCTGCATTGCAAGGGGTTGGACCATAGGATACTTAGGGTCTCTTCCAACTCCATGATTTACTTTTACACTGTGACCATCCTGACGTTCGTATGTATTTCAAAATGTATATATAAATATGTGAAAGGAGAACAAAAGCATAGGAAGACAGCATATTTTGGAAAGGAGATGTATCTTACGCTCGCTTGTGAAGAAATGTATGTAATTCTAAACAAGTAGCCAGAAAAAAGACCTGCAGAATTTAAATGGGTATGACAGCTCACCTAGATCCATATATTTTGAAAAACTAGCATGGGGAGAATCGGAACTGGGCTCCTTGGTCGGCCTTGAATAAATCACTTGTTCTGTCAAATGTGAACATTAACAAATTAGCTCACATGCTTGTGATGAGATGGGATGAGGTAATTATTGGCAAGCATTTTGCATAAGAAATAGGCTATGGAAATGGTAAACAGAATAAAAACCCAATTATCTTTTTGATACCCTGAGTGGTTCAACCTGTAACCCTATACTGTATACACTTACATGGGAGGAAAGTCACATTGAACTCAGTGGGGCCTAGTTCTGAGTAGACCTGCATAAGATCGTACTGTTAATGTCTCAGAACGTTTGCTACCCTGATGGCTGTCCAGTATCGCCTACGTAGCAATCGCTTAGATTTAAATGGAGGAATAATTTCTTTTTCTCAGTGAGAAGATACTGGTATTTGGGGGGGGGATGTCACATCCTTACATAAGAACAGAAGGCAGGATTTGGCCAATGGATCATCTGGCAAACTAAGGCCTGGGGGCTGGATCTGGCCCAATTGCCTTCTAAATCCAGCCCGCGGACAGTCCGGGAATCTGCGTGTTTTTACATGAGTAGAATGTGTGCTTTTATTTAAAATGCATCTCTGGGTTATTTGTGGGGCATAGAAATTCGTTCATTTCCCCCAAAAAAATATAGTCCAGCCCCCCACAAGGTCTGAGGGACAGTGGACCAGCCCCCTGCTGAAAAAGTTTGCTGACCCCTGATCTAGTCCAACCTCCTGTTCTCACAGTTGCCAACCTGATGCCTATGCAAAGCTCAAAGACAGGACCGGATTAAGACCTTAAGCACGTAGAAGATTTGGGTGCCCCCATATATATCTAATCCTTCTTGAACTGTGGTGCCCAGAACTGGACACAATATTCCAGGTGAGGTCTGACCAGAGCGGAATACAGTGGTATTATTACTTCCCTTGATCTAGATGCCATACTCCTATTGATGCAGCCCAGATGCAGCTTTTTTAGCTGCTGCATCACACTGTTGACTCATGTCAAGTTTGTAGTCTACCAAGACTCCTAGATCCTTTTCACATGTACTGCTCTCAAGCCAGGTGTCTCCCATCCTGTATTTGTGCCTTTCATATATTTTTTGCCCAAGTGTAGTACAGTGGAACCTCGGTTTATGAACACCTCGGTTTATGAATTTTCGGTTTATGAACGCCGCGGACCCATCTGGAACGGATTAATTCATTTTCCATTACTTTCAATGGGAAAGTTCGTTCAGTTTATGAACGCTTCAGTTTATGAACAGACTTCCGGAACCAATTACACCCATGCCTCAGTTTATGAACATTTCAGTTTAAGTACTCCGCGGACCCGTCTGGAACGGATTAATCCACTTTCCATTACTTTCAATGGGAAAGTTCACTTCAGTTTATGAACGCTTCAGTTTATGAACAGATAAACCGAGGTACCACTGTACTTTACATTTCTCCTTGTTAAAATTCATCTTGTTTGCTTTGGCCCCGTTGTCTAATCTGTTAAGGTCATTCTGAAGTGTGATCCTGTCCTCTGGGGTATTAGCCACCCCTCCCAATTTGGTGTCATCTGCAAACTTGCTCAGGATGCCCTCAAGCCCATCATCCAAGCCATTGATAAAGATGTTGAATAAGACCATAGCTGCCAAGTTTTCCCTTTTCTCGCGAGGAAGCCTATTCAGCATAAGGGAAAATCCCTTAAAATAAGGGATAACTTGGCAGCTATGAATAAGACCGGGCCCAAGACAGAACCCTGTGGCACCCCACTAGTCACTACTCTCCAGGATGAAGAGGAGCCATGTCCAAGTTCTACTTTTTAATATGATTTGAACTGCAGCACATGCACATGTGCACAAACACACAACAAGCAGAACCCAAAGCACTGCAATACAGTACAAACTTGAGTCATTTAAGTCACTCTGCAGGCATTTCTGTCCCTTAAGCTAAAGTTGGAGAGCTACAACTCTGCAGTGCAGATACTGTACTGTAAGGAGCTACAATTGTATTGAGACAGTGAAACAGTTAATTTCTCTTTCAGTTCCCTTAGGACAGGCATAGGCAACCTTGGCTCTCCAGATGTTTTGGAACTACAACTCCCATGATCCCTAGCTAACAGGGCCAGTGGTCAAGGATCATGGGAGTTGTAGTTCCAAAACATCTGGAGAGCCAAGGTTGCCTATGCCTGCCTTAGGAACTGCTGCAGCCTAGAATAAAGCACTGCTGTTATTGTAAATAACTATTATACCAGGCATAGGCAACCTTTGGCTCCCAGATGTTTTGGAACTACGACTCCCATGATCCCTAGCTAACAGGGCCAGTGGTCAGGGATCATGGGAGTTGTAGTTCCAAAACATCTGGGAGCCAAAGGTTGCCTATGCCTGTATTATACCATGCTTATAACCTATTAGTAGGGGTGGGTATGTGGCTATTTTTTTAAGCCGTATGGTGTGCTATGTTGTCATTCTTCATTCCAAGGACTCCTAGATTGTAGTAAAATTGCTCTTCTGGGTCATAAGAGAGAGAGAGAGAAATTCATTACAAATTACAGCCTAAAATCTAGGCCACTGTACAATGGATTTACCTTTAAAAAATGAGCTTTGTTCTCTAAGGACAATATTTCAAATTAGCTGCCATTTTAAGCGAGCTGTGAAATGAGTTGCTCATTCTTCAATATAATTGGCAAAAGCATTGCATCAGGAGACACTGATAAAAACATTTGTAGAGTAACCTGGAAATAATTTCAAATAATTGTTGGGAACCATTTCCTTTATCCCAAAATGAAGGCCTTTCCGAATTCAGAAAGCAAGCTGCGCAACTGTGTCGCAAAACATTTTAATTAGCTATGAAATTGCTTCCGCTTGCCTGTGGATTGCTAACAATAGCATCTGCTTCTTGGCTAAGACCATTATTTGCACTTCTAATTAGATCTGTTTAATTGAATGATGCTTGGTTGATCTGAATAGTTCCACATTATCTGCTAGTGCAGTAATCAATAATAATGGCTAGTTTTCAGTTCAGAAATTAAGCAAATAACTAGCCTTTGGCATTAGAAAGTGCTTTTGGCTTATCAGTAAAAAGCTTTGCTTTGAGGATGAGCATTTTTGTGAAATGACCTTGGTACAACACTTAGCAAACTTAGGCAGTAACACAATTGCACATTTCTTCTTTAACTAGGTTGGTGGTTCCCAGTACCAGAATTACATATAAGCTAAACAAGCTATAGCTTAGGGCCCTACTCTCTTTGGGCGGGGCCCCAAAAAAATTAAAGAAAAAAAACTGGATGTACATTTCCAAAATATAAGTTACAAAACAAATAAAATAATATAAAACCGACATACAGCAACAGTGTTTTGTGTTGTGTAGGCTCCTATGATGTAAGTCATGGGCCCCGCCTGCTACCCTGCTCCCTAAAAAACACTGGTTTGCTCATTTCGATATATAGGGTGCCTACATTCCGCATGGACTGGTTGCATGCCAACATGTGCAGGAGCAGCGTCTCCACCCCCATTGTTCTGCCCAGACACTGAGGTCCAGCACCGAGGGCCTTCTGGCGGTTCCCTCGCTATGAGAAGCTAAGTTACAGGGAACCAGGCAGAGGGCCTTCTCGGTAGTGGCACCCGCCCTGTGGAACGCCCTCCCACCAGATGTCAAAGAGAAAAACAACTACCGGTACCAGGCTTTTAGAAGACATCTGAAGGCAGCCCTGTTTAGGGAAGCTTTTAATGTTTAATAGATTATTGCATTTTAATATTCTGTTCTGTTGGAAGCCGCCCAGAGTGGCTGGGGAAACTCAGCCAGATGGGCGGGGTATAAATAAGTTGTTGTTGTTGTTAAAGGCTTTAGATACCATAAATCACCATATAGCAGATATTCAACACACACAAAAACAAAGACAAATTGTTGTTGACAGCTGGACATATAAAGGGCCCCATTATCTTCAGTAGCTTAAGGCCCCATCAAACCTAAATCTGGCCCTGGTGGTTCCCAAACTTTTCTCAACGTGACACTTAATAGGGAGCAACAGGCCATCACAATTCCCTGACAAGGGTACTGATGCAATACACATATTTGCAAGTATACACCTTAATAATGCAATGTACAAAGTGGCTGTGTAGGTTGCCAAGTAAGCGATAGAAATATTGATCACTCATGCTTACTCACCATGGGTGTGGCTTCATTTCAGCAGCAACCTGCGGCCCTCATAGAATCATGGAATTGCCGAGCTACAAGGAATCAACCCCCTGCAACGCAGGAATTGGCAGCTGTCCCATACGGGGATCGAGTCTGCAACCTTGCCATTATCAGCACCACTCTCTAATCAACGGAACTGCTGAGATGTTGCTGGAATTACAACTCCCATCATCCCTGACCATTGGCCATGATGGCTGGGACTGATGCTTGAAGTACTGAGATGGAACATTTCATAGAAACACAATAGTAAATGTTAGCTTGCTTCCGGATTTTCTTGTCTGTTAAATGCAGGTTAAAGGAGCATTCTGTATCATCCACAGAATCAGAAAATGGTCCACTGGTGGAAATTGTTCTGCTATGGGAAAGGATACTAAAACTCAGGTTGAAGCTGGCACAAATCTCATACATTACTCATATTTTCTCATCTTAGTAAACCGCCATATTATTTGAGCAAACAAATACATTAAAAGAAAGTTTGAGTCATTTTATTTATATTTATTTAGATCACTGCTATTTTTAAAAAAAAATGTTTTGGAAGAGAGTCACACGCTTATGTTTGGGGCATCAGTTAGATTGTTAACATTTCCAGCATGCTTATATCTGTATAAACATACTTTTTGATCAATGCTAAGCTTTTTCTTCCAATTCACTTTAATTTCCTAAGGTAAACAGCATTTGATTAATGTATATTTTAGATTAAATTGTTGGGGAATGTTGCTTTCTCTGGAATGATCTAATCTGATGTAGCTCGCATGGATTTTTGCCTAGGGCAAAGTTTAATTTCCACTGATTTCTTAGGATGTTTTGGACAACATCCCAGCTATTGTCCCGTGCCATATCCTTCAACGGTATTAGACCTTTTCGAAATGCTTTTTAATTTGATTGTGCACCACCATCCTGCTCACTGGTGTCCACAAAGGCTTCTATTTCTTTCCTTTCTTTCTTTCCTTTCTTGTCTCCTGACAAGACAGAAGTACTGTTCTTGGGGGACAGGGGGTGGACTGGTGTGGGGGACTCCCTGGTCCTGAATGGGGCAACTGTGCCCCTGAAGGACCAGGTGTGCAGCCTGGGAGTCATTTTGGACTCACAGCTATTCGTGGAGGCACAGGTCGATTCTGTGTCCAGGGCAGCTGTCTACCAGCTCCATCTGGTACCAGGGCCGTCTTAAGCGCCCCTTTCGCCGTGGTGCGCCGGATCTCTCTGGCGCCCTCCCGCCCCGTTTCCCAGTGCGGTGGGCGGGTGGGCGCAGTGGACGGGCAGGCACAGCGCGATCTCTCCGGCGCCCTCCCACCCCGTTTCCCAGTGCGGTGGGCGGGTGGGCGCAGTGGACGGGCAGGCACAGCGCGATCTCTCCGGCGCCCTCCCGCCCCGTTTCCCAGTGCGGTGGGCGGGTGGGCGCAGCGCGCAGCTGCGCAGCGGACCGGCTGGCCAGCGGGCGGGCGTAGCTCGCGGCACCCTCCTGGCGGGCCGGCGCCGTGGTGCCCTGCGCCACCCAGCCTACACGTAGGGCCGGCCCTGTCTGGTACACAGGCTGAGACCCTACCTGCCAGCAGACTGTCTCACCAGAGTGGGGCATGCTCTGGTTATCTGAGGCTTCCTTTGAAGGTGACTCAGAAACTGCAATTAATCCAGAATGTGGCAGCTAGACTGGTGACTGGGAATGGCCGCCAAGACCATTTAATGTTTAATGCTGTATTGCAGGAATGTCTAACAGGTAGATTGTGATCTACTGGTAGATCACGGGGTGTTCCTGGTCTGGCCCCCCAGCAATCTCCCAGCGATCTTACAAGAATGAAGATTCCACCTCAACATTAGGAAGAACTTCCTGACAGTAAGAGCTGTTTGACAGTAGAATTTGCTGCCAAGGAGTGTGGTGGAGCCTCCTTCTTTGGAGGTCTTTAAGCGGAGGCTTGACAGCCATCTGTCAGGAATGCTTTGAGGGTGTTTTCTGCTTGGCAGGGGGTTGGACTGCATGGCCCTTGTGGTCTCTTCCAACTCTATGATTCTATTATTCTACTAGCTGACCCGGCCACGCGTTGCTGTCAGCCATATGTCAAGAATGCTTTGATGGTGTTTCCTGCTTGGCAGGGGGTTGGACTGGATGGCCCTTGTGGTCTCTTCCAACTCTATGATTCTTTGGAAGAAGGGGGCGTAAAACAACAACAACAACAACAACAACAACAACAACAACAACAACAACTTTGGCTTTCTAAAGAAGCTCCACAACTTTGGCTTTCTACAAAAGCTGAACAACTCTTGCTTCCCAAAAAAGCTCAAAAACTTTGGGTAGATCACTGCTATTTTTTTTTATGACAATGGGTAGATCACTGCCAGTTTTTTAATACTGTGAGTAGATCGCAATCTATTGGGAGTTGGACATCCCTGCTGTATTGTGTTTTTAATATTCAGTTGGGAGCTGCCCAGAGTGGCTGGTGAAACACAGCCAGATGGACAGGGTATAAATGAATTATTATTATTATTATTATTATTATTATTATTATTCACCCCATTTTGCAAGCCAATCAAACAAAAGTTCTAGTCACCCTTTAAAAAAAGAACTCCAAACCTGCACATAACCTAAGAAGGTGTGAAGCCTTTGCAAGTACTGTATGGAATGTGTGTGTTTTACTTTTCAAATCCGGCTAAGTCAATAAGACACTCATCTTTTCCCACCTCCCAAAAGTGTTCCATGATATCGCATTGTTTCCACTTGGCCATTCTTTCCCAGGTATGTGGCTGGATGGCTAAGTGCAACCAAGCGAGGAGGGAATTATTACCGTTATCATATTTTTTAAGTTTTTATTTATACTTTTCAAAGTTATACATTTCATTAATTTTACAATCATTTCAGCATTTCAAAGCTTGACTTCCTTCTTCCCCTTTCTGCAGTTCCTTAAATTTATTTTTTCATATCTTCTGCATATCCAAATTCATTTAATTTGCTCATTTAATTATCTACATAGCTGCCAAGTTATCCCTTATTTTAAGGGATTTTCTCTTATGCTGAATAGGCTTCCTCGCGAGAAAAGGGAAAAAATGGCAGCTATGATTATCTACTTTATGGAACTGCAGGTTATTACAATAATCCTGCCAATGGTTCCATCTGTTTGCAATTTTTCTGTAAGTATTCAATAAACCATTTCCATTCTTTTATAAAATGTTTGTTATATTAATTTATTATTCTTCTGGTAAGTTTAGCCATTTCTGCATATTCCATAAGTTTTTGTATCCATTCTTCCTTTGCTGGGACTTCTGCTTCTTTCCATTTTTGGGCGAGTAACATTCTTGCCTCTGTAGTCGCATACATGAATAAGTTTCTATACAATTTAGGTAGTTCTGTCCCTATAATTCCCCAAAGAAAAGCTTCTGGGGTTTTTTTTTAACAAACGTTATTTTAAGCATCATTTTCAATTCATTATATATCATTTCCCAGTAAGCTTTAACCTTACTACAAGACCACCACATATGATAAAAATAACCTTCTTTCTCTTTACATTTCCAACACTTATTTGATTGAGATTTAGATATTTTTGCCAATTGACTCGGTGTTAGATACCATCGATATATCCTTTTCATGTAATTTTCTCTTAGACCTTAACATGCTGTAAATTTTATATCCACATTCCACAATTGTTCCCATGCTTCCATGTCTATATTATGACCGATATCTATTGCCCAATGTATCATTGAGGATTTTACTTGCTCATCCTTTGTCTCCCATTCCAATATTTTAGATAGCACTTTTACATTACATTCCAACAGGTCTCTCTCCAATTGTGATATTTGTTTCCCCAAAACCCCGTATCCCGTTGCTGAATCTCAAGAACGCTTTGTATTGACGGATATCTATTGGAAGGTCACGTATAACAAGGAAGGTCTTTGTTGGTTCATCCGTGAGCGTGCACTTAAATTGACAAGCACTTGCCTTGCAGGAATAATTTGGAAAATCTCCACTAGGAACGAAGAGGAGCTTTAACACAGATGCTTCTCAGAGAGCCTTCTCCTACGTCGGTGCCTACAGGCTTATGTGCTGGTACTTTCCAGTTCTTTTAGTGAAGCCCTGGCTTTTGGGCCAAAAAGGTCGCATTGTGACCTTCTCCTAGACAAAGGCAGCATAGACGTCTGGCCCTTTGTGGAAGAACGTTCTCCCTGCATGGGTACAGTTCTTCAACTCTGATTTCTCTGTCAGGACACTGTCGGAGGTAAAAATAAATAAATCAGCAAAGCCTAAATTTGACACACGTATACTGTCCAATTACACAGTCTAGACAAAGGAAGAAATAACCCCTTTCAGGAGGTATTTTAACAAACAGAGAGGTCAAGGGCGTACCCACCACGGGGCAAGTTAGGGCAGCTGCCCTACTCTAGAAGCCAGCTGCCCCCCCCACAAGGGCGTACCCACCGCGGGGCAAGTGGGGGCCGCAGGCTGCCCCTCCCTAGAAGCAGGGCTGGTGGGCAGAGGCGGAGCACAGCCCGGCGGAGCGCGAGTTTGCCATTCCCGCCGCGCCGCACTCTCCCTCCAGCTCCCCGGCGCGCCCTCAGGCAAGGCCAAGCACGGCGGGGAACCAGGGAGCGCGGCGCGGTGGGCGGGAACGCCGAACTCGCGCTCCGCTGGGCTGGGCTCCACCTCCGCCCACCAGCCCTGCTTCTAGGGAGGGGCACAGCCCGGCGGAGCGCGAGTTCGCCGTTCCCGCCCGCCACGCTGCGCCCTCCCTCCAGCTCCCCGTCGCGCCCTCTGGCAAGGCCAAGCGCGGCGGGGAACCAGAGAGCGCGGCGCGGCGGGCGGGAACGCTGAACTCGCGCTCCGCTGGGCTGGGCTCTGCCTCCGCCCACCAGTCCTGCTTCTAGGGATGGGCACAGCCCGGCGGAGCGCGAGTTCGCCGTTCCCGCCTGCCGCGCCCTCCCTCCAGCTCCCCGTCGCGCCCTCAGGCAAGGCCAAGCGCGGCGGGGAACCAGAGAGTGTGGCGCGGCGGGCGGGAACGCCAAACTCGCGCTCCGCTGGGCTGGGCTCTGTCTCCGCCCACCAGCCCGGCGCCTCTGACTGCACTTTCCCCGCCCACTTTGTGACCCCTCCCCTTCCGTGCCTTGGCCCCTCCCCTTGCCCCCCCCCCCAGTTTTGATCCTGGGTACGCCCATGAGAGAGGTTCCTTCCTGCTGTTGCTCTCAGAAGTCACAGATAAGTAGAGCAGACCTTCTCTACTTTATAAGGGGGGGGGAGAGGAAACACTTCTCCATTGTGAGATGTTAACAGTGCCACCTCACAGAATTCTTCCATTTTCCAGATGGTCCTGCCATGTGGAATACACAAGTGACAACAGAAACTGCAACCCGAGTTTCTGCTGGAAATAATTCAAGATCTGAACAAGGACTTGCGGCTAAGGATGTCCATGTTTTAAATGAGTGGTTGTTTTACATGTACATTTTATGTGAAGTCCGATCCTATGCATGCTTAGTAATTCCTGCCAAATTCAGCAGGTCTCATTCCCAATAGTGCATATGTTGTTGTTGTTGTTGTTGTTTCTTACCCACTATTCACCATAAGGCCCCTGGGCTGGTGGCAGCAGTTTAGGATCAATATTAAAAACACTTCAAAATATATGAAATGATATGATACTAGCCTTAATATTTCACCTTTTGCTTAATTTTTTGTTATGTATTTCTACACGCCCTGGTCCTTTGGCATTAAGAGCTGCTAAAACAGGGGGGAAGCAGGAATGAAGAGAGAGATCCAGTTTAAAAGGTCGTAGCAGTAAGTTCTTTCTCTGTGACGCAATCCCAGCTCATTCATTGCCACACTTTCCATAGCAAATATACATAGCCAGAGGCTGTTATCAGCCACCAGCCCTCCTCCTTTTCTTGGGAGCAGGTAGGCTATTCGCCTTAGAAAGAAAAATGGAAAGAAGCACACAGGTGTTTGTATGGCTGTGCATTCATCCTTTGGCCTGCAAAGAAAAAGAATCCCAAACATTTAAAGTAAAAGTCATAAAACTACACCAGGATTTGCTGGCGGATTCATTTATATTGGCTAGGGACGCACCAGGGTGTCATTGCACACATGAGTTGCACAAGTCTAATTTTTGTGTATGGGCTTTTGTACATACTTATTCACACACAAGTGCTTTCAGCTGAACTCAGTGTCTCAGTGTTTCCTGTCCACACTAGTAGGCAGTGCCCGTAAGGATGTATTCGCACTGTGTGGCTGGCCTCTCCCTTCAATTCATACATTGAGAATCTTAATCTCAGGGTCATGGGGTTCGAGCCCCACCTTGGGCAGAAGATTCCTACATTGCAGGGGGTGGAACTCAAGGACCTTCGTGGTCCCTTCCAACTCTGCAATTCTATAATTCTCCACCCTCCCTGAGTTCTGGAAACCTGAGCTCCATTGTGGGGATGCACGCAGGTATTTGTTGACCTGCACACACACAAAAATAATTAATTAAATTTTTAAGATACACATTTTCTGATACATAGCTGCCAAGTACCCCGTTTCCCCCGGAAAACCCCCGTATTTTCTTACCGTTTCCCGCAGGTGTCCCGAATGGCAAAATACCCCGTATTCCCCCAGATTACGGAGCTCCTGCCGGCGGCCATGTTCTTCTGGTGCCGCGCCGACACCGGAAGTCGCTTCTACGCACTTCCGGACATACGTAGAAACGACTTCCGATGCCGCTGTGCCCATTTCCAAAATGTCCGCAGCGCCAGAAGTCGCTTCTACGCATGTCCGGAAGTGCGTAGAAGTGACTTCCAGTGCCGCGGCTGCTGATCCCGGATTTTTCAATCTGGAACTTGGCACCTATGTTCTGATATACCAGACTTGCACAAAACTATGGGTTAGCAAAAATAGACGTCTCATGCCTTTCCCCACCAGAAGCCCATTGAGAAGCGCCTCCTTCGTGTCTGCTATAAAATTAGACAGTTCCTAAATTTCCCTAGCAGTACAATACTGTGTTTTGATTCAGGGAAAATGCGGTTTTATTCAAGACTGAAGCGATTTCCAAAGGAAATTAAGTCTAGGTTGCCTGTAACAAAGGGTGCTATTCAACTACGCTCTACTCACAGAAGACGCACTGAAATTAGTGAACATGGTTAAGTTGGGACCATTAATTTCAACGGGCCTACTCTTGTGTAAAACTTAATTGATTTCCTAGAGAGATGTCTGATCACTACAAGCGGGAACTGTAGTCCTTTATTGGCATTTCAAAAACTAAATTTAAGTTTTTGCCATTCAATGCAAAACGGAATGCTTTGTCCAGAGAGATGCCAGGAACAGTCGGACACAATATTATATTGGAGACTTCGGTCAATGATGGTTTTCAGCTTAAAACTGGAAGTTCAGGCTGTGTGCTTGTATTTCCAGAGAATTTATATCTCGAAAAGAAAATGCCATTCGGGTTTCTTTCCATGCTTGAGTATCTTAACAGTATCCCAAGTCTGCCACCTAGAGGACAAAGCATAGCACTAACAGTCACCAAGTTTGCTAGCATCCAACTGCATTTGCATCAATCCAACTGTATGGGCACCTTCTGTAAGAGGAAGCAGATACCTGCTGCCCTAGTCCAAAGTCAGTGGAAGCAAGCAAATTATCTTGATTGGTTTCAATGGGGGCTTTGAAAGTTTTACTGCTGTGTACATAAAAGTACTTGCAAGAACAGAGCTCAAATGCCCAAGCCATGGGTAGGCAAACTAAGGCCTGGGGGCCAGATCCGGCCCAACCGCCTTCTAAATCCGGCCTGCAGATGGTCTGGGAATCAGTGTGTTTTCACATGAGTAGAATGTGTCCCTTTATTTAAAATGCATCTCTGGGTTATTTGTGGGGCATAGGAATTTGTTCTTTTTTTCCTTCTTCAAAATATAGTCCAGCCCCCCACAAGATCTGAGGGACAGTGGACTGGCACCCTACTGAAAAAGTTTGCTGACCCCTGGTAAGCAATCCTCAGCATCACTCGGTAGTAAATGTGACCTTCCTCAGAAAGGCATAGAGGCCTATATATTGTTGAAATACCTAGGCAAGGTATGGGACCCATCTCAGCTCATGTCTACAGAACACGACCCACCTTTCCATTCCTCCTACACCTCACACAGGAAGACAGATTTTGCCAAGGCAACACCTTTGCCCCTTAAGAGTATATGACCCCCCCCCCATTAGTGGAGACTGGGGAAAGTTAACACTGTTCGATAGCCACAAAATCCTGAGCTTTCAATTTGCTGCTTACAAGTGCAAATAAATGGGGATTTGCATATCAGTTTATAGCAAAATTCACAGGGGTGAATGCCCCTTACTTACAACATTCCTATTGAGCCAATTCATTTTGTTCTGCATTTTTACAAAATTCAGGAACTAGCCGGCTACAGCAGCTTCCTGGTATTCAAACTGTTTTGTTCTTGTGAAGTTTCTTACAAGTTCAGATCTGGAACTGAAACCTACCATAGGCTCCAATTTTGTCCCAGGAAACAGGGAGCAAGAAACAGCTAGTTCTAAAAACTGTTAAAAGTATTTGTTATATTGTTTTTTGTTGGCAGCTGCTTGGTATTTAGTTGGCTGTCTTCGCTCTTCTTTGTACTGTCTGTTCTGCTAAGTACAGATGGCATTTGCTTGTTCCTGTAGCTTTTCCTCAATGACGACACATGCTGGTTCCTTCCATGCACCAGCCTGTTGCCTGGTAGCAAAGGAGCCTATGATACAATTCAGTGCAATAGGTCACCTTGACACCTGTTGGCAGTCTACCTAGCAACAGCTTCCCAGCAGCATTGTCATTTAGCAGAGACTGTATCGGTCCCTTTATGACCTAGGGAGTCTTTCATGTGGCCATAGGCTTACCTGTATGTTATTTTGCTACCCAGGCAAAGAACAACCCCCCCTTCCCTTTGGTGGTATAGGCAGCTACCTAGCTCCTATCAGGCCAGTTCACGTACACACAGAGCAAGAAACAAACTACCGTATTCCTGTCTCAAAGTTGTTGTTTTTCCAGGGCGTAGCAAAGGCACAAGCAAGGAGCCAACGTATCTCCGAGTAGTAGCTGCAGCAGGAATAATAATAATTTTATTATTTATACCCCAGCCATCTGGCTAGGATTCCCCAGACGTTTCTGATAGGCAACTAAGTAATGGCAGTAGAGCATTTTCAGCAGCTTCCTGGGCAACTATTCTCCCTGTGGCAAGAGCGGAGTGTTCTGTGGCTGGAGACTTCCACTCTGCCATGGCCAGGTGCCCTGGTGCGGAGATCGCTCCGGCGCCCCCGCTCTGCCCAGTTTCTTCTCGCGGCTGGTGGGCGGGTGCAGGGCGCAGCATGTCTGCTGCGCAATGCCCCCCTGCTGGGCATTGGCACCCCCCAGCCTACCCCCTAGAGCCGGCCCTGGCCAGAAACAGGAATCCTGCCCAAATTACAAGGACTAGAAAGCCAGCACAGCCAAACTCACTTTGCAAAGTAGGGGTGGCATCTAGGACCCCTCCCAATCTTTTTATTTGGCATTCACAAAGCCTACTGGATATTCAAGACTATGCCTGCCCTTCATTGGGCCTTTGTTGTTGTTTGTTTACAGGGTGGCTCTAAAACAATAAGCATTTATCCTGATTATGCTGGCAGTATCATTATGTCTCTTCCCATTAGTCATTTTTCATCCTGCACTCCAGTGCATTTCCCAATCACTTTCCTAACCTGCAGGCTTGTATTTATTATTATTAGGACTAGGGAGCATCTTAATCCACATTAACTGTGCAAACTTTGAAGTTTTGGAATGTGCTTGAATCCCACCAGCAAAATAGTGACAGCACGAAGACACCCCTAGCTACTCTCTTGCTTTATTAGAAGACGGCCGTGCAAAAGAAAAAAAATCCTTCTGCTTTGGAATACCAAGAAGAGATTTATTTTTGTGATTGACAAGAAGTCACAACAGCTTAAAAAGAAACTTTGGAGGCACACATCCAAGTAAGCCCTATGAAGCATTTAAACAAGTTGCAATCAAGAAGGGATCCAACACCCAACATATCTGAAGTGCCGAAGACTTGGAGCTAAAACTTTTAGGACCAGCTCTGCCGAAGCTGCTATGAGTAAGTAGTGAGGGGGGGTGGGAACGAGGCTAGGATCAGCAGGACACTTTAAACTGAAGATCAATAACAGCAGTGCTTTTGTTTCTTAAACACAAGTACTAAAGCACTGGGATTGCTTTCTGTGAGGGCCTATGGAGTCGCTCTAACTCCTGAACTTCAGGCAGACTTGCTCAGCGCCACAGCAGAAAAGCGGACCTCTCCTTGCTCACGTTCTGTGAACTGCCGGCAGACCTTGGCAGCAGCCTGAAAAACAGAACACACAGGTAGTTATCCTACTGTTCTAAATGCATGAATGCAGCGCCTCTCTAGACTTGGCATCAAGTCGACCACACCCATGAACAGTGTGGGCTCACGTTATAGTTTTAGCCAGTCGTTATGTAGACTATCGGCATCTATTCTTCTCCCCACTGAAGTTGTGAGCAAGGAGTAGCTACAAACAGCGTTCTGATAGGATGCTGAGAATAGCAGAAGGCATCTTGCTAGCTCCTCTTGAGAGCTCCCATCTCTAGGCACTGTGCCTTGCTCACCCCCCCCCCCCTTTGGTTACAGAATGAGAAATACACAGATCTGCCAAGTAAGGAATGACACACATGCAGTGCAATCTAAAAGACTTGATTATGTCAGAAATTTCAATTATAAGAACGCTTACCTTCAGCATGGTGTCATCCGAACTCACTCCATGATTTACAGGAAAAGGCATTCGTCCATCTGCAACCAAGTTGTAGATCAGGTTTATGACTTAACCACTTACTTAAAAGTATGCAAGCAGGTTGCTAAAGACCATCGCTAGTATTGGAAGAAGCAACTTAGGCCATTCCTTTGTGGGGCTGTTATTCATTTGCTTCTGGCCCTACTTTGCAGTAGTGTTGCAATGCTGGGTCTCATCCCCTGGTTTTTCTGCTTGCAACCCAAGCGGCTGCAGATGTTTCAGAAGCAGAACAGATTTACTGCAACAATTAATATGCAGTCTCTCTGCCCCTCCCAACCTGCCACCCTCAGGATGTTTTGGATTCTAACCATTGGCCATGCTGGAGCTGGGTCCCAACATTATCATCATCAAGGGGCCAGGTTGGCAAAAGGGCCAATTTAAGGTTTAGTATTAGATTCTCACCCTACCCAGCGCCTCCTTCTTGAAATTCTTGCTATTGCAACTTTGCTCTCGACAAAGATCAGTTGCCCCGGTGAAAGCAGAGGGACATGTTTTGGGGGGCTGCAACAGGCCACTTCAGACAAGCAAACTCCTTAATTCCAATGGGAGGGGGCAGCAATCCTTGCCGATGTTATGCTCATCTCCTAGGTAAGCCACAGGCTGTTTCTAGATAATGTGGGCAGAAGCTGGCCACCCCAATTCAACTCTCCCCCCCCCCGACCCAAGAGAATCCAAATTTGTTTTACTCTGTGTTATACTGGGGGAGGCAGCACACAAACCTACCCAGTTCATAGAGGTGTCCATCCACACTGGCAAACAGAATGAAATGGAAGTTGACTTTGTCATCTTCAGCCTATGGAGGAGGAAGAGGGTGCATAGGATGATCAACAAAGAAGAATATTTTAGCGACACTCTGCTTCCTCATTCTGCCCTTTTGGGTCCTCATAAATAACCTAACAACCCCCCCCTTCTTTCCTATGCCACATCCTTCCTTATGTTCCAATATATACAAATAGGCCACTACTGCCTTGTCATCTGGCACTGCAAGTAAAAAAAGGGTCATTGGCCTGACAAACCATAAGATTTATCCAGGATTACAGAACCCCAGACTTGCTGGCCCATGTCTAAGTAGGAGTTGTAGACTATTTTTTTATTGCTGGTTTTGCCACCAGGAGGAAGACAGCCATATTTCTTATTTTGGCTATTTATCTACTGCATAATTACCGAAGTTTTTCCGTGTTCTAAAAACACGTGGAGGAAGGTATCTCACAGGGACCACAGCAATGAAATATTATTATTTATTGTTTAAATAGTGTGCACCTTAAGTAGCCTGAGGGTGTCAGGCACCAAGCAGCCCCACTAAGCAATTTACCCAAATGACCCATTTAATAACTCAGAGATGTGGGACACACCTTTCAAGAGTGTGTCCTCTAACACACATCTTGAAAAATTCTGGCGGCTGTGCCATATTCTACTCCAAGCACTGAGGTTTAGCTTTGACTATGCTGTCAGTCTTGCTGGTAAGACCACTTATTTTAGAATCCAAACTACTTATAAGGACTAGCAGTGGGTGGAAAGAGGGGGAGATTTCAGTGAAAGCCAAAACACTACATACATAATTCCACAATGCGTGGAGTGTTAAAAGCATCACACTCGGAGCTTGGCCTTAGTGTCGGAAAGCAGTTTTGCCCTAACGGCTCCACCGGTCCACCTATCCCATCCATCTTCACCATTTGAAGTGGGGAGAGAGGCGTTTACATTACACGGGGCCTGTACTATTATACCCTACTACCCGCCGCCAGTTCTTGGCACCAACGTTTTACCTTTGGAAGCCTATTTAAGTTCAAGAGGAATTTACCCGACATTGGCCTTCCTGTGCTGCTGCATTGTGGGCGTCTTGAATGGCCTGCAGAGGATGATAAACAAAACAAGGCATATTTTTTTAAAGGAAACCCTGAAGTGGGCACCATTAAGAAGCTCCCACCCAAGTTCCCATGTCATTTACCTTGTTGTTTTCAAGACGTTTTGCCCTCTCATCAGGAGAGAGGTCAGCTGTTGCAGTGAGGAACTCCTTGAGTACAGACCCTTCATCTGCCAATAAAAAGGGGGGGGGGGAATAGCAGAACACAGGATGATGAACCAACTTGCAAGTGCAAGCCTTAGGTTGTCCAATGAATCCATTTCCACCCAGCATGTCAGCAGTTGCACAGGTTAGAGCCAATACCATCTCCTACCAATGGGTTTGTACCCCTTGGATGACTCTTCCCCCATACTTACCAAATAAAATTTTATCTTGGTTGTTGGCCACTGCATGTAGAAGGCCAATTGTTCCACAGGAATTACTGGCCGTCTGCTTCACAAAATAGACTTTGGAGCTCACTTCTTGGCCCTTCAATTCTTCCATCTGCTTTTTTCTGAAATTTTCATGCTACAAATGTGCAGGTGTATTGGTCAGGCAACATTATTTTTTCCATACAATTTATATACTGCTTGATTGTTGTTGCTTTTAAAAAAAGAAAAAAGAAAAACTCTCAAAGTACAGTGGTGCCTTGGTTCTCAAAACGCCTTGGTTCCCAAATGTCAAAAACCCAGAAGTGTTCCAGTTTTCAAACTTTTTTGGAAGCCGAACGTCCAATGCGGCTGTCGGCTATTGTTTCCAGGGCGCCTGCACCAATCAGAAGCTGCGCCTTGGTTTTTGAACATTGACTTCTGGAACGGATTAAGTTTGGCGCTTTTGTTTTTGCTATTTATTCTGCGTTTTTGTGGCTTTTTTGGTTAATTTGCTTTTGTGGCTGTGTGGAACCCAGTTCAGCTACTGATGGATTGATTGTCTGACTGCGGAAATGGATAAAAGCCCCCCCCCCCAACTGACTATCATCAGTGCAGGTAAGATTAAAAAAAAAATTCTCTACAGTGCCGTCTTATCTATTTTATAGTACAGTACATTGATTATTGCTTTCATTTTATGGATTAATGGTCTCGTTAGATAGTAAAATTCATGTTAAATTGCTGTTTTAGGGGTCGTTTTTAAAAGACTGGAACAGCATTACTTTCAATGGGAAAGCGCACCTTGGTTTTGGAACGGACTTCTGGAACGGATTAAGTTTGATAACCAAGGTACCACTGTAAAAACAGTTAAAAACAGCTATTTAAAGCATTCAAATATTTTAGCAACAAGCTAAAAACAATTAAAACACATGTACTTTGTCTACATAACTGGGCAGGCTTGTCTAAAGAAAGATGTTTTTAGTAGGTGCTGAAATACCGTAGACCACAGGGAAGGCACCTGCCTAATGTCAGTAGGCAGGGAGTTTCAAATTGTGGTTGCTGCCACACTGAAAAATCAAATGTATTATGTTGCATCAATTAACAGTGCCAGTTCCAGAGAATAAATACGTTCAATGGACATTTTATGGGGTCAGGTGATCTTGCAGGTAAACTGGTCCCAAATTGTTAAGGGCTCAAAGCGTTTTTTGACCCGTGATAATAAACTTTCAGCAATCAAGATGTTTTGCTTGTGCTTGTTTTTTATAAATGCATGCTGGGAGGATGAGAAGCCACTGTATGCTAGAACAACAACAACAACAATAATAATAATAATAATAATAATAATAATAATAATAATAATAATAATAATAATAGGTCAGCCAAGAGTCCAAAGTGAGGTTGCTTCAAAATCCCAAGCATTTAGCAAGTGATCCATGCTATCTAGCTTATTACAAATGGTTTGTGGCTAATACCTACCACAGAAAAAAGCATGCAATCCAATGGAACCAGTTCAGGGAAAGCGACTGAAGCATGCTTCAAATGAGCTACAGCTGGCAACATAATTTGGCTAAGTCATTATGTACATGCAGTTATAACCCTTAATCATTAGTTCCAGTAAAGACTTCCAGTGCAATGCAGTTTCATAAATGTATTCATGAGCCCCGTTTACAGCCCACAGGCAAAGATTTCCAACTATCATGGCATCACTTCCTAAATATGAAACTGCTTCAAGTAAATCTCCATAGATCCCTCAAGAGGTGCACAATAACCAGAATAACATGGGAATAAAAGAACTCTAAATAGACATGCAGAGAACCAAGTAGGTACAAATATCCAAAGCTGGCCCTTTAACAAACCCCTCAGTAGTAAGAATCCCACAGCACAGGATTCTAGATGCAGCTGTTGCTGGAAAGGCAGATTTCTCAATGGACTTTTAGTCCTCCCCATAATCATTCTCTTCAAGAATGACGATGCTTTTTTCATCTGACCCTCAGAATTCTTAAGAGAAGCTCTTTCATTACAAATCCACCTGTTCTAGTTTTTCCTACCAAGATGAAGTCATCGTAAGCAACGCTGTGTTTGAGACAGCCAATCCAGACACATCACAAGAGATCTAATTTTAATGACTGCTCCTTATTTTCAGAGGCCTGCTGCCAATTCATAGCGGCATCCGCTGCATAGGTGTTCAAAGTTATTTAAATGGCAACGAGGGTTCACGATTTGCAGGTTGGCAGATCAACGATCCTAGACCACATATGTGTAATACAGCTTTCGGAAGCTGTCAGAGCGATCCAAACCTTGATCTGTTGCACTGAAAGCACAAGCTAAGTGCTGCTTGTGCCCGAAAGCCCAAACAAGCAGACACTCCCCAAAATGGGAGATTTTCAGGGGGCCGATTTGGGATAGCTAAGAATCTGCTGGATCCTAAGCCTATTAGCTGCATGAGCCCTACTGCTGGGCATGGCAAGACTTTTCCTGGCCGGCAAGGGCTGGTTCTGTGCTCAGCCTCCCAATTCAAAACACTGACCCTGCTTGTTCACTATCGCAGTTTAGGATTATTACCATCCTTTGCACGCCAACAGCATTCTATAGAAAGCAGAGAGATTTTCCAGCGTTCTTTGCCTGCCAAGCAGCAGGTTTCACCTTCCTGCCCTTGCTCGACTTCAATTACTCACCTGAGCAGTAAGGGGAAAGAGTAAGAGCAGAGCGCAAGCTGGGTTGGGTACGGCATTCAAGGAATCCTCCTCAAACCCCAGCACATCCACAAACCTCCAGCCAGGCGCAACTCCGAGGCGGGACAGCACCTGCAGGGTTAAGGGAGGCACAAAACCAGGGAGAGAATCAACTTCAACATGACACCCTAGTGCTCTACATCATTAATCTGGAGTAGGGGGAAAAAAACATTCCCCTGTCCCTGTAATCTCAGGTTAGTCCTGGCACCCTGATGATATTTCTGGACCCCAGCTCCTATCATCCCAAACCCATTGGCTAGGGGTGGGGGTGCCACCCATCATCTCCTTAAAGGTACCACGTTAGTTATGCCTAACTAACGGCCTCGGTCCTGTACACCTGAAGGAGCGTCTCCACCCCCACCATTCAGCCCGGACACTTGAGATCCAGCACCGAGGGCCTTCTCGGTAGTGGCACCCGCCCTGTGGAACGCCCCCCCAGCAGATGTCAAGGCAATAAGTAACTATTTTCCTTTAAGAAGACAACTGAAGGCGGCCCTATTTAGGGAAGTTTTTAATATTTGGTTGGAAGCCACCCAGAGTGGCTGGGGAAACCCAGCCAGATGGGTGGGGTATAAACAATAAATTATTATTATTGTTACTATTAAAAGTTGCATTTCATCAGTAGTGGAAAGCTTTCCCCCAGTAATCATCACTTTAGTTATGCTAAGGAGGGCAGTCAGTGCACATTAAGCAAAACGTTGTTGCATCTGGAGAGGGGAGGAGACATTAGAGCCATGATTCCCACATGGGGCACACACCCCACAGGGGAGCAATTCAAGTATGAGTTATTAACAGTGAATGGCCCTTTAGGCTTCCTCCACCTGAATACTTCACTTTTTGAATAATAATTATATGTCAGGATTTTAGAGGTGCTCAGGTGGGGCATGGCCAAAAAAAGTTTGGGAGCCACTGCATTAGAGGCATCTATGACTCAGCCCCAAGATCCAGTTTCCACATCTCAACTTCTTTTCTACAATAGATGTTGCTGCATCCCTGGCAACGTGGAGCGCCTGAGCATACGCAGAGCGCCTCAGCCGTTTCCTAAAGACTTGGAAGGCCGGTTACTGATAACAAATGAAAAGCTGACATTTTGGTACATCAGGCCAACAACATTTATGTAAACCACCAAAGCTTCCACTAGGGTCTAGAAATAGCACCCGCATGGAAAGACGAGGTCTTGGAATAAATCCTCCCGGATTCAGAGATGCTCCTAGGACCTTCTGCATGGCTTATAATGGAATCAGGCTCAAGAAATGCAGGGAAGTGGGGAGAGGAAGGGGCTCAGAGGCAGGGGGGGTGTCTCCCCTCCCAACTCTCTTCCTAAGGGCCCCTTGCCCTGCCGTGACACAGCACAAAACGCGGGTCCGCAGCGCCACCTGCCGCCCATTCCGCGAACAACCCGCCCATCATGACTCGATGCGGGAGCCCCCGGCCCCCCCAACCTGTTTCCCCCTTTCCGTTGGCCTAAATACGCCCACGGGCAACATCGGTTAAGGATCCAGAATGAGAGTTATGCATATGCTCTAGGGTCCAGGCGTTCCCGCCTCCCGATGAGTTAAGAGAATGAAAAAATGAATGAACTGAAACGAAGACTTAAGGAAACGCCCAGCCAAGAGGAGCTGCGCCTTATTCCTTCCCCAGGTCTCGGCGGCCACTCACTTTGTTCAGCATCTGAAACACAAAAGCAGCAGAAAGATGAAGGGACTGGAGGTTAGCAGCCTGTCTCTGGGCGGCGCCCGCCTCCCATCTTGGCTAATAAAAGGAGACCTGGGCGCCGTCGATGTCTGCATTTGGGGATTCCCGGGGGAGAGGGTGGAGAAGGAAGAGAGGACCCTTTGCCCCGTTTCCATTTCTATTTTATTTTTAATGCCGGAGAGACTGCTGGCCGCCTTTATCTCTCCCCTCTAGGGCATCTCAAAAACGCTAGGGGTAAGAAACTGCACGCGCCTGGAGAGGCCAGCCACGCACAGGGCACGCCTTGGGGCGGGGGACACCCCCCCCCCACTCCCCATCATGCATGCATGCGTCCACATCACCACCACCCATCTAGCCCTAAATCGAGTAGATTTCCCCTTCACCTCCGGGTTGATCTCCATGGGCTGCCACGCCATTGTCTCGATCTCGCAAACCTGCCCGGCCGAACTGCGCCCAAACCTGCAACAAACCGTGCGCCCCCAAAAGAAACACACGCCAGCCTCCCGCCCACCGCTCTGTATATATCGCCACCGGGCTGACTCACTGCAAGGCAGGAGGAGGGGGGGAAGGAGCTGGGATAAGAGGCGAGCCCAGAGAAAGCCGCTTCCCCGCGACTTGCAGCAATGGTACGTTCCCGCCCCCTTTCCCACCCACCCCCCGCTCCCAAGGTGAGCAAACTAGCCTCTCCCCCGATCGCGCCGCCAGTGGGAGATAGGCGTGGTCGGGCGCCCCTCCCTGGGGTTTAGTACAATCCTCAGGTCGCCTGATCTCGCTGGGGTCGAGTTTGCCTGCAAAAAAGCACGCGGGGCTTTCGTCGAGACTGGAACCCTTGCAAATGGACGGGCGTTTGCAAGCGCTGGTGCTAAGGCGAGCCTTTAGCAACGCGAACAAGCTGCATTATTAAATTCCGACGTCGCAACGGGTTGCTCGCAATCCAGCAACCGGGGAAAGTGATCTTGTTTTCCCCGCTACTGTTTGCAAGGGGCGAGGGGTGGTGGTGGTGGTGTCTGGAGATGCGCACACAAAATCGGCTTGCTATTCCTTGGGGATAAAACGAAGAGGTTTATTTTGCTTTGCAGAGATCCTGTTTCTTTTAACAGGTGTATGACGAGCGGAAATTCAAGAGGGTGGGGCTTTGATCTCATCTACTAGCATAGCTGCCAAGTTATCCCTTTTTTTAAGGGATTTTCCCTTATGCTGAATAGGCTTCCTCGCGAGAAAAGGGAAAACTTGGCAGCTATGCATCTACAGTATGAGTAAAAGCGTGACCTGTCTAAATGTTTGCATCTTTCTCTCCAGTGAATCTGGTGAACTGCAGCTCGTTTTATTGCTGTTTAAATTGCAACGTTGCCTTCAATCCCGGTGAAAAAAGCATTGCATTTTGCTGTTTTGCCTTTCTCACTAAAACATGACTTGGCAGAATTGACATTGTTCAGAAACGGTAGTTCATTCAAGCCTCACGGGCCTTGCTCTCATGTGATGCTGAAGTTACTTAGGGTAGACAAAGGACCTTTCCTCACACTTTAGAACTTTGTCCAGCTACATCCTTATTTTAATTTCCATGTCTGGTTGCATTTTTTAAAAAGCAAACATTCTAATGTGGGTAACACATATCTGACACACTGCTGCAGGGATTCTTGCTGTTACTAATCTTAAATGCGGGAGACAGTGGTAAGACAGTGCCTGGCATGCTCTGGTTGGTCCATGGGGTCACGAAGAGTCGGATACAACTAAACAACAACAACAATCTTAAATGATACTTAACTAGGGAAAACAAATGCTGTTAACATGAGTGTGATTCCCAGCTTGAATTTCTTGTTCCAAAATCTAATGATTCAAATACCAGAGCAAATTTTGAGGAAACAGCAGATAATAAACCAGTTTATTTAGGATTCTGGAAAAGCAGAATCACTGAATAAAAAAGATTTTAAGGAATGAAAAGAAGAGGGATTGGGTATCCCAGCTATTGAGACATGAATGCACCAGTCATTCCTACACTGGTTTGAATACAAATATGTTTATTTTAGGTCAGGGGCAAGAGTAAAAACAGACTTGAGATAATTGTGCGTTCCAAATAAATGAAGGGGGGAAATGCTATAATGGATCAAACCAAATTATAAATGCTTGTTTAACAGTGTGGGATAGATTTAAAAACTAATTAGAGCTGGCAATATTCCAAGTAGCATCTATATTATCACATGAAAGATTCAACCATGAGGTCAAATTAGCTAATTTTTTAAAGTGGAAAAAATGAGGTTTAAATACCTGTAGTGGAGAATCCCAACTACAAAGGCACGAACAAGCAGTAAGTATCAGTTTCTACAGATAAGAACATACTTGAATAGGGAAGAGCAAAGATACAATAAAAATAGAGAACAAACTGGCTTTGAGAACTTAGTAGAGAAAATGGAGAGGGAAAAATACTCTCTAAGCCAGTGGTTCCCAATCCTTCTCCCCCGCCCTCCATGGATCGCTTGAAAATTGCTGAGGGTCTTGGACATGGGTAGGCAAACTTAAGGCCCGGGGGCAGGATCCGACCCAGTTGCTTTCTAAATCCAGCCCGCGGACGGTCTGGGTATCAGTGTGTTTTTTTACACGAGTAGAATGTGTCATTTTATTTTAAATGCATCTCTGGGTTATTTGTGGGGCATAGGAATTCGTTCTCTTCCCCCCCCCTCAAAATATAGTCCGCCCCTCCCACAAGGTCTGAGGGACAGTGGACTAGCCCCCTGCTGAAAAAGTTTGCTGACCCCTGGTCTTGGGGGACCACTTAAATCCCCTTTCTGCCTCGCCCTACCCTCCTATCAAAGTTGGCCTGGGGTCAAGGGGAAAAAAATCTGGCCATGGGTGGCAGGGAGAGGCAGCCCCCCCCCATCAATAAAAATACATAGCAAGCAGGTTCTGACTCCCCCCCCCAACAAAAGGCCTCCTCCCCCCCCCAACAAAAATTCTGGCTACGCCCATGGATCTGGCCCACCAAACTCAAAAGCTTCCTTTCCCCTGGTCTAGATAATCTGGTGATACTTGTTCACCCCGGGGTGGCAACATCTTCCCCTTATAAACATCCAGGAACCTGCTGGGTTCAATGGGGCTTATTCCTACCGTAAGTTAACATATATATGTCTGCAATCTAAGGCTACTTCTGAATGAGATCTTTTCCTTTTCAGATAGCCCTGTTGGTGGGGACCAGATACTATCTTTTTTTCTCATATTAATTAATGGCCATGGCATGTATGCAATGTCTGCTAAACCTGCTCCTTGTCCCTTGTGAACCCAGCTACGTTAGGGTTGAAAAGTTGGCAGCACAACAATAAACCTTAGGTTTAGTACAAGATACAACTCAAACACAATCAACGTAAACAGCTGCATTATACCACAAATAAAATCTGTTATTTACTGTATCGTGTTAACGTATCAACAAAGATGAGACATACAATTCAGCTGAAGGATCAGAAGACCCAGTGGGTCAGATACTAAAGTCCATTCAACATTTGTTTGTTAATGTAGTCCAATAGTAATTCCACAATGCAGAAGTTCAAACAAATACTGAAGTCCATTCCATATGCATTTGTTCATGAAGTCCAAAAAAAATCCATACGTAGGTTACAGTACAGTAATTAGATAAGACGACAAGGGTTGACAAGGATTTCCGGAATATTTTATCCTTGTTTCGCCTTTCTGGGCTTCATCAGTTATATAAATTCTAGATAATACAGACAAATGCAATATAGTAATATTAAACATTTTACAAGAATAATATAAATACCATAAATACACAGTTGGCATTTGATGGCATACACAATGTTAGAAGATGAACAATTAAATAGTCCTGAGATGGTATGTTTGATGTTGTTGGGGCCAGTAATGGTGTTGTCCGGGTGTATGTGGCAGCAAAGTTGGCATCTGGGTTTATTGCAGGTTCTGGTACCAGTGTCCATGTTAAGTCTGGTGGTTGTATTATTGTGGGTGAGGAGTTGTTTAAGATTGGGTAGGCAATGAAAGGTCTTCCTCCCAGAGCTTGAGAAAGAGAACTGTCATTGTCTAGGATAGGTTGTAGATCTCTAATGATGCGCTGAACTGTTTTAACTTGGGAGCCGTATGTGATTACTAATGGTGTTCTGTTATTTGTTCATCTTCTAACATTGTGCATGCCATCAACTGCCAACAGTGCCCTTCAGCTCTCTGTATTGGACAAACAGGCCAAACCCTACGCCAAAGGATAAATGGACATAAATCTGACATCAGGAATCACAAGACAACGAAACCAGTAGGAGAACACTTCAATCTCCAATGACATTCTATACAAGATCTCAAAGTAGCTGTCTTATTACAAAAGAATTTCAGAAATAGACTGGAAAGAGAAGTTGCTGAACTGCAACTTATTACCAAACTTAAAACCATGGCAAGACCTGGTCTGAATAGAGACATTTGATTCTTATCTTATTATACATGATAACACTATTTTTAGCCATCTCACCCCTGGCTTTTCCCGTAATACCAATTGCAGTCATTAACAGTCGTCAACAGGTTTACCACACCTTTCCGGCAATCCCCCATTCCCACCACCCTTCTGAGTAATACCCCTCCCCACCCTCTCACTATATATAAGGGTCTGGTGACTTCTGTTTCAGTGTATCTGAAGAAGTGTGCATGCACACGAAAACTCATACCAACGACAAATTAGTTGGTCTCTAAGGTGCTACTGGAAGGATTTTTTTTTAATTTTGCTTCGACTACGGCAGACCAACATGGCTACCTACCTGTAACTAATTTTATTATGACATTTGCCGATCTTAAGGTACTACAAGACCCTTTTTTTGCTGCAACAGCCTAGCACATAAATACCCTTTTGGTCTTGTGGTATCACCTTCAAGATTAGCACATTCCTTGCATTGGCCCCTCTGTTCCCAATCCTAAATGTATTTATTTATATTAATATATACAGACACGCACAGGGGCAGGACATGATACAGTAATGTATCAGATGAAAACTCTGAGGGCAGCTACCAGGATTGTAAACTTGAATGACAGGAAAAGCTGAATGTATAGGGAATTTCGTATCGAAAGCACATTCTCCATCAAATGTGTTAACATTTGAGTTGCTTACACAATGCTGGGCCCCTATATAAGAAAGTTAAGATTTCAAGACCAAGAGCATTTTGCTATGCATGGTTTTCTAATTTTTCTCTTTGGTGTTTTGAAAGGACCTATAACCTAATTATTACATGAGGTAGTAGCCCTGAGATCTGCAAACCACCCTGAGACCTCTGGGTATAGGGCAGTTAAACAAACAAACAAACAAAGTAAGTACTTTTCCATGTATAAGACTAGGGGTTTTTTCTCTTTAAAATAAGGTTTAAAATCTGGGGGCGTCTTGTACATGGATAGTGCATATGCCCGTTTTCTAAATTTGGGGTCCCCAAAAGTAGGGGGCGTCTTATACATGGGGGCATATTATACATGAAAAAAAAGGTAAATAAATTATTATAATTATTATTTAAATAAAGCTGTAGCAGAGCTACAAAGTGGATGGCATAGTGGCTCACATGAAGATGCTTCTAACTTTCTGTCATGAAGTGGAAAAGTTGCTAGTTGAACAGCAATGGAAATAAGGCATATGCAGCAGCTACTGAAGAAGTTGTACTCTGTAATATCAAGCTTATAGCTTTCTGTTTGGCGACAACCATAGCTGCCAAGTTTTCCCTTTTCTCGCGAGGAAGCCTATTCAGCATAAGGGAAAATCCCTGTAAAAAAGGGATAACTTGGCAGCTATGGCGACAACCTGTCTTTGGTTGCCTTATTAATAAATTTAAAATAATATCAACCAATGTGTATTCCGGGTCACATGACTGTTGGTTGTGTTAGGGAAAGTACCACAGGCAACAGGATAGACCTTTTAAACACACACACACACACACACACACACACACAAATTGGTTCCCCCCCCAGAATGTCCAAACCTAGTTGTGTGACACTATATAACTTATAACATGCAAATAACAATAAACAGGAAAAAATAAATTAATAAGTTTTGTAGACCTTTTAGTTTTGCATTCAGGCAGGTGATAAAATACTAAAAAATGATATCAATGTGTTGATCATCTAGCTTGTATTTTTTAGTGTCCATAGAGAAAAGCTGAAGACCTATCCCAAGGAGAAATCTAAAAGAGAAATTTTTGACTGTTTTAGCCAAGACCCTTAAAGACTCCCATTTTAATGTAAAGAACAATCCTCTTTGTATTATATTTTCCTTCATGTTACGGGCAGACGACATGGACAATAAATAAATAAAAATTCAGCCTTTGGATTTTTACATTTGTTTTATAACCCTAAAGGTTTGTTCAACGTACAAATGGACACTGTGTCTTTCTAGCAGGTGTCCGAGCCATTTTGGCACCTGAGGCGAACCATAAAATGGCGTCCTCCCAGCAGGGAAAAAGGGATAGGTGAAGATCTACATTGGGAACGAGGGGGAACAAAGATCTACAATGGGGACAAGCGAAGGGGCAGACCAGCTATTCGCCAAAAGGCCCCGTAGAAGCGGCATTTGGCAGAGGGGCTGCCAAGGAGATGGCAGATCTGGGACTCAGCTACCCAGCTGCAAATAAAACGTTTTGAATGCTTTGTATAGTGCAATATGCAAATGTGTCACCAAGACGGCGACAGCAAGCTAGGCAAAATTCAATGTATTTTTCAAAACGTTTTAAAATAAAGCATTTCCACAGCGTTTTTTTGTTTGTGTGTGTAGATTCCACCCTGACCTCCGAGAAATGGGCTGCCATTGTCGCTGCTGCCATGACAGCAGCAGCAGGCAGCCATTCGTTCCTCGGAGGCCCCTGTGGAGTCTGCCGCCTGAGGCGGTTGCTTCGCTTTGCCTCACATGGCGGGCTGGCCCTGCTTTCCAGCACCTTCCCGTTACTGTTCCGAGGCCAGATAAAGCCATATAAAATAAAATAAAAGTATTAGGAGGTAATTTGCACGGCCCCCCTCCCTCCTGATGTTGACTGCCTAGGAGCGTCCACAGGCAATTTCTCGAGACCTTAAATCCTGACACATGCAATTCCCACACAGCCCCATTATTCTGTGTTTCTTTCTTTCTTTTTTTAAATCTTATTTCAGATCTGAATTTTACAGCATGCTATTCTTTGCAGGAGAACTACTTGAAAATGATTTATAGGTGGTCTTTAACTCAGAGTAGGCTTGCTAAGATGTATAAGACTGAATCAGATAAGTGCTGGAGATGCAATGAGGCTGAGGGAACGTTCTTTCACATGTGGTGGACCTGGAAAAAGGTACAGTATTGGGAAATAATCCATAATGAATTGGGGAGGGGCGGGGAGAGAAATGTTTAAAAGCACTTTCTCAAAAAAATAACCCGTCCTTTTTGTTGGGGAGAATTCAGATGGAAATTCCCAGGTGTTAAGAAGGGTTATTTATGTATGCCACTACTGTGGCCCGTGTTTTGTTAGCCCCAAAATGGAGAAC
Source organism: Zootoca vivipara (assembly GCF_963506605.1). Lineage (NCBI taxonomy): Eukaryota > Metazoa > Chordata > Lepidosauria > Squamata > Lacertidae > Zootoca > Zootoca vivipara. The sequence continues at coordinate 58,922,108 of NC_083284.1, read as the reverse complement.
GAGCGAGGTCCCAACCAAAGAATGGCAACTTGAGTTGACAAGAGTATGCACAACTTGCAGACTTATAGAATAAGAGAACAAGAAGAACGTAAGTTTAGAGAAGACTGGAAAATGTTTATTGAATATATGGGGCGAGATTGTGTACACTTGAAAACGTGGGCAGCATTAAGCTAAATCTAACAGTGTAAATCAGGTTTGATGGATGCAATAATGGAACGTACTGAATGCTTTGAAATAAGCAGGGATTTATGTTATGCAAAATGGACCATGGAAAGAGAAGAGAAGTCACTGATGCTTTAAGGTTGTTTAAATGAATATTCTAAATTGTAAAACAGAACCGCCCTGGCCTTGATGTTCGGAGGAAGGGGCGCCAGGCGACCCCTCCTCCACCCCTCGCTTCGCCTCAGCGCCGTGCCGGGGCGAAGCTAGGGCGACTCCCGGCCGCCACGACCACCTGAGGCGGTTCCCGGCCTCCAGACCTCGCCCGCTTCCGTGAAAGCGCAAAGGCGGGAATGGAGGGGAGGAATGGCGAGCGCAGGCGCCCTCGCCGCCTCCTTGCAAGGCCCGGCCTCGGCCAGAGGACGTCGCCCTCTCCCTGAAGCCGGCCTCGCAGGAGGAGGAGCCGCCGCCACAGCAGCAGCAGCAGAAAAGGCAGCAGCGGCCGCCGCCAGAGGCCGGGATTGTTTCCTGGGGAAAGCGCAGCAGGCTGGGAAAGCGTTTCCGGAAGGCAGGCGGACAGGCAGGCAGGCTGCATCCCGCAGCTGGGCTGGGAAGAGCGGCTCGTGTGGGCAGCGGGGACCGGCCGGAGGAGAAGCAGCGGCGGCGGCGGCGGCCGAGCGGGTAAGTCTGGACGGGCGACTCCTCGCCCCTTTCCGCGCGGCGCTTCGTCCTCCGGAGGCGGCGGGGAGGCGCAGGAAGGAGGCGCATCTGCCCCTGCCAGCTGCCACATCTGCAGCAGCGGGGCTGGATCGGGGAGGCGGCGGACGGGAGCGGAGGGTCCTGCTCCGGCAAGAGGCGGCGGGGGGGGGGCGGCGGCGGCGTTGGGCACGGACCCCAGGCTCGCCTCGGGGTCCTGGAGAAGTTGCGGGCACGAAATGCCTCCTGTGCGCCGCCGCTGCTGCTGCAGCCGATCTCGAGTTGTAAGGAGCAAACTCCGGTGTGTGCCTGCGCGGGGGTGGGGGTGGCCACCCCCAATCCGCATTGGACTCCGAATGCGGGATCCGCATTGGGCTCCGGGTATTTCTGGGCGGCGGTGCCCACGGTGCCTGGCGTGAGGCCGGGTGGGATCGGCGGCGGCGGCAAAGGAAAAGTCGAGGGAGGGGAATCGGGGGCGAGCTGGGCAGGAAGGGAAATGCAAAAAATGCGAAGGGAGGCGAAGGCGAGGGCCGGAGGTGGGGGGCTGCCTGGGGTCGTCTTTGTGCACGGAGCTGCTCCACGCCCTGGTTTGGCCCTCGATGCGTGTCCCTTGCTTGCATCCCCCCCCCGGCCCTGTCCTTTCCCCAACCTTTTGCCAGGCTGCGGTGCCTGCGTCTCTCCTCCCAGGGCCTAAGGAAGCCGAATGCTGCACTAGCCGTGGGCATTCACATTGTCTCCCTTATGCACTATGAGCATTGCTTTTATCTCGGATGCTTCGGTTGGGTCTCCTCCTTTCCTCCGGGGACGGTGATGCCGCATTCTTAGGGACACCCCGAGGGAGACGCATGGTTGCGATGCGATGCGCTGTCAGAGGATCTGATGCATATCCGATGCAAGACTGTAGGGAGCTGGGCTTGCCCTCCTGCCTCTGAGGACATGGGTTTGGATGAACAGATGAGGTGGTGAAGGCAGGCGACCTTCACTGCTGTAGCCCCCATATACTGGCTCCTTCCCCTCCCCTTTTTATATATATTTTATACATTACAACAATTATTCAACAAACATTCTGACATTTCAAACTTCAGCTCCCTTCCCCATCTTTCTGCTGTTCGTTGCATTTATTTTCACCATTTCCTGCATACTCCAAATTATCTTAACATATTCTTTAGTTCATCTATTCTCATATCTACAGTATTTCATATACATTTTTGAAACTGAAGGTTTTTACAATAATCAATAAAATACTTCCATTCCTTTCTAAAGAGTTTATTGTCTTGAATTCTTATTCTTCTGGTAAGTTTTGCCATGTCTGCATACTCCCATTAATTTTTGTAGCCATTCTTCTCTTGTCGGGACTTCTTTCCATATTTAGGCAAATAACATCATTGCAGCTGTAGTTGCATATAAATAAATTTCTATACTGCTTTGGTAGTTCTGATCCCATAATTCCCAAGAGAAAAGCTTCTGGTTTCTTTTTACAAACGTTATCTTAAACACCTTTTTCAATTCATTATATATTATTTCCCAGTAAGCTTTAACCTTACTACAAGACCACCACATATGAAAAAGGTACCTTCTTTCTCTTTACATTTCCAGCACTTATTCAGTTTTTATTTATGCATTTTTGCCAGTCTACTAGGTGTTAGGTGCCATCTATAGAACATTTTTATATAATTTTCTCTTAAACCATAACATACTGTAAATGTTATATCCATATTCCTCCCCTTCCCTTTTTAATTAAACTTTGCATATAAAACTTTTCAGGGCCAAGTGCAGTGTCATCTATTCACCATTCTAGACATAAAAAGTTAGCATATGCAAATTTGTGCCATAAGCCTGTACCTTTAAGTACCTGGTTGAAACAGTGCCTCTGTTGTGTGAAGGAATGAAAGATGGCCAATTTTCAAATAAGGAGAAGCAGAATGCCATTGTTGCTTAGCTAAAGTCCTTGTAGTTTGTTGGCTTTCCAGGCACTTTTAATTCCTTTCTCCAAGGTACAGAAAATGCAAAGGCAGCCATGTTGATCCATAAAATGAAAACCCCCAAATCCACAGTCGGATGACACCTTTGTTAAGACTAGTGAAACATTTTGGTTGGTCCCAATAAAGGAATTGCCCTACTCTTGGAACCCCTTTGGCATGCCAGAGGATTGTGGCTATGTAGAGTGAGTTAAGATTTAAACAGCAAGGCAGCTGTGGAAGGAAGTGACTTCTAGAAGATGTTGTGGGCGTCCCCTGCTTTATTTAAAAGATCACAAATCTAGAACTGTAGTCAAGGTTATATAAAAAAATTCCTTCAGTAGCACCTTAAAGACCAACTAAGTTTTTATTTTGGTATGAGCTTTCGTGTGCATGCACACTTCTTCAGATACAGTGAAATTTCACTGTATCTGAAGAAGTGTGCATGCACACGAAAGCTCATACCAAAATAAAAACTTAGTTGGTCTTTAAGGTGCTACTGAAGAAATTTTTTTATTTTACTTCGACCCAGACCAACACGGCTACCTACCTGTAGTCAAGGTTGTTTTCATATTTCATTCATCAGGAAAGAGAAAGGAAAAGATCTCTGCCATACGTTCAGTCAGTATTCTACCAGAATGTTGAGTAAGCAAGCATTTGACCTCTTTAGTGTTCAGACAATTAGTGCAAAGGCATCAGTTGATAGAGAAACATACAGGATTGTAGCATTTTTAGTAATAACAAAAAAAGCAACAAAAAAAACTTGAAACAAAGTTGCATTTCAGTGAGTGTTGCTTTTTTTGCATTGATTTATAATGCCTCTCTCCCCACCCGACTTTTTAGGCCTGACCACCAGCATAACATTGTGTGTGTGTGTGTCTTTGTCAATTAAGAGACATGTTTTGTTGCGTCTGGGGCAGATGAAGGCATTTGGTTGTATCGCTGCAGATGCACCATGGCTTTCTTCTCTCTGCCCTCCTCCCATATTTAAATCCCATATTTAAAAAAATGATAAAAATTATATTTACTGTATTTAAAAATGGTAAAAATAATGGCATATAAAAATAAAATATGGCATACTTTTAAACGGTAAAAATTATCTACTAGACTTCATTATTAGTTAATACGTACTGCATCTTGAGTCATGGAAGTGGGTTGGTTTCTTCTAGGCCTTGAATCATGTGGCTTCAGAATGTTTTATCAGCTTAATGTTGTTTAATGAGATATTTAAAATAATGTAATGAAAAGGCATGTTTGAAATCTAATACACATTGATGTGCCTGATGGGATACACTTTAGAGCTTTAATTTAAGCCTGTGGAACGATGGGAACTTGCTAATTAAAAAGCAGATTGTTTTCACTTTAGCACCATAGCCAGTAATGTGGCTGCAGAATAGAGACATATTCAAACTGGAAATAAAATTTGCATCATGAATTGGAAGTTAAGATTCTTTCTTCTGTTTTCTAAATTTTGAGGTGCTTCATTGCCTTTTAATTTTTACCTGTGCCAAGGAATATTGGTGTTGCTGAGTTCACTTATATTGAATGGTCAGGTTCTGGTGGACGACAAATCTAATTTAGAGCCGAATATTATTTATTTTATCTTGAAATGTAACATTATGGTGTATTGCCTAAATCTATGGTGGCTTAATTTGATCATGTTAGAATTTGCTACGTGTGCAGTGCAATCCTAAGCATATTTGCTCAGAAATAAGTCGGGCTGTGTTCAATGGGAGATACTCTCAGATACATATGCAGAGGATTGAAGTCTAAAATGCTGTTTGCTATGCATGCCAGGGACAAACATTTGGGTTGCAACCCCCTATGTGCTTACCTAGAAGTATGTGCCAGTGGAACTTACCTGCGTAGAAACAAATAGGATTGCACTGTAATCAAACTTCTCTCTGCACAATTTTACATGACTTCATTCTTCTCTCTTCCCCCATCACTACTGAAATCTGATTTCCCCTCAGCATTCCTGTTTGTCTCAACTGTGCTGCCTTTGCAACTTCTTTTCTCCTGTTGCTGTCAACTCAGCCTTGGCCACTTGACAAGTCTTGGTATTGTTGCTGCTTCACTCCCTCCACTGATCCTTGAACTTGGACATTTTTCAGGACCCATGTTCTGCTGTGTTGTCCATTTCCAAGACAGTGTTAGCATATTTTATTTTATTTTTATTTTATCTTATTAAGATAGTTGCCTTGTTTGTCCTAGGCAGTACTGTATTCTGAAGATATATAGGAAGTCATTGGAGTTGTCATGCAATGGAATGTCTGAGACATGTGAGTACAGTAGGACTTAGTAAGTGTGCTTAAGATTTCATCTTCTGTTTAATAATGCTGACTTGTCATTTTAATACTCCGTTAAAATTCTTCATGGCTCATTGGCAGTTGTCTTAGATTTGCTAATTCCCAGATCTGGAATACATGTTTGACAGTACTGTAAGTGGGGTCAACTCAGGATTTCCTTGCACTAGAACAGGCATAGGCAACCTTGGCTCTCCAGATGATTTGGAACTACAGCTCCCATGATCCCTGACCACTGGCCCTGTTAGCTAGGGATCATGGGAGTTGTAGTTCCAAAACATCTGGAGAGCCAAGGTTGCCTATGTCTGCACTAGAACAAGCTTTTCAAAACTAGTTTCTTCCAGAAGTTGTTGACTGCATCTCCCATAACTGCTGACCATTGACTACACTGGTTGGGACTGATGGAAGTAGGCGGGCACCGGATTGACGAAGACTAGAGGGCTAAATCTGAAATGTGCAGCAACCTACTGAATTCAGCAGAATTTACTTCTGTGCATTTGCTGCTGTCCAGGTGTCCCCTGGAATAAACTCATTTACATGGAATAAGAGGGTGCTATGGTGTTAGGAAAACTTTTGAACAAGTGTAATGAATTCCTGAGTAACAGATTCCCAAAGGGAAGCCATGGTAGTTTGTTGAGCTTCTGACCACCCCTCTGCTAGAACAGTGCTAGGGATGGAGCAATTTGCTCCAAAGCTGTGATATCCCTGTTCATAAGCCTTGCAATGCAGTTGGCACCTGGGCGCCTGCTCCTCATGTTGTGTGTTCGTAGCTCAGTTCATTATTGATGGTCAGGTTGACTTTCACTTCTTAGCTGATCTTTCCTTCCATAAAATGTGATATTTTGCAGGCATCTTGTGTTCTGCATTTCTCACGTGGCATGTAAGGGGTTACTTAAAATTGAATTGATGGAATAGAGATGCTGTGTAATGTTAGGGAAAATTCTGGGTGCGAGGCTGCCTGCGGTCCGCTGCGGAATAAAGGAAGGAGTCCAGCCACCAACCGGAGCAAAATAGCAAGGTTTATTGTACAATAATAGGGTTACAATAACTTTTTAAAACTTCCCACCTCAATCCCATAATACATTTCAAAAGTGTCATTCCTACATCATAGTTACATAGCTAAACGTCAGAAAAGGGGAGGTACATACAATATTAACATACTGGTAAACAAGACTAACATAAGGGTAATGGTTCAGGGCAAAAGTAAATGTGTGATAAGTACCGGGAGGAACTTCTTGAGTATTCACAGGAAAAGAACAACAAGGTCCTGGTTTTGCATGGGTGTCTGCCACCTGGGTGGGTCTGGTGATGGGATTGTTGTTGTTGTTTATTCGTTTAGTCGTGTCTCACTCTTCGTGACCTCATGGACCATAGCTAGCATGCCAGCCAAGATGGGATTAGGCTTGGCCAACAAAGTGCCTCTGGGCACTCCCTGGAGTCCCTTTTCAAGGGCAAAATAGTGTTGGAATGGAGGAAACTGGAGTTGATTTTATATGATTTTTAAAACTAGGTAACTTCCCTGAGCTGTCAAGTTGAAAGGATACGTTTATGCATATTTATAACATTTAACAACTTTAAAGATGTGCCCCCCCCCCGTGATTTCCATAACAGTAAACACCAGTGGGATTTACCTAAATGTATGCTTATTTCTCTTTATGTTGTTTGTATAGTATCCACTTTGGTATAAGTATTCTGTACAACTGGGAGAAATAAATTTGAGTTGAATGTAGTTATTCAAATGGGAATCCTTAATTATATAAGTCTTAAGGTTAATTTGAGCACATTATACTATATTAAAAGCTCTCTTTAATGGCTGAGATTTCTTTAGCTCATGCACCACAACTACACCATCTGTCTCAATACCTATCATTTTGTTTTGGCACAAATGTTACCTGCTGATAACTGATATCCAGTGAAGTCCTAGATTCACTAGACCATTGACATTAATGGACATTGAAAATCACAGATTGTCTGCAGACTTGAGCTGTAATCCTACATACACATTTGTGGTAATACAATGAGGCTTGGTTTTTAGTAGAAAAGTATACAGCTGCACTGTAATGTGCAATTCTGTGTTACATCAGTCCATGTTCTTAAAATTATCGCGCAAGAGCCCATAAGAGTCGGGGGTCTGTTGCCTGGTGCTTTTTGGCATCTCTGCAGTGTTGTCAAAATAAAAGTTTCAATAGCCTCCTGGCCAGTAACCATTTGACACAACCGTTCTCTCTCTGTCCAGGAAAAGAGTATGATAGCAGGTCTTTAGACACCAAGTATGGCTGGGATCTGTCAGGGCAGAGGTCATGGGGAGGTTGCCTAACTGTATTCCTGGTGCAGTGAAGCTGTAGATTGGTCTGAGGGTGAAAAATAATACTTCATGTGATGGCTGATAGACCTGTTTTCTAATGTATGGTATCTATCCAAGAACAATTTATACATTAAACCATGCAATTATACAGCAGGTAAGCAATAAAAAAAAACCCAAGTTGAAGGTCAAAGTAGTAAAACACTTTAAGGTGTTACATCTCTGAACAAGCTTATTCACGGGAACTATTAGAAGTTAACAGTCCACCAGATGACTTGGATTTCAATTATGAAGGAAGAAACAAGGGAGGTTTTACAGCCTCTGGTCCATTCAGATGCTTGTTTTCTCAAATGACGCAGGAAAGTAGAAGACTCGAAGGTTATTAATCTACTACCGGTAGTACCTATACTTAAGAAGTGTACAGGATATATCTAGATTTTCATGGAAGGCCTTGAAGCAAGGATGCATTGGCAAATAACACAGTGAGGCATATTACAGTTTAGTAAAGATTCAGAAACAGTCAAAGCAGATGTCCTGTAATCGTGGTCTTCTTCTGACAATCATTTTGTAATTTCCAATGACATTTATGTGTGTACATATAAATCAGACATGTATGATAATCAGTTCATATGTATAATCAATACATAAGGTAAGGAAAAGGGATCTGACTTCTGCCCACCTATATAAGCCTATCTCAATAGCTTTTTTTAGAACTAAAATTATTAGGTGACATTTATTTATAAGAATTTTACACAACCCTTCATCCAAAGGCAGTTCACACACACACACACACACACACACACACACACACACACACACACACACACACACAAATGCAAGATAGAAACTCAAAATACACGATAAAAATCATTGTCCCTTGGCCTAGTGTGACCAATTTTAATTTCTGTGATGGTGCCTGGTCTGTTTGCCACCTGCCACTCAATTTCTATGGTAACCAGGTTCCGAACCTGAGAAGCACAGATGCAATTCATTTCCTGTAGTTAATATTTTCATTAGCTGACCACCTGCATCCTGCACCAGCCAAAGCTTATGATTTGTCTTGATGAAGTAGAACATATCAGAAGTATTCTAGGGCAGAGCTTTCCAAACTTTTCATGTTGGTGACACACTTTTTAGACATGCATCGTTTTGTGATACAGTAATTCAGATTTGCATCATTTCGCAACACAGTAATTCAGTTTTACTAGCAAACCAGAGGTTAAAGTAACCCCTTTCCAGCCCCAGGAGGAGCGTGGGGAATGTTCATGCGACACACCTGCACCCTGCAGCCGACACACTAACGTGTCGCGACACATAGTTTGGAAAGCTCTGCTCTAGGGGTTCTCATACTCTGCCATTGCAACACTACTTCCACAAATGGGAAAAAAGCTGTCCAAGCCTTCCCTAAATAAAGATAGACACACTTGCAGAAGTGTGTCTCTAACTAATGTAAAATCACAATATCCACATGATATGTCTGCTATATTTTAATGAATAAGGTCTTTTGTGGATGCTGTGCCCATCAAAGGAGATGGATCCTTGCATGTGATAAACCTGTTGCATGACAGTCACCACCAACGGTATTCATGTGAATGCACCGTAATATAAAGCAAAGCTTTGGTTGATGTTGCTTATGCTTGTCCTAGAGTCAACCTGTTTGGTATTACAAATCCAGCCCAAAGCTCAAGAGAGTGTCACTTTGGAGAGAGAGAGATGTGCGGATTTGACTCGAGCCTGTGAGTTGGGAAGTGGGTAGTAGCCAGGGAGAGGCAGGCAGGAGTGTACGTCTGGTGTTGTCATATAGTCCAGAAAGGCAAGCTTTCTCCCTCTCACCAATGAAAAGAGATACTTGCTTTCACAGTGCATTCAGTTAGTCAGTCATTCAGTCGCCCCCCTGCATTCTAGTCTCTCATGGGTTTCAAAGATATGCATAAATGCCTCTATTTAAACGCTGAAATCTGATTTATTTATTTTATTGAAAAACACAATTGGAGAAGTACATCAAAGTCATTTCCTGAAAAAATGTGGAGTCTTTCTTTTCTTTCCAATGCATCCCCCTCCCCCCTTGTTACTGCCATTGCAAGTGGTAGCAGTAGCAACTGTGTTGGCAGCTTGGCCAATACAGATTTTGTATCCCAGTGCTCCAGACATACCATTGTCCAGGCATTGCATGTGTGGCCAACAAAAATATGATGGAGAGTGTTCAGAAAAGATCCCCCAACCTTAACCCCCCCCAATCATGTGCTGTGTGTGAAAGGGAGAAATATGAAATGTTCTCAGAAAACTCTTGTCCAATAAACTTCAGCTCTGCTCTAGTTTTGGCTTAATACCATTTGGAAGTTTCAAATGTCAAATAATAAATCTTGATATAAATTTGGCATAGCTGGTACAGTATTCAGTTTAAAGCACTGTGTGCTAAAGCTGATCTGCACCTCTAGATCCAGAGCCTTTGGATCCTAATTTCTGTTTGCTACATTGCATCACTTTTGTGAAGGCGCTGATAAATGCTTCAGGAAGTACAGAGGAAGTCTCAAGTCTGGATTATTTTACTGGTATGCATGTGTCAGGATTTAAAATAAGACTCCTGATGTGTGTTGGGTAGTACGCAGCAGCTGCACAACCCAAGAGCAGATCAGGCTAATAGCTGTGCAAAAGCATTTGTGCCATTTGCAATGAAATCTGGATTCTTACTAGATTGGAATATTGACCAAGCATGCTCCATTTGTTTTATTCTTAATATATGAATAATTACTAAAACTATGCAGCATTTAAGGGAGAGCTGATATGGAGGAAGCGTTTCTTTCAGTGTGCGTTTCTGTCTGAGATGTTACTGTATTCCACGGTTCATGTAAGGAGACTGAGAATCCCTTGTGCATCTGTCTCCCATCCAGGAAATGGAAATGCCCAAGCCAAGCTAAGCTTCAGCGCCATAACTGCATTGTACAGTATATAGTCCAACATAGCTCAGTTGGTAGAGCATGAGATCTTACATGAGACCCACAACCCTTAATCTCAGGGTTGTGGGTATGAGCCCCATGTTGGGCAAAGGATTCCTGCATTGGTCCCTTCCAACTCTACAATTCTATGATTCTATGATATACCTCCAGACCATTCTTGGGACAAAGTTAATGCTTTATCCTGGGACCACCATTCACATTTTGGCTGTACAGTATCCCAGTGTTGGAATTTTTAAAGGGAGAAACTAGTACTGTGGGATGCAATTCTGCATTCCTTTCCATTCCTACAAGGCCCCATTGAACTGAATTGCACTGTTCTAGTGAGCATTTCTTTGTGGGCTTGTATGTTGTTAGTGTGGTTGTGTAAAGTAGATAAATAGGTACCGCTGCGGTGTTCCGTGCTCCAAAAGTGGTTTAGTCATGCCACATGACCTGGAAAACTGTAGGTGAACAAATGCCGGCTCCCTTGGCCTTTGACTGGACTTAATGGTCCAGGGTCCTTTACCTATTTTACCTCTACAGTAGTGCGACTGTATGCTGAGTGTATGACTACATCCTAATACAGTAGACCCTTCCATAGGAAACTCCAGTAGATCAGAAGGGGGCTGGGAAACCTCTATTTATCTGTTAATGAAGACAAAAGTTGAGAAGGAGGTTGGACACTGGCAAGTACTATCTTTAGCTTAAGTTATACAGTATTCATAGTTACATAAGTCATCTCCATCTGATTAGCATCAAATCTTTTACTTGAAATGACTTGACTCTGAATCTGTTTAAGGCAAAGCAGAACCCCTTAGGAAAATTCAGAAAGATCTTTATTGCATATAGACTTTGTCAATGACTGTTTAAAGTATGGGTAGGCAAACTATGCCCCGGGGGCCGGGGCCGGCCCAGTCGCCTTCTAAATCTGGCCCGCGGATGGTCCGGGAATCAGCGTGTTTTTTTCATGAGTAGAATGTGTCCTTTTATTTAAAATGCATCTCTGGGTTATTTGTGGGGCCTGCCTGGTGTTTGTACATGAGTGGTATGCGTGCTTTTATTTAAAATGCATCTCTGGGTTATTTGTGGGGCATAGGAATTCGTTCTCCCCCCCCCAAATATAGCCCCCCCACAAGGTCTGAGGGACAGTGGAGCAGCCCCCTGCTGAAAAAGTTTGCTGACTCCTGGTTTAAAGTGTTTGAATGGGCCTGGGGATGAAAGAAAACACCAATAAACAGAAGGACTCACAAATGCAGAAAAAATGAAATATTGGTGGAGTTAATTATTTTGAGCGACACTGATGACAATATTAAAGGGGCTTTATGGACTCCTGCCAGAAAGATGGGAAATGACTCGCTAACCATTAATCCTGCTCTCAGTGGAGTAACACCAATTCAGTGGTCTGAGGGTCAAATTTAGATGTGATGTAGAAGACCTATAAATGACCTAGCACTTCTTTAAAATAATAATAATAATAATAATAATAATAATAATAATAATAATCTGAAATGCAGTTGCAATTTTTGTATAGCTGTAGGGAAAGAGGGGCTGTTTAACTGTTTAAATTGTAGGGTTTTGGGGGGTAGCAGCTGTGGGGTTAATATGATTGGAAAAACAGCCCACAGGAAAAGGGTTATGCCCTCCTCTTCCACTGATGCTCTAATGAACTTTATAGCCTCCCCCCCATTATATTTCAGTAAATATATTTTTTAAAAAGGGCAGTTCATACGTCTCCCATGTCATGCCTAGTTTTATTTGGAGGTCTGTCTATAGCTGCTGGCATTTCATATTCACAGTGATGCCTGCCTTCTCTGTGTAGAAGTTCTACGATTAATCTTTCGATTGTGTCATTTTATGATTTTTTTTGGTGATTTTTAATCTGTGTAGTGGGCTTTGTGGCTTAATTAAAAAAAACGTTTTGTGATGTTATCTACAGAGTTGCTTTCAGAATACTTCAAGAAGAATTAGAAGCAATCAGAGATGTTAATAGAAAACCTAGAGAGTAGCTTCAGGGCATTTTGCTGGTACAAAAGTGTTACCTTTGCTAATTACAGATTTGATCTAGAAACCTGCGCAGTTCTTTTTCTTTTTCTTCTCTTCAATTAACTAGTGTTCTCAAGAGATCATATTATGGAGCAGTTAAACCTATACAAGTAATATCTGGTTTCCACTGTTTGTTGTGCTTTCCTGGATTATATTAATGCCATGATCTTTATATTATTGTTGTTTATTTTATTATTGTTTAGAATAGTATCTCAATGTGTGTGGTTTTGGATGGGGGGGGAGCTCTAGCTGAGTAAAAAGGCCCACTCTCATCGTTATCAGCCAGCTTAGCCAAGGGTTGGGAATTCTGGGAGTTGTAGTCCAGCATCATCTGGGTACCCAAAGTTGAAAAACACTGTGTTAGAGGTTATATTAATGCTAACATTCTCCCCCAAAGCAAGGAACTGTAGCCAAATTAAGTTAATTGAATTTAGGTCCCTAAAGACCTGAGTTCTGTGGATTTTAATGGAATTTAAGTGCAACTGACTTACAGTTTAGTCCTATGTGTGCCTACTCAGATGTAAATCCAATTTAATAAGACTTTAAGGTAAGTGTGTATAAGAGCTAGCCTTAGTCTAGCTCCAACCCAGTGTCTCAAGATAATTTGTATTAATTAATGAATTTATTAATGAATTTAAAAAACATTAAAAATATTGCAGTGGTACTAAATAGGACAGTTGCCCCTATTTGTGACAATGGTCCCTCGGGATAGTGCTACCGTGTTTCCCCTTTTTTAAGACACCGTCTTATAACTTTTTTCCCTCAAAAAACCACACGGTGTCTTATTTTCAGGGGATGTCTTATTTTTTTATTTACGGCACTACAAGACTTGGGTTTTATGAAGCAAGAACTGTCTACAGATAGATCCGCTCTGGGTGCTGGCACTGGAGCCCCATCAGTTGCAAAAGCTGGCACAGATTGCAACATAAAAGAGGAGATACTCAAGCCGTTGCATTGGGACGCCTTGCTGAAAAAAAAGCGAGAGGACGGATTCCTTTTCCAAATAGAGTATCTCCCAAGCTAACTCTCTGAACATTAATTAACTCCCCCCTCCCCGCTTCCTCATGCTCCTCCCCTCTAAAGTGGCTGCCTGCCTGCAATGACGATGAGGTGGGAAACCTCTTTGCCAAGTTACAACAGTTAAGAGAGGGAGGCAGGCAGACGGGCAGGTTGCCCTCCTCGCCACCCCTCCAGGTTCCCTGCGCTCCACCGGCAGCTCCTTCTAAGCAGTGGGGGCGGGAAGTGATCCTGCCGAGGGATCTGACTCCGGAGACTCTGCAGGGGGTGGGGTGGGGCTGCTTCATCGTGCCCCTCGTCCCGTGCTTGAGCTGCGCGCCAGGTTTTGGCTCGCTTTTTTGTTGCGCACAGAAGGCGGACGGGGCCAGCAGGGCTCCCGCCGCCGCCCGTCACGCCGGCGGTGCGGAAGGGCCAGCGGGCCTCTGGCCGCCGCTCTGCCTCAGGCCACAACGTTCCGGCGGCGCGGCTCCCGCCGCCGTCAGTCACCCCGCCGCCGCTCTGCCTCCCGCTGCCACTCTGCCTCGGGCCATGCGGCCCACAATATTACGGCAGCAGGGCTCCCGCCGCCGCCAGTCGCCCTGGCGGCGCACCTTCCTTGATCGGGCGGCCTGCCGGGTCGGCGCCAATAAGCGCCGCGCTGAGCACTGGATTGAGGAAGCAGCAGCGTCGCACGGAACACCACCTCCTCAATCCAGCAGGCCGCCTTCTCGATCGGGTCTGCAGAGTCAGCGTCCAGCAGCGCCGCGCTGGATAGAGGAGGTGGTGTTCCGTGCGGCGCTGCTGGGCGCCGACCCTGCAGGCCACTTCCTCGATCCGGTGCTCAGCGCGACGCTGATCGGTGCTGACCCGGCAGGCTGCCAGCAGGCCACAGTCTAAAAGGCAGTAGGATAGAAGAACCTCCTCGATCCGGCGCAGCACTGCTGGGCGCCGACCCTGCAGGTAGACCTATGGCTTATTTTCGGGGTATGTCTTATATTTTACAAAGTTTTAAAATCCTGCCCTGGCTTATTTTATGACTACGGCTTAAAAAGGGGGAAACACGGTAGTTTGGGTCCTCCCCTCAGGAGCAGTGGAAAACAAATATTCTATGTCACAACCCTTCAGATATTTGAAGATAGCTATGACATCACCTTTTACTAATCTTTTCTCCCGAATAGATATACCCAACTCCTGCTGCCTCTCCTCTTAGGACTCTTGTCTCCCATAGTTCTTTGCATAGTTCTTTGCATAGTTCTCGGGATAGTGCTACCGTGTTTCCCCCTTTTTAAGACACCGTCTTATAACTTTTTTTACTCAAAAAAACAGATGGTGTCTTATTTTCAGGGGATGTCTTGTACCTTAAGGCCTCCTCGGAAGGGCCAGGCCACTGGCTCGGGGTGCTGCTGGGCGCTCTGCGCGGCACCGAGGCGGCAGGCTGCTGGCTCGGCGCTCCGCCCAGCGCTGCTGGGCGCTCCGGACGCTCGGCGCTGCAGACCGCCGGTTCCGGCGGCGGGGGGCAGGCCTCGGGCAGCTCTCCCCCCAAAAGAAGAGGCCAGGCGCTGCAAGGCGCTCCGAGCGCTTGGCGCTTCGGAGCGCTCCGCTATGCAGCCACCGCTTCCGGCGGCGGGGGGCAGGCCTCAGGCAGCTCTCCCCCCAAAAGAAGAGGCCAGGCACTGCAGAGCCCTCCGAGCGCTCGGCGCTTCGGAGCGCTCCGCTCTGCAGCCGCCGGCCTCGGGCAGCCAAACAAAAAGAGAAGAGGCCAGGCGCTGCAGGGCGCTCCGAGCGCTCGGCGCTTCGGAGTGCTCCGCTCTGCAGCCGCCGGTTACAGCGGCGGGGCGGCAGGCCTCGGGCAGCTCCTCCCCCCCAAAAAAAGAAGAGGCCAGGCGCTGCAGGGCGCTCCGAGCGCTCGGCGCTTCGGAGCGCTCCGCTCTGCAGCCGCCGGTTACAGCGGCGGGGCGGCAGGCCTCAGGCAGCTCCCCCCCCCCCGCAAAAGAAGAAGCCAGGCGCTGCAGGGCGCTCCGAGCGCTCGCTGCTTCGGAGCGCTCCGCTCTGCAGCCGCCGGTTCCAGTGGCGGGGCGGCAGGCCTCGGGCAGCCCAAAAAAAAGAAAAGAAAAGAAGAGGCCAGGCGCTGCAGGGCGCTCCATGCGTTCACTGCAGCAACAGCAGCCGGTTCCAGGCCCCTCTGGCTGGCTGGGGCGCTCGGCGGTCTCGCATGGAGGTATGTCTTATTTTCGGGGGGTGTCTTAGATTTCACTAATGCTAAAAAATGCTGCCATGGCTTACTTTCTGACAACGTCTTAAAAAAGGGGAAACACGGTACACATTACAACCAATGTGGGAAGCCTGTTGAAGGAACTCTAGTAAATAAGTGGCCTAAGCGTCTTCATGTCTACCATCTGCTGAGCAGAGTTAATTTCAAATACGTTGGACATGTCTTTATCTTGAAAGGGAAGGTTTATTTGGTGCATATTTTAAAAGTACTGTTAAGATCTCTGAACGCGGCCCATATTTTTGTTCTGTTAAAATTGGCCATAATAAGAAATGTTCTCGGGAGCCTTGCAATAAAATGTGCGCTCTACGGAGACAATTTCAAGGAGTTTTAACGCACATGAAAATAAATGGCTTTTTTTTTTTTGCTGATTGTGACATTGTTTAATAGAATGGCTTCAACTCCTCTCAGTTTTTGTCTCTTTTCAGAGATTTATATTGCTTTGTTGTGACAAAAAAAATCCTCTGCTTGCATAACCTTAACTGATCTAGCTTTAGGTTGAGAGATATGCTTCTTTCCAAAATCCAGCCTACCTATTTCACTTACGGCAGTCCCTTCTGTGGGCCATGCCTTTTGTCTCAGTTGGGGGTAGTGAAGTTGTGGTCTGCTCTGCATCCCTGCTTTTGGTTCCATGACCCATTTGTCTCAGTTTCTCTGCCAAGACGGCATCCAGCTTTTTTCTCAATTGCACCTTCAGCAAAATGCCAGCTTATAAAATTGTGACAGCTGCCCATCTAATCAGCCCTTGCAAAGAAGACTTCTGCTTCAGTCTGCTAAGGTTTTTTTGTGTGTGTGTGTGTGCTCTGCCAGTGAGAAATAGATGAGCTGTGAAGGTTTAACTGAGCTGCATCTATTTATGGTTTTGCAAATTCCAGACTTTGCCTGTTTGTTTTGGCACAAGCCATTCAGTGGCACTTCCTCTCAGTGCGCCTTGACTACTGAAGCGCACTCTCTGTGTTATGGTTGACTTGGGGATAAAAATATAAAGGAACCGTGATGGAGCTCATTTCCTCTTCCCAGTAATCTTGTTGAATATAAGCAGGATTAGGATTTGTACTTGGTTACAGAAGAGAGGCTGGTTTTTGAAAAGCAAAGGTCATATCTGAGCAAAAGTTAAGCACTTCTAAATCCCATTGATTTTGGTGGGAGTTAAACATGTGCTTAAATGCCTCTCATTGAAATGAGGGTCCTAAACATACTCAAGGACCAGGCCTGTTGTCAGTTTGTGAAAACGAACTTACTGTAGATGTACTGTATCTGTGATAATATAATGGCTCAAGTCAGACCATGGGAATGTCTAGCTCAGTCTCATGAACTGATTTGTAGCAGCTTTTGATGGCATCAGGCAGAGATCTTTCCCACCTGAGATTTTTCTTTCATTGGAGAAACTACAGACTAAACCTAAGACTTTCTACTGTATGACTGAACATTGCCTGAACTTACTTAGGGAAATACATTTGGATGCTTTCACTGTAGGAAAAGTGTGATATATTTTTTGAAAATGATCACTAAAATTTAAATATAAATTTTATGTATACATACGTACATAAATACTGTGATCTAACTGCAGAGAGACAAAACAACTTTGGCACCTTCATTTCTTATATTTCTTGTACTTCCTGTTCCTGTTTGATTGCCTCTGAAGACAATCTCAGGGGCCTCCCACATCAACAAAAGAAAAGAGGGCATATATTTGCATAATATTTTATATATGCTAAATTAGACACAGACTTTAAAAAATTACTATAACTTAAATAGAAATCATAGAATTGTAGAGTTGGAAGGGACTCCGAGGGTCATCTAGTCCAACCCCCTGCAATGCAGGAATCTCAGCTAAAGCATCTATTACAGATGACCATCCAACCTCTGCTTAAGAACCTCCAGGGAAGGAGAGTCCACAGGTCTTGCTGTCAGAAAATATTTCCTGATGTTTAGTCGGAATCTCTTGCAACTTAAAATGCAACACATAACATCATAGTGGAGAAGATTCTGCCCGTGGCAAGTAATACAGCAGTTTGGTCACCTAACTGATTAAACCTGCAGCTGTAAATATTTCTAACATGTTCTTATTTCTATAACATTGGCAGTGCAATCCTATGCATGGTGACTCAGAAGTTTCCTAAATTATTCCCGGGAAAGGCTAGCTTATTCCCAGGAAATTATGCATTGGATTGTGGCCTTAAATCTTGTAGAATGCTGAAAGTTGTGCCCCAAAGAAAGAGCAGGATGCTGCGATGAAAAATTGTTTTATTTTTAATGGAATTTAATGTAATTAAATGCAGGAGCCAGAATGCTGCAGCCAGAAGAGAAGTTGCAAGTTTAAAAGGCGTCTCTCTAAGAACAACATGCCTGCAAAAATGTTAAATGTTAAATCTCTCCATCCACTAAAGTAGAAATGTGTTCTTTAAACTTGCTTTCTTCAGGCTCTGAGGTTTGTTATGTGTGATTTCTGGCTGCAGTTCTAACAGCACATAAACCCAAGTAAATGATAAAATATCTTTGTGATTAAATTTCAGTACTCTTGAAATATATTTTGTGTGTTGACAGAAGAAAATGAGCCCCTGTGTTGTGACCATAAATGACCACACATGCATTTTTAACGACTGCGGGTGGTTAAAGCAGTGGAGGGCTTACAAAATTCTGAAAATCGGAGCTGTGTTCCTATCCCCCACCTGCCATGAGCAGCAGACACTTCTTGAAGCTCTGTGCTTTATTTCTAGTGAATAATACTTATCTGCATAGGCTTACTTTGTGGTCCTTTAAAACATTTGTTTTACTAATGACTGCCAGACTTAATGCAGTGCTCACAGGGCTGCTGCGCATTTCATTCCAATATTGTCTCACTCTTTCCTCTCTGCCTCATCCTCTGTTGGAAATTAGGTACTGAGCTCCTTTTCGTTTCTTGCTTGGAAGCCTCTGTAAAATGCCTGTTGTGGTTGTTTTGTGTTTTAATAATAAAAGCTGTACTGAGCGTTGTTTTACATTTTATCTCCTCCTGCAAATGTAGTGGTGTTTGATCAGTGCATGTTGTAAGAAATGTGTGAAGGAAAAACACTTTCCAAAGATGTAGGGGACTGTGCACCAGGAAACTGACCTAAGGCACATTGAGATGTATTAACTGTGGCAGATATTGATCCAACACTCGTATAACTGCAGTGCCATGTAAAGTGTGAAGTAGCCTTGAATGCACAAATGCGATTTTTTGTTTTGTTTTGTTTTGTTAAGGTTGCCCACCAGTACCTCCTACAGTGTCTGCAAAGGGTTTCAGTATATATCTTCTCAAAATATTAAAGATACCGTTTCTCTTCCTGCTCAGTTCCTGTTTACCCTCTTCTTAAACACTCCCACATTTCATTGAATGTAAGGATTGAATGAACAGAGGAGAGGTGCAAAGAGATTCTGTATCTGACTGAGCATAGTATTTCTGATGTATGTGCCTTTCCTCCCATTGGTAGAGGCATGCCAACCCCTTTTTATGGTGTCATGTGGTTGCCATTTTGTGTTGTGCCATGCCTCCCCCGCAGCCATTTTTGTGGCTGGTGCCCATGACACTTTGTCAGAATTCCTGGTGTGCCCACTGGCCAAAAGATTAGCTACTCCTTTGGCCATAACCAGCAAATAACAAAAGCCAATCACAGCCCAAAACACAATGAAATGAAGCAGCTGAAATTGTATACTGTCATATACCATAAAGGTGGTTAGAAGTTAAGTTCAAGTACAGTGGTACCTCGGGTTACAAACACTTAGGGTTACAGACTCTGCTAACCCGGAAGTAGTACCTCGGGTTAAGAACTTTGCCCCAGGATGAGAACAGAAATCGCGCAGTGGTGGTGGTAGGCCCTATTAGCTAAAGCAGTACCTCAGGTTAAGAACGGTTTCAGGTTAAGAACGGACCTCCGGAACAAATTAAGTTTGTAACCAGAGGTACCACTGTATCATTAATCAATCAGCATTCAGATTAGTCTACTGCAGGCATCCCCAAACTTCGGCCCTCCAGATGTTTTGGACTACATTTCCCACCTTCCCCGACCACTGGTCCTGTTAGCTAGGGATCATGGGAGTTGTAGGCCAAAACATCTGGAGGGCCGAAGTTTGGGGGTGTCTGGTCTACTGTGTGCTACTCAGTTTTCATTTGCTGCTCCTTCATGGTCACCAAGGTAAAGTTGGCTATAGTTCACACATTTCTTTTCACTAGTCAACAGAATTTTTTTTGCTGATTTGACCAATGCTCACAGTCTTTTAAAAATGGGTTCTGTGAAACAATGTGGAATATCCTCAATTTCTTCCCCACAAATATACCCCCCAGCAAAAAGAAAAACCATGAGATTATAGTTATCTCTTGGTATTGGCAGTTTAGAATGGTTGAGGCTATTGCTTGACATTTCAACAGCTCTATGGGTTTTCTAGGCCATGATTAACCTTTATCCTTGTATACCAGGATAGTTTAACATGAGTGAAAGAGAATTTTAAATGCCCTAGTACAGCTTTATAGTGTCAATCCAGCAAAGTAATTCAGAGGGGGAAAGCTGTGATTGGATCAGTTTTGTCACACCAAGTATTTGATCAAAGAGGAGTTACTTGAGATTGTTCACATATGCATAGCCCCTGAAGTATATAATTTGTCATATGATTTATCTCTTAACAGTGGAGAAGTAGCAGCCTAGCTTATGGTTAACACGCTGCATTCAGAAACTTATAAGAACTGTGGAAACGAGACATTTTGCATGACCTACCTCCACTCAGTTACTTTTCAAACCAGCTATGCAGTGATTATTCCCCACAAAGTTTAATTAATCAAAATGCTCCATGTAGCCACATTTCCACATTATGGTATGAGATTGATATGGGCCACTTATTGCTGCATCAAGTTCATCAAATTTCACATTAAGTTTAGCATTTCGGGTCTGATCAGGACAAGTTTGGGATACTAATGGGATGCAAATGGAATTTTTGGTTCTCTGCCTTTTCCACTCTTCAGACCTTTCTCAAGTAATGGGGCCTCCAAAGTATTCAAATATATGCTGTAAATAAAAATAGTCTTAATATAGTCCTTTATTTCAAGTCAGCAAGACCGTTGGCTGTTACTAGTGACAGAGAATTATTTGGATAAATGTGTTGGGGGTATTAATGTTTTAAAGAAAACATTTTAATTTCATTGTCTGTCCACTGCCCCCACCCCGGCCATTTTCAAGGGCAAACACTGTGGTAATTTGTAAACACATTTCCTATTTTTTCAAGATTTTTAAAAATAAATATCACATTTTATTCTCTCCGTGCTTTCCTTCTCCCCCACTCCCAGCTGAAAATATATACAGTATATCAGAGGGTGCAATGCAGAATCAATGAAATCCAACCACATATACATCTATACTCGCTTGGAATAATCATTGCATCCTCATCATTTTGGAAACGAAGTGGTTGGCATTTGTATGTACTTGCAGAGCGCTGGTGTATTTGGAAGCCAGTTCTGCATGGATTTAACCACGAGAAACTGCTTTATTATGCTTTCCATTAAGTACCTTGCTTCCTCAGGTTCATGTTTCAGAAAACACAATATTTTAATATCATTTTGGCCCTCAGGCGCCCTTAAAGTACAAAAGCCAAGAATGTTCGGTTTGCAAGGGATGACTAAGGGCAAGCCAAATCCAGGGAGAGATTTGTGCATGCCCGTTTGGCATGTGGAGTGATTTGCAAAGGGCTTTTTTCTTTAAGAGTCATTTTCTGTTTCCTAGAAATATTGGTTTCTGCCTTTATTTCACAATACAAAGCCTTAAGTACCCAGCTAGACATTCCCTTGTTTGGCTTCCATTGGCACATAAGCATGCTTGGAATATGAACCCTCCTCACAGCACTGTGAAAGAAGGAACAGCTTAGTTTCCTTACTGAAAACGTAGCACAGCTGTGACAGGGAGATGTGATTCATTTTTAAAGCTAATTATTAGTTCACTGGTGCAAACCACCATAAACACCACCTGAAAGTCACTGAACTCAGAAGCTAATGGGTATTCACAAATGCCATACCATTATATTACAACTTCAGCCCAGGGAGAACTGTGGAATAGTACTCGAACATAAAGCGTGCGTCTTGCTTAAGCTAAATAACTTTTATGTGTGTCAATTAATTCAGAGCTGAGAGAAAGGAAAATGCTCTTTTGAGAAGGGAGTGGAATCACAGGGGTGGAACACTTTGAGATTTTGCACATGGTTAAGCACGGATAGAAGCAAAAGTTCTGTGCCATAGAATGGAGAGGCCATAAACAGAGACATCTGCTATTTGGCCTTTTTCAGGTTTTTGTGGCATACTGGAATTTACGGTAAACAAAAGCTATCTTTTTTAAAAAAAAAAAATTCATCATTTGTTTTTGCTTAATTTGACTATTATTACCTTTTCTTATAAAATGAAAGACATCCCTCTCGTTAGGGTTTTTTAATTTTAAAAAATCACAAGCATCAGAACTGTAGTAGATGAAGTGGATTTTTTTTTAATGTTTCTTTCTACGCAGAATTGATCCTTTTTTTGTTGTTCCCAAAGCTTGTCTTTGTTGAGCAAGAAGCTGTTGAAGTGGATCAGGACCAAACATGGATAGGAATGACAGCTGACTTGGGGAGTTCCAGGCACAGTTTGCCGGCAGGTTAAAGCATCACACATATTTGAAAGAAGGAAAAATTTATTCCCACAGGGAATATCCTTCTAGATTTCAAACAGGGAGAGAAAGACCAGAGACTAAATTTCCTGTCAGTCAGATATTTCTTCCAAATTAAAGATTTTCTAGCACATATTAAGCCAGCTGGTTGTGGCATTACACTGGCAAGTTTCCAGTAGGGAAACTGACTTTGAAATTGTAAGTGCTGCTTTTATTCTTAATTAGGGAATGCATTTGAGTTGTTAGAAAATAAATTATCTTCTTGGAAGCCTTTAATTAAAGCCTCCTGTCTGTGCTTTGTTTTTGTTTTTTTAAAGCCCCAAAACAGTAATACCTAAGGATTATTTGGAAATGGCTGACACAAGAAAGTGAAATATGCTGCATATTTCAAAACATGAGGCGGCTTTGAGATTCAAGGAGGGAGGTATTGCAGCACTGGTCTGAAGTGGTTGCCTAATGCCAAATCTGGTTTTGTTATTCATCCAAAGCAGCTGAAATGTAGGCTGTGGTGATCTGATGACTGATATACAGTGGTACCTTGGTTTACAACCATAATCCATTCCGGAGGTCCATTTGTAAACCAAAACAGGTTGTAACCCAAGGCGCGCTTTCACCAATGGGGCCTCCAAAAGTTTTTTGTTTGTGATCCAAAAAAAGGGGGGGGGTTGTAATCCAAAGGACACTTGCAAACCGGGACACGTACTTCCGGGTTTGACATGTTTGTAATTCAAAACATATGCAAACCAAGACGTATGCAAACCAAGCTACCGTACCACTGTATGTGGTTATTAGTCCAGTCAAATATTAGAGTATCCCATACAGGGCATTTTGATGTTCAAATATTATCTTTCTTTTTTATAATGATGTTCCAACATATATGGTACTATAAAGGTAAAGGAACCCCTGACCATTAGGTCCAGTCGTGACCGACTCTGGGGTTGCGGCGCTCATCTCGCATTATTGGCCGAGGGAGCCGGCGTACAGCTTCCGGGTCATGTGGCCAGCATGACTAAGCCGCTTCTGGCGAAAACCAGAGAAGCACACGGAAACGCCGTTTACCTTCCTGCTGTAGCGGTTCCTATTTATCTACTTGCATTTTGAGGTGCTTTCGAACTGCTAGGTTGGCAGGAGCTGGGACCAAGCAACGGGAGCTCACGCCGTCACAGGGATTCGAACCGCCGACCTTCTGATCAGCAAGCCCTAGGCTCAGTGGTTTAACTCACAGCGCCACCTGTTATTATAGTGAGCCTTAATTCCAGTAATTTCACACAGTTCCAAGCTCTTTAACAGACAACAGGGTTGTCTCACTTGCAGATAAAAATCTAAAAACATGGTCCAAGTTTATATTGTGAAGTGCCAAGTGCAAGTAAGGAGGTTATCAGGGGATGATATATCCAGATGGGATTTAGACAAGCAACTTTAGGGTAGATTCTCACATGGCTGTTCTTCACTTTCGATGCTACTGTGTGCATGTGAGGATGAGGCAAGCTGTCACAAATGGAACTTTTATATGATTGTAGACAGTACTGCATTGAGTCACATGTTCAGCATCAAGAATGAAATGTCAAAAAATGAAATAATGTGCAAGCATGTGCGAATTGGCACTTCACTTTGGACAGGACTCTGTGTCTACTTAAAACGGAGTTAAACAGTGTGTGATGTTACATGGAAGTTGCCAACTTGATTGAAACCTCTCCTCTGCTGCCTGTTCCAAATTTAATTTAGTAATAAATAGAAAATAAGAAGCACCACTTAGCCTTTATAGATCATTCTTCAAAGGATGCATATGCACACATTATTTATTTACTGCCTTTTAATATTGTCCTTTCTCCAAGGAGTTTAGGACTGCATACATGGGCTTCCCCTTTGTCTTCACAACAGACAAAGGCTGAGAGACAGCAGTGGGCCCAATGGATCCTTGGGCAGGGAGGTGGGAGCTTTTACTTGGACAAACCCTTTTTGTATAAGCGCTCTCCCCCCCCCCCCATAAAAATAAGGATTGCGATAGGCTGCAACCACACAGGATGACCCTCCTGCCAGTCTATCTGGTTTCTTGGGGAGTTTCAGAGCCCTTCAGCCCAACTTCAAAGAATAAACTTTTACATTTACTTTCCCAAAGCTCAGAGGACACAGAAGTGAACAAAACATTGTAAAATATCCACAGGGCATAAGGGTACCTTTGACAACTGTGCAGTCTTACACATGGGTAAAGTTCTGGTGACAAATTCCAGAGAATTGCCTATTTATTTATATACAGTAACTTGTTTTTATTCCACAGATCATAAATAATATCTGTGATACACAGAGGAACAAAAACCATAAAATCAGAACAAACAGTTTTAAAATGTGTACAGGACATTAAACTACAATGTCCTGTACACATGGGAGAGCTTTCTGAAATAGCAAAGTTTTCAGCTGGTTCCTCAAAGATATCACTAATGGTAAACAATTTAAATGTATTTTTTACTCATTTTCATTATTGACATAAATACTCATATATTGCCAAAGAAGAGAGAAGAGAAAGCACAACAATTATCTACATTTACATCAACGTTTATATAATAAAGCGGGTTGAGCAAAGCATTATTGCCATCAACCAATAAATATTTATAATCGTGTGTTTTTATATGTCTTTTAGTGAGGGTGTGGTCTTTTCTGGTTTATTTTAAATGTATTATAGTATCTTAACAACTTTCTTTGTATAATTTTGGAGTAAATTGCATGTATTCAAAACCAGAGTACTAAGAAAGGCATCAAGTAAATCCTGCTTTCTGCTCCAGCTGTAATCCTTGAGCGTGCATGTTGATTATTTGTCAACAGGTCACTTTATAAACGTACATTTTTGGTTTGTCATGGGACAGTATTATACACCAATCCAAATGCATTAACTTGGAAGTTAGTGCTGTTGATTTTAGGGAGAACGTTGAAGCAGAGATCTTTCCATGTCATAAAATTAAGATCAAGCTCTTTTGAATGGTTCCTACCACTAGTTTGCTTCACTTGAAAGCAAGCAGAATAGATGGCAAGAATGTCTTCACAGAAGGTAGAATGAAGACTGATTTAGCTGAGTGACAGATATAACCTTGTGAGTGACATTGTATTACTCCAGCAGTTGCAGGATGGCGAGCGTGTCAAAGGTGATAAAAAATACATCTTGTAAACTTCCAGTGTTCAGCCCAGACACAGCAGTCAACTGGAGGGACTGTAATAGCCAGCGATTTGGTACAAAACAATGCACCTTGTGATATATAATGTAATGTACTTAGTGGATTCCGTGAAAGATGATGCGAGACAGTTAAGCGAGCAGCTGGCAGAGAAGCATATATAGTGAGTTAGGAGGTAAAATATATATAAAAAGGAGGTATTCTGCTGACTTGTAGGTGCCTCAAATGACCTGGTTAGCCAGCCTTATAGAGTGTGCGAGTGGGTGGGCTTTATGTGTGGTCAGTGGGCTGCGCTCTTCTGCAGAAAGGATTGAAAAAGGAGATTTCCTATCCAAAGAACATTTTGGGCCACAATGCCTCATGGCAGGCTAGTGGGCTGGGAAGGACTCCTCTCTAGAAAGCTTGGGGAGCCTCTGCCAGTCAGTGCAGATAATACTGAGTTAGATGGATCAAAGGTCTAACATGGTGTAAGTCAGCCTCTCCCATTCCTATGATTTTCTTCCTCTTCTTGTTCTGCTCATTCTAGGTTTTGCACTGTAAAGCTAGGAGCCCTTGTGTCCTTTTTGTTGGACTTGGGAGACCTGCTGTGTAACGGACTTTGTGTAATGGACCTATTGCACAGGAAAACCGTTTGCTTTCAGGTCTTGCGTGGCTGCTGGCTGTTGTCTCTAATATGTCTTGTCCAATACATCCTCCATCCCCAACCAGCCCCCAAATCAACGAACATTTCCTTGCTTTGGAAGGTTTTCAAGGGCAACTTCCAACAAATTTAAAAATCAAGCACAGTAAAACATCAAACATTTTAAACTTCCCCATATGGAGTTGCCTTCAGATGTCTTCTAAAAGTCAGATAGCTGTTTATTTCCTTGATATCTGACAAGCGGGTGTTCCACAGGGCTGGCGTGACTACTGAGAAGGCCCTCTGCCTGGTTCCTGTAACCTCACTTCTTGCAATGAAGGAACCACTAGACGGCCCATGGAGCCGACCTCAGTGACCGGGCTGAACGATGGGTGTGGAGACTGGTATACAGGGCCAAGGCTGTTTAGGGCTTTAAAGGTCAGCACCAACACTTCGAATTGTGCTTGGTAATGTACTATTAATAACAAAGTTATGAAGAGTGAAATAAATTAGTATTTCTTTGTCTTACTTACTTTTTAAGTAAGTACCTAGCTCCTTATTAATCTCTACAAATTCTCTTTCCACATCCTGCTGCACAATATGTGTCTCCTGCACATAAGCCATGCCTTGTAAACTACTTTGGATTATGGGTGCTCAAGCCCCAGAGCAGCTATAGAAGGGCTTTGCAGCAATGACCTCTCTGATTGTTGCATCATGTTAATCCTTTAGGTGGGCAAGGTATAAAGTACAAGGAACCTGACCTTCTGCTCTGGCCTTATTACAGGCCCTGGCTCTGATTCCCCCTCAAGCTCTTTTTCCAGCTTAAGCTCATCTCCAACTGCAACTCGCGTCCCATGTTTCAGCAACTGTGCACACACAGGTACGTTGAGTTGAAAAACCTCCATCCGAAGCCTGGGCACATTCTCCTGTATATCGGGTCCTGACAATATTGCTAGCAATTCTTTGTGCGTAATAATAATTCTTTTATACTTTGCTGTAACCTAGAGGAACATTCTACAGCTGATATAACTCCAAGGATGGCAGAATATGCAGTTCAATAGATGTAAGAGGGGAGTAAAAAGTGTAAAGTGGGAATTAATTATATGATGTGGAAAAGTCAGGGATTAGCAAGACTTTTAAATCTTAAATCTGTGGCTCACTTGCATTTTCTCAAAGCTTTCATTTCTTCATTTCATTCTTTGTGATATCTGTGAATTCCACAGTATGAGTTAATACTGAGTAATGTGAACCTTTTTCTCTGTTCTCCTTCTTATAAGATGTAATGTGTTCTTAGTACCCCAATTGCTGCTATACCTCCATTTAGAGAGGTGTTGATCAAACTCTTTGGCTTCTGATTAACAACTTGCTATTTGTTCTGCTCCGAGGTTGCATATCAGCTTTTCATCAGTTCTTCAAACAGTTTTTTTTCTTTGTTGAATAGGGTTATAAAAATGCTTTTTCTACAACATACTGTCTTTGCATTTGAATTATGGTGCTGGAGGAGACTCTTGAGAGTCCCATGGACTGCAAGAAGATCAAACCTATCCATTCTTAAGGAAATCAGCCCTGAGTGCTCACTGGAAGGACAGATCGTGAAGCTGAGGCTCCAATACTTTGGCCACCTCATGAGAAGAGAAGAATCCTTGGAAAAGACCTTGATGTTGGGAAAGATGGAGGGCACTAGGAGAAGGGGACGACAGAGGACGAGATGGTTGGACAGTGTTCTCGAAGCTACGAACATGAGTTTGACCAAACTGCGGGAGGCAGTGGAAGACAGGAGTGCCTGGCGTGCTATGGTCCATGGGGTCACGAAGAGTCGGACACGACTAAACGACTAAACAACAACAACAACTGTCTTCGAAACTGCTTGGGAAGGGCTAGATTAACAAGAAAATAAATATTGTAGTTACTTATGCCTTGTATGTTGTTACTCACATACTTCTTCCAAAACTGAATCAGAGGAGGCAATGATGCAAACATGCATAAATTGACTTAATTAGTTTTTATCTTC
This sequence comes from Zootoca vivipara, assembly GCF_963506605.1. Taxonomy (NCBI): domain Eukaryota; kingdom Metazoa; phylum Chordata; class Lepidosauria; order Squamata; family Lacertidae; genus Zootoca; species Zootoca vivipara. Next base: position 58,894,005 of record NC_083284.1, on the reverse strand, counting down.
TATATTTAGCATTAATGTTCATACTTTATTTTCCCCTGCCTCTGCATGCTGTCTTTTCTTTATTCCCTTGTTTTGCACTGTGAAAAAAACAGCTTCAGCTTAATAGCTTTCTGAGCTGTTAAAACTACCCACCCATGGGTGATGCTGCTGGAGTTACAAGATACCGTAAATTGAAAGGAAATCAAAATTCCCAGAGTCCTGCACTAACTGGGGAAAATCAATACATGAAGCTTAGGATGAGATGGTGAAAACAAAGAGCAGTTTTGCAAAATAGGCATGTGTACTGTTAGGGCAAAAATCTGGGTGCAAGGCTGCCGGGCTACCCAGCTCGTCAGGCGAGGGCCTGCGGTGACTGCGGAAGGCAAAGGAAGGAGACCAGCCAGAGGTTGAAGCAAAAACACCAAGGTTTATTGCTGCGCAGCAGGTTCAATGCAGAGAATGAACCCCGAACAAAAGGTTACAACCACTTTTAAAGGTTTCCCAAACGTCCCAGAAAACATTGCAGAAAGTGTCATACATACATCATTGATACATCACAGAAACGTCACGAAAGAGGAGGGTACAGGACACATTTCCATATGGGTAAACAAGATTTATGCAAAGGGGAGCGACAGACGACCTCCTGATGGGTCACTTGATGGTCCAGGCATTGAAATCTCCGCAAAGATGAGTATTGGGAGAGGGTCCAGACATGCCCAGACAGAAGGTGACAATGGAACCCAGGTGTACTTAGCCCCTGGCGTGTGTGAGACCCAGGAAGGAAGGATATTCAAGGATTATGCCTGATGGGTTTGTGTACAAGGCGGAGGGGACTTTTTCCTGTGTACGTGACTCCACGCTTCGGGGATTATGTCGAAGCCTGGGGTCTTTGAGAGGCCTCGGTGTCTGTGTCAAAATAACGTTGGTTCCAATAAAATCCATGTTTGCAGTGATTTTATATGATTTAATAAAGATTCCTGAGTTTCCCTATCTGGACTCGCTGTCTCGTTCTTTGCCTGGGTAGCTTGGATACATTGTAGCAAGTTCTAATTGGATTACTAGCTTCCGAAGGTTCGAAGAACTGTCAGTGATTGTTCTCCTGTCAGCGCCTTGTCAGCGGCTCACTCAAGCGTGCAGAGCTAGCTGAGCCAGGCTCTGCAGAGTGATCGCAATTACCTGATTGGCCAAGACGCAGCGGACTGGAGAAGATGTCTCATTCATACTTTAGTTACATTCATAACCTTGTTTCATTCATAAACTTGTGACTGTGTTACTATCATGTAGAAAGGGGGGTTCTACCAGAGAAAGGGAAGCGGGAATGGAGGGAAGCCTTTATTTCAACAGGGCTCATTCCCGTGGGTTGGGGTTACTTGCAATGTGTCTGCGGGGTTGGGGCATGGTCTGGCGGGGTTCTCTTGGGGTCTCCTCTGAGGTCCAAACGAAGCCTCGTTTGGATGCCCCCCCCCCGTAAAATTCCCTAACATGTACCTTACTTCTTAAAGTCGCAGCCATAGCCTTCTGCAAATCTCTTTTTCAGTTCTGTGTCAGCTACAGTTAGAAGTACATACTTACTTGGTTGTAGAGATATTGGTGTTAATTTTCAATGGTTCGTAAGGGGTTAAAGGAGGGTTGTATTCAGTGGTATCATTCAATTGATGACAAGGCTTCCTTCCATTAGCAGAAGGGGGGGGAGTAGTTTTCAGCTCTTCCCCATCCCCCTGCAGCCCCTCCACCCTGCAAAATCCCACAACTCTCTGGAGTGAATTTAGAGATTTAAATTTAGATTTAAATTTGCTCCAAAGAGTTGTGGGATTCTCCAGAACAGATTTAGCAGGTTGGGCAGGCTGCAGGGAAAGGAGAAATTGTTGAAAACTTCTTCCTTCCACATTCTGCTAACAGAAGCCTTGCCATTGCTTGAGTGATACCACTGGATCTTTTCTTTCCCCTCTTATGTTTATGCATCTTAGGGGTCAAAATCTGGAATCAAATGTGCCTTTCTGCACCCATCACCTAGTGCCCAGCTGTGGTGTGAAAAAGAGCTACTTCTTGGCAGGGCTTTTAAGAGCCAAAAGTTGCTTGGTTGCCTGCCAGAGTGGTCCTCCAGGAAAATAAGTTGCTTGTTCCACATGGACAAGAAAACCACCATGTAAATCCTCTAATAATATGAAATAGCACTGCAAATATTCCAATCTGCCTCTTTCATGGAAGCTATTATTCATGTAGGCAGAAAATATTTAATAGCCTCCTTGTTTAATATCCTAACCTCTTGTTATAAGAGGGTGTCTAGATTAGAACATCTCCCATACATTAGACAAAAAAATGAATTTGGAAACTTCAGCTCAAATCCTTATACAGCTATGATGCAGAGGCCAACTTTGATCCAAGGGCATTTCAGAGAAGCAGCAAGAGGGGAAGGGAAAGGGACTTGCCCTTCTCTTGCCACAATTTAGAGTTGTGCTCAGAGGTGGGAGATACATGTTCTGTCCTTGTATGTGGGAAGTATTACCTAGTTTCTGCAGACTGGTGTGTAGCTGTTGGAATGTTGTACTACACTGAATAGACGAGGTTCAAATTCCCACTCGGGTGGCTGCAGGTTTGTATGGGCTTCCTTGCCACATGATGGGTGACCCTAGTTCCTCTCTCTCTCATCCTTCCTCCCCTCTGCCCTGTAGAAGTCTGCTATTGGTGAATGAGCAGGTAGGTGCAACCTCTCTGCAAACAGCATGGAAGAACTGGAGGTGGCAGAAGGGCCATGGCAAGGAGTCAGATTTGGTTGAAAGAGCAGTTGGCCAGCTGTGCCCCCCTGGTGCCACTAGGTCTGTCCTCACTTGGCCATGATGTTCCCTTGGTGGGCCTTGAGCCAGTAACTGTCCCTTTGGGCCTAAACCTAGCTCATAGAATAGATGGAGAATAAAATGGGGCAGAAGACAATGTATGCCACTTTGAGGGAAGGAAGAATATAAATGCAGGTAGATCTCATCTTACCTTACACGGGGGTTATGTTGCTGACCATTGCACATATAAGCAAAATCATGTCAATCCAGAATGGCCCACATGACTATCCCTATCTGTCCAAAGCTGGCGCTGAATGGGCCTTGTCTCTTTCCTGCCCATTGCAAGGATGAGATGTTTTTTTGAGCCTCCTGCCTTGCTTACTGTGCTCTCACAAGATCTCAGTTGGCCTTTCCAAGATTTTTTTCCTGCTCTCCCACCCCTTTTATTTATTTAATTTTTTGGCAACTGGGGTAAGATGTGATGTACCTGTACAGTACTATAAATACTTACTACAGAGGCCCATTTGGAGCTGTTTCTGACACCACGATTGGAGTCACTGTGATCATAACACAGGTGCTTATTGGGTATTGAAGTCACTACGTTATGGTAAGTGATGGCATCTTGTATGACTGGTGTCAGTTAAACCATCTCTCTTTAAAGCTGTGCGCAGCCACTTTAGGAGAACATGTCCATAATCAGTACCTTAGTTGCAAACTTACAATTCTTCAGGCAGTTCCTGGTAGAAGCCTGTTAGTTAAGTATATGGGGCCAGAATCATTATTAGCCAAATCATCTTTAGTTGATTGAGCTTCTTGTATGCCATTCCTTCCTGTAAATATATAAGATCAAATTAAGATAAGGGATCATTATCCCAGATAAAAAAAGCCACCCCATCACAGCAAAACTTATATTTCTGGGGCTTCTGTATTGCTGGTTCACTTTACTTGTCCTATGCAGAAGCCGTTTGGCTGCCCAGTATCCTGGCCATTCATCCTTATTTATCTTTGTTTCTTGGCTTCCAGAGATGTCAATCTGTTCCTTTCTGGCTCTCTGAGGCATGATTCTTTCCATCAGCCGTTACAGGAACAATATAGCACTGCCTTGTACAGAGGGCATATTGTTGAATCAACAATGTAGCCCATTGATTTTACTAAGTCTGTTCAAAGAGTAAGGTCTTGCTCAGTATTAGAAGGCATAGAATTTGACTTTCCATGAGCTTCCTCTCCCTAGAAACCTGAGTTGTGGTTAGCCAAGTTTTTGTTATTGTTAGTCAAGGTATTTGGGCTTGTTCTATTTCCAAGGCAGTTCCCTGGAGACTGAAGGTGTATTTTGGTGCTACAGTCCAGGCAAGCCAAAAATGCAAACTCTCCATGTAGCTATTGGCTAGACTAGGCATCCCCAATCTTCAGCCCTCCAGATGTTTTGGACTACAATTCCCATCTTCCCCGACCACTGGTCCTATTAGCTAGGGATCATGGGAATTGTAGGCCAAAACATCTGGAGGGCCGCAGTTTTGGGGTGCCTGGGCTAGACCAATTACAGGCCAAAGAGATGGGAATATCTCATTCTTACAAGTTTTGATTTTTTTATTTATTTAATCAATGAAACTGAGGGCAATTTTTTTTTACCACACTAGGATTAAAATATGGTAGATCTCTTGGCCTATGGAGTGATTCTTGACCAGCCCTTGTCCTGAAGAGTGATCAGGTTTCATCTCCTCTATAGCCAGCATAGAAAACAAACAACTAGCTGTTTTTGGGTGTGGTGTGGCGGGCAGGCTAGTAACTTTTGTGGGCTTATTTACAAGGTTGGCATATATAATTAAATCTTTTGCTTTCCTGAGTTCTAAATCCCAGCAGCCTTAAATATGAATAAACCAGACTCTTAACTGGACAGGTGTCCTGATAAAAAGAACTTTCCATTATTGTTTCTAGAAATGCCTTACAGCAGCCTCACAAAAACCTGGTCATGAGGGTGACCACCTACACAACCTGCTCCACTTTCCAGCTCTTTCTTCTTTATGAACAAGAGGATAGACTTTGGTCTTGTGCTTTAGAGACTGTGGCCTAGTTCTTACAAACAGCAGGCGGAGCTGCACTATGGTAGTTGCTAACACCTGCAGTCTCATCAGGGCTGGAGAGTAATGAGCTTGTAATACAGTTTCATTTCAATAAGATTGACCCCACGATGATTGCATTTTCTCATTAACTGCACACAGGAAATGTGTCTACTAGAAGTAATTGATCTTTCATTTCCTAAGGTAGGATTTTCTTGGGCATGTTACAATAATATTCCATTCCACACTTGGGTTGCGTTTCTCTCCTGGTCACTGTTTTTCAAAGTATTAGGCACAAAACCACTCCTTAGAAGCTCACTGTAAATTTATGTGAGATAAAAGTGCACAGAACTTTCCTTGGCTGAAAGTAAAAAATAATAATAATACTAGATTATACTAAAAGGAAAATTTTGTAAAGTTTAGACCATCAAAGTAAAATGATGAGCAATAACCAGTGTTAGTCATCCTCAGAATCCTTAAGTCCACTTATTTCAATGGGTCTACTTTGAGTATGTCTAATGTTGGGGATTACCTGATGTTTCAGGTTTGAATTCTTATTTCTGGCTAAGTGTGTCCATATACAGTGGTGCGAATCCCATAGGAATGCATTGGAAAAAAATTTTTGCCCATAGGAACGCATTAATTGAATTTCAATGCATTCCTATGGGAAACCACGATTTGCTAGACGAATTTTAAACAAAACGAATTCGTCTTGCGAGGCAACCACTGATCGCAAAACCCATTCGTCTAGCGAAAAATTAGTCTAGCAGGGCATTCGTCTAGCGAGGTACCACTGTAACTCAGTGAATAGTAGATAAGAAGAATAACAAATTAAATGCCAGGTAGTTTTTGACCAGACTGCGGGAGGCAGTGCAAGACAGGAGTGCCTGGTGTGCTCTGGTCCATGGGGTCACGAAGAGTCGGACACGACTAAACGACTAAACAACAACAAACAACAAGTTTTCAATAAGTTGATGAGAAAGTACATTACTGTCCATTAAGCTATTTGGAAATAATACCTTTTGTTTTGAGTCGTCAAGGCAAATATAAGTAAATGCAAAATAAATAAATTCCTTCAGTAGCACCTTAAAGACCAACTAAGCTTTTATTTTGGTATGAGCTTTCGTGTGCATGCACACTTCTTCAGATACATGCATGCACACTTCTTCAGATAAATGTTGAAGATGTTGATGTCCATTTGTGTGGATGCTGAAGCCATCAAACAGGGAATTCTGCAGAGGAACCACAGTTGAGACTTGCTATTTTTTCTGACCTTCACCAATTTTCTTACAACCACTTGCCTGTTCCCCAGACCACAATTGGCAATGCTAACACATTTTCCACTCCTGCCACCAGGAAATATCCTCAGCAGAAGACAGTGTGCAGACTCTAGGCTGCAGGGATTTGGGATTCAGCTAAGAGTGCTTCAAGAGAGTCGCTGTTTTGGGATGGCATTCAATCACATACTTGCATGATTATAGTTTATTAGATCTGTTGCAGAACAAAGCTATTTCTCCAAAACGTCAGGCTTTTTGCAACAAGGAAAGTGACAGGAAAATGCATTGGAAAGTGTAGGATAACACTTGCATTGACACAGCAGCATCTAACCTCCCCACAAACAAATCAGAATGAATGCTCATTAAATATATCCAACTTCATCTGATCTCCTGCAAACAAATCAGGATGAATGCTCCATAAACAGCTCATCTAGAAGTGCCCAAAGAACCTGTTGAGAGGCTGGTCTGAGCTAAATTTTCTCACTCTTGCTTCAGTTGCCTGGAAGACCAAGGGAGTCAGAGCAAGAATAAATTCGGTTGCTTGCTGAAGCAGTCCTTTTGGAATGCTTTGTTCAAGTCGAAGCACTACTGTACCCATATACAAGTCACCCAAAAAAGAGATAATGCATCTTCAAAAATAAAAAAGAGGACCAAGTTTTGCATATGCTTTGTATGTGTCCATTCATTTGTGTAAATACAAATTTACAGATAAGTGTGATGTGTTAAATAGAAATACAGTACAGCACACCGTAATGAGAAGGACTTCGTGCAGGGACCTGCATGCCTGATCAGTCTGCTGCCCAGGTAGTACCTTCAAGGCCCCTGATCTCCCTTCATATGGTTCTTTAACTTTAAAGCAGACTTGGGGCAAGTCAAGTAGAAGACTGTAAAGTCAGACACATGGCCACCCTACCAGGCATTTCAGAGACATCCTGAATGGGATCAGCTTTCTTCTGTTGTTGAAGAAATCATTCCTTCTCTCATATTTTTTCAATTTCCACTTGTGGTATAAACCTCTCAAGAATATGTGGAAACTGCTGAGTATGTGGAAACTCTCTCTCTCGCAAGTATTGTATATTGTAATGGATCTTGTTTAGAAGAAGTATTTAATGGATTGTACTATTGTTTCCTTATAAGGAGCTGTTTTTATAATACCCCATTCGCTCTCTACTTTCTAAATTTGGGTGCAGGAAGTGCCTGCTGCTAGAACTTCACATGCATCCACAAATAGAGGAGATTCTTAACCCATTGTTTGGAGCCAGTATGCAAATGAGCGGTGCAGAGGGATGTTTGCCAGGAAGAAGGGATAGGCAGGCTAAGAGGTTGCTTAATCCTTTACTTCAGACATAGGGAAACTTGGCCCTCCAGATGTTTTGGGATTACAATTCCCATCATCCCTGACCACTGGTCCTGCTGCTAGGGATCATGGGAGTTGTAGGCCAAAAACATCTGGAGGGCCGAGTTTGCCTATGCCTGCTTTACCTGCTTGCTTGCTGTCTTTTCTTTGCAACATTATTCCAGCATTTGATTGAAAAATGTATTGGTGCGTTGGCTGGGCTCATAATGCCGAGGAAAAAGGAGGGGTGGGGAAAGGTTTAAGCCAGGGGTCTGCAACCTTTAAGACAAAAAGAGCCACTTGGACCCATTTCCGAAGAAAAAAAATTAACTGGGAGCCGCAAAACAGTGACGTAATTAGAAATCAGAGGGCCCCATAGCAAAATTTGCTATGCCCAATAATCAATGCCCCAAAATGCCGTAGAAAATTAATCAGGGCCCCAGTGTACCATAAATCATAATCATAATCAGTGCCTGATGTAAATAATAATTAATAATGAGGGCCCAATGTCATCCTCGTCATTATAAAAATAACTTTGAGTTTGGGCTGCCTTGATTACTGGGAATGGGCACCAGCAACCACTGCCTTATGAGTTTGGGATGCCTTGATTACAGTACTGGGAATGGGCACCAGCAACCACTGCCTTATGAGTTTGGGCTGCCTTGATTACTGGGAATGGGAAAACTCTGACTCCCTTATTAGGACACCTGTATGGTTTCATGTGTGTTGCTCCCATCAAGTGAACTTATAAAATTTCCTCATATTGAATCAACCCATTGATTAATACATCTACCTCAATCTCCTGACGAGGCCAGCAGGAGGCCACAGGTAGGCCGCAGGCAGGAGCAGCAGCAGCAAACACGCGCTCCGAGCCCGCAAGCCTTTTCTACTGCTGGGCGGGAAGAAGCGGGCCCGTTTAAAAAAATTAATAACTCCGCCCCCGCCCCCCGTGAGCCTATTGGCTGCAGAAATGTGGCGGGGAGGGGCTGATGCAGGGAGGGGGCCAACCACGCTCCCCGGGCTGCTAACGTCACCTTGCGTCCTTTTTGCACAGCGCACGCGTCTGGCGGGCGTGGCGGGCGCCGCCGCATGGCTCGGAGGCCTCCTCCCCTCGTATCCGCTCCGGAGCCGCAGCAAAGGTGTAAAAGAGCCACATGCGGCTCCGGAGCCGCAGGTTGCAGACCCCTGGTTTAAGCACTTCCTCCCAAGTTAAAATGGCCGGATGCAAACTGGCTGCCATCAATTGTGAATGGTGCAGATACATTTAAATTGTTGGGTTTTCCAGCCATGAACACAAAAGCTATGTAAGGAAAGGAGCATGTCCTGTCTTTTTTTTATTTAATTGCAAGAAAACCCAGCTCTGAGTCACATCATAGATCCATCTATGAACCATGTCCGGCAGAAGCTTGGGAGCTAAATGCCTGGGCATCTTGAGGAAAGCTCTGTCACAGCCTCGCTTCTTGAATTAAACCTGTAATATCGTACATATGTTCAAAGTATGTTTTCTGCGACATATGTTAAAGCCCTTCATCTGTTTATGGAATTCTGTTTCTTCTTTAAAAAACAACACACATTTATTTTAAGTTGCTGTGAAATTTCTTGATGTAATGACTCCTTGACATATCCAGTCTTTTTGAAAATAAAGCCAGTCCTTGCTTAAAAGAAAATTAAATGACTAAAAATTCAGGTAAGTACTTAGCATTTAATTTCATATATTCTCAGCTGTGTGTGTGTGTGTGTGTGTGTATCAGAACTATAGTACTTCTGGAGAGTCCTTTTTGTTTACGGAACCAGTCAGTCTGTAGGTTGTTGTTAATTGTATCAGTCATTCAACATTTTTTCACTTCCAAACTAACTGAAAACACCCTTCCTGGAGATATTTTTTTAATCACTTCCACTGTGATCTCTGGACTGATAAGGATTCCTGCATCCATAGAAGAACAGCATTTAAAGCAAACCATTCTCAGAACGCTGCATTCATTTTCCAAAGAAAGCTTGTTTTTTTAAATGCTTGCTTTGTTACATAAATTACTCATTCAAAATGTCAGAGAGAATGTTAAGTAAAGCAAGTAAGCACAAAGATATTTCTTCTGTAACACTCACCCTCACCACAGAAATAATAGCTGGAAGTAGAAGCAAAATAAACAAGGGCTTGTATGATGTGCCAACCAGTCATTTCCTTCCAAATCAGTTGCACAATTGATGCAGCTACCTTCAATATACATTCATCAGAAAGCAAATCTTACTCAGTTGGTAGTAGCCTTGCATGATACATATGGATAATACCTCCTCATATTGCAGGTGTGGCGTTAAGTATCTTAATGTATTTTTAATCTTTTGTTGGAAGCTGCCCAGAGTGGCTGGGGAAACCCAGCCAGATGGGTGGGGTATAAATAAATATATTATTATTTGAATGTTCCCCAATATCAGATTTCCCTGCACACAGATAACTAGCATGCTGCAGGCAGAGAGGCTAGTCTAGAACCTTCTCTCTAATGTGCTATTTGTGTATTTACAGAGAGCTTTTTTTAATGTAAGGGAGCATTTACACTCACACTTTCATGGCCACCAGCTGTCTGAATTGGTACAGTCTGGAAATGGGTAGGTCACATGAGGCTGCTGACTGCATAGCTTGGCTCTTAGGCAGAAAACAAATAACATTTCCAGGTCAAGCAATTTAGAAACTTATTTTTGAAATACAGTTTTTATAGCTCCAGCAAAATGGTGTCTGGTGCAGTGATGGTCTTCTGCTGATTTATAGAATTGTGACTCCTACTTTTTTGCCAGTTACCCATGATGTTTACGCTTTCTTTTCTCTCCCTGCATTTAGCGCCTCAAGCTGTCAATTCTGCCACGCTCTTATGATTCTGTCCATTTCTCTTCCTCTCGCTGTCTCTACCGCAACACTGATTAGGGGAAGCAGAGAGAGCTGAGTGGCACTGAGACATAATAGGACTGTTTTCCTTTCCCCTTCCTGCCCTTTTGACATAACATTACAATCAAGCGTTATATGGCAAGCATGTGATACTGTGCTTGGCATCTGGGTTCTGGTAAAAGGATAATTTTCCTGCTGACAGCAAGGAGGCTGTCAGAGGGCCTGATGTGGCTACTCTAGAGTAACGACTCCAGTATGGTCTTTTTAGGCTTTTATTAAGTGCTGATTATTTACAGTGTTCAGAGCGGTTAATATACATCCTTAAGGTGAGGTGTCAGAACCTCCGAATGGCGATTGGCGCGTTTTCCTCCAGCATAGAAGCTTTGGAAGACCCAACCTCTTCCCCCTACGTTTGCGTTGCAATTCCGGAGTTGGGGGAATTGGCCTTCCCCCCCTGCTCCCATCTTCCTGTCCCACCTGGGGCATGGGCTCCGCAACCTTGCCTGAGCCTCGGATACTACTTCCTGACTCTCCGCTGGAGGCAGAGCTCTCCTTGCTCTCTCCAGCGCTTGGGGATGGGCTGGAACTTAAGATGGGAGGGACTTCCCTGTATCCCTTGTCCCTCACATCCACCCCCCTCCCAGGCTCCTCTCCCCCCCTCCCTAGGGGCTCTCCGCTTGCTGGAGATGAGTGAAACCCCAAGAAGTCCGTGGTGTCAGAGCCTGTGGGTGTAAAAATTTTTCCCCAATCCGGCGATCTTTCCCCCTCCCCCTGAGAAGACGGGAATCCCAAAAAGTCTGTGGCGTCAGAGCTGGTGGGAGTAAAAATGTTCTGCCAGTCTTCTCCTGCCTCTGACGTAGTCGACCTCGGTGAAACTCACACCTCTTCTTCCGTATCCTCAAATTCCGCTTCCCATCTCCATGGAGAGCTGCTGCCTGCGATCCCTTCCTCCCGCCCCTCCCCCTCTCCCTCCCTTTCCATGTGCCAGGGCTTGGGCCTGTGGGGGAAAAGGGCGTGGAACTCTTCCACTAAAAATTCCTCAGGTACTTCCGTGGCAGGTATCCACTCATTGTGGGACGGCGGAGTGTCCTCCCATGCTATCAGGTACTCCAGCCCTCTCACCCCTCTCCTTGAGTCTAAAATCTCAGTTGCCTCATTGAGCCGTCGGGCGTCTCCACTCTCCCCCCCTCCCTCTGGAGGCTGATCACTGTCCCTAAACCTGGTGCTTTCTCTGTACGGCGACAGCAGGGATCTATGAAACACTGGGTGCACTCTCATGTCCTCAGGCAGTGCTAGCCTGAAGGCTACCGGATTGACCTGTTGCGTGACCGTGAAGGGGCCCAGCCTCCTGGGCGCCAACTTCTTGCATCGCCCCCTGGTGGGAAGGCCTTCAGAGGACAACCAAACCCTGTCCCCTACCCTGATGACCTCCCCAGGTCGCCTGTGACGATCTGCCCCCTTCTTGTACGCTTCCTTGGCCCTCTCCAAGTGCTCCCGGAGTTGTTGGTGCACCGTCTCCAGTTCCTCTGCCCAGTCCTCTGCCTGCGGGCCCTCCTCCTCCTCCTCCCCCTCCCTCTCTGGGAAAGATCTGAGGTCGCGCCCGTAGTTGCCCTTAAAGGGCGACACCCCTGTTGAGACGTGCACCGCATTGTTGTAGGCAAATTCTGCCAGTGGCAGGCGATCCACCCAGTCCGTTTGTCTCTGGCTGACGTAGCATCTCAGGTACTGCTGCAGAATGGCGTTGACCCTCTCCGCCTGTCCATTGGTCTGCGGGTGCCGAGCCGTCGACAAGCTGACCTCCACCTGCAGGAGGTTCATGAGCCGCCTCCAGAACCTGGAAACAAATTGGCGGCCTCGGTCCGAAATAACCCTCAAGGGTAACCCATGCAGTCTGAATACGTGGTCAACGAACAGTTTGGCCGTCTCTTCTGCAGAGACCGCCCTGGCACACGGTATAAAGTGGCACATTTTGGACATGAGGTCCACCACCACCAACACTGCTGTCTTGCCCCTGGAAGAAGGCAGGTCTGTGATGAAGTCCATGGACACTACTTCCCACGGCCTGTGCGGTGTGGCTAATGGCTCCAGCAACCCTGCTGGTGCTGCCCTGACTACCTTTGCTCGCTGGCAGGTGTCACAGCCCCTTACATAGTCTCTGACATCCTCCCGCACCCCTGGCCACCAGAAGTGTCTCATGACTAAGTGGGTGGTCTTGTCCCTTCCAAAGTGCCCTGCTGTTGGGTTGTCGTGCATCTGCTTGAGGAGCTTACCTCTGAGTTGTGTGGTGGGTAGGTACAGGGCTCCCCTGTAAAAAAGCAACCCCCTCCTTTCCTCAAAGTCTCGTGCCTGCTCCCTCCCCCCTCGCAGGTCTTGGAAGATGCGGGTGGCAAACTCATCTGCTGCCGTCAGTGCTGTGAGTTCTGCCTCGCTCACCACTGCTGCTCCACAGGACCATGCCGACGGGGGAAACACGTGTCGGGGCGCCGGTGGTAACTCCTCCTCCATGTACTCTGGCTTACGGGAGAGGGCATCCGCCCTGACGTTCTGCTCCCCCGGTATGTAGTGGATGGAGAAGTTGAAGTGTGAGAAGAACTCTGCCCACTGTATCTGCCACTGGTTGAGCACCCTGGCTGTTCTCCAGAACTCCAGGTTCTTGTGGTCCGTGCACACCTGGATGGGGTGCTTGGCACCCACCAGGAAGTGTCTCCAGTGCCGGAACGCAGAATGGATCGCGAGAAGCTCCTTATCAAACACCGTGTAGTTGCGTTCTGGCTGGGTCAGTTTTCTGGAGAAAAAGGCACAGGGTCTCCACTCTCTGTTGGCATCCAGTTGCAGTAAAATGGCCCCCACCGCGCGGTCTGAAGTGTCTGTTTCGATGCGCAGTGGCGCGTGCTGTACCACATGGAACAGGTTCTGGTCGGAGGCGAACACCTTTTTTAGGCTTTCGAACGCTGCTTGCGCCTCCGGTGTCCACCTGAACTTCTGCTTGCCTCTCAGGCAGTCAGTGATGGGAGCCGTAACACGAGAGAAGTTCTTGATGAATTTCCTGTAGAAGTTGGCGAAGCCTAGTAGGCGTTGGGCATCTTTGCGCGTCCTTGGGCTGTGCCAGTCCAGGATGGTCTGCACCTTGTCCTTGTCCATCGCCAGCCCCTTGTCTGACAGCTTGTAGCCCAGGAAGTCCACCTCTTTGGTGTGAAACTTGCACTTCTCCAGCTTCACATACAGGTGGTGCTCCTTCAGGCGCTGCAACACCTCCCTGACATCCTTCACATGCTGCACTGGGTCATTGGAGTAAATAAGGATGTCATCCAGGAAGACCAAGCAGTTCTTGAAGAGGAGGGACCCCAGGACGTGGTGCATGAAGGCCTGGAAGCATGCTGACCCCCCCTTGCAAACCAAAGGGCATCACCAGATATTCAAAAGAGCCCAGTGGCGTGAACATCGTGGTCTTCCACTCATCGCCTTCCCGGATCGTGATCAAGTTGTACGCCCCCCTCAGGTCGAGCTTTGTGAAGATCTTGCCCCTGCGCGCTGCTGTCAACAGATCGTCCACTCTGGGCATTGGGAAAGCCACTGATTCTGTCATGGAGTTCAGGCGTCTAAAATCCACCACAAGACGGCGCTGTTGCGTGTCTTTCTTGTCCACCCAGAATACCGGACTGCCCCCTGCTGCCTTGCTTTCTCTGATGAACCCCCGCTTGTGGTTCTTGTCGATGAACTCCCTCAGATCCTCCAGTTCCCGGTCTGACATGGAGTACAGCTTGGCTGGGGGTAGCGTTGCCCCGGGTATCAGGTTTATCTGACAATCAAAAGACCTGTGGGGTGGCAGGTGGTCGGATTCCGCTTCGCTAAAGACCTCCTGCAGGTCCCAGTACTGTTTGGGAATTGCCTCTCCCCCCTTAACGTGCATGGTGGCCACCGTGGCTATCGGTGGCCCCTCCCCTGGCTGGCGCTGCATGCAATGTTCCAGACAAAAGTCCGATCCAAACGTAATGCATCTCTGGTGCCAGCTTATGGATGGGTTGTGGCGTGCTAGCCAGCTCATTCCTAGCACTATGGGGGGGTCTGAGATGGTGGTGACGTTGAAAGCCAGTGTCTCTGAGTGCCTTCCCACTGTCATTCTCATGGGGGGGGGTCTGGTGGGTGATGGCCCCTCCCAGCAACTCCCTGCCGTCAATGGTGGAGACGTGCAGGGGAAAGTCCAGCTGCAGCAGTTGGATCTGGTGTGCTTCCGCAAAATTTCTTGAAAAAAAATTGGCCGACGCCCCCGAATTGATTAACGCTAAAACCGTCAGTGGGTACCCATTAGGGAGTGTCAGAGTCACTTCTAGAACCACCCCTGCTCTGGGGGGTGTGGGCTGGCGCTGCCCCTCTGTGGAAGGGAGGGAGGGAGGGGCTGGTTTCCGTCGATTGCGCCTGGCTGCTGCCCCTTGTCTCCTGCAGCCAGGCAGTCTCGTTTCCCTGCTGTTGCGTTGAGTCTGTGGGGGCGGGCATAACAGTTCCCGCCCTTCCCTGCCATTCCCGGCGATGCGGACAATTCCTGCCGAGGTGACTGGGGGAGTGGCATAAAAAGCAGTTTCCTCCCCTCCCCTCCTTGCGTTTCTGTGGTGCCGGGGTTTGAAAAGCCTGCGCGCGCGCTCCTCCGATCTCCATCGGTTCCGGCTCTGGGCTTGGTCTGGGCGGGGCTGGGGGTGGGCCCTGGGGTGGGGTTTGGTGATGTGGTCTGTCCTGGGAGCGTGGGAACCAAGGTTTTGCTGCGCGCGTCGTTTGTTTGTCATTCCATCTGGATTCCTGTCTCACCCCCACCGCTAGCGTAGCTTTGCTTAACTCATCCATAGTCCGCGGTTTAGGACCTCTCGCCAGCTCATCCTTAACGTCTGAGTGCAAACCCAGGTAGAAGGCTGATTTCACTGGCTCACTGTGCAGATCCCACCCCAGTTTGTGCACCAGCATGGTGAATCTTGCCCAGTAGTCTCTAACTGTCGATTTTCCTTGTGTTAAGTTATGAAGCTCATCTTTTGTGACTTCCATTTCAGAGTCACTCGTGTACATAATTTTTAAAGCTTCTAAAAATAGTTTTGCGTTCTTCATGCAATCATTTTTTTGCGCGATGAGCGGTCTTACCCATTCTCGGGCGGCCCCCGTCAAATGCTCTATGATAAAGGAGACTCTGTGCGCGTCATCTGGGAATTCTGCTGCATGCAATTCCAGCGCATAATTTATTTCTGTCTCAAATCCTAGGTACTCCCTAGGGTCGCCGCTAAACTTGGTGACTAGGCTCTGTCCCCTTCTCACTTGGACTAGCTGCGGCTGGGGCGCCCCCCCACCTCTAGCGGCTTTCTCCTCTTCCAACTTTTTCTGCAGGTCCAATACCATCACCCTTAGCTGTTTCTCAGTCTCCTCTTTTGTCCTCACCTGGTCCACCAGCTTGTTCAGCTCCTCCTGCGCCCCGCGCGCTTCCTCCTGAGCGGCATGCAATTGCTGCTGTGCTTGGGCTGTCAGGTTCAGTATCTCCTGCTTCGCCGCTTCAGCCTCCCGCCTCCAACGCTCAGCCTCTTGCGCGCTCATCGCGGCACTCCAAAGTAGCCAAAAAAAGTTTCGGAGGTTGCTGTCAGAGGGCCTGATGTGGCTACTCTAGAGTAACGACTCCAGCATGGTCTTTTTAGGCTTTTATTAAGTGCTGATTATTTACAGTGTTCAGAGCGGTTAATATACATCCTTAAGGTGAGGTGTCAGAACCTCCGAATGGCGATTGGCGCGTTTTCCTCCAGCATAGAAGCTTTGGAAGACCCAACCTCTTCCCCCTACGTTTGCGTCGCAATTCCGGAGTTGGGGGAATTGGCCTTCCCCCCCTGCTCCCATCTTCCTGTCCCACCTGGGGCATGGGCTCCGCAACCTTGCCTGAGCCTCGGACACTACTTCCTGACTCTCCGCTGGAGGCAGAGCTCTCCTTGCTCTCTCCAGCGCTTGGGGATGGGCTGGAACTTAAGATGGGAGGGACTTCCCTGTATCCCTTGTCCCTCACAGAGGCCTTACTGTCATGTGAAATGATGGCTCTTCTAATTTGGAAAGCTTCTGTTTTCAAACATAAAGTGAATATCTTAAATCAGTAGTTAAAGCGTAAGTGGTGCAATTTTGGGATAAGTTGATTATCCAGAAAGTTGAATTAAATCACCGAGAACTACAGGAACAGGCGATGGCTTTAACAAAGTACGGCATAATGGGCTTTTTGATATATATTGTCTCAGCCCATTACAGGTTAACTCGTTGCAGTTTCATGTCGTTGGAAGTGTGACAGGGTGAGCTAAGTACGATGTCTCTGCTTCCCTTGTATTCTGCTGGAATTCAGATTGTCTTATGTTTTCGAGATTATATTGCCTGGGTTTTTAGCCTTGGGTGTCTCTCTTGTCCAACAAGGTTGTGCCTTGTTTGGAGCTATTCTAGTGCTCAGTGTTGAATGCCAACATCTACATGTTTATCAAAACATGTAACTCAGCAGTAGATGGTATGCTTTGTGTACAGTGGAACCTCGGTTTATGAACACCTCGGTTTATGAATTTTCGGTTTATGAACGCCGTGGACCCATCTGGAACGGATTAATTCACTTTCCATTACTTTTAATGGGAAAGTTCGCTTCAGTTTATGAACGCTTCAGTTTATGAACAGACTTCCGGAACCAATTACACCCATGTTTCAGTTTATGAACGCTTCAGTTTAAGTTCTCCGCGGACCCGTCTGGAACGGATTAATCCACTTTGCATTACTTTCAATGGAAAAGTTCGCTTCAGTTTATGAACGGTTACTCCGCGGACCGTCTGGAACGGATTAATCCACTTTCCATTACTTTCAATGGGAAAGTTCGCTTCAGTTTATGAACGCTTCAGTTTATGAACAGACTTCCGGAACCAATTGTGTTCATAAACCGAGGTACCACTGTATAAAAGATCTCAGATTCCTGGGATCCCTGGCATCTGTAGGTGGGGCTTGGGAAGACCTGTCTAAGCCCTGGACAGCTGCTGTCAGGCAGTGTACTAATCTAGTATTGGCATGCTGGTGGGGAATGGAACCTCATCACAGGCTTATGATTGGTTATCTTGACAATGGGGTAAGGAAAGCTGGTACATCAGCTCCACCCCCTTTTTCTAGTGGGCACCTATCTGAGTTCCCACTGAAGAAATTGGCCAGTTTCACCACTGTGCCTCCTTAGATACATCTGGAGTGTGGACCTAGAGGCACACAGTCTCAGATTTTCATGTCATGATACTTTAATGGATCATCTGTCACTGTGGAAATTATCCCCCCCTTAATATTTTCCTTAACCTCCAAAAGACAAACTTCTCTTAATTATTTAAATATATCAGTCTTAACTAGCACTGTTTCAGCCCCTCTGTGCAACAGCAGCAGAGTTGTTGCCTTGTAACGGCACATGTCAAAATAGAAGAGCATTTCAAAGCTGAGGTGTAATAGCAATTTGCTGAGGCTCTTCCTTGGCCGAGCAAGGGTCTCCCAGAGGCAAGCAGTGTTCCTTTAACATAAGTTTGAAGGGGAAGTAAAAAATCATACTCCTTACAGGGTGCTCTGGAGACACATGATTGTATCATTTTATCCTCTTAACAAGTCATGTTAGGCTTTTATTTGAAACCAAGGACTCTGGTTCATGTCTGCTACTACACCACACTGGCTTAGTATTTGTGAACACAGAAGTACACAGGTGTGAGACCAGGGATGGAGAACCTGCGGACATTCAGATACTCTTGGCACTCTGGAGTGTGTAAAGCTCTTCACATAGATTGTCTTGCTGTCCTTACACACCAACCCTGTCAAATAGCTGATCATAAGCCCTCCTTTTGCAGATGGGGGCTGGGGCTGAAAGAGTAGCTTGCCTAAGGGCCCCCACTGAGTTGATCCAACAGACAAGATGGGAACCAAGATCTTCTGGGACCTCAACCCAGGTTTTAAGTCAACATATAACACAAATTCTTGATGTAACAGTTTTATCCTTTTTTAAACTCCTTAAAACCGCTGACATGCATAATCCTCTACCAAATGAGTTTTTCCCCCCAACTTGGAGGGGAAAAAGCACAAGAAAGACACTTGCATTTTGAGGTCAAGCATTATAAATATAATACTAACTCACTATATTTATCCTTCTGAACTAAGCCTGGAGACCTAGGATTAGCAAATGGTCACATGCTTTTGGAGTCTCACCATGATCCTCTGTCCTGTTCTTATATTTCTGTTTTGTTTACATAATTCAAAATATTTAGTCCTGCCCATTCAATCAAATTACTGACATTGCTGTTTATATTGAAACTTGCTTAAAAACGTACAGTACAGAACTAACAATAATAAATCATTAATATAAACATGTCTTCCATCATAGAGCTCAAGGCTCATGGATTGAGAGACACCATATAAACTGAGTACCAGATGCATTATCTTTTTTCTTTCTCTCTGTATCAGTAACATTTATTTTAAATTGTAATTTGCATTTCAAAAGATCTGAAGTGTATTTCAGATATAATGCAGCCTTATATGCAACATTTTAAAAGTTACTCATTTCATTTAGATTCTTCAGTTAATTTGTTTTATTTCATTTTATATACAATACAACAGAAGACTTTACAACCAGAATACACCAAATAAACCAAAATATGAGCAAGAACATGACTCACGTGTTTTCATTTGTACCAGATTCTTCTCGGTACCAGATGCATTATCTATGGTCCCATCTGCACTATACAATTAAAACATCACTGTATCACTTTGGACAGTCATGGCTCCCCCCCCCCAAATCCTGGAAATTATATAGTTAGTTAAGTGTATTGAGAGTTGTCAGGAGACCCCCTATTCTTTTCAGCACCATAATTCTCAGAATTCCCTTTAAAATGGAATTGATTGCTAAAACACTCTGCGAATTTTAGTTGTGTGAGGGAAATAGGGATCTCCTAACAACTCTCAACACAGTTAACAAACTACAATTCTTTATATGGGTAGTGCAGAAGCTCGTATAAAGCTGCCTGATTCATCATTAAGGCAAACTGTACTGCTGCTCTGCCAGGGAGTGTTTGGGAGGACTGCTCCCCCTGAAGCCCACTTCCACCTGGGGCTTGGGGCAGGTCCCCCACTCCACCACAGCTTTTGAGGCTCCTGGGAGGCCTGGAACATCAGTGCTGCTGTGAGTACTGGAAGGACTGCTCCCCCTGAAGCCCACTTCCACCTTGGGCTTGGGGCGGGTCCCCCACTCCTCCACAGCTTTTGAGGCTCCTGGGAGGCCTGGAACATCAGTGCTGCTGTGAGTACTGGAAGGACTGCTCCCCCTGAAGCCCACTTCCACCTTGGGCTTGGGGCGGGTCCCCCACTCCTCCACAGCTTTTGAGGCTCCTGGGAGGCCTGGAACATCAGTGCTGCTGTGAGTACTGGAAGGACTGCTCCCCCTGAAGCCCACTTCCACCTTGGGCTTGGGGCGGATCCCCCACTCCTCCACAGCTTTTGAGGCTCCTGGGAGGCCTGGAACATCAGTGCTGCTGTGAGTACTGGAAGGACTGCTCCCCCTGAAGCCCACTTCCACCTTGGGCTTGGGGCGGGTCCCCCACTCCACCACAGCTTTTGAGGCTCCTGGGAGGCCTGGAACATCAGTGCTGCTGTGAGTACTGGAAGGACTGCTCCCCCTGAAGCCCACTTCCACCTTGGGCCCGGGGGCGGGACCCATACTCTACCACAGCTTTAAGGCTCCTAGGAGGCCTGAAACAGTGCCGCTGCTGCTTTTCTTGTAATTCTGATGTGTTTGTAACTTTTATTGTTTTTGGTTTTTGTTTATCGTTTAGTCTGTTAGTTTGTTTTCTGTATTGGTTTTAAATTCGATTTTAAGGGGAGGGGTTAATTTTAGTTTGTAATTTTGTCTTTGTTTGTATTGTTTTATTGTATTAGTTTGTTTTCTGTATTGGTTTTAAATTTGATTTTAAGGGGAGGGGTCAATTTTAGTTTGTAATTTTCTGTCTTTGTATTGTTTTACTGTATTTTTTGATTTACATAGGTTTTAGGGAGTGATTTTTAGTCGGGTGTGGGAATCTGTTAAATTTTAGTGTATTTGTAATTTTTATTGTTTTTGGTTTTATTGTGTTTTTTGTGTTTTTCTTTTGTTCTGTTCTTTGCTGTTTTTTACAGAGGTTTTATTTTGTTTTTAAGGGGAGGGGTCAGGGCTGCCCGGGAGGGGGTCCCAGCAAGCAAAATGGCTGGGGCAGATTCCACAGGGGGTGATGCACTGGGACAACCGATCTCAGTGGTCACGGGTAGGAGGAGGAGTTACGCTAAGACCAGACCATGTCATTACCGAGGAGGCAGACTTTGTCGTTGTCTGAGGACTATCCCTGCCTCCGGGTCTGGTCCTGACCGGACGGATATTGGAATCAGCAAGGGATACCCACATGACCTGAAGGTGCTGCTGTGCAATGCCAGGTCGATGATGAATAAGACCACTGCCATTCATGACCTGATTGTGGATGAAGGATTTGACCTGGCATGTGTGACAGAGACCTGGTTGGATGAAGCCGATGGGCCCGTTCTTGGCGCTGCTTGTCCACCAGGTTTCTCTTATGCACAGCAACCCAGGCCATCTGGGCGGGGAGGGGGGTTGCAGTGATTTTTAGGAAGTCATTAGTTTGCACCAGGCGTCCTATTGGTAAGACGGAGTTTTCTGAGTGCATGTTCTGGAAGTTGGGCAATAGGGGCAGTACAGGATTCCTTTTGGTGTACCGACCTCCCCGCTGCACCAAGGATTCCCTGCCCGAGCTGCTTCAGGTCGTGTCGGATGTGCTCCTGGAGACACCTAGCTTGGTTGTCTTAGGGGATTTTAACATCCATGCCGACACGACCTTACAAGGAGCCGCTCGGGACTTCGTGGAAAGCATGGCCACCATGGGGCTGTCCCTAAATAAGTCTGGCCCAACTCATAGCCGCGGACATGCCTTGGACTTGGTGTTTACCTCTATGGATGTTGGTGATCTGACATTAAGTAAAAGCGAAACAAAAGAAGTGCCATGGTCAGATCACTTTCTGGTGCAACTGGACTTCTCCGCAACCCTTCCCCTCTGCAGGGAGGTGGGACCGATTCGGATGGTCCGCCCCCACTACTTAATGGATCCAATTGGCTTCCAGAGAGTGGTAGGGGATGTTTTATCCCATGTCGATGGCCTTTCAGCTGATTCCCTGG
Source organism: Zootoca vivipara (assembly GCF_963506605.1). Classification (NCBI taxonomy): domain Eukaryota; kingdom Metazoa; phylum Chordata; class Lepidosauria; order Squamata; family Lacertidae; genus Zootoca; species Zootoca vivipara. The sequence continues at coordinate 58,872,495 of NC_083284.1, read as the reverse complement.
TGGCCCGCTGGAATGCGGAGTTAACCAGCGCTATTGACTGTCTGGCTCCGAAGCGCCCTCTCAGATTGCATGGAGCCCGGACAGCCCCGTGGTTTTCCGGTGGCGGAAAACTCATTTTGAATCAGACCGGACACGGGCTAGAGCTCAACTTCGAGCCTACCAAGTGGCAATGGCGACGGCGAAGAGGACCTTCTTCGCCGTCTCCATCGCATCTGCAGAAAACAGCAGCAGGAGACTCTTCCAGGTGGTTCACAATTTAGCAGAACCACCTGCTCCATCCGGGCCCAGTACGGGCCACATGATCTCCTGCAATGATTTTGCAAAGTTTTTTGCAGATAAAGTCGCTCAGATTCGGGAAGAGGTAGACTCCACCGTGGGAGCAGGGCCGGGGCGGGGGAGTGCTAGAGTCCTGTCTAGTCAAGTTTTGTGGGATCAATTTCAATCTGTTACCTCCGAGGATGTGGACAGGCTGCTTCGACGAGTGAAACCAACCACCTGTCTCCTTGATCCTTGCCCATCCTGGCTTATAAAAGCTAGCCAGGAAGGGCTGGGCGATGGGCTTCGCGGGTTGGTAAATGCTTCTCTCCATGAAGGAGCCTTCCCAGACCCGCTGAAAGAGGCGGTTATTAAACCGCTTCTTAAAAAACCATCTTTAGATCCGGCCAATATGGCCAACTATCGCCCAGTCTCAAATCTTCCATTCTTGGGCAAGGTGATTGAGCGAGTGGTTGCTGAACAACTTCAGGCACGCCTGGAAGAAGCGGACCATTTGGATCCCTTCCAGTCAGGATTCAGGCCTCATCATGGGACTGAAACTGCCTTGGTCGCACTGGTCGATGATCTCCGGCGGGCTAGGGACAAAGGTAAGAGCTGTTTCCTTGTTCTGCTGGATCTCTCAGCGGCTTTTGACACCATCGACCATAACATCCTTCTGGATCGTCTAGAGGGTTTGGGAGCTGGGGGCACTGTCATGCAGTGGTTCCGCTCCTTCCTCCTGGGCCGTGTTCAGAAAGTGGTGGTGGGGGATGAGTGTTCAGACCCCTGGGCTCTCACTTGTGGGGTGCCTCAGGGTTCTGTCCTCTCCCCCATGCTTTTTAACATCTATATGCAGCCGCTGGGAGAGATCATCAGGGGGTTTGGGCTGGGTGTCCATCAGTATGCTGATGATACCCAGCTCTACCTCTCTTTTAAATCAGAACCAGTGAAGGCGGTGAAGGTCCTGTGTGAGTGCTTGGAGGCGGTTGGAGGATGGATGGCGGCTAACAGATTGAGATTGAATCCTGACAAGACAGAAGTACTGTTTGTGGGGGACAGGAGGCGGGTGGGTGTGGAGGACTCCCTGGTCCTGAATGGGGTAACTGTGCCCCTGAAAGACCAGGTGCGCAGCCTGGGAGTCATCTTAGACTCACAGCTGTCCATGGAGGCACAGGTCAACTCTGTGTCCAAGACAGCTGTTTATCAGCTCCATCTGGTACGCAGGCTGAGTCCCTACCTGCCCACTGACTGTCTCTCCAGAGTGGTGCATGCTCTAGTTATCTCTCACTTGGACTACTGCAATGCGCTCTACGTGGGGCTACCTTTGAAGGTGACCTGGAAACTACAACTAATCCAGAATGCGGCCGCTAGACTGGTGACTGGGAGCGGCCGCCGAGACCACATAACACCGGTCCTGAAAGACCTACATTGGCTCCCAGTACGTTTCCGAGCACAATTCAAAGTGTTGGTGTTGACCTTTAAAGCCCTAAACGGCCTCGGTCCGGTATACCTGAAGGAGCGTCTCCACCCCCATCGTTCTGCCCGGACACTGAGGTCCAGCTCCGAGGGCCTTCTGGCGGTTCCCTCACTACGAGAAGCCAAGTTACAGGGAACCAGGCAGAGGGCCTTCTCGGTAGTGGCACCCAACAGGGTGGATAAAAATCAATGATTTTTTTAAAAAAATCAAAAAAATCGGATTTTTTTGATTTAAATCGGATTTTTTTGATTTAAATCGATTTTTTTGATTTAAATTGGATTTTTTTAATAAAATGCTTTTTGAGGAAAACATATTACCATCCAAAGGTTATTCCATCATGAAATAAAGATTAGTTTTTTAATTTTGTAGTATAAGGTTGTATATGTTTAATTTTGGGGGTAAATAAATTCCATTAATCCATTCACAATGTCATGCTCTTCCAGAGGTTTTTGTAAGATTTTTGGGCAGTTTCTCTGCCTACAAGATATTATCACAGGTGCTTGGTTTACTTTTGCAGTTCTCAAAACTGAATTTGACTCAACAGAGATCACATGCCTCTTCTTCACAGCAAAAATGTTATAACATGAACAGAGTTGAGAAAAAGACCTTAATCCTATTGTTCTACAAACCTATGAATACAGAAACAACCCCTTCAGTGCTAAGTTTCAAGAAGTTCAGTGAATAGAATAGAAACAATATTTTTCTGATTGTTTGGAGTGGACAGTATTTAAGTTTTTCATGTGTAGGCTGGGCTGACAGTCTAAGTTTCTTAAAATATATATATTTTGTTTTTGTTTAGCCAAATTAGTTAACAAACATGGATGTTTGTTTAAGCAAATAACATTTGCTGAAATGTTATTGTTTCAGTTGAAGAAATCTATTTAAATTGTTATTATTAAGGTAATGATTATTTTTCTCCTTCCTAAGTACAACAGTAAAGTTGTCCAAATATGAATGCCTTCAGTAGCACCTTAAAGACCAACTAAGTTTTTATTTTGGTATGAGCTTTCGTGTGCATGCACACTTCTTCAGATACAGTGAAATGGAAGTTTCCAGGCACTTATGTAGAGAAGGGGTGGGGAGGGGTGGGGATGGGGAGGGGGGATCACTCAGAAGGGTGGTGGAAATGGGTGATTGACTGACTGATAGCTGTTGATGACCGCAAACGACTGCAAATGGTTTTGCATGAAAAAGCAAGGGTTGGGATGGCTGAAGATCGCTTATCATGTATAATGAGATAAGAACCCGATATCTCTGTTCAAACCAGGTCCCTCCATGGTTTTGAGCTTGGTGATAAGTTGCAATTCAGCAACTTCTCTTTCCAGTCTATTTCTGAAATTCTTTTGTAGTAAGACAGCTACTTTGAGATCTTGTATAGAATGTCCTGGGAGATTGAAGTGTTCTCCTACTGGTTTTTCTGTCTTCTGGTTCCTGATGTCAGATTTATGTCCATTTATCCTTTGGCGTAGGGTTTGGCCTGTTTGTCCAATATAGAGAGCTGAAGGGCACTGTTGGCATTTGATGGCATACACAATGTTAGAGGATGAGCAATTAAATAGTCCTGAGATGGTATGTTGGATGTTGTTGGGGCCAGTAATGGTGTTGTCTGGGTGTATGTGGCAGCAAAGTTGGCATCTGGGTTTATTGCAGGCTCTGGTACCAGTGTCCATGTTAAGTCTGGTGGTTGTATTATTGTGGGTGAGGAGTTGTTTAAGATTGGGTGGCTGTCTGTAGGCAATGAAAGGTCTTCCTCCCAGAGCTTGAGAAAGGGAGCGGTCATTGTCCAGGAGAGGCTGTAGATCTCTGATGATGCGTTGTACTGTTTTAGCTTGGGAGCTGTATGTGATGACTAGTGGTGTTCTGTTATTTTCTTTTTTGGGTCTGTCTTGCAGCAGGTTCTCTCTAGGTATCTGTCTGGCTCTGTTGATCTGTTGTTTAACTTCATCAGGTGGATATTTTAGTTCTAAAAAGGTTTGCTGTAGATCTCTTAGGTGAGATTCTCTGTCTGTAGAGTTGGAACAGATGCGGTTGTAACGTAAGGCCTGGCTGTATACGATGGATTGTTTGGTATGTTTGGGATGGTAGCTAGAAGCATGTAGATATGTTTGTCGGTCAGTTGGTTTTCTGTATAAGGTGGTGTCTATACGTCCATCCTGTATTTTTATAGTAGTGTCCAAAAAATGTATTTCTTGCATAGATTGGTTCATTGTTAGGTTGATGGTGGGGTGAAAGTCATTGAATGTCTGGTGGAAGGTTTCCAGGGTCTGTTGTCCATGTGTCCAGACATTCCACCAGACATTCAATGACTTTCACCCCACCATCAACCTAACAATGAACCAATCTATGCAAGAAATACATTTTTTGGACACTACTATAAAAATACAGGATGGACGTATAGACACCACCTTATACAGAAAACCAACTGACCGACAAACATATCTACATGCTTCTAGCTACCATCCCAAACATACCAAACAATCCATCGTATACAGCCAGGCCTTACGTTACAACCGCATCTGTTCCAACTCTACAGACAGAGAATCTCACCTAAGAGATCTACAGCAAACCTTTTTAGAACTAAAATATCCACCTGATGAAGTTAAACAACAGATCAACAGAGCCAGACAGATACCTAGAGAGAACCTGCTGCAAGACAGACCCAAAAAAGAAAATAACAGAACACCACTAGTCATCACATACAGCTCCCAAGCTAAAACAGTACAACGCATCATCAGAGATCTACAGCCTCTCCTGGACAATGACCGCTCCCTTTCTCAAGCTCTGGGAGGAAGACCTTTCATTGCCTACAGACAGCCACCCAATCTTAAACAACTCCTCACCCACAATAATACAACCACCAGACTTAACATGGACACTGGTACCAGAGCCTGCAATAAACCCAGATGCCAACTTTGCTGCCACATACACCCAGACAACACCATTACTGGCCCCAACAACATCCAACATACCATCTCAGGACTATTTAATTGCTCATCCTCTAACATTGTGTATGCCATCAAATGCCAACAGTGCCCTTCAGCTCTCTATATTGGACAAACAGGCCAAACCCTACGCCAAAGGATAAATGGACATAAATCTGACATCAGGAACCAGAAGACAGAAAAACCAGTAGGAGAACACTTCAATCTCCCAGGACATTCTATACAAGATCTCAAAGTAGCTGTCTTACTACAAAAGAATTTCAGAAATAGACTGGAAAGAGAAGTTGCTGAATTGCAACTTATCACCAAGCTCAAAACCATGGAGGGACCTGGTTTGAACAGAGATATCGGGTTCTTATCTCATTATACATGATAAGCGATCTTCAGCCATCCCAACCCTTGCTTTTTCATGCAAAACCATTTGCAGTCGTTTGCGGTCATCAACAGCTATCAGTCAGTCAATCACCCATTTCCACCACCCTTCTGAGTGATCCCCCCTCCCCATCCCCACCCCTCCCCACCCCTTCTCTACATAAGTGCCTGGAAACTTCCATTTCACTGTATCTGAAGAAGTGTGCATGCACACGAAAGCTCATACCAAAATAAAAACTTAGTTGGTCTTTAAGGTGCTACTGAAGGAATTTTTTTATTTTACTTCGATCCAGACCAACACGGCTACCTACCTGTAACCACAAATATGAATGATTAACCTATTAAACTGGGGATAAAAAAAACTAATATGAAAAGTTGTTATTCTAAAAATCTTCATCTACTTGCATAATAAAGTTATACCAGCAAGAATTAGTCTTTATGATTTAAATCAACTATGATTTAAATCAAGCCTTACTGACTAGTGATTTAAATCGTGATTTAAATCGTGATTTAAATCAGTTTGATTTAAATCAAATCCACCCTGGCACCCAACCTGTGGAATGCCCTCCCACTAGAGGTCAAAGAGAACAACAATTACCAGACCTTTAGAAGGCATCTCAAGGCAGCCCTGTTTAGGGAAGCTTTTAATGTGTGATGGATTTCTGTATTTTAATGTTTGATGGATTTCTGTATTCTGTTTTGTTGGAAGCCGCCCAGAGTGGCTGGGGGAACCCGGCCAGATGGGCGGGGTATAAATAATAAATTATTATTATTATTATTATTATTATTATTATTATTGTTTGGATTAATTTCTTATGAGAAACACATAACACTACTAAAAATATGGACAGTAACAAGTTTCCACATATTATGGACCGAGTTCTGCAAAAATTAGCAGTCAGGCAAAAATATGCCTCTCAAGAATGCTTTTCTGACTTTCGTTTACTTTTTTGGGAGGGGTTATAAACCAGCTCCCCAGTACCAAATTGTACATCCTCCAGATTTTTTTAAACCCCTTTTACCCCACAGCAAGACTCAACTCTCCTTTCCCCACCTATAGTATTGACTTACCAGCAACAGCTGAGATTATTAAAGTTCATTGATCCTAGTCACAGAATACATCGCATAAAAGATCGATTGTTGTCCTGAACAACATTTACTGGTCATAATACGGAAACAAATATAATAAGACTGTCAAATTAATATGACACAGAAGTAGCAAAAAAAAAAAAAGTGAAGAATTGAATGGCAATATAATGCCACTGGGAATGTATTGGGACTAGCACTAATATAGTTTTAGAGCAGTTTGTTCTTTTGTCTGGAAATGACTTTAATCTTTGATCTGTGTTGTCTGGAGGACTTTCCATTTTAAAATTTAAACCCCCTTGCTAAAGCAATCTATTCCATGCTGATATCTTAGCCTGGAGATGGAACTTGTAATAAAGTCTAGGCTACGAACAATCCATTCATGGGTGTGGGTGTGTTCTGAGTAACATGAATGAGATTTCAGAAAAGATCCCAAAACTATGTAGGTGTTCTCATCTTATGTAATTTTGATAAACATGTAGATTTTGGACTGGATTTGTATTCCATGCCAAAAAGAACAAAGGGAGGAGGATTTCCACACATCACACAAACCCTGCACAGTTGAGAGATACAACAAAGATGATGATATTCTTTTCCCCATGTTGTTTAATGTCTACATAAAATTACCGGGGAGGTCATTAGGAGATTGGTTAGAGTTCATAATGGACTGGAGGAGGGTTGTTAACCTGTTGTTTTTGTTTAGTCGTTCAGTCGTGTCCGACTCTTCGTGACACCATGGACCAGAGCATGCAGGCACTCCTGTCTTCCACTGCCTCCCGCAGTTTGGTCAGACTCGTGTTGGTGGCTTCGAGAACACTATCCAACCATCTCATCCTCTGCCGTCCCCTTCTCCTTGTGCCCTCCATCTTTCCCAACATCGGGGTCTTTTCCAGGGAGCATTCTCTTCTCATGAGCTGTAGCTTAATCCAAACAAGACTCGGCTACTGATGCTGGGGAATTTGTCTGGTCAGGTAGGCAGTGTCCACCCTCTCTTAATATCGCTTGTAACTTTTGTGGACCTCTTGGCCATGTTCCCATGTAATGGGAAGCCAAAGTGGAATAAACCATACAGTACTTTGCATGAGCTGCATCCTAGGGCCTTCAGCCTGATTGCTTCCACTTTGCTTCTCCCTGACATGAGAAACACAATAATAGTTTAGCATTGTGTCTGAACCTAGAATCATCGTTTGTTTCTCCCTAACAAACTGCAACCATTAAGCCAACAACAAACCTTGGTTTGAGGCTGGCTAGTGGTTGTAGTTTGCCAGAGTGAAACAAGCCATCATCTGACTACGGGCACAATGTTTGCTCTCTTGGCCCAGAAAGGAGCAAAGTGGGAGCGATTGAACTCTGTACACCAGCCTTTAGCTTGTGCACAGTATTGTTAATTTGGATGTAATTAATACATGAATAAATGATTGTACTGTATATGTATGTAGAGAAATGCAGTTGCTATCCCATTGGAACTAAGGTTGCTGTTTTGGAAGAAAGCAGCTGCTATGTTCCTGTATTCTTAACTGCAAGAAAAAGGGTAAGCTGCAGAATAAACCAGTAAGTTAGAAGAACATTTAGGCCTTTCTAGAACATTCAGTTCTTTGTTTGCTTTGGTTGTTAAAGACATCAGAAGTTTACTTGTCGCCAAACAGAATGGAGTTACCCCTATGTAGGTAAGCAGGCTACAGATTGCCTGGTTTCTTAGCAGCTCAAGATGACTTTTTAATACTGTATAAGGCTATGGTTTCCACCCTCATAAACAACAATGCTAGTATTATACTTGCACATAAAAGAGGAGAGGAATGGGGTGGGGCAGGACTGCTATGAATTTGCCCCTTACATAGTCTTGGGGGTGAAATCCTTGATGAAATAAGGGTGTAATTTTTTGCGTTCTTAAACAAATACAGCAAAGTAATAGCAGGTTTCAGAACGTGGGGGGAAATTGAAACCAGATGTTTTTGATTAACCAGAGAAATAAGAAATTAAACAAAATAGAAAAGTCACGACCAGTTACTCACTGAGACAGCTGCTCGTCACTTGCCCGCCTGAGAAGAATAATGGATGGCTTGCTGCAAGATGAGAACAATCTGCTTTGTTTTGTCACCATTTTCAAAGAGGGTTTGAGACTGTCAGCTGAAGTATTTTAGCCATGAGTGAAGAAAGGGTGAGGAGATCTTAAAGTGCCTTACTTGCAAAGACTATATCCCTTGAAAAAGAGTTCAGCACCTCTCAGGAATCAAAACTACAAGCTTGTTTTTCTATACAGCTGTGTCCACCCCACCTTTCACTGTATTTTATGGTCTCCCTCTCATTTATAATGGCGCCTTCTTTGAGGGCTCTGCTCTTACCTGAATGTATAAAACGATGGGAAACCCCACGAACCTAGATTTGGCAAGTGTACCTTTTTAATTCTTAAGTGAATTAGACAGCTCTGCACATATTATTAAGACTACAATCCTATGCACACTACACCTGAAGGTAATTTTTCATTAAACTTGGTGGTACTTACTTCTCGGTAGACATGGGCAGGAATGCACCATTAAATTCCTCAGTATCAGAAGTCCTAATGAGTTCAGTGAACTTAAAGGTAAAGGTAAAGGGACTCCTAACCGATAAGTCCAGACGCGGACGACTCGGGGGTTCGCTCACCTTGCTTTACAGGCCGAGGGAGCCGGCGTTTGTCCGCAGACAGCTAAATGTGTAAGGAATTGCAGCCTGAACCTCTTTATATCCTGAAAGTTTAAGGTCACATCCACACCAAACATTTAAAGTACTTGTATACCTCTTTTGCAGTCATGGCTTCCCTCAGAGAAGCATGAGAACTGTAGCTAAGGGTGCTGAGAATTGTTTCCTCACAGAGTTGCAGCGCCCATAAAGAGAAACCCAGATATATAAACTACCGTAGGTGCCAAATGGCTCCTTAAACCAGGATTACAGTCGCCAAAACGGAATGCCTAGTTGCCATTTTGGAGTCAAGCGAAGTCATATTTTTCAATACGACTTGTTGGTTCCTGAAATTCGTTCTGATTGTGCAGATAAAATATAGGATAGAATTCTGCAGGATTTGTTGCTAGTGTGTGAAAACAGTCAAGATCCAAGGACCCACAGGCACGCACCTCCAGATGGCAGAGACGTCAGGCGCAAGTGTCCAGTCGTTGGGTACAAAACGTAATGTAAGAGTGCTTTAAATGTGTGGTACGGATGCAACCTCAGTTTTTGTCATTAGGTTCTTCTTCTGCTTTATCCTTTGGCCAACTTCCTGCAGCTGCCAATTAATAACTGCACCTGGGTTCCAGCTTTCTCACACTGACAAGGCCAGCGCTATGTATTGCTACAGCCTTCTTGCTAAAATTGCTAATACTGTAATAACACCCCAGACCCTGGCTTCAACATTATCCTCCAGGTATTTATATTGAGGAAAATTTGATAGAGGGGAGAAGGATTCATTTAAGTTATGTTCTTGGTTGTGTTTTGCATAAGCCCTTCCCTATGTTTTGTTAATGACAAAGTCTTTCTTTGCATTTCCGTTTTTGGGTGGTTTTTTCCCCCACCCTAGGAAACTGTATAAACATTAATGTATGGGATTTTTGATTTAAAAATAGATTTTATTGAGCTGCGATAGGGCCGAAATACTACCAGTTGTAGCTTGGTTAAAGTAATAAAAATAGTAAAAATAAACAAGTGTTTCTAACAGTTTTACAAGGCACTCATGAATCACATGTTGGCTAGAGATTAACTGAAGCCTTCATTTGCTAGATGGATATTCATAAAAGGACTATATTTAATTGTAGACTAATTGTAGACTTTGATATTTGTGCCTTGGGCTGAATTCTTCCATTGAAATGATTTGGTTCATATTTTTGTTAACAGTGCAGTCCCGGTCTAATATTCATATTTTCCCTTAAAATTGTTCCATGGTCCACAAAGTTTCTCTCACACATTCCCTTTCAAGGCTGTTTTCCCTCTTCTCTGTTGGGCAAAGTTGGAACCATTTTGTTAGCAGTGCGTTTTAAAGCATATTTCTGGGTGAAAGCAAGGGCTAGCTGGCATTGTCCTCATGCTCATAGTCTGGCCAGTGGTGTGTCCAGTCACTGTCTCTCGGCCTACCTGACAAGGTGGTTTTTAGGATAAACTGGGGAAGGGGAGAGCTATATATGCCATGCACCCTGAGCTCCTCTGAGGAAGGATGGGAAATACCGTAAATTCAAAAAGTGCATCTGAGGATCCCTGGTTATGTTAAATTTATCTCTGATCTATTATGGTATCTCAAAGTTAGTTCCCCCAACCCCTGTTTTTATGCTGAGAAGAAAGTCTTGCTGAAAGCACCTGTCGTCCAAAGCAAATAGTAAGATATTTGCAATCAGTTTAACTTAAGAATCTGAACTGCTGGTGTTGACTTAAGAGAAGCATAAGTGTTAAAACCAATAGAAACTGCTTAATGAGTGGGTATTTGAAAACTGTGCTATGATTATACACTTATGTAAATGCCACTCCCTCTGAATTGGTTCATTCTTAACTACAAAAGTGTTAACTTTTAAGAATAATTGAACATACAGCTTGATGTAGGTGTGGACACTATGTGAATATTATTCCCCTATTAATATTAGACCTTAGAAAAAACTGGAGTACATTTTTACCTTAGGTTGCTGTGGAGGATGTCTGACATTTCCAGGGCTTGCATAGATATTATTTTGGCTTTATTTTGATTCCACTAGATCACCCTAGAACTGAATTAACTTGCCAGGTTGCCTTAGGCAAGGCATAGTTTTCTTATTTTACACATTGCATTGTTTAGACAAAGCCTTAGATTTCTATATGCAAATGTAATGCAACAACCACACCTTTGCAAATTTGTATTGTACAGTTGCTGCTTGTTAGGGAGCTGTGATCGTCTGCATCTGTTTGTTGCAGATATCGTATACTGCAATGGGTGGGACTTCAGTTTGCCTCTGTATAATGTGTGAAACACACTCAGCTTTCATTTCCAACATGGAAATAATAATGCAGTCGCCCTGTGAAGGTAGATCAGTAAGGATAATTGTGGTAACATATCTGAAGTGCTTTGAATAAAGTGTTGTTGTTATTATGGCGAGAGTGAAATTAAACTGGGAATTTCTAAATAAATCTTCTAGCACTACATAAGATTGTGAAAACTTGAATTCAAAACCTTGACGAGGAGATGCTTCTGCGCTATTTTACCAGCTAATGTCTATCCTTACCTATAAAGCAAGACTATAATAACATTTATAGTCACATCTGAAGGCTAAAAAAGGGTTCCAATAGCTAACAATTTCCAGGAGAACTTAAAAGTAATAGATTGTAGCTGCATGAATTTCGTTGGAAATGGTATGTTGATGCCTTCAAAATGCTGTGAGAGCCATTGTGCTGCTGACACACTGAATCAAAACAAATTATGTGGACATAAATCTCATTTATTTCAATGGATCTTTCTCTGACATAATATGCTTAGGAGCACAGTATTTGATATCTAAGGCAGTTGGGAAGCCCAGATTTAGGTTTTTTCCACCCCTCAAGAAATGACTACAATGCACCTTGATTACTTAAAAGCTGCCCAAAACAAAAAAAAAAACCTGAAAACCTATGATGGTCCTTCAAATGCAGTTGGGGAATCTGACTTTAAAAAAATGTTTATAGACTGCACAGTATCATCAAGCAACAGGCTTGTTGCAGACTGCATTTAGACAGAACTTCTTTCTGTTTTCCTGACATTTCCTTTCCTGATAATTCCTGCAATCCTATTCAAAATGATTTGAATAATGCCTTCTGAATCTTTTGGACTACAGCTCCCATAAGCTCTGGTCGCTGGCTGGAGCGGATGGGATTTGTAAGTGTTATAAGAATTTTGAGGTCATATATATATATAATAATTGTTCATAAAACATGTACATGAATGTACAGAAACATGTCTGAAGCAGCACAGGAAGACAGGCATGACTGACACCATTTTGACTCTCTCTCTCTGACCAGGTGTTCCTCTGCAAGGAAGAAGGGGGTTGGGGGGGAACCTTCTCATTGTCTCAGGAATTAAAGTGATAATCCCTGGCATCCTGATACCTGGGTGCCAGACAAAAGGGTGTGATTAACTTGGCTGGGAAACAGGGAAATGTAAATATCTCTCTCTTTTGTTGATTAGGTTTTGGGGGCAGGGGGCAGGGTCCAGGATGCTCAGATTACTGCCACCAGACCTCCCCTTTCATGATGTACCTATGATGAATCTAGGGAGGGCGGTCTTGGGCTACACCCCTTCTGTGACATATGGATGATGCTTCTGGGGGGTGGGCTGAAACCAATTTCAAATTTCTTTTTAAGGGCAGGACACCTTTGTTTGGGGTTCCTTCCTTGTTCTCCTGCGTGAGAGGAAGGACCCTGTTGCAACAGCGAAAATAAAAGTGCCTTGCTTCGTACGTCCTGGTTTGGTCTCTGTTATTTGGTGGGCAGGAGACGCTTAAATTCGTCTGCCTGCCAGGATACCTGGACTCTCCCTGGGTCAGGATCCATTTCTCTGGGTTCATAGGAACCAGCTAAAATTTTACTTCAATTTGGCGACCACTTCGGGGACCCCAGTTTTGCCTTGAGCTCCGGGTTCACTGGGGAAGGGGAACCCAGCGCGCCCCTGCCCCTTTTGCAGGGGGGTAAACCAACCTCAGGACCCGAGGCACTTGGTAGTAATTGAGAGTCCAAGCGGGACCCCCAGGACGAAGCAACGTTTAAGGGGACAAGGCTGTTTTTCTTCAGGAACCAGTTGGAAGCTGGAGACAACGGGATTCGACTGAAAGGATCGGTCGTGAGTATTAAAAGGGGACACCTTGGGTGAGCTAAGAACCACAGCAACTAAAAATCTATTTCTCCGCTTGGACTATCCTTTTCTACTCTCCTCTTTGGACCTTAGTTGCAGCAAGGCTGCCAGGCACAGTTATAAAGTAGAACTGAGGTCCAGGGCAACAGTCTTTACGTTAAACGCAGAGCTTAGAAAGACTGTCCCAGCTCCCTTCTGCCAAACTGAGCAGAAGTCTGAGCAAACTGTCGCTTTTCTACCAATCTGGGAATCTGGCTATCCCAGCTCTGTTTCCTATTCCTCTATTCTTAATCTTCAGGTGAAGCCACCCTAGAACGCAAGGTCACCTGTTCTTTTCCAAACTTGGTATTTTCGGGACCAACCGCTCGGCATTGCATGCGCAAGCGTCCGGGGCAGGTAGTCCTTTTCCCTTAGCGAATAAGAGGCAGGAAAAGTTGCTGTGGAACCCTCAGGCAATTGATGACCAGTGGGAGGGTTCCAACAGGGTTTTAGCTGCACCAGCCGCCTAGTAGTTAGTGCACGCGAACGGTAGGCAGGAACACCACTAGAACGTGGGGGTGAGTCATAGACTCGGGAAGTTAGAGTGTCCAAGGAATAGGGTCGGGGACCCGAACTGCAGTATAAAAAGACAGAAGTAAAATGGGTGCAACCCACTCTAAGGAATTCCTTTCCCAGACTCCCAACCGAGGCAAAGCACAACTGAGGCTTGGCTCCGGTAAGGACTTTGAGGATGAAAGTCCACTCCAATTCGTTCTCTTAAATTGGCACGAAATCCCCGGGGCGGACAAGCTTGAAGGGAACCAATTGCAAAAACTTTGTAAGGAAAAAACATTGGGTCCGATTTACTATGTAATCCAGGGCTGTCACCCGCAACAAGAACAACCCCTGTTTGGGGTTATCATAAAGGTAGGTCAGGCTGTGAACAGGAGCAAGCAGATTTAATTTCCCCCTGGCTTTGCTTATCAAAGATCACACAGCCTTTGCTCTGCAAAGAGGGCAAACCTCCAGATTCACTGCACCTTCTTTATTCAATTAATATGTTATTTTTTATCATATGGCAACTTTCTCTTCAACCCTCTTCATACCCCACCATGCTTTGGGTGGACATGTTTAGTCCTCCTTGCCCCCCCCCCCCGGGTCATGATTTATCATTAGTTCAGCAGTTTATTTTTAAAATGAAATCACCGTGTTAAACCATTTCTTTTTTGCTCTTGAAAAACAGTTCCATGAGAGGTGTGTTTGTGTGCTGCTTTGTGATTGGCGTATGAGCCAGCCAATCTGTGCTGTCCAAGTTAGGCATCTTCTGCAAACTGGTGAAAGTTTTCCCCTGAGCTCAATCTAGGAGCAGTAAACTGTAGTGGTTGTGCTTCTACTGGACATGGCATTAAAGGGTGTACTTACCAACATATTTTCACAGTCTAAAGCCCCATCAGGCAGTCTGACTCACAAAATAAAGGTTTCTTTCTTATGGAACAACATATGCACTGACAAGCATACTGACAGACACTTGGTGATTCAGACGGTGCTCAGCTTTATTCAAAGTATTTCATTGCAGGGGAAAATGATAAAACAATTTTTCATGCTTATGTCACTTGCTTGTATCCTGGTTTGTAATACATGAGTCAGCTTTCAGCTTAAGTATTAAAAAATCATGTATGAGCTTGCAGGAAAGAAGCAACTAAAATAATAATAATAACGAGAAAATAACAAATAAGAGCATTTTTGAACATGCCTTTTTGCTAGCTAGTATTTCCTCATCTGAAATTATATTTTTTACTACAATAAGCTCCAGAGCTGAATGTATACTTGCTCTTGTCTCATTCACAAGTGTCTAAAAAGTCATTCTAGGAGCATCCAATTGATGCGCAATCGCCAATGCAATCTAGACCTGCATTTTGGACCTGGAAGAGGGCTGGGCTGGGCTGGGCTGGGCCGGGCCGGGCCGGGCCGGGCCGTAACAGGGCAAAGGGTCCTGATGCATGTGGGGACCGGGCACACACAACTGAGTGTGGGATGAAGGTCTACTGGTCTTTCAGTTACATAAGTAATTGAGTTAATACATTTTAAAACAGTGAAGAAACTGGTGTGAATTACAGGCCATCGCCAAACCTTAGTTTTGGAAGGGGTTTTTTTACCCAATAATGCCATATTGTTAATTTACAAAGGGTGGGGGAAAAGCTTATTATAACACACAGCATATCAAAACTGTCTGTGAATACATTGTGTAATACTGCTGTATTCAATTTCTGTAATGGTTAATTCGGCACTTTCCCAGTTATCTCTATATTTTTGGACATCTCTCTAATCTGTCCATAATTGACTCTCAGTAGAGGCTTGTATTTCCACAAAGAGGAATATTTCCAGTGAGTGGCAGAGTAATTAACCTTTGCTTCAGGAGAAGACAAGTCAGTGGCTTCTGAGCCCAGGCCTGGGAGTTGACTTGGCACTTGAGTTGTGAACTCTCTTCCTGACTTTTGTCGCTGTTCAATATGACCTTGAACAAGCAGTCAAAACTCTAGCCTCAAGCTTTTCTTACATTTGAGGCTTTATTCATATATATTATAGTTTTATAGTAATGGTACCTGTGCTAGGGTTAGTATTCCTTGCGAAGCAGGCTGGCAATCTGTTTTATTAGATCACAGCTAGCCTTTACTACAGAAAAATTGCAGGGCGATGAGGAAAGTGTTGTAATTATCTTTGAGCCCAGAACCACCACAGAACTTGTTTTCATTGCATAACTGTCCAGTGAGGAGAGATAATTTTCCTCCCTCCTTTTTTATTTTTTCTACAAAAGGATATGTCAAATTAAATAATCATGAGGCTTTAGATCCCAAGAAAGACCCTAGATATGTGCATAAATGTAGGATTGTGGCAGAGAGGGGAAATGCATTCCAAACCCAAAGAAATGAACGCATTATGGAACTCCTTTTAATTAGTCGTAACATGGTTTCTTCTTCTTGTGACATCACTAAACTGAGGATTTTTTGGTTTCTGTGAACTAACAATTGTGACGACTTTAAGGTTGTCATCCTGGATAGCTCAGCTGGTTAGAGTGTGGTGCTGAAAATACCAAGGCTGCATGTATGGGACAGCTGCATAGGAGGTTGGGCTAGATCAGGCACCCCCAGACTCGGCCCTCCAGTTGTTTTGGGACTATAGTTCCCATCATCCTTGACCACTGGTCCTGTTAGCTAGGGATCATGGGAGTTGTAGTCCGAAAACATCTGGAGGGCCAAGTTTGGGGGTGCCTGGGCTAGATGATCCTCAGTGTCCCTTCCAACTCTATGATTCTATGAATGCCTGTTAACTGATTCTTAGTGCACTACTCTGTTGAATTGTAAGTATATTTGGGATTGCAGCCTTAATTATGCAGGTAGAATGAAGAGCAGTAAGATTGTGAAGGGGTGCAGGGTTATGTTCCTAGAATATTCTGGCAGTAATACTCGTGAGTATTTAAACAAGCCGGATTTCATACCGTAACAGGTTTTTGCTTATCGGCGTCTTTGGAAGCCCACATTTCATCCTGAGCAATGTTGTGAATCTTAACTTCCGAGGTGGTGTGCTCCTGAGCGAGCAGAACATTTATCTTCATCTGTACCATATTCTCCATCATTGCAGTGCAGTGATCTGCAAAATCAACTTGTGACAAAGCTTGCCACTTTGGGTTTCTTACTGCAGTGCAGAAATAGGCTTGGTACGGAAAGGCTATGAACTTCATTTAAAGGATACTTCATTGTGAGCTCTTTAGTTAATCACAACCCCCTTCTAAATAGCTATTGATTACTTTGGGTTTTCCCTTGCTAAGCAGTTTTCAAATGGCTGGCTTTTGCTAAGCTATGAATACTTTCACAGGTCATGCCACTGATAAGCCAAGCATGGGTATCCCTGGAGGCTGACTTTATGATGTGTGAATTGAACTAAATCTGTGCTGTGAAGAGTCTGGTGACTGTGACAGGTACAAAACTTTAGTTGGATTGACCTGGTTTATTTTAGAAAGCCCATTTGTTCCCTTTATCCCAAATACTTATAGTGTCCCTGTGGTGGGAATAGTCACAATTTTATTTCAATATCCAGGTAGCAGGGGACAAGTGATGGTGATTTCAAATTGTTAGGTCTCTATCTCATATCATTCACTTATACAGTGGTGCCTCGCTAGACGAATTTAATTCGTTCCACGGGTCAATTCGTATAACGAAAAATTCGTCTAGCGAATCCCATAGGAATGCATTGAAATAAATTGTTTTTTTTGCCCATAGGAACTCATTAATTGAATTTCAATGCATTCCTATGGAAAACCATGATTCGCTAGACGAATTTTTTGTAAAACGAATTAGTCTAGCGAGGCAACCTCCGCTAGAAAAATCTCTTCGTTAAGCAAAAAATTCATCTTACAGGGCATTCGTCTAGCGAGGCACCACTGTATCCTATGCCAGTGGATTAATCCTTAATCCTACTCAATAACAGGTCAGGTTCTGGTTGTATTAAACTCCTGACACCTCTTATGAACAGAGTTAGAAACTCAGATATATAAACTGGTTGCCAGATAGCACCTTAAACCTAGGTTATGTCCGCCAAAACGGAATGTCAAATCACGATCTTTTTTTCAAGGTTACAAAGCAAAAAACAAATTGTGTATATCATCAGCATTATAGTTGTACCTCTAGTTGCGTTCTGCTCTTGTTACAGACTTTCAGCTTATGAACACGGCAAACCCGGAAGTGCTTACTTCCGGGTTTGCCACGCACGCATGCACAGAAGTGCTCAACCACACCAAGCACATGCTCGGAAGAGGCGCTCTAGTTGTGGACTTTTCAAAGTGCGAATGGTACCCTGAAACGGATTAAGTCCGTAACTAGAGGTATCACTGTATTATATTTCACAGTTTGATTGCACTTTACCAATTACATGAATCTCTTTTTTTTGAAACACGTGAACTAATACACATTTCACATCAGTGACACATTTTTACAATCAATAGCACTTGCTAATTGGACCACACTAACATAAATGGGTCTCAGCTTCAGCATTAGTGACCAGCCATAAGTCATTTGAATAATTGATATTTATAAATGCTGCACACCGGCCAGGTAGTGGGGGTGTCAGTCACCAAATGGGGAACAGGACATTGCATGTGGTTGCAAGTGGACCATTCACAGTTGCAAAACATGCCTAGCGTAGCGCCTGGGGAATTTTGAACACTGCTCATGAAGCCTTCCATTATGACAGCGTCTCCATTAGTAAGGAAGGAGCAAAACCCAAAACCACATGGCCAATCAGGAATTCTGGAAGAAATTATTTTCCGAGTCTAGCTACCTATTTTCAAATAATCATTTGTTGAAGAGATAGTTGAGAAGACAATCTCCTAAGACTTAATGATGATTTTTTTCGGCTTCTTTTTTGTGCTTTTGGGCACTTCTCTCATTTCTTTCCACCCTGCCTTCCTCTACCCCACCCCAGCAACAAGTAGATAAATGTCTACCCCAAGGGTATTCAGCTTGGTACGCTCCAGTTGCCGTTGTCAAACAATTCCTACTGGCCACAGCTAGCATGCTAGGATACTCAGAATTGTAGTCCGACATCTGGGGGGCAACACATTGATTACCTTGGTCTATTTAGTCAAAATCTGAACATGACAGCTTTCCTTGTGATTCCATAGAACAGGCATCCCCAAACTGCGGCCCTCCAGATGTTTTGGCCTACAACTCCCATGATCCCTAGCTAACAGGACCAGTGGTCGGGGAAAATGGGAACTGTAGCCCAAAACATCTGGAGGGCCGAAGTTTGGGGATGCCTGCCATAGAATGACTTCCCGTTTTAAAATGGTGCTAGTATTCAACCAAATTGCGGCATTTGCTTGGATAGCATATTGAGCAATTAATATGGTGGTATCTCAGTGCAAGCACTTTTTGGGTGGGTGGGTGATATTCAAAGCTTTTTAAGACTAAAAAATTCAAACCTGATTCACATACAGTAAAAGGAAAATACAGTGATTGCAAATGGAAAAATACAGTCACACTTATGGGGCCCATTCAGATTTCGAATGCTTCCTCGATGTGGAGTGCCTGAGCCACAGCCATGTAGCAGAAGCATTCCTGCGGTGGTGTCTTCATTTTAGACAAGTCCTTTTACTTCTTCATTTCAATGTGTATTTCGATGGATGTAAAAGATTAGTATTTATTTGTGCTTTCAAGTGTTCAGAGCACTTTACAGCAACCCTGTAAAGTAAGTTAGCTTTATTATCCTTACATTGCATGAGGCGGAATGCAGGCTGAGGTTCAGGTGAGACTCGGGTCACTACTAGACACCCAGTTTGTTCAGGATTATACCTGATTTGTTTGTAGGGAGGTTATACGACGGTGGCTGTTTATTAAGCATGCATTCTGATCTTTTTGAAGGCAGGTTAAATGATGTTGCCTCTGAGGAAGCCGGTTTGTTGTGGATGACATCTCAATCAACTGTAATTGTGCAACCTGAATTTGCCATTATGTGATTGAATCCTGAAAATAGTGGCCATCTGGAAGCATCCACAACTGAGATTTGAACTGGGCAGAGCTCATATTCTCAGTTGATACAGTAGATTTGGTCTTAGTGAGACTTGGTTTTAGCTTCTTCATCTACAATGCTTACTTTTTAAGGAAAAATGTGCAAAGAAACGGCTGTTTCACTATCTGGTGCTTAGAAAATGCATTTATCTCGCCCCCGCCCATTTCAATTGTTGCTAACAGAAGTGCGTTTTGCCTTCTGTTTATCAAAAACATCTGCCATTTGGACATTTCCTTTCAGATACCCATTCACAGCTTATCATGGAAAGGAGCATATGCCGGCCACTTTCAAACTATTGTTTTGGTCTTTTGTTTGTCTATCCATTAAGCATGCTGGACTTTCATCTTTCTCCTATCCTTTCACTTTTCACTATGGTCATAATAATCAAACATCTGTCAGTCTTTCTTAACTATTCTTAGAAAAAGAGGCACATATAAACTGATAATGTGTGCTCAGATTTTATCCTCCTGATTTTTAATAATTCTGGCTTTGTTGCAATGCAATATGAAAACCAAGAAAGAATACTGAGTGGTTCCAGTAGACTTTGAATTAGATGCTTAAGAAGGAGATGCATTGTGGTATTAATTTTTTTAACCAGATTATGCTCAAAATGGGACAACTAACATATTTTTGAACTGCTTAGATATTTTTTTAAATACTAAGGAAAATAGAAATACTTTTCCTGTTTAGTCACACACACACACACACACACACAAGGATTTTGGCACATGAAATTGTTTAAACAAGTAAAATATAAACTACTGGGTTTTTACTTTCAAATGTTTATAAACCCTTCACCAATGTCAAATGATAAAAAACAGGTAGGTTCTTCTACCACAAAAAGCAGGCCAAATCATAGGAAAAAGGAATAATACATAATTTTGCAAAAACACTTGGTTATTAAATATGAAACGTAAATACATGGAGTCATCCACAGTTTATTAATCATCTCAAGACCCTCTGAGCCTTTTAGTAACCTGGACTCCAGATCTTCTAGTTATATTCTGTATTTGTCCACAGTTCAAATATATGTCCTTTTATTTGTTTGGCAGACACCTTTTAAACCATGAAGTATTAATCATGAGTAGTGATCCTGAATATTCCAATATATTATTGGACTTATAATGATTGTATTATATTGTGCTCATGTAAGCTCTGTGTGGGTTTAGTTCAGCTATGTTAAAACTTGCAAAGATTTAAAGTGAGCAAATTTTCTTTAGCCAAAACCTCAGTTTAAACAGACCAATGCAATTGCCCATAAGGATGTAATTGGAGGTGTAATCAGTTTGAACAAATGGAACCAATAATTCTTATTTGCAAACTTTGCAGTCAGGCAGTCCAAACGTTCCTGCAATACACCCAAGTGTTGCATGCTTCAATTGAGCCCTCTCCTTTCGTCCCAAAGTCACTGGGCATCTGCAACTAATGGCAGCATATTAAATATAGCTTGAAGGACCAATTCCTGGCATCAGAGTACAAACACAACAAATAATGCAAGATATACAAAAAATGATTCCCCCATTCCCTAGCTAATTAATTAACACACACACACACACACACACACACACACACACACACACACACACACACACACACAACTTCAGTTTACTTCATACAAGATAAGGGCCCAGAACTTTTATACAGCTTCCACAAGAGACCAAAGCTATAAGAA
The DNA here is from genome assembly GCF_963506605.1 of Zootoca vivipara. NCBI lineage: Eukaryota > Metazoa > Chordata > Lepidosauria > Squamata > Lacertidae > Zootoca > Zootoca vivipara. The sequence continues at coordinate 58,851,337 of NC_083284.1, read as the reverse complement.
TATCACATAGGTATTTGCAAAGAATGATTATCTCTCATCTTTCCAGTCATAAACCCATTAAGGCGTCAGACCTTGACAAAGGTTAGAAGTTTATAGTTTTGCTGCTTCCAGGAAAATGTTACGGCTGTCGCTGACCCTGAGTTCTGTGGTACCTGTGAGCAAAATGCTGCGCATAGTTGTCATTCCGTACAAAATTGTCAGTCTTGGGAATTGCTGGGGGGGACCACGAGCAAGCGCCGTGATAAGTACTTCTGCAAGACTAGTCTTGCCGGGAAGAGAACTGCAGAAGTGGTCGGCAGATTTGGTTTTGCTTTAATTTGGTAACGCAGATTTAAATACCCCTCTCTCTTTTTAAGCAGCTGGGACTATTCGGATAGATTAATTAATTTGAAAGAATAGATTGACGGGTATCTCAAATCCTGCTGGCAGGCACCTCTAAAACAGGGAGTGCCCAGATGTAAGTGCTAAGAGGCAAATGGCTTAAGACCAGAGCCTAACCTGTAGGCCTCAGAGCTCATTTTCGGCACAGAAAGGAGTAGGGTTGTGCAGTGTCAGCAGCAGCTTGTAGATTGCCTTGGATTGGTATAATTATTGGAAATTTGGCCTGCTTTTGGATGGCCAGCCGAGCCCCCCCCCCCCCCCACTCCCATAATGGTTTCAACGCAGTTCTGATAGCAAACACACCCACTGGTTGTGTACATATTTCTGTATCCAGTGCGCTCTCACCAATGGTTTGGGAAGCAGTGTACACATGATGTTAGGCACAATCCACACCTGTCCTGTAGTTTCTTATGAAATACTGTGTTTAGATGGAGCTGATAGTAAAAGTGACTTAGGAACATAAGGAGAAAAAAACAAGTGCTAAAGCCACAGGGATGCCATTTATGAGTACATTGCATAAGGCACTCATATATAAACTACATGTTGAATTTCTCTCCTCTTCTCTTCCATCTCCTTTTTATTATACATCCAGATGCTTTGGTTAGCAACCTTTAATTATTGTATTTTCTTTCTTGGTTTTGGGTTGAGGTTGGTAGGTGGGTTTTGAGGTTGATTTTTGTAGTTTGATTTCAATATTTTAAAGCTTTATTGAACAAAATTTAAAAACCTGCAACATAATGTTGTTTTATTATTATTATTGTTATTATTGTTTTATTATTATTATTTTATTATTATTATTGTTATTATTATCCACATTATTATTATTATTACTATTATTATTATTGAAGGGTTCAAAACTTGTATGTGCAAATGAATTCTAATTACTAATTAATTACTAATTAATTACTAATTAAATTACTAATTAAAGTGACATACTGAAAAAAGGCTAAATATTATTATTTATTAGGCTTTTCAGACCCACCCTTCCTTTCACAGCGGCTCAAGGCAGAACACAGCAATCACAAAATACAGACATAATAAAACCATAGTTAAAATAGCAACTAAAACCTGTATCAGCATTCAAAAACCTGAAGCAACAGACTCAGTAACACTTGAGTTGAGGATTTGTCATTATATATCTTCATTCTATAATTATTTGTGCATTTGCCTTGTATTATTATCTTGTGGTCTGCCCTGATAGCTTGTGATGAAGGGTGGCATGTTGTTGTTGTTGTTGTTGTTAATACAAGTGAAGCCACTGTAACACAGATCCCCAGCTCACAGAGCCACTGTAGGAGGATAACATGATTTATGGAATTGAGCACCTCTGAAAAGTCCGGGATAATCAATAGGATAGCACCCCCAACCCATCTTTCTCACGATATGGGTAATCAATTACAGCAACCACACCCAGGTCTGAAGTGAAATTGAAATGGGTTTAGATAATTCACCATTCAGATATGCCAGCAACTGGCAGCCAGCACTCAATATTACAGTGCTAAGTTTGAAGTATGAAATATAAGCGACCTCTTACTGGAACAAAAGAGATATTGTGGCTTTTGTAATTGATAACTACAAACTTTCAGCTTTCGTTCTCTCTCTTTTCAGCATTTTCAGATTAATTCCTTCAAGATAGCATATCAGAAAATTAGTTCCTCTGGCTAAGAAAAGTGGCCTTCCGTTGAAGCCTTCACCCAAAGGCTGGAGAGAGTAAGTATTTCAGTATAACTACTTAGATTTGTTCCAACAGGACTCTGCAGCCTATGACAATAAGCCAGGGGTTGCTGACCATCTCCCCAGTGGCCTCCAGATGAAAGAGAATTAGCCATAGCGGTGGAATGCCAATTCTGACATTGCACCAAACTAGTAAGAAGAAACAGCTGTTTGCCAATCCTCTTCACATCAAACCCATATCTGGACAGCAAAACCATTTCCAGTCGACCATTTCCTGTAGAAGGTCTTCCTTGTTTCCTGCATTCTAGGACCTTTCTAGCAATGGTGCAGTGCCAGAAAGAGGAATAGGGCCCTTGCTTTCCTTCATATTGTGGTGTTGGGTTGAGAGGAGAGGTTCCTTTCCTTTTAAACCAGTGCTACGGGGTGGGGTGGGGTGGGGTGGGGTGGGGAGGGAAGTGGAAACACTGTCCCTTGCTCCTCAGAGATTGCGTTTCCTCTTTTCTCCCCCTTGTGGAACCAACTAGAACTTTGGCAACCAGAGATAACCA